>NC_086214.1:4742500-5395000 GCF_035770615.1 Melospiza melodia melodia
GATTTGTAACCTACGGGAATAAATGGCCAGGAATTGTGAGTGAGAGCCCTATAGCATTTAAGACCCTATTCAGCTGGAAAATTACACAGCCTCCCAAGGCACATGAGCCCTGAGAGGCCTCACAGCAGCAGATCCTTTCAGGAAAAGGTCAGCCGAGCACCTGAGGAGGAGGAGGGGATACAGGGAACATTTACCAGCCCCAAAGCAGAAGCAGCAAAGAGCTCTTCTTTGTCCCTAGGAATTTGTCTGTCTCCCTTCTCCCACCCTACACATGCCTTGGAAGGAGAAAATGTTCCTAAAATATTTGGGGACTGAGAAGGAGATGTTCTCAAAGCACCAGCACCTAGAGGAGATGATCTCTGTCCCTGGACTGCAGAGAACCTTTGGAAACTGCTGCTGCTAAAACAAAGTCTTCAGTGTGCTTCTCATTGAGATACCCAAAGGAGGTGCCCAAACCCACCATGGAAAAGGGGACAAAACACAAAAAAAGGCAGCAGACAGGCATCTTATTTTTCCACATAAAGAGCAAACTGTGATTTCCTGAGGCCTCCTAAAGCCACCTCCTGCAAGAGGCTCTGCTCTCACCCTCATCATTCAGGTCACACATAATCCAGGTTGTGTTGCTAAACATAATACACTTATTTGTCTGACTGACCCTCATGCAGTCCTCTCAGTGGGTGTATTTGCTCAGGCTGTTTCTCTCAGGAGCCACAAGGATACCTTGCTAAAAGGTAAATGACAGAATTTCCATGGGCATTGTTGAAAAGTGGAAATGAAATCCCAGATTTGCACCCTCCAGTGTCATTGTTGCAGAACCTCCACAGCTGCACAGAGAGGAGGAAATACATTGGAAATGCAGAAGCACTGAGTGTAAAGGGTGCTTTTAGTGAAGAGCACTCTGAAAAATAAGCTGCTTCCCATCAGCGAGTACATTCTTTATCTTTAGCGTAACATTTACAAAGCTTGTTCAGGAAAAAAACGTGTTAAATCTTTCATCAGGCTACAGACACTTTATTTGGAGTCTTCACAGAAACCCAAAGTAGTGCCATAAGGTGCCTGGAATATTAGCCAAGATAAAACCTTCAGGGCCATGCACGCTACTGTTTTCAAATCTGTTCTTTCATCTGATGTGCCAGTCGAAATTACTTCTGCAACATGGTCAGAACCAACCTGGATGGATTTATAATGCCTGAAATTGCTATGGGCATATTTTTGTGAATCGCCTAGAGACAAACAGATAATTCTCTTTAGATTGTGAGAATTGCTAATTCTTATGCATGTCATGTGTTTGCCAAGTGGCATGTTTAGACAAGGAAATTGCAGAATATTCCTGATGTCACCAGAGCTCTACGCTGAGAAAGCCAGGGGAGTGTAGGATAGTGTCCTTCCACATATCACACATATATATTACAAATAATTTTAACTCTGACAGCACTTGTTACCTTTCCTCACTCCAGGAGTACCTGCCTAAGGAGGGAGTGAAATGCTAAAGAGCAATTACCAACTATAGCAGAGCAATGCAAGTACTAGTGTGGGTAAAGGAAGCAGAACCCAGCTTTTTATTTTTCTCTGCTTAGGCAATTGGAATAAACAGTGTAAGTGTCATCTTTTGAGTCAACATGTCAAGTTGAGTTTTGTGATATCTCATCTCTGTCTGTTGGCATCATTACACCACACACAAAACCCTCGCAGAGCCTCCCTCGCTCGTGCTCCCCCCAAAAACACAGCTTGTGCCACCAGTCCCCGAGTTCCCCTCTCCGTTCAACCTCCTCGAAATTTCTGAACTCATTGGCCAATCTCACCCACATTTGACAAGAGATTTCAGAGCTAATTAGGCTCATGTGAGTTTTCTGCAAAAGGCGGCCAGTTGGTGCCGAGCCCCGATGAGTCTGAAGGAAAGGCTGCAGCGTGTGATCACACCTCGCTCCCACCCAGCAACGCACACAAGAGAAATGTTAGAACAACTCCGAGAGAAAAAAGCATCAATCAAAGGTTTCAATTAACTCTCTATGGGAAATCAAGCTTTGATAAGTTTTTTTTCCTCCTATTTATTTTACTACATCTGACTCAGATTCGGAGGTGCCAGCTTTTAACTAATATAGAAATTAGCCTCATCCTTAAACCCAACAGGGACATCTCTGTATAGCATTTATTATAAAGCATAATTGTAGCTTCAGGGCATCATTTCAGATGAAAATGTAAGATATACAATAAAAGAAAATTCCATTTGTATTTTGGCCAGATTTTGCTTCTCAAGTGACTCTTTACACGTGGAGAAGTCGCTGAGCAGTGTGTCCAGCCAGCACAGAACTGACAGACCCACACTTATGGCTCAAGGCCATGAGATTAATAAAACCATGGATTTAATTCCTGGCCAAAACACTTTAGAAACTTTGGGCAAATCCCCCGTCCTCCCTTTCTGTGCTGGATCCTTCATCTTTAAAACAAGACTTTGTTCCCTTCCCCTGCACTTGATCTTTCCTCTCTATTTGTGTTGTGCTCCCTTCTACACAATCTGGATGGTGCCTGTTTTCCCTGAATGCCCATTAAACTGTTTTCTGACTCGAACAAATCCAAACACAAACATACTGAATCCATTTTTCTGAAGTATTTTAAGTGGATTTTTGTTTTGTTGCTTTTAGTCCTTGATCACTGGCCATGAAAAAATTCCAGTGGCTCCAGAAAGCTGGGTCTGCCTGTGAGAAGAATGCCAGCTTAACAAATCAGTAGCTTTGGAGTACTTAAGGAGGTGCTAGGAATAAACAGTTGCTTTTCTTTATTGGGAGGGAAACATGATTAATATAATTGTTTTAGCATGTGCTATTGATGCAGCTTGGTTGTGTTTTACAAGGAGGAGTGAAAAATTAGCAGTCATCCTTGAGTCACTTTAAATCCCCTTCAGATTTCATCACACTTTAAAATGGGGTTTCTCAAGGCAAACAGGAAAGAATTTTATTTTCAAAGGGAAGAGAAAACAGTGTTGCTAAAACACTTCTGCTCTCTATCCCTGCGGGATGCAAAAATAATCCATGACTGTGACTTCCATGAATTCAGTTAACTACGGCTAAATTGCATCACAGAGCCTGTCTTTAACAGATCTGCAATGGTTAATGAACATGGTGGGGAGACCAGATATTTCTTCAAAACAACTCATCAAGTAAGCTGCCTCCACTTAACAGATGTAAAGGCAGGGCCCGAAGTGGGAGCTGGCAGAAACAGATGGTGCCTAAGGGCAGCTTTCTGTTCCAGTGCTCTTGGGGGCCAGGTTAGGCAGGACGGGAGGGCTCGAGAGGTGGGGGCTGTGTTTTTCAGCAGCAGGTAAAATCCATTTGTCACACCAGCTCCAACTGGGCTTTCTGCACAAAAGTTTAATATCTGAAACCAATGAGGCATTCTGCTCTCCGACTGCAGCGAGGCAGGAAAGCCTCTCAGAGCAGTGTGGAGCCCCAGCCTTTTCCAGCAGGGAGAGATGTCAAACCCCTCATTCCACGAGATTTGCCTTTTCTCTTCCTTTTCCAAACAAATAAAAAATGGATATGCAAAGGGAAGTGTTTTACCTTATGATACCTTCAGGGAAAGAACACAGAATGGCGAGGGTAAGTGTGTTTTCTCTCTGTGTTCTCCACAGCATAACATCAGTAACCTCATAAAGCAGCCCCTGCTTTCTCCTTCCCTGAAATACAGACACACACTGCGGCACCAGCAATAAATCCCCATCACCCACAACTTCCTGCATTGCCAAGGTGTGTGCCACAGAGAGCATTTTTATGAGCCTGTCTTTGACTGCCAGGATTTTGCCTTCATAAAGAAGAGATTTTAGTCCGTTCTGTCTATTTATTTTGTGTAGAGGAATCAAGGTCAATAAACCATGGAGAAATTCACTCTACCTTATTCCATTTCAGACTTTTGTCATCCACGCTTTATCGAGTATCTGAATGAATTTTTAATATCATGCCACAAAATGCTTTGGTCTTCTATCATACACTGGGACTCTATAAATCTGATCACACTTGGGAGTTCTCAAATATACTCAGCACTGAAGAAACAGCTTTAAAGTTTAGTCATTCTGATGAAATGTAAGAGCTTATATCAGTGACAGGTTGACAGAAAAAGCTGTTTTCCTTTCCATTTCACAGACTTCCACGTATGAACGCCATGAAACATGTCAGGACTTTCTCTGAGTCTATGAAGACAGAGATGGCATCTGCTCCCAGTGGGGAGCCCTTCTAACCAGTAATACTGTAAAATTTCATGATTCTGAAATCTGATCGACAGTCAAAGGAAGGGCAGGGAGGAGGTGTTTACTGTATTTTATAGGAGAGCATCAATTGCTTGTCTTGGCACATGATGTATATTTTTATGGCATACAATGCCACTTTCAACATATTTTTTAAAATTAAATGTATTCATGCTGGCTGAGCAGGTTTATAATTTCTGCTTGCTGGAAAAAAATACACATTTTTTAAAAACAGGTATTAACCCTACTCACTCATCACTGCAGTTTTAGGCAGGTGGGCAAAAGAGCCTTAAGCAAAACCTCAGAGATCAACTCCCAGCACCCCAGCACAGAAATCACATTAACTCCTTCCAGCACCACTGATCACCCTTCCAGAGACAGCCCAGAAAGGAGATGGATCCAGTGGCTTTATACACCAACTAAAAATGATCTCATAATGACGTGGCCAAATTGAGATCTCATTAAGAGACTGCTTTGAATTTTCACATTTGATTTTAACTAATATGTATCTGGTGAATTTATGCAGCAACCCCTACAGATTTGAGCAGCTCCTGGAGCCCATGCAGAGGTGCTGTCCCCACAGCCCCAGTCCCAGCTCCATTCCACTGAATGGGGTTTGCTCAGCCAAGGAACACAAATGTTCCTTCTCCCAGCACCAGTGTCCAACCTGTGATTTCCCCAGCCCTGAAATCCCACACATGTCATCCAAGAGAGCTCTACATCATAATGAAGAACAGCAAACCACTTTAAATGACTAGGTGTTTTACACCTTCAAAATAAATTTAAGGTATGCACAATTAAAAAAAAAAAAAAAAAAAAAAACAACTTGCAAACCACCCCAGGGCTTGCAAACACACCAACACCACAATTCCTGATGTCCACATGGTGATACAAATTCTTTCTCACAAAAAAAGCAAGAGGACAAACCCAAGATTTTTAATTTTACTGCCTGTAACAAGATTAAATAGAAAATAAATGGAGGGCAGGGACTGGGCACATTTATAGGAGGTAGACACCAAATCTGAATTATTAACAAATGAAAGACTGCAGCAAGCACTGTGTAGATATGGATTTGGAGGAATGATTTATCTGTGTACACAGAGCTAGGGCTTTTCTTGGTTTTAGTTTAAAGAAGATCATGGAAGTACCCAGAAAGACATTTTCAGAGTCTGATCTATCTTTTACTTGCCTGAAATCACTGTACATGAAAGAGGGAAGACAGAACCAAATGCTCACACTAATTATTGTTTTATTTTGTCATGCCAAGGTAGGTGTTGGTGACATGAACTATTGTGGTAAAAAGAATTCAGAGTAGTTGGAAATTCAGCCATGGCTCATCAGGCCAGAGCTAACTGAGGCTACCTGAGTCTGGAACTCCTGGGGTTAGCCAAGGTGGGACCTCCAGGTGTATATTAGGTATATCCATTAATGTTCAATGCATTATTTATGAACATTGACTTGTGGAAGTGTTGGTCCCTGCCCTTGTCCCTGCCCACAGCTCTGAGATGGGTGTGGGTGTGGAGGCCCTGTGGCTGCTGGGGTTCTGCTGCAGAGAACACCATGGCTAGCTGGAACAGATGGCACTCCCCATGCTGCTGCTTCCCACACAAAGCCTTCCCAGCCACTGCCACGCTCCTCCCTCCTGCTCCTCTTGGCTAAGGATGTGTCAAGGTGGAATAATGCAAAGTTCAGGCCTTTCCACACCAGCAAACACCAACAGGGCAGTGCAACACCAAAAAGAGGAATCATTGCATGCAGGAAGGGTGCAGCAGAACTGAAGCCAATTAAATATGTAAAGGAAGAGGGGCCCACCCAGAAACTCAGGTGACTTTGTTATGCAATTAGAAAAGATAAAGTTATCCTTTCATCTCCATTCTCCCTCCTCCTCAGTGGGAAGGGAAGAGGTTGGCTGCACTCTGTGTGTGTGCAGACACAACTCTGACTGCCTGGGGTGGCTCCAGAGGGGAGGAGAGGGTTGTGAGAGCAGCTCCCCCTTACAGGATGCACCCACTGATCAGTCCAAAGGCTATTTATCGATTCCTGGCTCCAGGAAACAGCTCCTTCCATTGTGCACTGAGCACACACTCTGCCTTGCTGGAAACTTCAATAGCATGGGCCTCATTGCTGTGATAATTATGACAATTTCAGATTGACATAATTGTGAAAATGGTGAAGTTGTTCTGCATTCACACTGCTACTTGTGGCACTGCAATGAGAACATCTTTATTTTAGCAGTTAAAGAAGGTCATGTTAGCACAAGTTCAGCTTCAAAGGACTTCCAAATTATTGTGGACTCCCAGGAAGCAGAGAAAAAAATCTAATCTACACCTTCAATCTTATAAAACTGAGCTAGAAACTTCATGACAACAAAGTGCAGCATTTTAGAGGTGGAATTTTAAAGAAGAACCACATGAGGCTATTTTCCTATTAGTCTGATTGACATTCTGAAATAATTACTGTAGGGCTAGTATATATTTTGAGAGACAGATCCAGGGGAAATGTGATTTTAAACACTGTTTCATCCCTCCCTGCTTCAAGCATCCCAAAATCAGAGTTGTGTACTCTTCCAAATGCAGAGCTGTGCCAGTTTATATCCCTGCACTCTGCTCTGGTATTATTGTTCATCATTAACATAAACTGAATGTTTAGTGTTAGAGCTTTTGCAAACTATTTGGGTTATTTTACATGTGACTAACTGGTACTTTTAGAATAATTCCTTTTTATTCTGGGCCAGATAAAGACTGTAGTATATAACATATTGTATGATGCAGAATGCTATAGCCAGCACAGGAAAATAGTCTGAGTAGTTATTATCAGTTTGCTTTATAAGTATGTTATTTACAATACGCAACAGATGTTCTCCGAATGTTAATGGAAAATACAGGCCTTGTATTTATTCCCTTTCTGACAGACTAAAAAGTGCAACTAATATAATAATAATAATCATCTTGGAAAACCCAAAGATTACTTCACAATTTGGAAAATGCTGTGTTGAGTCATTAGTCTTATTATCTGGTATTTTCATAACTCACTAGATAAACACTGTAAACTCTGATTTCCTGGTAATGAGCCTTTATATGTGCAAGAGCAGGCCTCCAAGAAATCTCAATTAAGCCCAAGGAAGAGTGTTTTGGAATGACCCAGCCCCTCAGGCTGCAGGGATGTGTGAGTGCCTGCACCCACTCTGGGTTCTCCCTCCCTGCCCGTGGACAGGCTCAGGACTGACCCCTCCAAACCCTGTTTCCCCCCTGATAACTCTGTTTGCTTCACTCTGCTTCCAGCCTGGGCTCTGGGAGCCTCAGGGGTTCGGGTTCCCCTCGTGTCAGGGTCTCTAGAACAAATCTGGTCTCTTTTACTCCATTGGGGTCCCCAGTTCCATCCACCTGCTGAGAAAATGGGACAGCTTCTGCCATCTCTGCTCTCCAGGAACAAGGGCTCCAAGTTCACTCCTGATGTTTGCCCCACTTTTCCCCTTGTGCCTCAGTTTCCCCCACTCCCTGTGCCTGTTTCCTTCTTGTGTCTCAGTTTCCCCCATTCCTTGTGCCCCAATTTTCCCCTGGTGCCTCAGTTTCCCTCGTTCCCTGTGCCCCCATTTCCCCCTGTGCCTGTTTCCCACTTGTGTGTCAGTTTGCCCCTTCCCTGTGCCTCAGTTTCCCTCTATACCTCAGTTTCCCTCATACCTTGGTTTCCCTTTTGTGCCTCAGTTTCCCCCATTCCCTGTGCCCCAGTTTCCCCCATTCCCTGGACTTTTTCCCTCTTTGTGCAATTGCCCTCATGTGCAGCACAACTGATTCCTCAGCAGATAAAGTTGAACACAACTTGCTACACTTCAAAACTGTTCTGTGATTTTACTTGGGGAAAATCAGGGACAGAATCATACCTGCAGCAGACACATTCTGGAAGGTTTCCCACTCTTTGTTTGGTTGTAAAAGCTATGGATGCCACTAGATTTTTCCCTGTCAATTCTAGTTTATCTGATTTTCTTGTATAAACAACATTACACCACACTGACAACTGGTAGGTGCCACACAGGAGCATAAGTGGACAAAAAGCTTGATTAGCCACGGTCTTGTGCCTTGTGTAGTCACTCAGGCAGCCTACAAGGCCTCTGTGAAATACTATTAACCCAAAAAGGTGATTTTTCCACCAGTCCTTCAGGGATAAAGTGCAAGATAGTGCCTTTGTTATCCTCTATCTGTGTGGCACAAATCACTCTATGTAGGTGAGTAATTCTATTTTCATTTTTTGCCTGCTTTTGTGTAAAAACAAGTTTTATGCAAACAGGCTCTCAGCACACCCAGCTCTAGTAACTACCAACCCCCTCGCTGCTTTCCAGTTACATTTGACAGAGACCTAAAACCATCCAGTCATGAGAAATTCTGTGCAAATCAGTAACTCCAGTATGGAAAAGGGAGCTGAAGCTCAGCCTAGAGTCAGCTGGCCAAGGGGCCAACAGCAAAACCAAGGCTGTGGAGAGAGCTCAGCCAGAGGAGGGAAGCACAAGGGACCAGGAAGGTGATGTGTGCACGGGACACAGGACACGGTTAGAACTCATTGCTCAGCCTGGAGAAACCTTCCAGGTCCTGAAGAAGCCTTCCAGGTCCTGAAGAAGCCTACTGGAAAGATGGAGAGAATCTTTACGAGGGCCTGAGTGACAGGGAATGGCTTCACACTGACAGAGAATGGGTTTGGGTCAGAGTTAGGGAGAAATCCTTCCCTGTGAGGGTGCTGAAGCCCTGGCACAAGGTACCCAGAGAAGCTGTGGCTGCCCCCTCCCTGGGAATGCCCAAGGCTGGGTTGAATGGGGCTTGGAGCACCCTGGGATAGTGGAAGATGTCCCTGCTCATGGCAGGAGGTAGAAAACCTTGCAGGTTTCTTCCAACAGAAACTATTCTGTTATCCTATGGGTCTCCGTGCTTGTGGCACAGTTGTTTTAGCAATGTGAGGAACATGAGGTGCAATGTGGTTACACAGAACTATGATGCCCTTTCAAAAAAAAAACCCCATCCTCTCTGCCCAAAGAAATCCAGCTTAGGACAATAGAGCAAAGGAAAAAATCTTGATTCCTTCACAATTCTCTTCCCATCTCAGCGCCGCGGTTGGGAAAATAAAATCCATCGCTATTGTACATGACATGTAAAGAAAAAAATGCAACAGCCACATCTGGTATCATTAATACTTTAGCAGACTTCCTATTTTTAAATTAGTACCATTCTGCAAGCAAAATGACAGCTCCTCAGAGCGCCTGTGGATCTGCAGAGCACAGACACAGCCCCGCTGCAGCTGCAGCCAGGGCTGACAGCATTGCAGAGCGCTCACACCAGCACAGCCTGCTGCTGCTGAGGCCCTGAAATGCCAGGCTGGCATTTTCCAGGAGTTTTTACAGGTGAAAAGCGAGCTAATAAACTGCTCAGCAGCGAGTGCTGCCAAAGGGGATGGGAGCACATGAGGGGAGACACCTGCGGCTCGGCGGAATGGACCAGGTGCGCCCGTAACATTTCCCCAGCGCTGCCAACGGGACACAGGCAACAGGAAACCAGCTGGATTTATAGGTCAGCTTAATCAAGCTTCTGCTGAGCCCTTCCAGCTCCTGTCTGCAGAGCCTTAGCTCAGAGCAGGGCTGTTTGCTAGCACAGCTCCTACTCGGAGCCCTGGGCAGGGGGAGCTGCCCCTTTCACACAGCGGGAGCTCAGCCTGGCTTTCTGTGTTTCTTCTCAGGGCTGAACACCTGGAAGACGTGCCAGAAGCAGAACAAATGACAGAGTGTGTGCCCTGGCTGTGCTCAGGCAGGAAGGGAGCAGAGCCAGCCCCGAGCCTGGCACAGAGTGGCTGCTGGCTCCCCGGGCCAGCGCTCACAACATCAATGGCTCCTGCAGCACGAGCGAGCTGTGCCGCAGCCTTCAGGAAATATCAGTCTCCTGAGGTAACCACAGGCTTCAAATTAGGCTCTAGGATGACAAAAATTCTATCTGCCTGTGCCCTGACGTGTCTCATCCATCTCAGGGAGTTACCAAGGCTTCATCTACTCTGCTTACTTACGTCAATGAAATCAAGCAGGCTCCTGAAGCGACCACAGGAAGTTCTCCACATGTAGCTGAGGCATCTGGAGCTTTTCCCATTATTTAATTCTCGCTTGGTTGCTAATTCAAATCACCACAACAGAAAGCAGAGACATTTCTCAATCTTTCCTCAGGAGGGATTTACCCATGTAAATCCCATCGTGGAATAATGCCTCTGGACAAATTAAAAGATAAAACTTTCCAGTCTCATTAAGCACTTGACTTTTCTCAGGTCCTCTATCTCACTGCCTGTGTGGAACACCTACAACACTGCAAAATGAACCATCCAACAGTCACTGTGCTTTGCATTGTGTGCTGTACATAAAAGCATTGCCCACACTGACTTCTGCTGTGAGCTGCTACCTGCAACACATCTGTAGATAAAGAAATCAATGTACTGAGGAAGTCTTAGAAAGTCTCTGCTGAGAAATAATCTTTAAACCTACTGATGAATAGATGGAACACAAGGGTTCCAGTGTTCACCAAAACGATAGGTTTCAGAAGAACAAAACCCACCTAAACCCACAGGGCTCAGATTTTAATCTCTGAAATTAAGAAATGGATCCTTGGATAGAAAAATCCACCATTCACAGTTCCCACCTCTTTTAAGACCTTTGCATATCTGGACTTCTCCAGCCCTACCCCTGATTGCTGCTGTTTTGCTCAGACCTAAGTCACTCTTGTTCAGCTGTGCTACCTGGAAAAGCCAGAGTGGTTGTATATCCTAGTGAGCTTCCAGATGCTTCTTTTTATTTTCCCCCAATTTCTCTTCATTGCAAAGTAGGATATTAGCCCTCACTTACACACCCAGTTAATTACAGTCAGAATGGAGGATGCATCTACCAGACCCTAAGCAGGCTCTTTAGCTTTGTAACCTTTTTAAAGATGGAGATTTCCAAAGAAGTCTGATTGCATGATGCTTAGTAAAGCATGGCATGTATTACCCCTGTTCATCTTCCCTCCTTACTCCATTTTCAGTTATTGGTTTGTGTATGAAGCTGGATAATGAAATGCAAGTCCCACTATGGACTGTGATCAGGCTCTGCTGCTTAGCTGAGCTTTTAAAAATGAAACAAAGCAAACCCAAAGCTACAATGATTGCAATTAGCAGGGAAAAATACCCTATCCATACCTCAGCTGAAACCAAACTGACAACACCATAAACCCATTGCTGACAAAGGGAAAGCCTTTTGAACATGATAATTATGGAACTCTCCTTTTTGGTACTAGACTTAGCACATCTGGACCCCAGTATTTTCTGCAGGAGGCTATACACACCTCACAGCGAGAAGACAGACCACAGAAACTTCTAACTACAAATAGATAGAACAACTAAAAATCCACAAAATTGTGTTTGCAGAGGAGCCTCAAAAATCTGGGGCGCTCATGGCTATTGCGATTTGCCTTGTGAAGAGGTAAAAATCCATTGTGTCTGAAGGCAAAGCATCATTAAGGGCAGCTTCCAGGGAGAAATCCCAGTCTGCCTGGACAGCAAGACACTTCCCTCATTTCCCAGGGACCAGTTATTGGGTCAAAATAATCTCTGACTTCCCAGGGACCAGTTATTGGGTCAAAACAATCTCTGATTTCCCAGGGACCAGTTACTGGGTCAAAATAATCTCTGAATTCCCAGGGACCAGTTATTGGGTCAAACCAAACTCTGATTTCCCAGGGACCAGTTATTGGTAATCTCTGATTTCCCAGGGACCAGTTATTGGGTCAAAACAATCTCTGACTTCCCAGGGACCAGTTTTGGGTCAAAATAATCTCTGATTTCCCAGGGACCAGTTATTGGGTCAAAACAATCTCTGATTTCCCAGGGACCAGTTATTGGGTCAAAATAATCTCTAGTTTCCCAGGGACCGGTTATTGGGTCAAAACAATCTCTGACTTCCCAGGGACTGGTTATTGGGTCAAAATAATCTCTGATTTCCCAGGGACCAGTTATTGGGTCAAAACAATCTCTGAATTCCCAGGGACCAGTTATTGGGTCAAAACAATCTCTGACTTCCCAGGGACCAGTTATTGGGTCAAAATAATCTCTGATTTCCCAGGGACCAGTTACTGGGTCAAACCAACCCATCAGGGCTGAGCCTGGTGCCCCGCTCGGCTCCTGCAGCGCGCTGGCACCGCGGGCCCCTGTGATGTATTTTTGCTGTCAGTGCTGAAATAACACGGAATGCGGCGGAGCGGGCCCCACCTGCCGAGCAATATGTTCCCGATCCCTCAGGCAGAGCCGGGCGTGCTGCTCGGCGAGGAAAAACTTCCTCCCACCCGGCACATGGCAGGGCAGGGACAGACACTGACGGCCCACGCAGCGATGGGGGCGGATGAGCCACCGGCAGCACCCCCGCCTCGCTGGCTGGGACAAGAAACTGCCTCCATCTCGAGTATGCAAAAAAATAAAATGAGAAAAAGGCAGAAGAAAAGGGGAAGGGGAAGAATGGCAGCCTGTTAATCACGTCCATCATTACCGCAATTGGCTGAGAAGTTGGCTCGTTGACGATTGATTCATGAGCTCCTGGCGCAAGCCAAGAAAAGGGGAAAAAGATGGAAATCTCCCTATTTATTTATCTGTAATACAGCAGGAGGCTCTCCTGAATGCTGGTGGTCCCACAGCCCAGGCTGACCCTCGGGAGGCTGCTCTCTGCCTGCCACAGGAGCTCTTCCCAAAGCGATCAACACCATCACCCCGTACCCTTCCAGCTATCTCATCACAGACAGGAATTAGCAGGGTGAGGAACCAGGACACAGTGTGGGAAATTCAGGACACAGTGTGGGAAATTCAGGAGTCTTGGATATATCTAATTAATATGATTAAGTTGAAGCTTTTTATTGTTTATATTGCATATGTATTTATAGATTCTACAAACTACTAAGTACACGCTTCTTGATCGGTGTCTTTGTTTTGTTCACTCATTGTCTGCCTGCATTTCTAAGAGTATGTGATTGGTTACAGGCTAGGTGTTTCAGAGTCTTCTGTTATCTAGCTTTTGCAGTCTTGGTATTCAGTTTCTCACCACCTTCTTTCTTAATTTAGCACAATTTATGTTTCAGTAGCCTTGCCGAATTCTTGAGTCTTTGATAACAAAACTTAGAAGCAGGCCGGCTGGTGCACACCATGGCCTAACCCTTGCAAATGCACTGCAACAACAATGCAATAAACACATTGCAACAGCAGCACAGCCTCTCCTGAGGAGGGGAGGTCTCCAGTTTGTGCTGGAGCCTGTGCCAGCAGCAGCAGGTGAATGCAGATGAGGTTCCTGCTCATTCGTGCAGCATCGCTGCTGTGCAGGCCTGTGGTACCCCGGAGAAGCAAAGCTCTTCCAACCCTCAGCACACACAGCAAATGGAAAAGGATGAGCTCCATCCCATCTGGTGAGCCAGCTCTCTGCAGGTCACATTAAACAGCATAATTAATAGTTTTAGGCTAAATACGTGCAGCCCTCCTGTTCCACCGCAAATAATGCTTTCAAAGAGCAGCAGAATTTGGGGTTTGTAACTGCTCCATGGCCACAAAGACATAATCTTTGTGTAAAATTACTTTTTCCTCTCACACCAATTTTACTTGGAAAGAGATTCACTGTTTCAGAACTGCACTTTGTGTATCATACTACAACAGAACAATTATTGAGATTCATCTCCCCAGCAGCAGGTTTTTTGCTGTGCCAAATTTTCTATTAAATAGATTCTTCTGAACTTTCAGTAACTGCTGGCTGCATTAAGTTGTATTATAAAATGAATCCAAACTAATAAACAGTTATGGCTATTTTTTAATGTGGAAAAAGGGAGTAAATTTCATAAAAGAATAGCCATGAAGTATGGACAATAAAGTCCTTTACCCCTGCAGCTATTCTTCCTGATATGATTTATACAGTGGGACAGTCATAAACCAAGAAAGCAATAATATCAGAGGTTTTTAATGTTTCTGGGGTTTGATACTCAAACATTCAAAAGTTGTTCGCAGTTTCATTCATTTATTTGCTTACACATCTATGTAGAAAAACTAAAAATCTGCTGTGGCAGTGCAGCGCTGAGCACGTACACCAGGGAAGCACATCAGGGAACAGCCTGTGCAGTCCCACTGCTCCTGACCACTGCAGACGGCATTTCCACACCTGTACAAGAAGCTTTCACAGCCTGGGTGGGTTTTTCCTTCTCAGTACTTCCCAGCTGGAGTACACATATGAGTATGTCCTACTTAGCACAAGTGTGCACATCCCTGTTCATGTGAGCAGTGATTTCCAGCCAGCTCACCAAGAGCTGGCACAGGGAAACATCCTTGAGGCATCTCAAAACATTGGCCACACCAAAGGCAGGGTCCATGCCCTATGGAGGTGATACCTCATGAACAGTGGTTGTAAAATCTCTGCCTAAACAACCTGCCCTCACACTGAGCTCTGATTGCAAGGTTTGGGATTTTTAAATTACACCAAAAAAAGCAATTCTGATAGTTCCTCCTTTGGAGCCCCTCATTCAAGCACCATAAAACAAAATGAGCTGGTCCCATTGGCTCCCAAAGCCTGCCCATGTTAAAGACTTATGTCTTTATGTCACTGCTAATGTGTGACAGAACCAGGAGGTGTAATTAGTCCTGTCAAACCATCTGCCAGGCCTGAGAGACTTGGATGATATTTGGGAAAAGCATCTAAACATGTGTGCACCTGTCCCAAGTCCAGACCATCCCAACTTGGCCAGCAGCTGGGTAAAACAGCATATGACACTTGTGTTGAAAAGGCCAGAGGAAGAAAAGGCTGCTAATAGAGAAAGGTTAATTCAGAAACTCTCAGTAACAGCCACTTCAAAATCCTGGTACAAAGGACCAGCCCAGAACAGAAGGGAAGTGACAGAATTCAAACTGCACAGAACCACAGCACAGGTGCTGTCACACCTGGGCTTCAAAATCTTTGTGTTTTGGTTCACCATTAAACTGCCTTCTTTACCCTAGCAGCTCTCCAGGAGGTGTTTTGGGGGGATAAAGAGGCAGAGGTGGAGCAGAGTGTGAAGATGTCTCAAGGAAGGCCCAGCTGTGTCACTACAGGACATGAAACAACACAAGAAAACACACTGCTGCTCTCAAGGTGAAGAAAAGTAAGTTTATTTTCTGACTCCAACATTTATAGTTTTCCAAGAGTGACAGTGGATTGGAGGGTGACAGTGCCACCTGTCCAATGACACTGGACAGACCAACAGTCCATCAAATTTCTCCTCCTCCATAAAAGAATGCAAAACAATGAGTTATTTACAGAAAGTGTGTGAGAAAGTTTGCTACAAGAATGTCAACATCAGAAGGCCTAGAAAATCTTAAAAAATCAGGGAGAGGCCATTTTCCAGGATGGATCAGCAAGACTGGGCTCACAGCAGCTCCAGAGCTGCTCTGTTCTGCCAGGAGAACCCCATGGTTCCCTCATCATGCTGCTCTCCAAGAAAACACTTGATGCATTTCCCTCTCCCTTCTCTGTCCATGTTTCTGAATTTCACAGCAGAAATGTGAACAGAAAAGGGAGAGGGAAATCTTGAGCTGGAGACCATCTCTGTAGCCAACTTTGCCATGCACACAGAGCCAGAGTGGTGCTGCACATCAGCACAGGATATCAGGGGTAATAGAAACAGGGGCTGAGAAACACCCAGCTCTGGCCAAGCCAGCACAAGGCAGGCTCTGACAGCAGCTTCTGACTGACACAGACCTTGTGGGGCCAACAAAGTGTGCATTCAGCACTGAGCTTTGGTCATTTGTGTGCCCAGTGCCTGCCCAAGGGCCAGAGCCACAGTTAAACAAACAGCTCTCATCGTGCACGCTGTCCATAAAAACCCTGACAAAGGTTTTGGTTAAGTTTGTGTTTCCCAAAGTTTGCTGCTTTTTCAAAGTAAATGTTTTTCACAGAAGAATCACAGCAGAGTTGAGAAAAAATGTTGAGAGGCTCTGGAGAAAAAAAAAAAAAATAGATTTTTCTTTTCCTTTAATGGTTTAACTGGTTTTGAAGACTGCCAGTAGAGACAGTTAACTGATCCTGACTTTCTCCTGGGATAGGCATGGGATGATCTCACAATCAATCTAGTGCAGTTCCAGAAAGGATGCAGGTTGTTCAGGAAACAGCCAATTCTTTTATCCACTCCAATTTGATTCCAAGTGCCTCTGTGATTTGATTCCAATCCCTTTGTCATTTGAGGCAGTTTCTGGATGCTCTGCCTTGATCAGGCAGCACAGGCACTGATGGCTGCACCCCCTTCAACCCCTCCCAAGCCATCCACACTCACATTCAGCCCTCTCTGCTCTAAAAACAAGCATTTCCCTGTATTTAATTATCACATAGAAGGTTTTGCTTGAGGAACAGTAGGAAGAGGAGCAAACACAAACTTTGCCCAGGAGCACAACAGCCAGGCCATGTGTGGATTTGCACCACAAACACCCAAACCCCTGCATGTCAAACAAGAAGCAAGTCTGGATTCACAAAAGGAGCCAGACCAGCCCACACTGGGTTTTTATGTTAAATACTCAGGGTTTTACATTAAATACACTGGGTTTTTATGTTAAATACACTATGTTAAATACTTAGCTTTGTATATCAGGACAGAAATCACTGATAGTGTCAGCGCACTAGGTATGGTTAAAGATGTAGTCAAGCTTTCTAAATTTCACATTTCATGTATCTTTAATGCAGGATGCATTCATCTGTTCAACTCTTCACCTCCCTTTACAGCTCCCTCAAATCTTGTATGTTTAGACAACCTCCAAAAATACCAGAGGATCTGATTATTTACAATCACCACCTAGCTATGGTTAACAAAAAATGGCAAAGCTTTTCAATTTTCAGGGAGGGAAGAGTCTGCTGTGACCTCTCCAAACACTGACAGACACTAAGAGGCCCCTCAGTTGGTTTAAGCAGATTTCCTGAAGTCACTACGTGTACAAAAGGAACATATGCAGGGATAGAGAGTGAGTGTCCCCACGGTACTGTCATATATGCCAAAGCTCTACAGATTATTAATACATGGGCTTGCCCCCTTCAATCTACAAGAGCTCTTGTAATGCCTCAAATTAATTGGAGGAGAGTGCAGCAGCTCCAAAGAGATGATTAAGATCAATTATTAATTCCTCTTCCTATTCTTTCCTCTGTATTAAACTTGAGGATGAGAATGCCACTAATGAAACAGCAACTATAATAAAAAAAGGGTACAAAATAAAAAAAATAATTAGAGGAAATAATTTTTGCCTGTTCTAAATTCCTGAGTGAGACCATCCTGTTGCAGTCAATATGTATGAAAGAAATATAATCCCACTTTTTCTTCGAAGTAAATAGATGCTATTTTCTGGTTTTTCTTTTGGGGAAAATAAGACAAGTGGAGTTTCAGGAGAGTGCCCTCAAGGAGTTCAAGAGCAGCAGAGAATGCAGGCAACAAAGGATGAAAGGTATCTGTAGTGTGTGTGCATGTCTGAGAAAAGACCAGGAGCCTGTAGATGCATGTGGTGGCTGAGGAGGTGTTTGTTTAAGATCTGTGTTTGCTGGAGTTCTCTGGAGGATCAGAGTGGCAATGAGAGATCTTCACATCTTAACCAAAGAGCCAGAATGTGAAGGACATGAAGCAGGAGTGGTGCTGAGCTGGTACTAACAAACAGAAACAAAGAGCTGAGAGGTTAAAAATGTTATAACTAAAATCCTCTTTCCCTTTCAACTGCCTGAGCTTTGGACTTTTAATCCCAAGAGCTCTCCACTTTTCTACCACGTCTCCTAGGAAAACCAGAGCAGTCTGGATCTGATATCCCTGAAAGAGAACAAAAAAAAAAAAAAAGCAGCCAAGAACTAAACAAACAACCTTTCAAAACGTTTTGTACAACCTAACGAAGCAAATGGGACACAGGCAGAAGGCTTTCCCCCTCCTCCCTTGCAGGTCACCTTTATCCATGACACACAGCAACAAAAGCAGAGAAATGAAAGTTAAGGCCAACAGGCTGTCCTCAGCTCATCCTGCTGTGCTGTGGGGCTGCGGGGAGCTCAGATTAATGTGGATGTCACACAGCATATGCTGCAAAAATGAGGCACCACAGGACGTGTGAAGAATGGAGGGTTCAGGCTCTGGGCACTCTTATCAAGGTAAAGCTCACAGACCTGAAATGCTTCATCTCCATGGATTCAGACCTTTGTTACTTGGATCTCTTCCCTCGGATTTGCAGGCTGCAGCATTGTGGCCATGGAATTTGTGCATCTGGGTTTCCTGAGCATGGGAATTACGCAACTCTGCCTGAGCACTGCTGCCTTTGTTTTTGAAACAACACATTCATTCCATTCTAGGTATGGTGAACACACTGAGATCCCCCAAATCTCTGATCTTCACAGTCAGGTGCACAATACAACACAAAGCTTTTGCTTTTGTTTTGATTTTTTATCTTACAAAGCAGACAAAAGAGTTTTCAAATAAGCAGAACATTAAAAAGGCACATGTTGTGCAAATGCTAAAGCAAATTATTGGGGGGAAAGCCCAAAGCACAATGTGAAAACAAGCAGAATTTAGTGTAAAAACCTTGTTTTTCAAGATGTTTGGAGGTATCAGAAGCTAAGAACTACCAAAGTACAAGTCTTCATACATTTCACAGAAGGGCAGCAGCTGCACATGTAAAATGACAAGTACTCTTGTCACCTCTAGGTCAAAATCCATTTCAACAATATCTCAACAGCTTAAATCTGTTGTAACTATAGTATCAATAACTGGAATATCTACCCAGTAACTCTCCAAATCACGAGCTGTGCTCTAAACTGTGCACAGAAGAACAGCTGAAATGGTCCCCAGAGATGGAATCAAAGCAGAAGGAAATCAAACATTGAGGGCTGGCTCGTGGCACAGGGGCTCCCTGTCAGGCAGCAGCCCCAGCCCTGCCCCAGGGCCACAGCTCTGCATTTCCTGCAGCAGGGGTTGGGCAGGGCCTCCATCCACCTTTGGCAGCCAGCAGAGCCCTGCAGCTCCTGCAGGACACGGGGAAATAGGGCAGCTCTGAGCCCTGCCCTGGAGCAGCAGGGTGGGACCCAGGGCTGAACTTCTGCTCCTTTCCCAAACGCTCCCAAAGCACCAACAACTGACCCTGCTCCCCTTGCACTGAAGCAGCTGACAGGAGACACAGTTTGTCTTTAAACAGCAGCTCTTGGCAGCTTATAAACTCTATCAGAATGTATTCCTGCTGCATTCAAGGTGCCCCAGCAAACCCTGAGCTCCCTAAGACAGCAAGAGGATGCTCCCTTAAGTCTTAATTACAGGAGCAGCAGTCCCTGTTTCTAGGGGCAAGGCCCCAAGCAGGCTGGGAGCTCTTTTTGGGAGCTGCTCTGCCCCTGGCAACCTCCACAAGCCCTGCTGGAGCGGCTGGATCTGAATTTGCAAACAGAAAAAGTCCTAAATAAGAGAAAGGAAAAAGGAGTAATGCAAACTGAACCTCAACCCCCACAGTCCTTGTTAGCCAGCCCTCACGCTGGAGAGGCTTTATATCCACACATTTTAAGAAATGTAAAGAGAACCATAAACCAAATTCAATTTAATTGGGTGCTCTCCTGACAGAACAGTTATTAATAAGATTGCATTGTACAAACCTCTGTGAAATCCCAAATGCAGGCAGAGGCACCCGCTAAAACATTTAACACCCAGCAAGCAACATGCTGCTGGATTGATGCTCCTTCCTTTGCTCTTCCCCCTCCAATTCTCTCTCTTCTTTTATCCAATTATCAAATTAAAAAAAAAAAAAAAAAAAAAAAAAAAGGAGGCAAAAAACCAGCTCCTCTCGAGCAGCTCCTATAAATTATTCACATGATATTACAGTGTATGTCAGCAGTCTCACAGTGTTTAAAAAACTTAACTACAAGCCAATTAAAATGTAAACTGAGAAAGACGGATTGGGTTGGGTCGCTCTGGTGTGAACTTGAGCAGCTCATAACAATACACACAACTTCTAGACCTGCTAATTTGACAGCTACTTTCATCAGCAGGCGTGTTTCCTTCCTTTCTTTTTTTTTCTTTTTTTTTTTTAATCCTGTATTTCTCAGAGGACAAGCCAGTCTGTATCCAGCAGAGAAATCCTCAGGGCCCCACAGTGCCCTGCAGGCACTCACAGGGGTCTGAGTTGCTTTCAGGATTGTACAGTGGAAAAGGGCCAAAGGAACCCTCCCCTTCTGCACACACCAGCTACTGAAATTTTACATCTAAATGACAGCACTTCAAGTGACAGAGTGTATTTCTTAAACAAAGCCACAAAATTTTCACAAAAAATAAGGATACTGTATATTCTATTGCTACAGCAGAATAAACACCTTCCAAAAATGACATTTAGGATTACCCAGTGTGTGCATCTGTGTGGCAACACTGGACATCTGCCTAAATTGCTTAGTGCTGGACTGCTGAGTAAGCCAGGCACCAATTAGCTGTTACAGTGATAATGACACTAATTTTAATCTTCATGGGTTAATTACAAGAGCACCGTGAAGTCAGACTGTGATCTCACAGTCAGAAGCATCAGGGAAAACCTCAAAACCTTAAAGCATTATAGACACAAGATCAATATTTAAGCAGGGAAATTTAAGGTGTTCCCAGCTAAAATCCTAACCAAGGAACCAGAACATTTGGATTTCATTGTGACCCGTGGTACTGGGACAATGGGCCATAAGAAACCAGCCATGTCCCTCATCCCTGCAGGGGGAGGATGGTGGAGGGCTGGGCTGTGAGAAATTAAACTGAAGGCACTAAAAATGCAATTGTAACTGGTTTCCTGCTTTTTGTCTGTCTCTGCTGCTTAAGAAAGTTGAAAGCTGGCACCACCATGAACTGAACTAATCCACAAATGACAACACACACCCCACCACACTGACTGGGCCTGGCCTTCCAGGTCCCCCCAAATCACAGGCTCACCAGCCAGAAGAACAGCAAGGATTTGTCCCCTGCAGGCAGCAAGGTCTGCACAGGTGGAGACAGCAGCACCAACGTGTGCTGGGCTCCTGACGTGGGAGGGAGCAGGATGGAGGCCAAGGCTGCCCTCCTTCCCCTCACTGCAGCAACCCAGGATGAAGAAATCCACCAGCCAAAGACCAAATACCAAGCAGGAGCACGTTCATTAGAATGGCATTGTTCTGAGAGTGGTGAAAGAAAAGAAAAAGGCAATTTTTGTAGAATAACCAAAGTTTTGTTGAAGCCAAGAGTACTGTAGTTCCCTGCTTGAAGATTCCTACTTTCAGTGTTTTAATATTTCCATTTAGGGAGAAAAAGCAACATTTTTATATCCCTCTCTTAACCTGAACTAGAGCTTTAAGCAATGTATTTCCTGCAAGATCAACCCACTCAGCCTGCCCAAAGAGCCCTGTCTGCAGGAGCTGAGAGGGCACAAAGAGCAAGGTCGAGTTTTGGGAAGGAGCATGGAAAATCTGAGCCTGAGCCCCTCTCTGCTCAGGACTGAGGCACAGCAACAGATGAAAATCCAGAAAGAAAAGCTCCCTCTGCTCTGAAGCTGCCTGCTGAATGCTAACCAAAGATGGCAGAGCAGTTTTGCTCCAAATGTTCTGTATAAAATGGGAAATGAGAAACAAAGCAAGAGCCATTTTTTGTTCATCTCTTACAGAAAAGAAAACCAATATAAGCAAAGCGCTGTAACTTTTATATATAAACTCATGAAAATACATGGCCTTAATGTTTTTTTATCCCCCAATTCTCATATCTTAGAAGTTGCATGCGATAACTTTTTATAAATTAAAGCACTTTGAAGATGCAGTGAAACTACTTTCCAAAAGAAAATAAAAAGAAAAATAGGGAGCAACCTTTGAACACTCTTAAATCCTCATTTTTAGGATGTGTATGAGCCAGGAATAGAATCACCTAACAGGATTCATTTTTACTGATTCAAGTCATGCCATGATTGTAAATTCTGTGCTGGTCAAACAGCTGGAGGAGTTCTCATTTCAGGCCCAGGAAAAAGGGTTTTATTTCTACCAGCATTCATTGTGCAGTTTTTCTTTCTGCAAGGCATTGAGAAAATGAAGGGAATTAGGATGTGGCATCTGAAATGACAGTTCCCTGAGAACACTGTTTTCTGTGTACCTGAATTTGAGTTTTTCTATTGATCTTTCCTGCCTTCCCTAATTCACCTCCATTCTGGTGCTGACAGTGCTGATCATACCTGTCATCTCCAGTTCTTCTTGATCCTGTATGAGGATCTGAAATTCAAGACCCTAAATCCCAACAATGGAAGCCCTCACTGCATTAATAACCACATGCCAGAGACGCTCTCGTGGCACTGGCAGAGCTTAGCAGAATCCTCCTGGCTGCAGCTGCACATTGTTCTCACTGTTGCTTATTTGAATGAGGGGTTTTTCCTTCCCTATTTTAAGGGCTTGGCATCCTTCTTATCAGTCTGCTGGTAAAGAGATGCTCTTCTTTCACTTCCCCTTATAGAAAAAATATTGGATTCTGGAAAGTAACTTAATCACAAATGCTACAAGATTCCTGGTTTTGAGAAATTTGCATTTTTCCCCATTCACCCTCTTTTATGCTAATTATTTTACAACACTTGTGTAAATTTTATCAGTCCCATCACCCCACCTTATTTAGATATCCAGTCCCTGTGAAGCAACGGTTATCCTAAATTTATCCCCAGAAAAGCTGTGGTGGCTCTGTTCTAGCATTCCTCCCTGACAAATGCCTTAAGAGCAAACTTCCTACTTACACCAGCTCATTACAGTGGAAACCATTCTCTTATAATTGATCTTATCTCTATATTAAACACTCTTAGCATCATGTCAACCCTCCAGTATGGTCAATTACTAGATAATAGTGCCCACTTCCACATATCTGATTGCTGAAATGGTAGGATCAATAATTAACAGAACAGAGCCCCATTAAGTGCTGCCTCGAGGAATTAATAAAGGAAATTACCCCACCTCCTTCTTTTGCTGATTCTGAGGATACCAGACTTAGAAACACCCAAATTCACTGGTGCTGCAGGAAACTTTTTCATCCTCAGCTCTACCCTGACCAGAATTTCTTGATTAATATAAACAAAACAAAACAAAAAATAAACAAAATTTAAACCACAAGCCCCCACAAACAAACAAAACCCTTCACAAACAAACAAAACACAAAATCCCCCCTCCGTTTCTTATATTTATGTTATCTCATTATAAAATAAAGCAGCTAAGTTCTCCCTTCTCTGTTTGAATGTTCATGATCTCAGGACTGACTGCAAGTTCCTTCACCTATTTTTTTTCCACAGTTGGATACAATCTTTGGGCTTCCTTTTCTCCTTTTCTGTATTCTGTCCATTTGGTGTGTCCTGGTCCAGAGGTTTTACACACATGCTTCAAAATTTCAGTTTTTACTCTCACCTGTCCTCTTTCTTCTGTGCCTTTGGGGCTGGGTCACAACACAGGACACAAAAATACATCAGCTTTACTGGCTAAATTGTAATATTGATTAGATATCTAAACTGGACATCAATTCACTACCTTTACTAATAAAAGCAGACATAAAATCCAGAATGTCAATTGTTCTTTGATACAAGTGATGTGCTTCAGGAGAGGCTAATTTTGACAATTTTAATGTGTTGTCAAGGTTAGGCAGGAGGGAGAAAATCTCACACATAATATATATATATTTACAAAACCCTACCCCATGTCCTGGTACTCGTTTTGTCTCTCCAAGTCATGTCACAAAAACTTGATCACTTAATAAAAGGACTATTTACAGAGTGAGTAATTAGCAAATCATCCACTCAACCTGTGCCTAGACTTCAATGCTAAATGGAAATCACAAGCAGTGTTTTCTAAGAAAAACCTAAAATACCTGACTTCTATCTTCATTATCCAGATATGGACTCTGGAATGGTGAAATTTCAGGGGACTTGGGGTTTTTTTCATACTGCTGGCTAGCAAAATTGTTTGATTTAGCACAGTTTGCATTGTACAACAAGGTTCCCATCACCTCCATAGCCCCCATGTACTTAAAACCAGAGCACTGTTAAGTGTGGGGTTTGAGGTTTTTTAATTTGTAATCTCAGTTTTACTGTTCAAAGCCTGCACAGCAGAAAAACCCTCTTGTCTGAGCTGAAGAAAAAAGGTATATATTTGTACACTCCTTGGATGCTAAAATAACTCAACAGGAAAGTTTTTCACTCTTTCCAAATACTTCCAATGCTGCTTTCTAAACTTCTGAGGACTCACAGAAAATATCCCTTACATTGGTAAAAACCAGTGTTTTAGGAATCAAGAACCTGGCACTTAATGGAAAACTCTGAAACTCATTCAAGTTGAACTTACCATATGCAATTACCTTCAAAATCCTCAAGTCAATTCTCCTGTTTTCACCTGGAAATCACAGCATTCTACATTCTGTATACAGTATTCTCCCCTTTGAAAGGAGCTGGGCAGAATTCTGATGCACTCACTGACCTCAGTGAAAGAAAATGCTTTCCTTATGGCAAAGACTAAAAATAAGTGTGGGGAAGTTCACTGCAATTTTCATACTCAGGTTATATATAAAAATCTGGCAAGAAATCAAACTTAGTCCACACCAGTTGCCCAGTGCTTTTATTTCCTTCAGACTTTGATGTTCTCAATTTTGCTCTATTACTCATTTTCTCACTCTGGTGGTGTTGCTAGCTTCTCTTTGGAGCAGAAAATGGCAGCACAAGGACATTCACCAGAGCACTTTGGTGTTGCTGTGTCTCAGAATAACTGGGAATGTCCTGGAATAACAACTTTGCTCTGTCCCAGTGGTTCCAGCCAGCCATGGGCGTTGAAAGCTGAATTCCTGGCTTGATCCATTCAGTCAGGTGAGTTCAGTGACATGTTCACTAGTGCTGCACTGTCAGAAATCCATACAAATGGCATGACTTGAGCTTGTCCTTTTGGAGGAATTCCACAGGTGTATGACACTCCTTTCCAGTCTGAGCCAAAGCACACACATGGATGAACACTATTTCCCACTCCTTCCAAAGCCATCCAGACATTTTTACTCTGAATACCAAAAAAAAAGAAGTATTCTCTGCTCACTGCACACTTCCAAGCTGGTTGTTTGTGCCAGAATTGCTTTATCCACTTTTAATTGTCACCAACATAAATGTCAGATTTTGTATTACAAGCAATGAGTCACGTCTGTGTTAATGACAAAGAAAATGCTTTATGGAGCAGATTCAAAGCTTGCACAACACCTAGATCATCTTTTTGTTTTTAATATGCTAAGAAATGTCTGTGGTTCTGGACTTTTCAAGAAAAGATCAGCAGGGCTTCAACAATAATTGCTTGAGACTACAGATTATTCTTCTGTGTTGCCAAAAAGCTGTTGAAATCTGCTCTCAATCAGTAATGTCTCCCTTAAGGAATGGGGGGAGAGAAGGGAGGGGAAGTAAAGATCATGTTTTTGAAGTTCTCTGCTTTTAGCAAGTTCTGTTCTATTTAATAGCTTCCAGAGTCAAGAAGGTCTCAGGTAGACCTGACTTACCTAACCACATGAGCAATTAGCTCCTCCAGACACTATGTCTGTTGTAATGTAGTTCACTTAACTTCACATGGTGAATCAGTTCACTTTGATGGTGTTTTTTTTCCCCTTCCCTCCTATTATTTCTCTTCCTTGTCTCTCAGCAGCTGCCTGTCTTGACACCTGACCTCCACTTGCTCCATGGATTGACTGTTTCAGGCACTGTTAGGGAATTAAAATCTCTGCCCATTCCCTGGAGAACCTGAATACACCCCCAGGTCCATTGCAAAATCCAGGTCTTGCAAATGCAACAGGAGAGCTGCTTCCCTTGGCTTGGTTTAATTTAAGTTTGATTAAGAATGTGATTGCTGTTTCCAGCATGGACTAAAGGGAGCCATCAGTTTCTGATGGATGCTGCCTGGGCCCACAGTCACAGCTGGTGCTTTCAAACACAGCTCAAAACTTAGAAAACCCAGCAAAACCCTGCCTGACCCAGCAACAAAAATTAGCACAAAAAGCTACTTCCCATTCTTTGATTTACGTTAAAGTCAAATATTTCGATAGTCTGCCTAATTGGTCTGGGATTTTGGAATAAAACCCAGATATTAAATAAACAGGAAATAACACCAGCAACATTCCAGCAAACAAAGGGCGAGCACAGCTAATTGAACTGTTTGCTGAAGAATCAGCACACACAGAGCCATGGCAAAGGGAAGATGCTGCCAAGTACTTGTCTGCATTGTATAAAAATGTCACTCAGGCCCTTGAGTGCCATTTCCATTGTCTGTCACCCGCTGTGCCTCACAGAGAGTACCTGTACTACAGCTCATCCACTTGTCACTGCATCTCCAGTCAATTAGGCCTGCTCTGGCTTTTCTTTTTGAAAGCTGTGCAAATTTATATTTCTTTCCTTGACTATCATCTTAATAAGACTTGTTTAAGGCCTATGTTTTCCTCTTGGTAAAAAGAAAAGCTCAGACCTCAGAATTTTCCTGATCTTCATTTTTGAGTGATCAGCACTTGGAGATGGCACAGTGAACATCTACAGGCCTCCCGTCAGATGATGGCTACCTACCATGGAATCACAGACTGGTTTGGGTTGGAAGGGACCTTAAACTCATCTTGTGCTACCCCTGACATGGGGACACCTCCCACTGTCCCAGGCTGCTCCCAGCCCTGCCCAGCCTGGCCTTGGGCACTGCCAGGGATCCAGGGGCAGCCCCAGCTGCTCTGGGCACCCTGTGCCAGGGCCTCAACACCCTCACAGGGAACAATTTCTTCCTAAAATCTCACCTAAATCCATCCTCAGTCAGTGGAAGCCATTCTCCTTTGTCCTGGCACTCCAAGCCTGTGAAAATCTCTCTCCCTCTTTCCTGTGGACTCCTGTCAGGCACTGCAAGGCCACAGTGAGGTCTCCCTGGAGCTTCTCTTTTCCAGGCTGAACAATACAATTCTCTCAACCTTCCTTTCCTCACAGCAGAGCTGCTCCATCCCTCTGCTCATCCTGGAGCCTCCTCTGGGCTCCTCCAGCAGCTCCAGCTCCTGCCTGTGCTGGGCCAGGGCTGGGGCAGCTCTCACAGGGACACAGTGCTGTGCATTCCCAGTGTGTGAGACAGCCACCCCAGCAGAGATGGGCTATTGGATTTGCAGCGAATGCCCCTGGGAATGACAAAGGCAGGAATGAAGCATCTGACTCTATGTTTTCAGAAGGCTAATTTATTATTTTATAATACTATATTAAAGAATACTATACTATATTAAAGAATACAGAAAGGATACTTACTGAATGCTAAAAAGATAATTATGAAAACTCCTGACTCTCTCCAGAATCCTGACACAGCTTGGCCTCAACTGGCCAAAGAGTGAAAACAACTCCCAGCAGAATGCAATGGAACAATCACCTGTGGGTAAACAATCTCCAAACACATTCCACATGAGCACAATACAGGAGAAGCAAATGAGACAAGAATTGTTTTCCTTTTTCTCTGAGGCCTTTCAGTTTCCCAGGAGACAAATCCTGGGCAGAGGAATTTTTTCAGAGAATGTGAATGCACAGTGGGCAGCAAAGCACAAGCCAAACAAATCTCTTCCCTCCCTGCCACCTGACACTGACACCAGTTTCCACAAGAGGGGTGCACCTGCCTCTCACACTGCCCCAAAGGCTCAGGGATGCATCCTAGTTCCTGTAGA
Organism: Melospiza melodia melodia; assembly: GCF_035770615.1. Taxonomy (NCBI): domain Eukaryota; kingdom Metazoa; phylum Chordata; class Aves; order Passeriformes; family Passerellidae; genus Melospiza; species Melospiza melodia. The sequence continues at coordinate 4,770,422 of NC_086214.1, forward strand.
TTGGAACCATTTCTTAAAATGACATCAAATATTTGATCCTGAGATTTCTTGGTGCTCTAATCTCCTACAGACCTGAACTGAAGCACATGTGCTCCCATGTTTTGTTTGCATGTCTGCTACCTCAAACCTCACCAAAAATGCAGAAGGTATCCCAATTAATAACCTCAATAACCTTCCTCACCAATGCACTGTAAATAGAAAGCTTTTTTTGTTGAAAGGACTGTCTGCAGCAGGGGGTTTAATGATAGCACCATGTTCACTGTGGATTCTTTTCATTATTAATTTTTTTAGACATTATATGCAAGTAAAATTTGGAAGTGTGTGCTTTACAGGAGGCCAAAGTGTGCTGTGAGTGTGGCCCTTCACCCCACAGACACTCCCAGCCAGCACCAAGTGACCTCCCAGAGCATTGGTGGTGCAGTGACACACAGACCACACTTCTGCTCAGCTCAGGGGTTTGCTCTGGCCTGCTGCTGCTGCTCCTGGAGTTATCAGCTCATTTCTAATTGCCAGGAAGCAGATTTCCCCCTCTTACATTAGCCATCTAATAGTGTTTAGGTAGCTTATATTGGTGTTCCTCCTGTGCTCCATGGGAAGTGCAAGGGAATGAGGCACTCTTTGTAATGATGGAGCTGGATGGAGTTCAGTGCCTCACAGGGAAGGGAGTGGGACTGGGAGTGGGCTGGACAGGCAGGGCACATCCTCTGCCCCTTGAATTTTTTATTTTCCACTTTAATGCTGGCACTGGAGCAATGCCACTGCATCACACTCCCCACTGAGACACCCAGCAAGATCTACAGAGGAGAACAGGGATTACTGTGCCTGGGACAGGGAGCAGGGAAGGAAAGCTCATGTCCATGGGAGTGCTCTGAAATCCCAGCAATGATCCCAGCACAGCTCTGGGACTCTGCATCTTCCTGCTCCCTCATCCACCCCCTCTGAAGCTGGACTGCCTGACACCAGCTCTGGAGCCTCAGCAGGCACATTGCTGAAACTGCAGACATGGGAGATGAAGGACAAATTCAACTCCCTGCTCCTCATCTTGGGGGAAAATAATACCTTTATAATTTGCCTCTACTGCAGAGAAATGTTGAGCCCGGTCTGACAGCAAATTTTCAATATATGATATTAAAGCAAAATCCTTATATCTGAATTCTTCTGAATGCTGTCAGGTTAACAATGCTCTGTTCATTTAACTCCAGCTGAAGTGTAATGGATCAATTTTCCATCTTTTCTACATGCACAGTGACTCTAGTGCAATCTCAACTAGAGATTTCTGTTGACCCCAAGAGATGCTGCTTGCACCAGCAGCACAGGCAGCTAAACCCCAGCAAAGATGTTTTTTCTTTGATGTACTTGTTCTGATTTCAGTCATCAAGAGGCACTGATGCTGATGAAAACTGGTTTTCCAGCCTGTCCACCCATTCCTATCTGTACCACAGCATCTCCCCATGGCTTGGGCAGTTTGTGGGTGCCACAGAACCAATGCCTGCAGAGCAGCTGCTTTGTGAAACAGGCAGCTCCAGGCCTGTCCTCACTAATAAACACAAATGACTTCCAGGTACATTAATCAAGTCCTTTCAGGACCAGTTCCTGGTAGTGCATTAACTTCTCCATGAGGGGCTGATTGCACAGCACTCACTCCACAAGGAATGGCTGTGGACAAGAACATCAGCATCTCTGATTCTGCTCTCTCACTGCCGTGAGGAAGAGACAATTTGGAGAGATTATCAAAAACAGGTACCAAGAGACACTGAATCTCACCTGCATGATTTAATCCCAACCACTTTGGACCTTGTAAAGTGGGCTACAGAGTTCCCATGGATTATATGCTTCCAATACACTGAAGAAATGCACAATGTCATCCCTGAATTCCCAGTGCTTCTCCAAAGAATAACACTAGCACTCAATAAAGCTCTTTTGCAGAAAATGGAAACACTGCTTTAGCTTGAAACCATCAGAGGGGAGGATGAACCTGGGATGGTAAGCAGGGAATTGAGTGATGCCAGTGCAGCCTGAAGTGGGATCTGCCATGGTCTGCCATGGTCTAAAAACCTTTCCCCAAACAAGGCCAGTTCATGGGACACAAAGCAAAACAATGACAGGAAAGGGAACACTTCTATATAAACAAAAGCATTCCCCAGGAGGAAAAAAACCCATCAGAATTTAACTAAAGGAGTATTTAATAAGAAACAGCCTGTTCCAGTCTCTTCTTCATTTAATTTAAAAGAAACATAAACCAGAGCTTTCCTACACAACGCAATCACTCCCTCAGAAGAATCAGAATGGAATTCAAAGGTCACCCTGGAAAGCTTGGTTGTTGGAAACGAAGGAAGAGGCTCTTGTCTATCAGTGATCCTCGAGGAGCAGTTCCCTCCCTCATGCCCAAATTTCAGGGTCCCCATTGCAGAGCTGCCCCAGCCCCTCAGCCTGGCACAGACTCAGTGATCCTCAGCCATCAGCAGCACCCTGAGAGCCCAGCACCCCAGTGAGCACCAGAGCAGGGCCTGCAGCACAGCCCATGGACCTGCCCTCTGAACCCCACAGCCTTCTGAAAGGATTTTCTACCCGGTCACTCCAACGATGACAAGGACCTTGGAGCAATGGGAGGGCACTGAGCCAAGCTCAGTTATTTGTCTAAAGCTGTTAAACTTCAGGGCAGGCACTGCAGAGCACCCAGAGTGTCACTGCACACACTGACTGTGCAAGCCATACAGAGTTCAGCCAAAAGCACACATGCATTTCTGATTGCACCAAAAAAAAAAATTAATAATAATATCAAAATGACTTCAAGACAACCCCCCAGCCCAGCTTCACCTACCTCCATTAATCAGTTAACCAAACAATTTCTCCTATTTTGCTAAATCTAGTCACAAATGGCGGCGTGCTGGTAAAACCCACAAGGTTCTTACAAAGACCAGAGGGGAAAGAAGGAACTCTCCAGGCACCACAGAAACCCAGGGGCACCCCAAATCGTGAGTGTGCCACAGGAGGGAGGCTGAGCCGTGCTGCTGCAGCCTGCTCCAACACTGACCGCCCCAAAGAGCCCGTGAGCAAACCTGGCAAGGAGCTCCTGCAACAACAAACCAGCCTTGCAATAAAAGCCATCTGCAAAAGTGCCAATTATCCTTCTCAAATGATTATGTTCCATCCAGTTTTGCTGACAAGCAAGTTATGCCACATTTTAATAGGCAATAAAATGTATTATTAAATAATTAGTAGCTAAGAAACAGAAATTAGAGGGCACTTCCTTTCACATACATCCCCCAGTACTTCAAACTATTGATTTAAAGGCAACTCGATCCTCTAAAGAGGACAAAATGGAACCTGATACAGCAGTTTACCAGGAGACAATTACAAGGCTAATGATTGTTCACAGAGAAATGAAGCAGGGAGAAATTCTAGAGAATTCCACCCTGGCTCTGTTTTGTCTGATCTGTCTCAAAATCCCCCAAAGAGCTAAAATTTCTCCAAAGCTGTTCCTTGCTCTGAGCCCATTAATTACAGTGTTAAAGGTAAAGAAGTATTGATGTCTCTGCTGTGCTCCCTCCGTTCCCCCCCAGGTAACGCCAGCCCTTGCTCAGCCTTTAAGGTATGGCTGCACTAACTGAGAAAAGCCCCACTAAGACCAATTAAAGCCTTTACTAAGAGGCTGAAAAGAAGACAAATGGAGGCAGAAAGCCCGATTACAAGGAACCTTTGTACAGATGTAAAGCAATTAGAACAGTCTCAAGGGCTGGCCAGTGCAGTACCTGCTAGGAAAGGATTTTACAGCTTGTCTAAACTTGGAACAATCTGTCTCACTCTCTTTTTGGCTGAGTGTAAAAGTGAACCCTGTATTAGTGTCAGTTATCACCTGATAGCTCATATTGGTTTCCCTGAGCATGTTCAATCTGTAGTGCTGGTCCCAGATCCCTCGTGGATGACAATGGTGCTGCACAGACAGCTCTAACTTCCAAGGAAAGGAGATATGGCTGATGCTAAGCCCTGATAAAAACCAGAACCAACTCTTTCAACCTTCTCTCATATGCTGAATGCAAAACCTTAGCATGGCTCAAATTTACTGCACTGTGCTGCATAATTTGGCTCAGAATGTGTAAGAAGTGAAAATGTTTGTACTGCCATTTTAACCATCAAAATAAATTCTGCAGCGACTCGATTTAAGGCAGCTTCCAATCTCAGGCCACTCCTGCTTTTTCAGGGATAAAAATAAAAGCAAAAATACACTTCTAAGGAATGAAAAGTGACCGACCAAATGGAACCTGAGGAGTTCTGCAATCCAGGTGCCCTGCAGCCCTCCTCAGCCCACTCTCCTCCTCCCCAGCCCTACACAGGATTTCACAAGCCCAGCTGCCCAAATGCCAGCAGGACCTGCTTTAGGCAGCTTCCTCCTAATCCATCTGTGTTCTGGCTGCCTGGCTCTGGTAGGAAAGGCAGCACTGCTGGGATGGTGATGCTGCCCCTGCATCTGCTGGCACTGAGTGTGTGCTGAGAGCTCCTGGACCCTCTGGTGCAGCACAGACACCAAGAAAGCACCAACACAAATGCCCTAAACACTTGGCAGGGATTTATGTGACAGTTCCTGCCCTGGGTACCTTCAGCCTTTGGCATCCAAAGGATGTAATGCAGCCCATAAATTTGTAGCCAAGTGTATTTCTGTCATACATGGATTTCTGAGGTGGAAAAAACTCTTATATTCAGGTTATCATAGCAACAGCATTTGGTGTTCCCACAGGGCAAGAGAACTCAGGGAAGAACAGAGCCACCCCTGCTCTGCAGAAGAGAAAGCAGAGGCTCCAGGATAAAGCTCCTCCAGCTCAGCAGCCACAATTCCTGCACTCAGTTAGGGTTCAGGCTGCTCAGCCCACATGAAACAGGATTTGGAGGTTACTGGTCTGTGTGGGATTTGTTGGGATTTTATGGCTGCCTCTCAGGGGCTTTGCTTTTTCATCCCTAGTTCAGGTGGGGCAGAAGGGACACAGGTGCATGAAGGGACACAAGTTGCTGTAACCTGCTTGCTGCTCAGTCTGACAATGAACAAACCTTCTGCAAAGGGGAAGCCTCTGCAAGGAAAGATTTCCTGGCAGCTTTGTCAAAGATAAATAATGAAATAAATAATGAAGTGCAATGGGTTTAAGTTTTTTTACCTTCCCTCACCCACACTTTGTTTTGTTAAAGACAACCCCTTGAAACTGCCCCCATAACCATAATTTCTAATAGAAGTTCAACATTTCTTAAATTAGGGATTTATATTTTTTTCAAAGTTTTAAGTACCCAGCAGTTCCTGCTGAGGTAAAAGGGGATGTCTTGTGACACAATCTTAGCCACTGACCTGCTAAATTCTTTTCAAAGTCTAATCTTTGCTAATGTGCTTAGATAAACCTGAGCTCATCCAAAAATCTGGTTTCTCCTAAAAACAAGGTCCAGATAAAAACAAAGTGCAGTGATGTGGCACACTAGCCCTTCACACTTGAAATTCAGGTTTAGCAGTGGCTGGAGTTTCAGTACAATAAATCTGGACATCCTTATGGGAACCCTTCACATCACAGCCATGTCTGAGGGGTTTCATTGCAGGCAAAACCAAGAGCAGCTGCTGGCCAGGTTTAAAAGTCTGTGCTATAAAAGCAGCCTCAAACAGGCACCTCTGCCAAGCAGGCACTAATTCTTGTGGTGCTGAAGAATTGAAACACACAGAGCTTATTTCAGAACAGTAACCCAAAACACAGTACACCAGGACATCATCTTTAGTGATGAGGCCAGCAGCATACCTTTGCTCTCTGAATTATTGAAGGGCACATTACTCACAGGCTGATCTTTGTACTGAATGGCAAAGAGGAGAGGGCTAAAGAGGGATCTCAATGCAAACCAAGCTGAGACCACTTAAAATCACTTTAGCAGGTGTATCACAGTACATTACAATGAGATTCCCCAAAGAAGAAACCCTCCATGGCAATTAACTCACCATGCATTGAATGTATGTTGAATTCAGCTTAGATTTAAAAACTCAAAAGATCACACACAAGGACTAAGTTCTTAGGAAAACACTGGATTACATCAATTACCTGTTTCATTGCCCTGCCAGGGCTGGAGTGTGATTCTCTGTAGCTGTGAGCCCCTCTAAGCCATGTCTGTGGCCTCAGACAGAATTGGCCATGCAGTGCTCTCAGCAGTGAGGAGTTTTGATTCTGTCTCTTTGCCTCTCCCCTCCACATGCAGGCACAGTTTGCCTCAGGTGAAGCTGAGGGCAAAACCTCTCCCAGGTGCTGTGCCCGTGATCTGGGCTCTGTTCTCACCCAGCTGCAAACATCCACCCCAGCACCCTGGAGCAGCATCACTGCCAATATTGGGAAAGGCTTGGAGTGCTTTGTGCAGTTTGGCTGGATGAATGAAAATTGCCTTTGTTTCTCCAAGCCTGTTCCAGACAGAGGTGTTCACCCATCCTTTCATCTCCACATTTGCCAAAGCTAAAAAACCTCACTCCAAATTTTGCTCTATTGATATATAAATGCAGTCACTTCAGCTAAAGAGCCATCAAGCCACTCTGAGGCTGGCTAACTTGATTAAATCTATATTAGGGTAGCAAGTTGTACTGCACAGCCTTTAACACCAAGGCAGGAAATAATTAAGTTTTAAAGCTGGTGAAAGATAAGGCCAGGCCTGGTTTGCTGCTGGAAGGCTGATAAAGGAAGGGGTATACACTTGAACATTAATTAGGTACAAGCAAACAGCTTTGCTAATAGCTCATGTTCTCATTCCCAAAATGTCAACAACAGATATTAGTGCCAGATGCTGGTGTAACATCTCCCCTGGCTGGGGTGTGGGGGTTGCTTTGAGCACTTGGAGAAAATGCCAGCAGTGTCAGGGAGAGCTGGCATCATGTCACAGGGGCAGGACACCTCCCCAGCAGGGATCTGCCCACCAGTTCTCTGTGATTAACCACGGCTCTGTGTCACACAGGGAGCCTGGGAAGGCAAAAGGGAGCACTGAGCTGGCACAGCCTGTGAACCAGAGCTGGGAGGTCATGGCTAAATCACTGGGGCTTGCAAAGTTATCAAGCACCTTCCTCTCAAATGGCTTTAAAATCCTTATTCAACCCACTGCCTCAGCTGCAGAATTTGGGTTAAAAAAGGTTTGTTACATAGCAGGAGTGATCCCAGTGCTGGGCCAGACCAGTGTGAGCAAAGGCAGGACACACTATACAGGATTTCACCTTGTAATTGTCTGTCAAACACTTCCCACACTGGGCACCACCTCACCACAGCAAACACAGAGAATGGGAACCAAAAAGCCTGAAGAAGCAGCAGCAAATCCAAATTCTCACGGCCATTCAGAGGTCAGGATGTGGCATGAGACAAACACTTCCAGCCAGAGAACAGCATCCAACAGCAAATGCATTTTTTGGTGGAACTGTTATGAGTGGACCCTGAAAAACTCACAGAAACCCAGGAGCCCAGTGTGACAGAGTTCACAAGGGTCCCAGAATGAGGGAATAGACGAGGATCTGACTCCATGTTTCAGAAGGCTGATTGATTATTTTATGATATATATTGTATTAAAACTATACTAAGAAGAAAGGATTTCATCAGAAGGCTGGCTAAGGATAGAATAGGAAGGAATGATAACAAAGGCTCTGTCTTGGACTTTCTGTCCAAGCCAGCTGACTGTGATTGCCCATTAATTAGAAACAACCACATGAGACCAATCCCAGATGCACCTGTTGCATCCCACAGCAGCAGATAATCAATGTTTACATTTTGTTCCTGAGGCTTCTCAGATTCTCAGGAGGAAAAATCCTCAGAAAGGATTTTTTAATAAAAAAGGTCTATGACAGCCCAGCATCCAAACCCAAGGGCAGAACATGCCCCACCTCTGAGCATCACCCAGCTTCTCTCATCCTCAGCCCCCTCTAATCTGTGCCCCCCAAATCCCTGCCCAGGTTTGGGATGAGCACAGCTTGGGATGCACAAACTAAAACCCTGAAAAAATTGTGATGGATCTCTCTAGTGACATTTGAACTCCAGTTTAATCAAATCAAGTAGGATCCTTTCAAATATCACTTATCCTGTAACTGCAATTTCCAAATCTCTCAAATCCTGGCTTTCCTTTTAATCTCACATGAAAATTGTATTACACTAATACTGTTTACATCTCATTTCCTCTTTTCCATATAAAAATATCTGTAACTACATTTCAATTCTGTCCTATCACTCTTCTGCCATGCCATAAATCCCATGGGGTTTCCATGGCTCAAGCTCTGAGCTATTTGCTGCTTTTCTCTGGACTGTCACTTTCCCCCAGAGACAGCTCCCACCATTCCCAAGCCACCTGGATTTCCCATTTTTCCAGCTGGATGCTTGGAAAAATCCAGTCCTGCACCAGGTGATGAGCACAGCAATTTTACACCATTCCTTGGTTTTAATAGGAATGGGCTAAAAAGGAAACCCTCATTCTAACACCTGTAAATCCAGCCATTTCCATGCAGTCACAGACCATGCCTTCCTTCTTCCCTGGCTGCAGAATGTCAGCCCTCAGCCTGTTTTCATTTTTTCAGTGCAATCTCAATAGGTTTTGTGGAGTGGTTTCTCTGCTTCCATAAGGATGGCCCTAAATCCCTCTCTCCAGAAACACAGAGGATGCAGAAGGTCAGATGGCCTCAGGAAGAGCAGTGACACAGAGGATGTGCAGTGAGGAGTCTGCTGAGGGCTGAGCACACAAACAAGGATGTGTCTCCATTTTCCTGGAAAGGGTTAGGAATTGCTGGTTTTTGTGTACCCGACTCTATTCTCAGCAGAAAACCACATCACACAGATACCCCCTGAGGCCACAGATGAGGGAGAGGCATCACCTGCACCTGCTGTCACTCTCTGCTTACCTGCATTCAGCTGCTGTTGTGGAATAAAGGCTGTGTCCCCCCTCCCAGGGCCCAGGGAAAGCCATCTCTGTCACAGCCACACCAGAATTACCTGTCTGCCTTTCACTCCAAAACCACCTGAGCACATCAGCAGGTTACAGCATTCCCAGAAAATCCACTGGCAAAAGCAAACCCTCCCAGACAGGGCTTGAATGAAGTATTTTTTAAAGGAGATATCTTTAATCACTGTACTTACCTTCTAATTTTCCAGATAAAGACTTTCAAGTACTTAAGAAATGAGGGCTGTTAAACTGCAAAGTCTGGTCAGGGAAAGGGTAAATCATGCAGGAAAATCACAAAGGAACCCAGAACTTCCAGTGGCACAGGTCAGCTCACTGAAGTGCTGGGTCCAAAGTGACACTGGCTGAGACTTAATCATAATTAGTGCAGTGAGGGCCTGAGCTAAATATGCTCCTGCACATTGGGATGAGGGGCCTGAGTGATGCCCCTGCTCCCAGCTAAAACACAACTGGAGTCCTTGGCACTCCTTGTCCTGCCCTTCCCTTTGTCCCTCTGTGCTGAGGCTCCCTGTGCTCGGTGTCAGAGCAGCACCAGGAGGAGATGGATGAGCTGTGCTATGGCACCAGGCAGATCCCTGCACTTCCTTAACCTTCCAAACATTTTCAGATTGTAAAATGAAGCCATTCTTACTGCTGAAGAGCAGCCAGTGCAAACACATCAGCCATCCTGCCTGCCCTTCACACCTGCATGTCTAAAACTAAAATAAGAGAAAAAGAGGCTAAACCCAGCATTTTTACTGATTAATACTTCACTGGGGGATAATAGCAATCTGTAAACAAAATTATTTGCAAAGATACTCAGTACTGCCTTCCCTTGCTCTGTTGACAGCAAAGGAAATGCAATTGTGACTGTTTGGGTTTCACAGCAAGGGAAGCTGCACAAGCAGCACATGAAGCTCCATTTTCCACTTCACTTTCTGTGTTCATTTCTAAGGAGATATCCCTACAGGGAAATGTGGAGCTCAGAAAAACTGGGGGTTTAAGTCCAATGTTTGAACACTCATTTCTCATGTGGATTCAAAATGTCATTGATGATTTTGGCCTTCTTACAGCTACTGCCCACATCTGATTCACTTGCCACATGAGGATTGCCTGTTTTCATGGGAGAATTTCCTCCAGGCTTCCATAAAAATGCATGATGTGGTCCAAGTCTTCTCCTTCCTCCCAGCCCACCTTCATTAGGAAGGCAGGCTGCTGTTTCTTTAAGGAATATCTCAGCAGAAACACACAAAATCCTTGGAATCAGTCTGAAAGAGAGGCCAAGGACATTCCTTCCCAAGCATTAGATTTGGTTTCACATGAGATGATTAGACTCATCCATGCTAATTACACTAGAAAGAACTAATTAGAAAAATCTACCATTCAGCTAATGAAGGCTGGGCCTTAACTATCTCAGTGCTTAATTTTTCAGGTTGTAAAATATTACTTTACCCTCCTTCCCCCCTCTCCTTGCGTGCCATCACCATGTTAATTCTTGTAATAGAGTTGATCATTAAATACCTGCTAAAGAAATATTTGTTAATACCTGCAAGTGCCAGTTTTAAACCAGCTGCACTCTGCTGTAATTAAAGTGTGGAGAGGATGGGCTCAGTCCTCTGCCAGCTGAGGGGAACCTGCAGCCTCCAGACCTGCCCACCCTGCCTGAGTTAGTCCAAGGGGTAGGAAAACTGCTCAGGAATTCTGTGCACTGCTCCAGTGCAGCCTTTTCAATAAATACACCTTTTCCTTCCCTTGGGCATCAGGAGAAGGGATTTCACATGTAATATTATCAACGTGGGAGGAGAGTTTATTAAAAAGCAATGATACCACCTGATAAAGACTGACATCTCTGCCAAGGTTAGAGCATTTAGCAGGAAGCTGATGGAATGAGCATAATGAAAAGCTAATAAATCAGAGTCCTTCATTATACAATAAACTCATTATGCTACTCGTTGAAAATGGCAAGCCAGACATAGCACAATATTGTTAGACTACTACTGTTAAAAGCTTTCCTAGAAAATAGAAATTCAAAGCCAGGCTTTGAGTTTTGCTGTATTTACATACTTAGTGTCCATTTGGAAGTTTAATGAAAGATATTAGGAAATATCTATGTAGTGCAGCATCCATTCAGAACATAAACTGTGCTTCTCCAAAGAGGATTCTCAGCCAGTCTGGCAGGGACCCAAACCCTGCACTCCCTAAGATGATGTGTGAAATTAGTGCAAATTGAAATGCCAGAACTTCTAATTTTTTTTGCAAAAACCTTTGAAAAACCAGACATGTTGCTATATCAGATTTTTATTTTATTCATCTCCCCATCCCCACTTTCCCCTGAAGCCACTGAAGTAAATCTATTTAAACGTATGACCAGCATGATTCTGATTTTTAATAGGCTTAAGAAGACCCATCTTGAAATCCTCACTGTGAACACCACGGAGTGTAATGAGAAATCCAAAACAGGGCAGGTCTCTCATGTATGTGAACTTCATGATAGTGCTACAGAGGAGCTGAACAGCATTGCTGTCATTCCTACTTCAGCCACACTCACACAGATCAGAAGTAAATAATAATGAAATTAGTGGAATTAGGCTAATTTCTTCACATAGTAGGGCCAATGTTTTGTCTTTGTTTTTTTTTTTTTTTTTTTTTTTTAATCAAGTTTTATAATCTTGGTTTTTAAAAATATGAAAATATGGCTCAAAAGGTCTGTTTCCAATATTTTTATTATCTACTACTCTAGAAAATTCTAAACAAATTATTATATATATCTATATATATCTATCTATATCTATCTATATATATCTATATATCTATATATCTATATCTATATCTATATCTATATCTATATCTATATCTATATCTATATCTATATCTATATCTATATCTATATCTATATCTATATAAAAATGCACAGTCAGAGTAAATACAGGAAATGTTCCCCTTGATTAAATGGCTTTCATAGAACATACATTCTTCTAATTCTAAATTCTAAACCAGAAAATTGGGGTTGTGGATTGAAGCAGAGAGCAAAGCCGTACAGTGGAATCAGATGGAGAGACAGATTCAGCTGGAAGGGTTCAATTCAGAGCTTTCACTGCTGGCCTTACACAGGAGTAAAAACAATGACCCAGAGCCAGGGAATGCCTGGGCATGACCTGATTTTACATCTGAGCAGTGACCAGCAGGAGGTACCTCCTTGAAATGGATGAAATCAGCATGATGTAAGAAATCCCAGAAGCAGTCACGGGTAAGGGTGTCCAAGGTCAGGCCCAGGGAAGGAGGGTGTTGGTAGAAGGGCATTTTAGCAAGGAAAATTAGTCAGAGCTAGGGATTTTTAATGGCTTTTCTGGCTGCCTTTGGAACAAAACCAATATATTTGTAACTAGACCAGTGCAGAGAACCACCCTGGCTGCAGCTTTGCACACACAACAATTCCCTTGCACTCTGGGTGTGCCCAGAGCAGCCCTTCAGGAGCACCCACTGCCCACTGGAACCTCTGCCAGTGCTCACCACGGCCTCCTCTGCCAGCCAGGAGTGCCAGGGGTCCCAAGGCCTGCAGGGACTGCTGTCCTTAACACCCACATCCACATCCAGGCCATCAGGCTCATTCCCCACCAACGCTCATGGCAGGACACCTCACCTCTGTAAATGACCACAGCTTGCCACCAGAGCCTGCAATAAAAGGTTCCAGAGGTGTCTGGGGACTGTCTCAGGTGTCCATGGACAGGGCTGGGGATGGGGAGGTCTGGCAGGGGGATGGGGATGTGGTGGCCCCTGGCAGATGCAGAGCTCCCAGCCCAGCTCTGCCAGCATGGGCAGTGAATGCAGCGTGTCTGCTGCTGGCAGATCAGAAGGAATTTTTTCTGCTTTGTACTATTTATCTGGGGAAGTCCAGGTGGTTGGTACTGAATCCCCTTTTCAAGTTAGCTCCAGAGCCAGATCACAGAGGAGATGTGCAGTACAAGAGAAGCTCCCTTTGTGCAGAAGTTCTCAGCTCCCCACCCACCTGCACACAGCCTGGGTCTCTGAGCTCAGGCTGGCACCAGCTGAGGACACCTCGGTGCCACTGATTGCCAGGGCACAGGAATCACTGCACAAAAACCCTGCACATCCTGCCCGCTGCAAACCAAAAACCACAACAAGCATTTGACAGAGGTACCTGGGAACTGCCACTGCAAGAATAACAACCCTGCCTCCCCCAAAAAGAGATTAGGAAAGGGAAGGAGCTGGGAAACCAGCTGCCAACATAATCTTCAATTCACCTACATCTTTAAAGTAAAGATGTGGGGCATTATGACCTTACTAACTCACAGGATTTAATACTCAGTTTTAAGACTTCTAATAATAATAATAAAAAGCTTACATATTCCAGCAAACAGCTTCAAATAGGCAACCTTTATTATCTGTTATGTCAGCTGTGCCTAAAAAATCAAGCGAAACAGTGTGTACCCTTTAATAGTTAATCCTCTAACATGTAATTAGGCATTCACATGACAATCAGAACAGGACTATATTTCATGTTTGCCTTCCCTTTCAAAGTCTCTACTAGAGGGGCACTTACTCTGTCAAATCTGCTATAGTAATCAAAACATTGAAATTACTTCTTTCCACACTAAATATACTGGAACTGGTTGTTTGATTAAATGTAGAGCAGAGAGTGCAATTTGCTAAATTACAAGTATTCTGAACATGTAAATATAGTTTAATTACTGCAATTAAAGAAGATTACTGGAGATTGGCAGATGGGAATGTAATGCTGTTTTAATTAGAGTTTTTAATGCACTGTAACATAAGCATAATATTAACCCTTTATCCTGGAAAGGGCTGGCTAGTCTCTGAAAAATATCCTTTGAAAAATGTACTAGAGCTAGTGTTTCATAACAAGCCTTCAAGTCAATTCAGTGCAAAGTGCCAGGATGATTTGGGAAGGTTTCAGCTGTTATTTGCAGCACAGGCACTGCAGAACAGGCACGTTCTGGAGCCCAGGAGCAGCCACACGAGGTGGGCACACTGTTTGTGCCCCAGATGGAAGAACGTGTGAAAATACAGCGTTGGAGTAGATGGATTGTGTTTCATAAAGGGTGCAATCATAGCTACATCACCAGAGATTTAAGATTCTTTCATGAAAGTTAAAGTACCTCACACTCCCAAAGATTTACAAAACATGAAAAGAGAAAAATGTTTCAAAATGCATTAGTTCAATTTTGAAAAACTGCCGCACAGAGACACAGAACAATATTGCCTGGGGCCTGGGTTATTACTACTCAGCCTCCAGAACAGTATTTGCCTCATAAAGTAATATTCCAGAATGTACTAAGCAATTTTTGTCATCTTGAAAGCTATCACTTGCAACATTTTATCCATTTAAGTCAATAGTCCATTAGAAATTCTAATTGAAAGTTCAATACTCTGCTTGGAATCTTACAATAGAGGTTGTCTTTGGAAAGCCATTTAAAGTCTTAATCTCTTTATCATTTGGTATTTTGAAGCCTAACTTTGTTCTTGTTAGGCAGATCAATGGCATTAATTTACAAAATGGGGGAAAATGTCACCCTTCATCCTTTAAATCTCAGCGCGGCGAAGAGCAGCGTAAGCGAATCCGACCGTTGCTCTCCCATATTAGCAGAAAACGGTGCCATGGGAGGTTTGACCTACAAATTTTAATTACTGCATGAAAAATTCAGTTCCTGGAGATGAATAGAGACTTGAGGAAAAGCAGAAGTCCACCTTCTGAGTGACTGCAGAGCTTAACTCTTCAAAGGCTGCGGTGGTGAATGGAGCAGCATGCGTACCTTCAATAGGCAATGGCTGCAAGGTGCAGGATCAAACTGCACAAGCAGTGGAAGAAAGGAAAAGGATTTCACCTACAAAGGAGCTTTATGGGTGTCCAAAACAGACGGACACTGACACCATCCTCGGGGGCACAAATGTGGTGAGAATTTGTTTTGAAATGTCCCTGACTTTGAGAGAACTCTCCAGCTGGTGAGCTCACTGGTGGGGAACTCTGGGCTCTGCAAAAATCCATGAAAGCTTTGCCATGGAATCAGCAAAGGAGGATTTCACCTGTGCTCTTTGCCTCCAGCACCAGGCAAACAGCCTGTAACAATGCCAGGTGTTTTGAGCCAGAGTTCCACTCCAAATCAGCACAGGGAGGAGTCAAATCCTAAAACTGATCCACCACCAAAGAATGGCTCAGCTTAACATTAGCAAGACTAGGGACTTCCATGGCAGTCCCAGAAAAACCCCTCAGGTTATACACATTGAGACACTCCACAATTTACTCCTTGTAATGCAATACAGCAAAACAACCCTGCTGTTCTGCAGGTGACACAGGTTTGAGCTCACAAATGGAATTTTTTCATTCCAGACACCATGACTATTTGGGCTGGGGTGACATGGGATGGATAGAAAACTCTCCTGTTATCTACAGCAGAAATTAGGATTTGGATCTCTCTTTCAATAATGGTTATGTTAATGGAAGAAGGAGACACAGAGATAAAAATTAAGGTGAGCAGAAGAACCCCAGAGCTAGGGCTGACTCAGGGTGTCAGAAAGCACATTTAAATTATTTGTGTGTGTATATAGGAGACAGAGGGATAGGCAGAAACAGCTCATTCCAGTTCTTTACCTGCTTTTTACATCCTCCAGACACACCCTGCTTCAGCACAACTTGCTATCAACACCATGAACTTCTTTGTGGTGAAGTGGCTCTGGTCCCTACCTTAAGGACTAGAGGGCAGCTGGAATCAAGAAGGTTGTGGTGATATTTAGAGTCTCTCCTGTGTCACTGCTGTGACAGCTCAGGGCAGGAATCTCAGTTATTGGTTCAAAGGATCTTTGCAGGCTGTGGCTGTGACCTCACTGTGTTGGGTTCTCTGCAAGCACAGAGCAGGAGCTGTGCCCTGCTGCCACAGCACAGGGTGATAAGGGGTGAAGGGAGAGAAAAAGGGAAAGGCAAAGGGGAAGGGAGAGAGGAAGGGTAAAAGGAATTCTTCCCATGAGAAGACTCAACAGCAAAGCAATGGCCTGGTAAGCAGAGGACATGAGCTCCTCCTCTAAGTTCTGATATATCATCTCAGGAGGTATTTCTTGTATCACATGAGAACTCAGACTCCTGTGACACCTGCACTGCCTCAGCCAATGTCATCATTCCCACCTGAAAGAGAACCTTCCTCCCCTGCCATTCAAAAAATGATACTGACACAACAACCAGATTTGGTCACCTGGATCACCATTGTGGTGATGCAACCTGGAAACCAACTGGGAATGGTTTCTTTACAGGTTTTGGCCTTGGTTTAGCCTTACCTGAAACTAGACTCTTGATTAGACCCCATTTTAATATCATGGAGACCACACAAAATAACAAGAGGTATTCAACTTCCAATTTCTCTTTTTCTCCTGTTTTCTGAGACTACATGAAGGGACATGAAACATCACTTAAAGCCTTCACAGTGTATCTTAATAGCAACATTAATTAACAACCAACCATTAGCTTTATGGTTTTTGGTAGAAAACAGCACTGGTATCTGCTTCACCTCCTGATACTGGCTGAAATTTAAATAAATGTGTTATGGTAGTTAACTATTTGGTGCATTTAGATAATTAATATTTATTTCCATTTCAAAGTGAAGGATTTCTAATGTAAAAAATATTTTCCTCTTTTGAGAGTCTCTTAGGTAACAGATTTCTTGTTTTAGGCATTCTTTTAACTATTTCTAGTGAGGAAGGAAAATATTTCTAGATTGTGCAGGCTTCACACAATAAAAACATTTCCATGGTTTGAGATGGTTCTTTAGAAATCACCAAGATGTTGTTTGGAGTTTTTTTTTGCAATGAAAGAGATGATGAGAAAAGCTTGGTGTACCTTGAGACTACCCCCAAACTGAAAGCCTTAAATACTCCTGGCTTTGAGAATTAAATCTCAGTAGTGGCTGAGAACCTCAACTTCAGGGTGATACCCAGGACTCAGAGGAGGAAAAAGGAGTGTCTCAAGTGAGCATCCATGGAGAGGCAGAGCCAAAGCCCAGGTCCTGCCCAGCAAGGCTGGTGCTCTTTATCCACTCTTGGTTCCTGACCAGTAACTGCTCCACTCCCTGAAATTGGAGACTTTTCCCAGCATAGACAAGGTCTTGGAATTAGACCAAAATTTGTCTGTGTGGGAAGGGTTAAAACAACCTGAGCAGTGAAACCCCTGCAGTTATCTCATAAGCCAGCGCTTTTAGACAAATTGAGCAAAATAGTCCTTTCAGCTCAGCAGGCACATGACTCCCTGCACAAAGGAGTCCTTCTAGAAATCCCATGAATACCCCCATTATCCCAAGGATTGAGCACAGAGCCACACATTTCACGCCCACTGCCACCTGTGATTAGCTTTTTTACAGTTATTATGGAGTACTTTGATGGTGATGATTGTTTAAAGGCCTCAACAAGCCTGCTAATGTGACTTGAGGACTTGACTCCTTTTCATTCCCTGGTTGCTCCAGCTATCACTCTAATTTACTTTAGGCAGAAGGGACAATAAAAAAAAAATCTACTCAGAGAAATCACTTAGCATAAAATTGATTCAGTCTCTTAAAGAAACGCATGCCAGGATCCCATGTTAAAGTAAATTAGATATATGATCAAACAAAGCTAACAGTCATTTGAGCCCTGGACTCTCGTGTAGCACCTTAAATTTTAACAGAAGCAGCCAAAGAAAAACAAAGGAAGATGCAGAGAGCAGCTCCAGCCAATTGGTTTGCCTGGAACTTTTCTCTGCTCTGCTCGGTATTTAACAGTGCAAATGTGAAGCAAGATGTTGGCTCCAGGGAAAATGTATTTTACTGTTTGCAAGAAATGCCTCCAGAATGGATCATATTGTACCACTCAGGGCAAAATAAAGGGACACCAGGGGAGCAGTAAAGAGACTGGAGTGCCTGTGAGGAAACGAGGGGAACAGAGAAGGGGATGGATGGGGATGGAGGAGGATGGATGAGGATGGGTGAGGATGGGTGAGGATAGGTGAGGATGGAGGAGGATGGGTGAGGATGGGTGAGGATGGATGAGGATGGGTGAGGATGGGTGAGGATGGGTGAGGATGAAGGAGGATAGGTGAGGATGGGTGAGGATGGGTGAGGGTGGATGAGGATGGGTGGGGATGGTGAGGATGGGTGAGGATGGAGGAGGATGGAGGAGGATGGAGGAGGATGGAGGAGGATGGATGAGGATGGTGAGTATGGGTGGGGATGGATGAAGATGGTGAGGATGGGTGAGGATGGAGGAGGATGGAGGAGGATGGAGGAGGATGGAGGAGGATGGAGGAGGATGGAGGAGGATGGATGAGGATGGGTGAGGATGGGTGAGGATGGAGGAGGATGGATGAGGATGGGTGAGGATGGGTGGGGATCGATGAGGATGGTGAGGATGGGTGAGGATGGAGGAGGATGGGTGGGGATGGAGGAGGATGGAGCAGGATGGATGAGGATGGATGGGGATGGGTGGGGATGGGTGAGGATGGATGAGAATGGGTGAGGATGATGTCTGTGCTCTCACAGAGAGCTCATGTTGATCGTAGTCTGGCAGCTCAGAGAGGCAAGGAGGGGTACATGCACAAGAAATAACTAACAGCAGTGTGTAACTTCTCCAGCTTTCCCCTCCTGTTTACTGCATATGCTCAGTGAAGTGTTCAGCTGTAGCTGTCAGTACCTACTACTCCAAGCTTCTCTCCAGTTTCACACTTACACATCCCTGCTGAGACCCATGGTGTATTTCTTTTTGGTTTTGAGGCAATTCCAGAGGTAAAGGCCCAGGACATACTCAAGGAGCCCACACAGTCATCCATCACAACCGTTTTTCTGAAACTAAAAGCAGATTTATCATTCTGTCCTTGCCATCCTGTGCTGCCACCACAACCCATGGCTGGATGCCCCTGCTGCCCACATTGCAGGCCCTGTCCTGGGAAGCAGGTGAACACAATCCAGAGACAGAACTGCTTACAGTGCCCAAGCTGAGTGACCTCAGCCTTCACAGGGGAGCAAACAACATTCCCTTAATTTAAAACCAATCATCAACATCCCCGTTTAAGCTTGTCACCAATACCAGCACAAAGCAATATAATTTATCAGATCCTGAGGGTCTGGTAGCAGGAAGGTGCAGCTGCCCCTGTGTAAACAGGCTGGCTTCAGAAACATGAAGGAGCTGCTTGACTTTGGGAGGCATTGCTGTCCTGCCCCAGCAGAAACCCCAGCTCCCCAACATCACAGCTGCTGGAATTACATCTGCAACAAGTCTTTAAAGTTTTCTTTAGAGAAACAGAGAGCAACAGAAGAATAGAAGTAGTTTTGGCTTTCAGAGTAGGGGAAAAGAGATTCAAAGATTGCACAGCTTTGCTGGGGCCTAAACAAGAAGACTCAAGGTGTGCCCATCCTGTGAGCACATTGCTGGTGGGTCCATCATTATTGACCTTTTGGGTTCTTTGCATTCATTCACACCCATTTGCAAAAACCAAGGCAAACCAATTTGCAGTAAATTTGTGAAAACTGGTTCAGTGCCTTCCTTTGTTCTCCTGCTGCTTCCAACCTCCTTGGGTCTGTAGCTTGATGATTTGGGTCTGTAAGTTAATTAAACCACTGCCTTCCTGAGGCCTGGTGATTTAATCTCCAAGGCCCACCTCCATGGAACGAGTGTGTCACTGTAACAAATCTGAAGGCACAGTGACCCACCTTAGGAAGGAAAAAAATTCAAAATCAAACCACAAGAATAAACTGATAAAACTTCAGTTTTTTGAAAAAACAACTATGAACTGGCTTCCAGTGCAGCCCCATAAACATGTCTGTGTGCTGTGATCAATACAGAAGGTACAGCTGGGCTGGGAAGGGCAGGAACAGGAACATCTGAACATCTTTGAATCCACTGGTGCCAAACATTTTGTGACATCAAGAGACAATCCAGAAACTCACTCATTCAGCTCTTCTCTCTGCTCCTTCTCCTGGTAGAAATGGCACAGGTGGCTGGCTGTGCTTCTGTTTAGTTTTATTTAAAGACACTTTCCAAAAAGTGCTATGGATTTGTGTGAAGTTGATGGAGTTGTGAGATCCAGATGAAGCTCTAAGAAGTTACCAGGGTGCAGTCCCTCTCTTCTGCTATGGCTCCTGAATTTGACATGTCTAAAAAGATGCCAGTGTATCACTGTCCCCTGAATTATGGCACCAGTAAGATACTTTATATAGAGGCCTGTTTCCTGACAATTTTAATACTCAATTGTCACAGACATCTTTTTATGAAAAATCCTTTCCTTAGGAATTTTCCTCCTGAGAAGCTGGGAGGCCTCAGGAACAAAATGTAAACATTGATTATCTGCTGCTGTGGAATGCAACAGGTGCATCTGGGATTGGTCTCATGTGGTTGTTTGTAATTAATGGCCAATCACAGTCAGCTGGCTCAGGCTCTCTGTCCGAGCCACAAACCTTTGTTATCATTCTTTTCTATTCTTAGCTTAGCCAGCCTTCTGATGAGAACCTTTTCTTCTATTATTTTAGTATAGCTTTAATGTAATCTATATAATAAAATAATAAGCCTTCTGGAACATGGAGTCAGATCCTTCATCTCTTCCCTCATCCAAGAACCCCTGTGAACACCCTCACACTCAATGAGTCCTTATTTGCTAGGAAATTTGGCTGAAATGTATCTTTATGCTTCAGAGCCCTGGTGGAACTAGAACACAGCCAGAGAGTGTGATCTCTTTGGCTTTGCTTCCACAGGATTATCAAATATCATTCCCTGTCCTTCACCCTGCAGGTCCAGTCTCACATCTCTGGTACTCACACCTGTAAATGAGGTGGCTGAGCAGCCACTGCCCCATTCCATGGGTGCCTGGCTGTGGGACACAGGAGGGAAAGGAAGAGGCATCCCCATCTTCCCAGGAATTCAGTGCTTGGTCAGCACCATTCCTGCTTGGCTTCCTTAATGAACACAGCTTTAATTGTGCTGGAACAGTTCCTATTAATGTAATAACACTTGCATTTGCACAGGGCTGTGTCACATTCATCATGAGGGGAGGATGTGTACAGGCAGCAGCATTTCCATTAACAGCCCACACATGATGCTCTCCCCAGTTTCTGTGGAAACAGCCTAATCCAATTTGTCTTCCTGAAGTTCTGGTCCCTCACAAGACATAACCCCCTTTTCCTGCTTCCAGGGATCATGCTGCTTGGCACAGCCATCAATCTCTTCCAGGACTGCCAGTCCAGGCTAATTCAGGGAGAATATCTGTATTTGGTGATAAAAGACAACAAAGACTCTATTTCTTCAGGTTAAAACCCAGTTCCATTATAATTCAGTGGGAGTTTTGCCACTGACTTCAAAGGGCCAGAAGGCTCCCCTGGCCATGTCCTGGGAGAGCAACATGATCCTAGCAGTGTCCAGGGGCTGCAAAGAATGGCTCCTTCTGGAGCAAAACTTCTTCAAGTTTAAAGCCGATCCTTCATTAGAGGGCACAAGGTCTGGTACTTCCTAAAAATATACCAAATAACTGTATCACTGGAGAATTTTAAAGGAGCTGTTATTTTATGCCCTAGTCATTTCAAAGCAGATTGGGTTAGTCTGGCAACAGCAATTTCTAAAGGAGTAACATGAAATATTTAAAGATTTATAGAACAAGTGGCCCACTTAGGGGCTCATCTAAGTTTTACTAAACATTGCTGGTTATGCCTTGCTGTGTCAGCAAAAAGAGGCTGAGATTTAAATAAATAAAACCTAGTAGCATGTAATAACAGACAGGGAAAAAATAGGATACATCAAGTTACTACTGAAAGGAATATCGAGCTCTAAGTGATCTCTGTACAAACGACTCTGCTTGTCTCTGCAGCTAACAGGAGACAGCTTTAATCTCCAGGCTGCATGTTATTTAACTAAGCTGAAATTGTTTTCAGTGATGTGAAGTGCATCCACTAAAGATAATGATCCCATTTTGGATTGACTTTATTTTTTTAACAAAGGGGGACAGGTGGATATACTGAGCAGAAATGTTTTTCATTAACTGCAGCGAATCATCACAGTGCCTAGTTCCATGAAATTTGTGTAGTTCCATACAAATTTGTGATATTCCTGACAACTGTTTCTTGTTGCTGTCTTGCCCTCTCATCAGTGTGTTATGGCCTGCTTAGGAAAGGATTTACTCCAGAAATGTTGAAATTGTCCCTGGAGTGAAATCAGCCACTCCCACCCAAACCCAGTGGGCCAAATCTTTATCTCCAAAAAAATGACCCTGAATAATATTGCAGATTTATCTGCACTGAGAATTCATTCCAATTCCTTTCAGTTCAGACAGACATTTTAATTAACTGCTTAGATGGATACTTCTAACCTGAAAGGGCAGGGTTAATTACTCCCCCAGATTAGCAAAGACTACACCCCACTGGAATGAGGCCCCTGTGCTTCAGAGCTGGCCATGGATTAGAGAAAGGCTGGGGCCAGCGGCTTCCTCCCTTGGTTACCCCTGCTCCACCTGCTCTGCTGATGTATGAAAGCATGCAAGGATATTTGTAGCTAAATTTCCAAAGTTTTCACAGCAGAGAAAGGCAACAGCACCCTGAACCTGCTACTTCTGCATCTTCACGTGTCTCCTCTCCCAGTTCTGCTTCCCACACAATATTTGGCTGGTGGCATCAGCTGTACCTTGGTGGCCTGTCAGATTGTGCCCAAAATTGTCATTTTTCAAGGTTGAGAAGCAGAACCACAATGGAATTCCACATCTGGACAATGATCATGTGCAGCGTGCAGGAAATGTTTCAGATGTCACAATTCCTCATTTCCATGTAGGATGGAGAGAGGAACCTGCAAGGCTCAGTGTTTCCTTCTGGAGTGAGCAAAGGTCTCACAGTTGCACTTCAGTCACCTGCACAACCAGTTATTGCCAGGTACAATCTGTGAGTTTAAAGTGAGACCCATTTTCTCTGCCTTGAGCAATCTGACAGAACAGTAGTGAACCAAGCCCCCAGCACAACTTATCCTTCTAAATGCCAGAGGCCTGCTCATATCAGTTTGAGGTTATTTGTTCATACTCAGCTCTCATGTATTTCAGTGTAAGAATGAGAAATTGGCAGTAATTAGTGACTCATTAGATCAGGTGGCCTAAAGCTGAATTTGGGTCCTTTTAATCCCTGGAGGGAAGCTGCTCAGAACTTCAGCAGAACTGAAGTGCTATTGTGGCAGTCCTGATGAATGGGTAACCCCAAGTGCACTGGGCACCCAGGGCCATATGGAGGCAGAAGGACCATACAACACCTAAAATGCACCATTAATAACCTTCTTAAATTGCTGTGAGCCCCTGAATACACTGCCAGCGCCTGGATTTTCACTGCCTGAGAGCCCCTTGCAAGAGTTTCAGCTCCCTGATGTCCCTCCATGCCAGGTGATTTTCTGACCCTTTTGCAGGATACACAACATGGTGTTTTGGCATTTGACTCTGAGCACTACCACAGCAACAACCTCTGTGCTAGGTGACAAATTGTTGGCAACATCCACAGGGGAGGAAATCCTCTCCTGGCTCTTGTCAGAGTGGATATTTTAGCTTTGCCAACAGAGCATTGACAAGAGGATCAGAGGTTCTTCTAATGCCACCTTGTCTTTTCAGGTTAATGTATGCCTTGTTCTTTATGCCTGTTTAGTTAAGGACATGCTGCAGGTATGGAGAGAAAAATGTCACAGAATCACCACCTGGCTCCTCTGTTTTGATCCGGCTGACAAATGCCAGAACCTTTGAACAGCAGGTTGCTAAATAATACACAGACCCTGCCTTTAAAAACACCAGGTGCTTGCTTAAAATGGTCATTTTAAGCACAAATGGTGCCAACTCAAAGGCAGAAAGCTCCCCTTTTCTTTCCCCTGCCCACCAAACAGAACACCAACAAGTAGAACACACAACAGCAATTAGGAGTAGTGAAAGGTTAGAATTCAGCCTACCAACCACAAGGAACACGAGGAACAACAGCAAAGCCCCTTTCTGAGTAGAAAAACTTCAGGAAAGGGAAGAGAAAATAAATAAACAAGGATGAAAGAAATGCCCAGTGGCAACCATTTTCAGTGTGACCTAGTGAGCTTTCAACTTCAAACCAGTCAGATCAAGAGCTTCCCAGCGGCGTCACCCAGGGATCTGTCACTCACACATCAACCCCGCTCACTCTGCCTTGTCTCACGCAGACACGCTGCCAGATACAGAAATATCACGGCCTTCCTGCATGACAGGGAAAACAAAACAACACAAAACCCCCTCAGCCCAACAGGCCTGGTGAAGCCCGAGAGCACTGACAAGCTGTGACCCCATTGTCCACAAAAGGGCAACGTCACCAGGCAGAGCAGGGAGGATGCAAGCAGAATGGTAATTGGGAAACCATCTGCTATTAAAATGCAACTCAGGCTGGAAGCTTCCAGTGAGCCCTTCCCACTGAGAGAGGATGGGGCTGGGATTTACTGTGGGAGAGCAATGGCTGCCCTGGGTGCTTTGCAAATGGAGGGGAAGTATGTTCCTTCAGCTGATCATTGTGGTTCTGGGCAGCTCATGGTGTTCTTGAGGTGGGTGTGGGGCAAAACAGCTGCACCTCCACTGTTGCAGCTCTCAGACACCAGAACGTGGCCCTCAGCCTGACAGCTTAAAAAGAAACCCAGAAATAAAAGACTAATATTTTTAGGAAAGCACAGAAGGACAAGAACCAGATCAGAAAGGAGAGAAAGATGTCCCTCCAGTTAAGGCATCAATATCTGACTGAATGTAATTCTACAAAATAGCTCTAAGTGACCCACGTAATCAACATTTCAATTAGGTTTCAATGCAATAATTTACCCTGAGCAGCCACACAGTAACTACACCTATTTTTGTCCAATCTATTTCTACCATATTAAAGGTTAGAAGTATTCATGGAGTCTGAAGACAGCCATTAGGAAAATATCTCAAGTATTTAGCGTATAAACTTGGCATTTATGGTCTGAAATAGGGACAGGCAGTGCTGATGAATCCTTGGCAGTTTCCTTGTTCAAGACAGATGAAGAACTCTGTAATTTCAGACTGATGCTGAGAGACTATATATACACTCTGCCTTTTTCATGAATCTCTTAAACCAAGGAATGAAAAATGGGCAGACATCCTCATGTTTTCAACAGTTTATACAGCCTCTTGCACTCACTGTAAGTAGACTCAATAACAAG
Source organism: Melospiza melodia melodia (assembly GCF_035770615.1). Classification (NCBI taxonomy): domain Eukaryota; kingdom Metazoa; phylum Chordata; class Aves; order Passeriformes; family Passerellidae; genus Melospiza; species Melospiza melodia. The sequence continues at coordinate 4,795,511 of NC_086214.1, forward strand.
TGAGTAACAGCCACTCTCTAATAGAAAGTGAGACATTTTTCATCCAGCTATTTGTTACCAACCTTTGAACTCGCTACTTTCAAACCCTTGCTCACCAGCCATCGGACAAGTTTAATCTGAAAATTAACAAGTACTTTGAAAGCATTTACAAAAAAGCCAATATTGCACCTATGAACTTCCAGCATGACTGCAGAGGATATACTGGTGGCACAAGGTGTAAATCATCCTCCACTTCTGGACAAAATGTTACCCAGTCAACACCATCATCCAGTTATTACTGGGAAAGAACAGCACATCTGACTCTTAGCTCCAGGCAAAGGCTGCAAATGAAGCCATTGGATGATTTCAAAATAAATTTGCATCAATGACATTCCTAAAATAACCATACAGGTGTTTCATGGCAATATTTCCAGAAAGAAAGAACCTCCTAGAGTGGCTATAGAAGTGTGTATTTTTACACAGAGTCAGCAACATCTTTCAAGGTGATGTTCAACATCTTTAAGCATGTCTGAGACTCACCTGCTTAGACAGTAGAAAGGACACTACGTGACAGGTCATGGGTGAGAAATACCCCGAACAGTGCACAAAGGCTGAAATATGTCCTCCTAAGGCCTTCACAGAGCTGCCAACAGCACGGTAATGAGCTGAGGGGTTCGTTAGCGTGGCATCTGCAGAGAGCCAGCAACGCATGGGCAGCCACGCTATTTCCTGCAGGGAGTTTGTTACCAGACAAGAGAAATGCAGCCTGGCTTGGCTCAGCTGGCTCAAATTCCCACTGTCTCTTGCCCAGGCCAGCAAGTGAGCCCGTTCTGGGGCGGCCTGGCAGGGCCTGGTGAGGCTGTGGGGCCTGGCAGAGCTGTAGGGCCTGGCAGGGCCTGGTGGGGCCTGGTGAGGCTGTGGGGCCTGGCAGAGCTGTAAGGCCTGGCAGGGCCTGGTGGGGCCTGGTGAGGCTGTGGGGCCTGGCAGAGCTGTAGGGCTTGGCAGAAATGTGGGGCCTGGTGGGGCTGCAGGGCCTCGTGGGGCCTAGAAGGGCCTGGTGGGGCTGCAGGGTCTGGCAGGGCATGGCAGGGCACAGGGCCTGGTGGGGCATGGCGGGGCCTGGTGGGGCTGTAGGGCCTGATGGGGCTGTGGGGCCTGGCAGGGAATGGCGGGGCTGTGGGGCCTGGTGAGATCTGGTGGGGCCTGGTGGGGCTGTAAGGCCTGAAGAGGCTGCAGGGCCTGGTGAGGCATGGTGGGGCCTGTTGGGGCTGTAGGGTCTTGCAGGGCTGCAGGGCCTGACAGGGCATGGCGGGGCTGTGGGGCCTGGTGGGGCTGTGGGGCCTGGCGGGGGCCTGGTGGGGCTGTGGAGCCTAGTGGGGCATGGTGGGGCCTGGTGGGTCTGTACAGCCTTGCAGGGCTGCAGGGCCTGGCAAGGCATGGCGGGGCTGTGGGGCCTGGTGGGGCAGAACTGAAGGGCCTGGCGGGGCTGTATGGCCTGGCGGGACCTAGTAGGGCCTGGCGGGGCTGCAGGCCTGGCGTGCCCCACACGCCGGTGGCGGCCTGGCGGGGACTCCGCCACCTCCCCGAGCCAGCTGCCAGTGGAGAAGCGGCCCTGAGCGTCTCCCACCAGTTGGCAAACAAACGAGACATCGTGTTAGTGCAGTTCAAGCTGCGTTGCCAAATTCTAATAGAAGGAGAGTTTCTGTAATCCCGAAAAGGGGCTATGTGATCCTTGGAAACAAGATGCTCTTGTCTGGCCTTCCATTCATTTTGTAAAACATGTTAAGTTCAATTTCAGTGCTTGGAGCTGCAGCTGGCCGAGGAGCAAAATCACATTCATGTGTTAAAAAAAGAACTGGAAAGGGATGCAAGCTGCTAAATTTTGATACTGATCTGCAGCCAGCCTCCAGAGAATGGCTCGGTCAGGACTTCTGCGCTTTTTCCACTTAACAAGCAAAATATGAGTCCATTTTTTACAATCATAAAACCAGATTTTCTGTCATTTCTCTTTCTCAGTGTAGGTAATATGCAAAATTAAACATTTGCTTTCCAGTGAAAAACATCCGTGCCCCCCTCTCTCTCCACAGTTCTTGGTCCTAGCAGTGCCAGCCAATTCCTCTGCTGCTGCACCAGCTGCAGAATTGGACTTTCAGGGCAGGAATTTCAGGAATGAAGAAATACCTGGTGTCATTAAAAGCAGCTAAGTAGAGAATCCCTGACTGATGACAGACATTTTCTTCCCATAGCTACTGACCTTCTATGTTCACCCCTCCAAATTCCCTGGCAATATTAATTACACACCTATTTCCAAACCTGCTGGGTCAAATCCTGATCACAAGAACTAAAATAGGCAGAGGAATGTGTCGTCTTGCCAGTCACCAAACGAGATGTGGCTGGGGAAACCCAGCTCAAACTCATGGTCAAACCCACACCAAGCTGAAGTGCAACCACAGCCACCAGCCAGGGATGAATTAACAACCACTTTCCTAATTGTTACTGCCTTCTGAGGTCACCCTGTAATCCCAGGCTTTGGAATCTGATCCAGGGCCCACTCCAGCCTTTGTGAGTCTTTCCAGAGAGCTGAACAAACCCTGTGAGTTCCTCATGTGTCAGCCTAATCCAATGAAATGAATCTTTGTTTGATCCCAGCTGCCAGGTACCATCCCTCCTCTGAGGGTCTTACTTTGGTACAGATCCCTCACGTGTTTCCTATACTCCAAGATTCGTTTACTTTTAACACAAAATCACTTGTTTATTAAAAGTATCTACTTGCAGCAAAGGAACACTTTTAAAATTCTCATTAAAAGGAGAACCATGAGGCTTGAAGCCAAATTAATTCTCCTACACCAAGTTAAAAATGATCCCCTAAATGTTATGATGCCTGCCATGTTTGGTTTCTATATTTACACCTCAGGCATACAGTTCCTGACAAAACTAAAGGCACTGATAAGATCTCTCCCAGAAAGCAAGAATTCCCCTGAAAGAAAACAGACTGCAGGATTTTACAGTGTTGGAAATCTACTGAATGTAGACATATAAAATATTTTTTAAAGCCAAATAGTCAAGATCTACAAGCCTTTGGAGTTGCTCAAAATTTTTCAAATGAATTTTACATTGCTGGCTTGTTAACGAACCAAGACACTCAAGGGAGAGAAGCTTCTGGAATAAAAACTATTATGGGCAGAAAAAAAGGGAAAGAGGGACAGGAAGAGGCTGAGGCAAGAGCAGAGGGTGAAGTGTGAAGTGAGCTCATAAGCTGGACCTCAGAGGGGATGGACTTTTCCTGTGCACCCCCAGGTAACCAGAGGGACTTTGCCACTAACAAATCACTTTTTGGGAAATACCTTCTCTCCAGGCAAGAGCTCCACACTGCTGCCAGCAATGAAAGGCCTGTGCAGGGCAGTGGCACCAGGAACTGATCCTCAAAAAAAGCAGCTTTTCATTCCACTTGTCTCACTAAGAGAGCAGTCTGGCCAACACTGCTGTCCAAAGGCTGAGCACATTCCTGGCTGGTGTTCAGCTTTCACTGCAATATACTGGTACCCTCACATCTAGATTCCATTTTACAGCTCCTGTACACCTTGTCTCACGTGTTTCCTGGGTGTTAAAGGTGTCACAGTGTTTTCCATCACTGCTGTACAATACTGAGTAGTTCAAAGAGCTGGCTGAAATGCCATTTTCCCCATTATATTCAGAGCACAGACAAAATCTTTCCTTCTATTTGAAATACTACTTTTCAAGTTCCTATAAAGGCCATGAACATAATTTTTTTTTAAGGTAACAGAAATTCAACTCTCTCAGACATCCAATTTCTCATCCAGTCCCATATTTCATGTCATATTTGGGAATTATTTACCTGTTTCAGCATGCTGAATGTCTGTGAGGTTTCTACACTTCAGACATCTCTGATGCCATGGTCTGGCTGTAACAGCTCCCTCAGCCCACTGACAACACTCGAGTGGAAGTGGCAACAGGGCTTAAATTTTTGTTTAATCCTTTTGTTTAAAACCATCCACAATGTCAAATAGAGGAGACAAGGAGGCTTCATTCCCACAGTGGAATCTGTCTAAAATCCAATGACACTGGAGCTATTCTGGACCTCTGAAGATGCTTTTGTTTGGATTCTTGGCTGCTTTCCAGCCACTCCATCTTTTCTTGCTGGACACTGCTCCACAGCTTGCAAACAGAGATGCTTCTTCCCATCTTATTTCCTATGTTGTTTCAAGCGTTCATTTTACTTATTCTTGCTGGGAAGTGTTTGGGGCTGAACTAGAAAAGGATGAACTCTTCTTCAGCCTAAAAATACTTAAGTGGCTTGTAGGATAGCTTAAAGAGCCCTAACATTTCCATCTCAAACCCTGAACCTAGCCTGAGATCACATGCATACCTTTATTAAATATAAAATGCAGGACTAAAATATCAGCTAAAAAGGGTGGCTGTGGCACCAAGGCCAGGAACTCTCAGCAAAGCTTTTCTTTGTACACTCAGTACACTCAGAGCACCCAGTGACTGCCTGGGGTGGGTGTTCTCTAAGCTTCCTCCACTTGTAAATAATGTATTGCTGGAGCACAATGTTCTGCACAGAAATACACAGTTTTGATTGACACCTGCAATACAGCAACTCCTTGAAGAAATACTGTTTCTCTGCTCTGTGGATGGATGTTTCTAGAACCCCAAAATATGGCAACCTGCCTCAGTCTTACCATGTCTCTGGAATTGTTTTCTCAGTGTTGCTTCCTAACTTCATTGCCCAGGCTACACATCAGAGAAGCAGAACACACAGCAAAGTGCAAGAGGTGAATAGTTGCTAGGTTTTGCCACAAATAAATTTCAGGCTGATTGTGAAAAATAGTTTATTTCTGTGTGGTATTTTTAACACCTAATCATCTAGCACATAGTAAGACCCTGGTATTTGGGGACCCTGCATTCCAGAGACATAAAACATTTAGTTCTGAGGCTTCCCTCCAAGCCTTAATGAAGAAAAGTGTGGTCTAAAAAAATGAGATCCTCTATGTGATTTTGTACACCTCAGGGTCATCTGTGCTGGATGCAGGGATGTAATTCAGGACCATCTCATTTCAGGTTGATGTGAAACATGGAGCTGGGAGGATGAAGCAACTAAGAATAGAATCTTTTTAAGCAGCAGTCAATCCTTTTAAACTTCACTGGGGATTTACTTCAGGAGAAGCTTATTTGTGTGGTGACCAGATCTCTGCAAAACCTTGGCTTCAGATGATGAAACATGGGATAGGTTGAACACATCTTTAGTTGAACACAAGCCAAGGAACATGTGGATTTGACCTGATGAATATTTTCAGATAGAAAACATGCACAGGCTGATAGCAGTGCAAAGTTTTGACCTCAGCTACCAAAGCACATTTGCTGACTTTGGCTGACTTTCTCTTTCAGATTTGGAGCTTGAAGCCCAACACAGGTTGAATGTATACAAAGTAAAAGTGGGAAAAAAATAATATTTGCACAGAACTCTGCAAACTGACCCATACTCAGCTCTAATGAGAACATAATGGTTTATCCAGCTGCACAAAACAGAGGCAAGGAGCATAAGAGCAATTCCTCTGCTTTCTTAATTTTTAAAGATATGTTTGGACTTCAGTACACATGGGAGATTCTCTTCCTGAATGCATGCATGTACACTTCTAAAAGTGCACCACTAGCATTTTAAACCACATTAAAACCTCCTTAAGCCAGAATGGAAGCTTTCCTTCCACTGAGAGCAATAAAAAAGAAAGAATACCAACTCATAAGGCTGACTTTATAAATCTTGGGATTATCCTGAAGTCTGTGGGGTATCTTCTGTCTAAACTGCCTGCAGCCCCGGGGGGATAGGGATGGATCATCCCCTGCCCCTCCCCAGCAAACAGCCCGAGCCGTGATTATTGTGAGCTCTGGGAGACACACTGAGCACTGAGCCGAAATGTTTGTGTGTGTCAGATCAATCTTTTCACTGACCAGGACAGCTGTACTCACAGGGGGACCACCAATCATCCCGCTAGGAACTGCTTCTGTCCTTCAACAGGCAATTAACGTGAGTCCATTACAGCTCCCCCGAGGCCCCCGCGGGGCTGCGAAAGGCATCGACTGAAAGGTCAGAAACCTCATGAGGACAGGAAAGAAGCTGTGCCTGGCGAAATGGAGTGGAAAGCAGGAGCTATTTGTCACCCGCTAGTAATTCAGAAAAAGGGGGGAGGGAGAGGCCTGAAGGGGGTCCAAGCCTTGAGCACGACCGCGAGCACTCGGCAATGGGAACAACAGGAACGGGAGCTGCAGGAAGGTTCTTCTGGGACAAAGACTTCACCCAGTGTGGAGCTGGAGGAAGAGTCAACAGAGCCCAGCAAACCCCACTCAAACAATTCCACAAAGTGAAAAAGTGCCCAGGCTGATTAATAACCCACAGCAAAACTCTGGGTAAGGAGTCCCTGGGGGCTGAGGTTCACCACCAACACAAACATTGCAGGAGAGAACCAACAGGAATTAAGTGCCAGAAGCACACAGAGAGTGGCATTCATGAGCACCAACATCTTTCAAAAAGAACCAATTGCTTCAGTCCAGTGGTGGAAAAGCAACAAACATGGTGGCTTGGAGGATCTGCTACAGATTGCTCTCTATTTCTGTTTGAGAGTTGTGGGCAAGAAAACAAAATGATTTGGTTGTGGAGGTCTCAGGTGAACCCCTGCACAAAACTCTCCAGATACACCACCAACCAACCCTGGTAGTTTTCCTATGGAAATCCAATCAGGTGATTGCCTGGTGGGTGACCAAAGGAGGACAATCAGCCTATACAGAATATTTAATTTGCACACAAGTACAAGGAAAAGTTAGAAAGTTAGAAAAAATTACTTATGCTGTTAATTTTGAATAGCTTTCATTCAGTTCACTGGTCAACTTTCACCCACAGCACTCAATGGGAACTGTTATCACAGTTGCTCTTTCCTGTGATAAGAATATTTCACAGAGGTCTGGTAGTACCTGTGCAATCAACAGAACAAGCTGAAATATGGCAAATGTTAACTATGCAACAACAGAACTTAAAAGGTGAACAGCAAGAATCTAAATAGTAAAAAATTGTCAATTTCTTTGGACATGATTCTGAATTATTTGTGTAATTGTAATTTTTCTTGATGCACAAAACCTAGACTGCAAAAGAAAAAAGGGAAGGGAGGAAGAAATAATGAACAAACCATGTGTTAATATGTCCTGTCTTTAAATGAGTGTACAGGGACTGCAAACACCATGAGCTCCACTGCCTGCAGACAGAAACCATGGTGGGCTTTGACTCCATCTGCACCATCTCCAACATGTCTGACCTTATGCAAAATTTCTGTATTCTACTTTCACACAAAATAAATTCTGGTGACTGTGTTCTTTGTGGGGAGATGTGCATCACGTGTCCAGATTATTTATGAGGGTATAAAATGTTTGACCTTGCAGAGCACCCATCACCCAGGGGCTGACAGGCCTGCAGGTCACTGAGGAGGGCTGGGTGTCCCACTGTCAGCTTTACCAGGCTCCACCTACAGAGGCCGGGGCAAGAATATCCCCGTGGATGTCACCATCCACTCAGTCACCTGGAGTCCCAGCATCACAGGGAGGTCATGGCCTATTTCTTACCCATTTCCACAGAAAATTCTGTTTTCTATCTCCTCCTCTTGTGCCTTATTTTCTGGGTTCTAACTTTGTTTTCTCTCTGCCTTCAATATTTGATGTGCACATACACAGTGTGTGTGTTTATATCTACCTATAAATATCTATATATCTAGCCCCAAACTTTTCTTCCCCACATGAAGTTTGGTAAACACATATTGTGGATTCCGTTAAACTACAATTACAGAAACCCTTTTGTTCTGATATTCACTGCCTTGTCCCCTCTCCCTTGTGCTCCCTTTCCAAAATGCCCAAGGGGTGTTAGTTAGTTCATTCCCTGTGGTGCCTGCACTCCTCACACCCAGCAGCACAGTGCTTTATCCTCAGCAGCAGGCTGATGTTTAAAAGAAGCTGCCAATTAGTATCCAAGACACCAGTTAACAAGATAGTTTCTTCTAATGGCCTGTATTGATGAATGAATTAATGAAATTCCACAAGTTGTTGATGTGTGCAGAGCGCTGGTGTGACAGCCCTGGCAGCACACAGACACTGCCAGCAGCCCAGAGGGTGACACAGGTCACCAGCCTGCCCTTCACACACTGTCTGGGCAGAGCCACAGCCCAGGGCACCTCAGGCAGCACTGCTGGCTGCAGTCACTCCAGCTATGGCCCTGTGCTGCCATTCAGGTGTAGGAGGACACAGTATGGGTAATGTAGAATGTAATCTTAGCCCCCAATGAGTGTCAGCTGGACCCTATTACTAAAGATTAGGAGCAGGCCTGATGATAACAGGCAACACCTGTAGCCAATAAGAACAAGTGGCATAAAAGAGTGGGGAAGAGAAGTCAGAGGAGTCAGATGACTGCCGTGAGGACCAGGAACAGTCAGTGCTTAGAGGAGCTGACTATGAGAAATGTTGAGGTGATATGAAACTCTGGAGCTACGAGACCTTTGCACTGTAATAACAAGAGAACTGTTGTAATATTTAGGAAAGCTGGAAGAACAAAACTCTGGCAGTTTATGGGATAAACTCATCCAAAGTGCCAGTGCTGAGGGGAGCTCACTCTGTTTTACCTTTGAAATGACACTTAAAAGCTTCAATGGCCAGTCCACATTTATGCATCTAGAAAGTCACATGTTGAGATGAGGATATTGAGGCAAGCTTGCTCTGCCTTTAATTAGAAGACCATTAATATCAAGTGCTCAATTTTATTTCCTATCAAGAAAAGCTTCTACATTTTAAGGGCACTTGAACTTTTCTAGGAGCACGAGTAGCAGCATTCGATTAGAACATGAAGTAAATACTCACAGCACTAACAGCATTATTGCCTCTTCAAGGGGGATTTGATAAGCAGGAAACAGATTTTCACATGTATGCACCACTCTGCATTGATAGCAGAAGCTACAGATATACAATTGGGTAGTGTCAAGATCTGGGTCCCAGAACAAGTTATTGCAGTGCTGCAACCTCACCCTGGCTGTGCTGAGAGTTTGTTTTGTCTTTCTAAGGATAGTTTGGTTTGCTGAAATCAATAAAACAGTAACTTTTTCCCAGTTAACTGAATGTACCATCAGAGAGCCAGAGACTCCACTCAGCTCTGGGAACTTTGCAGAGAGATCTCAGAAATTCAGCTGAGATGCACCAGGGGGTTGTAGGCAGGGCCCAGGAATGAGGAGCCTTAACTGGATTTTGGCCACAACAATGTGTACAAAAACATTATACTGAAACAAGTATAAGATACGCCATGATGCATGTTTCATTGACAAGAGATCAATAAAATGAAGGAGATCATAAATTGTGTGTACAACCTATCCAAGCTGCCTGTCACCTCCTGTCCTTCTCTTCCCTCCAAAAGAGATACAATCATAAAAACTTATTGATTCAAGTCCTTCATACACTATTTGGGGACAGTTCTTTGTGAACTCAACAGGCATTTGTTTGATTTATCACAAATTCATGAGGGTTTTGAACACATGACCAGTCCTGGAAATGAAGTTGACATAGCTTGTCTGACTGTGGACATAAGAGGAATGTGAGATTGTGGATAAATGAGAGTCTGTGGTGGCCAAAAAGCAGCAATTACATGTGAATAGCATGGGGGAGAGAAGCAGCACAGTGAGAAAACAGTTATGGCTATTTTATTTGAATTTGAGTATTTGAAGCATGTTAAGTGTGAGAAATAGCTACTCACTTTTGATAGTTTAGGAAGGTTTATTAAAGGTTTATCAAACCTTCCTGTACAAAAACACAACAGAAAACTGAATGAAGAAAAAATGTTACGGTGCCGGGAGTGAAAGATTTTCCCCACCAGGTGCTCAGCCCCCTCACAATGGAGGTTTTTCCTCTTTAACCCCTCCCAAAGTTCTGCCCATCAACCCCTTCTTCACTGTCCAGTGGTGGAGATCTCTTCCTCAAATCCTGACTGGAGCTCAGATGTCACTGCAGTGAGAAGCCAGCCCTCCCAGATGTCCCAACCCCAGCTGGCCCTTGATGACCACATGAGGGGGTACAACATAACTATAAATCTATAAAACTTTTCTTAACCTGTATACATGAGATTTGTATATTAATTGTGAGAGTCAATCAGTGCATTACTCATCTATCACAATAAGGAAGAAAGGTTTTACAGTGCAGGTGGCAGAGGTTGCCCAGAGGTGGTGGCTGCCCCACCCCTGGAAACATTCAAGGTCAGTCTGGATAGGGCTCTGACAGACCTGAGCTAGCTGAAGATGTCCCTGCCCATGGCAGAGGGTTGGCTGGATGATATTTAAATGTCCTTCCCAACCCTACATGTTCTATGGTTTTATTACTGCCTTCCTTAACCAGAAACCAACACGTGCTCGAGGACAGAACTCTGTGCAATCAGCCCTTCACAGAGAGATGGAGGACAGATTTGCATTCAACTAACTGATCAAATGTTAAGAATTTCTTAATTGCCTTAATAGTTTAATTTTATTTGTCTCTAATCTAATTAGTAAAGAGAAGAGTGCGTGGGGGGAGCTGATTGAAGGGGAGGGGAATGCCTTCATGTCTGCAATGCAGAAACCTCCTGCTCCCTCCTGCCCCAGCGCAGGCAGTGCAGGTGTCAACAGATCCCTGTTTCCTCCTCATTATCCCACTGCCTTGCTGGACTGTCTGCTCTTGGAAACTTCCTTTGAAGGCTTTAATAGCAGCATTCATTTCTGCTGCAGATAAGGTGAGCCCAGCTTTTTATGCGCAGTAATTTAATAGGAACTCAGGTCTAATTTAATAGATCCTTTATGTCTCTGTCAAAGGCTGTTACCATTGATTGCTGCAATGGCTCACACAAGTCTGTAAATACATTAATCTCTGGAGAGCCTGCAACAACAATGCCATTCACAGCATGAGCAATGCAGGTGGACAAACCCCTCCTGCACAGATGAGGGACTGACTGAAAACTTACACTGAATTAAAATATAAATTAATTTAGACAGAACATTATAAATTATAAAATGCAAAATAAATATAAATATCAGAAGTAGAAATATATAACCCCTTCAAATAAATATAAATATAAATATAAATATAAATAAAATTATAAATATAAATATAAATATACAGATATACACATATAAATATATACACATATATACACATACATATATACATATATATATACATATATATACACATACATACATATATATACATACATACATACACACACACACATAGATATAGATATAGATATAGATATAGATATAGATATAGATATAGATATAGATATAGATATAGATATAGATATAGATATAGATATAGATATAGATATAGATATAGATATAACTGGTGAAATTACCCCATTCTTAAAACAGTCGTTGAGTCTTTAGGCAACTTTGGGAAGGAGCAAAAACCAGATTTTGTGAGTTTAAATTTATGAGGAAATATTTTGCCATATATATTAAATATCAAATTAATGTAAATTAAATAAAGTCTGAAAAACTCTGAAAATCAGGGATCAATGAATCAATGAATGCTGCTAAATGTGGATCAGGCTACTGAAGCTGCAGGCTGACTCAGTCAATGTGTCCCAACACATTTTGTTGGAGTTTAATTTCCAAGCTCTCTCCTTCTTTCAGGAGCCCAGCCTGCAAAGGAATGAAGTGACAGAGACCCATCCTGGTGATGGAAGCTGGCAGAAACACCCAGGGACAGAACCTCTCCATGCTGCTCACACAGAGGACATGCTGATGTATTTGGTATTTATTCACTTTTTGTTTTCCTGTCTACACATCCTACAACATTCACAGTATGGGAAACACTGCATGGGACTGCCTTCCTGCCAGATGCTGAACATCCACAGCTCCAGCTGCTCCAAGGGGCCACCAAAGTGCCCAGCCCCTCAGCTGAGGGCACTGCAGCACCCAGCAGGGATTTTTTTTCCTTCTAAACATTTGGACATCACTGTTAAATGTGCATTAGAGCAAGGAAGGAGATTCATTAAGGACTGATCCAAAAGGTTTCTGTGCAGCACAGCATCGTGTCCTCTTCATTTCAAAGCCAGCTTGTAAGAGAGCTGGGTTGGGAGGCAGAAGGAAAACATCATGGCAGGAATATTGGTGTATTTTGGATGCAAAGCAGAAGCTTATCTGTTTTACTACTGCAGCACCAGAGAAAATCAATTTTGACACAGAACTGCCACTTTACAAGAAAATAACTATACTTTCCAATAACCTAATCTGTGCAAAGCCTACTGAAAATTCCCTAAAGAACCAGTAGTTAAAACCTCCATTAAATCAAAGGGTTTAATATGGGAAGGGAAGAGAGGATGCAGTTTGACTTGGGAATGTAATGGACTCAGTGGGGAAATAAATATGTTGTTTTATGTGTACAGTTACAGAATTTGAGAACACAGCATTCATTTCAAGGGGAATTCTCTTGCTGTGCAACTTATTCCTAAACAGATGTGATTTTTGCTTATTCAAAAACATTTAGGTAACAATTACAGCATAATAAATTATAATTGCCATCATCTTCCAGCTATGCTATGACTTCTATGCAAACACAAAGAAAATGCAATTATATAGAACTGTAAATCCTATTTTCAGGTAGCTTAGAGCACTGACAGAACACTTGTTTGTTTTCCTTAGAATGAACAATACTTTAAAATATCTATCCAAAGGAAAAAGCCATTTCTGTTGGGAGGCCTGGCAGCCTGATAAGCTCTGTCTTACACAGCTCCTGCTCAAAGAGGGCCCAACTCTAAGGAAGTTCATTATCTTTCGGAAGGTGATATTTTACTCTTAGGTTTTAGATTAGGAGTCTGCTTAAATTAGTTTCTGAGCTGACATATTAACTAAGCAAGGCAGGACCACTATTTGAATGCTGAAGGAAGAGAAAGTAACCAGGAACTGAGTGAAAAGCAGGATTTTTATGATTGAATAGTGCAGGAGATCACACAAGAACCCAACAGTTCATATAAACATAAATCATTCTACAGCATTTCAGAGAGCTGCAGCTTAGGGTGGAATTCTACAAGATAAATCAAAAATAATCCCCTTGTACTCTGCAAGTCTTCATTAATTAACCTTCATACCTCTGCTAGATATCACCAAAGTATTACAGCAGTTGTGTTGGCAATCAATTATAAAACACAACTTCAATTATAAATTACCAAACAAGTGATATCTTTTTGAAGCCTGAGTCTGAAAAATAAATAATATGTATTCTGTATTTCTTTAATAAAGGAGACATTTCATGAACAGAATGAGAGGCTGTAAAGTCCTTCAGCCAGTCACAACCCACATCTACAGCAGGTGAGATAAAGTCCTGCAGTGTGACATAGAGAAACACCACAATTTGGAAAATATTTGCTGGAAAAGCACAGAAACAATTCCAAGCTCTAGGGAAGGTCCCCATTGGGCTCTGCTCCTCCCCAAGCTGGTGAGAACTCTCCTGAAGAAAACAGCCTCATACTTGCATCCCAAGGCTTCCAAAGCAATATTTCAGACCAACCTGAACCTCAGGAAGGAATATGAGGTCTGTGAAAGGGATGCTGTCAAGTTAAGAGCTCTTTTATCAGCATCAGTTTTAGATAAAAATGTTGCTTTACTCCGAGAAAGAGCAGCAGGCCAAGGAGGAAGGAACTACCATCACTGACAAAATCCAGCTGTCCCCCATCAGCACTAAGGTTTCCCTTTCCACCTCATCTTTCATCACTTCTTTTGTTTCCTTTAGAAAAATATTTATCCTTAACAAGACGCCTGGGTTGCATTTAACTTTCTACTGGGTAACATGAAAATCAAGTTCACACTCCAGTTTCAAGGAGAGGAGACAGAAGATGGTGAAATCAAAAAAGTCTTTTAAAGACACTTTTTTTTGGAAGACCTTAGGAAAGAGTTGAAATTAGAGAAGTCAGAGTAAAACAAAAAAATTTTATATGCTGGGCCACGTGGCACTACATCTAATGCTTTCAAAAACCCATAGGGCAGAATGACTGTCAGAAATTAATTTAAACACTTGGTTAATTGTGATCCTTCCCAATCATTAGTAACCATTGCATTTAAAAGGCCCATGATTTAATGGCCTGCTCCATTTCAGAGCTAGAGCAGAGAAATCCATTCTCAAGTCTGGAGAAGATTTGCAGAGTCTCAAACACACATGAAGTGATCTGAACACTAAATAAATCCTGGAGAAACTGGGTTCCTCTGGAACTCCTGGAACTTCATCAACCCCCAGGAGCAGTGGGCACAGCTGTAATATCAGTGAGAGACAAGAGCATATCCCAGTTTGCCCTGTCCTTGGTGCACACAGGGGTACAGGTCCCCAAAAGTGGCACAGAATGGGACACAGAGCCAGGTGCTGCCAGCCCCTGGCCAGGTGGCTGCTCCAGACTCCTTCAGCATTCCTTCTTCAGCCACATTCATAGTTTAGTGATGGCAGGTGGCAGAAATGTTTGTACTGGCAACTACAGGAAACAGGTTTTCTGCAAAATTTCACATGTAAAGAATTGCAGGATGCATTTTTGATGGACTTCTGATTAAAGTTAGCAATCCCATCAGGAACTGAAGCAATATCAGGAGACCTTATCTAAAACCACAGTAACATTGTCTGACTTGGAAGCACCAGGACGTTTTTCCTTTAACCTAAGATGTGGCTCTGCTGTTGAGGAGTTTAATGCTGCTCTGCATTTGGAGTTTGTCTCACAGCCTCCTCCCCTTTAATGTTCCTCATTTTGTTCATCTGCTCCACTTTCTGGCGTGTCAGCATCCTGCCTGGGATGTGCAGGAGATTGAAAGGTGTGCCCTGTGGGTTACACTCTCCCTAAATCATCCATGATCTATTCCACTTGCCTTAAACGACTGAGTCTCATTTGCACAATTGCCCTATTAATTTACTCACCATTGATTTACATGACTTTTGCTGGAAATCCTCCACCAGACCCCGATTTTACATGCTCTCTCAAAAGCTCCCTTCCAGCTTTTTTCTCCCCCATGATGTTCCTTGTCTCATTTCTCTTCCATTTGCCGTCATTCATCTGTCTCTTATCTTCTTCCTCCCTCTCCCTCCCACTGTTCTGTTTTCCTTCTGTTTCTTCTCTGTTCTCCTCCATTCCCCCCCTCCCTGCAAGTCTCCCTCCTTGCTCCACAGCAGCTAATAAATCTACCAGAAAAGCCCAGAAGCCCCAGAAGATACAGGTGTAAAGGCAAAGGAGCAGAAATAAATCAAGATTCCTCGTAAAGAAGAGCATCAGCTGTGACTTCCTTTTGGCGAGTACAAAGACTGATGGGTGACCATCATTATCTATCTTGCAGCACTTTACCTCGTCCTTGTGTCTTTTTGTCTTCCTGAGAGGAAGCTCAGCCTCTCAGTTCAGATTTTATGGCCACTTTCACCCCCTCAGCAGATCACATGGCCCTGGACTGGTGCCCTGATTGCCAGTTTGACTATGAAAACCAAACCTCTCCATCTGAGCAGACAACAAACTGCTGGGCTTTGATAACAGGCATATAAAAGTGCATGTATACATTATCAAACACAGACAAATGTAACCATACAGCAGAGGCATTTTCCAGCTCTCATGATTCTATGCTCTGAGTGAAAACCAATAAATAAATGCAGTTGTTTATAAGCTAAAACTCTCATTCAGTATCTTTCATTCAGATTTTCAGAAGGTAAAAAAAGGACTGAAGTGCAGAGGGTTAGACTAAAAGGACTACAAAGATTTACATATTCATAGTGGGTAAATAATAACCTAACCTTAATGCCACACTCTGCAGGGCAGAGGAGAGAGAAAAGCAGAGGAAGGAGAGGTTCAAAGAGCAGCAGACCCCAAAGAGCATTTAGTGCACATGACATAAATGAGCTGCTCAGCCTGGAAGTCAGGGACAATTGAACCAAGTCTCAGAATGTCCTCAAGGCACCTGGCTGTGCCCTCCCTGCAGAGCCTCTGAGCACAGCACTGACCTGTGCACTCGCAGGGTCTCATGGTGGAGTCACAGCTGGCATGAACCTGAGGGAGGCCCCAGGCAGAGGCAAACCCTGTGAGTGAGCACAAAGCCTGGTTTCACTCATGGCAGAGACACAACCCTCCCTTTAACTGCACTGAGTGTATTTGCAGTAAATGCAAACCAGCCACGGTTACCAGTCAGTCACATTGCTTGCTTGAATGAAAAAAATCCTCCTCCCTATGCAAAAAAAGATTTAAAGACTGAGTTGAGAACATTCTCCACCTCCTAAACCCAAATTAACAGCTGGGCTGTGCAGCTCTGAGCTGGACAAGGCCACAAACTCTCAGCACTGGGTTATTATCTGAAAAATAGCATGGAACTCCAAAGTAATGACAGACTTCTAGAGATAATACATTGCAATAATACAGTATGTGAAGTTACCCGTTTTATTTTCAACCTAATTTCCATGTAGTTTGCAATTTTCTGGTTTAATAATGTAGTTGAGAAAATACAAATTGCTTGTATTGCCCACATATTTACATTGTACTGTACATAGCATGTAATTACAGCAATGGTTCCTGTGGAATTACTGAGCTCTGCACAGTTTTTTGTGTCCTCCTCAGGAAAGTGCCAAAGGAATCTTTCAGTGTGCTGAAGCACAATCCACAGTGATGTGAGAAAAATAATATAAAATAATGAGGGTCCTCCCTTCAGATGCTGTCTGGACAGCATGAGGGAAGCATAAGCAAAGCTCTGCAAGCAGAATCATTGTCAGCTTTCCTTGGTCCCCAAAGCCCTACAAAAGAGCTCTGCAGTTCCTGATTAATGTTCCAGACCTCCACTGAAAGGGATTTGCTACTGCTGTACCTGAGCTCCTGTCCAAGAAAAGTGATTTTGATTGACTTGTCCTGACCTGAGCTCTTCTGGAGAAATTAGGGTGGCAGCTTGCCAGTTCTCTTGGAAGGACAGGGCTTGTTTTTCCTTTCCTTTACCACTTTTAAAAACACACAGACAAGACTTACATATGGTTGGCTCATCTCCGATGTCTGAAGGTCTGAAGTTTGAAGGTTAGAGCTAATCTTAGCTATGGCATTTTGTGCTGAAGTCAGAACACAAGTAGTTTACAAGAAAATCAGCTTTAACAAGTGATCACAGAAACAGAACAGGAAGAAAAGTATTACTGGTATAAAAGAAATGGAATGATGATCACTAAGAACTGTAAAATCCAACGACAATATGCTGAGTGGAGACAGCACTGCCAAAGCAGTGAAGATTAGAGAGGTCTAGAAGACAAGAAACCCAGTGATTATTTCAGATTTTACCTGAATTGTCAATATGACCTTGGGTTAAGTCCTTTGTAGCTTACTGGTGTTAGAGATTTGAAGGAGTGCTTGGGATGGTCTGGGCTGTGGTGTGCCAAAGAACCTCAGGGTAATGTCAGCTGTTAAACAAGGTTTCCTCCACATTAACATCTGATATAAAAAAGTTTCACCAGTTCATTTGGCTGCCCAAATAAACAGGTTTGAAGACTCTTTCCTGGGCCCTGAGCTTATAACAGGATGCTGACAATTATCAGAGTTGCTGGGAATCCTGGATTTTCACTTCCCCAGGAATGGAATGTTGTGTGTGCTAGTCATGCTGAAATCCCCCTCAACAAAGGTAACAAAGAACAATTCCATCACTCCAGCTCAGCTGCTGGCCAGCCCTGGGCTGAGGGAAGCACACAGGGAAGCACTTTTATTTCCAGCTGTGCAGTCTGAAACCTTGGCCAGAGTCAGCCTCTCCTTGCCAACTTCTTCCAATTCCTCACTTCACTGGAAGAGCAGCACCTGCACTGATGTTTGTGTGGCTGTTCACAGGGGTCTGAGGATGAGGGAAGAGACGAGGATCTGACTCCATGTTTCAGAAGGCTGATTTTTTATTTTATGATATATATTACATTAAAACTATACTAAAAGAATAGAAGAAAGAAGGCCAGCTAAGTATAGAATAGCAAAGAATGATAACAAAGGTTGGCTCTCTGTCAAAGCCAGCTGACTGTGATTGGCCATTAACTCCAAACAACCACATGAGACCAATCCCAGATGCACCTGTTGCATTCCACAGCAGCAGATAATCATTGTTTACATTTTGTTCCTGAGGCCTCCCAGCTTCTCAGGAGGAAAAATCCTAAGGAAAGGATTTTCCATAAAAGATGTCTGTGACAGATGTGATCAATAGAAATGCTCTGGGTACAAGGAGCCTCTTCCTGCCCCAGCTCTGGTCTTGGTGAACACTGTGCCAGCATTCCAGTCAATTACAAACCAGCCATTGGTGTTGAGGAATAAGCATCTCTTCTCTTTTTAAGGCAAGGCCCACCCACCTGTGCCTGTAATTTAGATGCATTGGAACATATGTTATATGAACTATAAATGTCATGCATTGTTCATCTGCTAGACACAATTTGTCAGCAACTCTGAGGTGAAGACAGAGCTGGAGTTGAAAAAACCCTCTGCTAGGCTTGAAAAGAGCAGGAAAATGAATTTAAGTTTCTCCTTTTAATATTCAACTTACTTGACTGAGTGACTTGGTTGTCACCTGCAGAGTTTCTTTTTCATCTTTGAGATTTTTATATTTATACTTTTTTTTATACTTATAGATATATAACACCTAAACCAGTAGGATTCCCATTTCAGTTTCATCTTTTTTGGCACTGTATGTCCAAACAATGGATGATTTTTGTTAAAAATATTCTTATTGTGTAAAGCAATTTGAGGTACACACAGCCCTCCTGGGTGTTCCACACAGATTGATTTTACCTGCAGAATATTTTAAGTTAAACAAATTTTGAATGCAGCAAAATAAATGGAAATCAACACAAACTGCAGCCTTTTGTTAAAGTTGCTACACACTTCTTCCAAGATCCTCTTCTTCCATTGATTATAGCTTTGCCCAACTTCAGAGCATTTGGGCAGGAATTTTCTGTGCCAGGTGTGTGCCTCAGGCAGAGGAGAATGTGATCATGTAATTAAAGGCTGTTCCATGGTGTGTACACAGAAGGGGGCAAATTAAGGTTGAAGAGGCAACCTTAATTCTCAATTTCTTAACTTCCACAGGCTTGACTTTGCAACCCCAATAATGGTCTTTTAATGTAGGTTTTCATCTGCAATATTAACCCAGTGCTACATTAATTTAGAGACACATCCCAATGAGGATGGGTGTTTGAGTTGACTGGGATAGGATACATCCTTCCACCTCCCAGGCATGGGTTCAAACACAGCCAGGGCTGAGGGATGGGGAGCTGTTACCCCTGGACTGTTTGGGGGTCAGATGATGTGAGCTGGTGAGGTGAGACCTTGACTGGGGCTGTGGTTCCAGCGGAGGATCCGAGTGCCCAGCCT
Organism: Melospiza melodia melodia; assembly: GCF_035770615.1. Classification (NCBI taxonomy): domain Eukaryota; kingdom Metazoa; phylum Chordata; class Aves; order Passeriformes; family Passerellidae; genus Melospiza; species Melospiza melodia. The sequence goes on from NC_086214.1 coordinate 4,814,880, forward strand.
GCACTGCCTCACCCCCATGGGGGTGCAGCCACAGCTCTCCTACAAAATGTGCTTCCAGGTGACTCCCCTGTCCATAAGGGAATGTTCCCTCACTGCAGAAAGACCTGGATGGATGGCTGACCCCTGCACTCCCAGAATGTATGAGGAATGGTGCTCATTTGGTGGGGCTGTTCATGTACACAACACCAGAGCCTTCACTGAAATCTTCAGTGAGGGTGGGAAGAGCCAGCAGTGCCACAATCTGAGCAATGGCTGTGCCTCCATCAGAAGAAGAACATCCTGGAAATTTGCTCAGTGACACTTCTAGGAAAAATGAGTATGGACAACATATGAAAATTTAATTTAGCCCGTCTGGTGCTGAGAAACACGAAGCGCTTGTATAACTACCAAGTGGGATTCTGCAAAAACAAGGGCAGTTGTGCCTGAAGGAGGAAAGCTGAAGTGCTTCCTCTACCTCCAGAGGCTGTGCTGGAGGGCAGAGCTTTAGAACAGAGACCTTGCAGGAGACATTCACTGAAGGAGCTGCTGTGGAGCTTCCCCCAAAGCAAACCTCACAAACTACAAAGCCCTCTCTGCCCTCCAGTGAAGGAAACTTTGACATTTAAGCAACTAAATTAGAGAATCACAGAATAATTTAGGTTGGATAAGAGCTTTAAGATCATCAAGTCAACCATAAACCCAACACTGCCAAGCCCCACCAAACCAGTCCCCAAACTGCAGGAAGCAGTGTCTGACACCCTGGTGCTACCAGCAACTCCCTTTGGGAGCAGAGAGAATTTCCCCAGATGTTCTCAGAGGGGGAGCAGGTCACAGAGAAACCACCAGAGACAACAGAGAAAACAGAAAGGGATCAGGAGGAGGGTAAATGTCCTCTCTGCAGAGCAGGAGACAATCTCAGCTTTAGTTCTGCCTCCTCAGTCCTGGTAGCTCAAGGCAAGAAAGACCAGAGAGAAACAGTGTTCTCCAAATCTCCTTCTGCAGCCATGCCTTTGTGGCATTCCAGCCTCCCCAGGCACAAACCCCCCAAGCCCCCAAGGTCCAACCCACTGGCTGCCAGCCCTCCAGGTCTGACAGCATCACTATTTCCCTCAGTGTGACACTGGTACCCAAACCAGATCACCCAGGCAGCAGAGCCAAAAAGCTTCTTTTCATCCCAACAGGAGTTTTTAAAATATTATAAATCACTTAGCTTTGTTTTGCTTGCCATTTGCTGCATTCGTGTTCCTTTTGAGAGGCCACATTAATAAATTGTGTGCCCTGGTACCAGCATGGCTTCAATCCCATCATTTTCTGCATTCAGCACTCACATGCCTCCCTTACTACAGTACATAAATGATATAAACTTCTCATCAATAACATAAAAAATTCATACTCTGTCTACAATGCAGCTGCTATCACAGGTTTATGTCAACAATCGTCCTGATTTTTAATAGCATAAATGTTTAAAGAGGCAGCAATTCCTGTAAAGTATCTGCAGGGATATTTAGAGCAGACATATGCCAAAACAATCCCGCTCTCATACAGGAGACATTGTTGCTCAGCAGGAAGACAATGTTTATCCTCACAAATGTTTACCCTGCTTCAGTCATTAAAATGCTCTGAGTGGCTGGCAGGGACATCCCAAAGCTCCTGGTCACCCCTGCCTGTGACAGCTGAGCCCCCTGCACTGACACCTCCTGCCTACCTCCAAAATCACCTCTTTGCAAGGCTTGGATTTGCTCTTTGCTATAAACATACAGAGACAGGATGATTTCCAAATGTTTTTATGCTTCAAAATTCTAATGCACAGCCCGTCCTTTCATTTTCTTTTTATTATTAAAAAATCCTGTCAACTTAGCTTTCTGAGGGCTTCCCACCTCAATAAAACAATGCAAACTCTTTCTTTTCGTTTCTTCTACTTGCTGCCAATTGCGTTGGGCTTTAAGCTATTAAAAAATAAAAAAAAAGCTTTGCATACATGCAACATAAAATATTTATTTTTAATCTAAGCAGGATTTCTTTACCTGCTGTGCTGCCACAGCTTTTGTTTAAGGCTTGCTTTATCATCTGTGTGTCAAGCTGAAAGTATTTCTCTCCTGATCCTTCATTGTGGCTGTAAAGAGCCTCCTAGCAGAGCCCAGCTGACACTCAACTCCCAACTCCTGCTTCCAATTTTCCTTCTGCCTTTTCCCCTCTCACCCAAAAACCCACAACCTGGAAGTTCTTCACTGGAACAGATGGTTTGGAGGAATCTGGGACATGTGATGGAAAATAGGACTCCTTTAAGCAACACCTCGTGTGACAATTTTGCGAACAGTTGGTCCAAAGAGTGACCCAGAAACTGCCCCAGCTCTGCTCTGCTGAGCCCCAGGAGATTCCCAGCCCTTCCTGAGTGCCTGACCTTGGGTAGTCATGGTTCCTTTTGGGACAGCACATTCCCACTGCCCCCTGCATGGAGCCACTCCTGCAGCAGGCCATGAAATTGCAGTTTTGGGGTTAAAACTGGAATTATTCATGATAGAACCCAACCTTATAACTGAAATTATTAATGATAAAACCCAACCCTATAACTGGGCTTATTAATGATAAAACCCAACCCTATAACTGGACTTATTCATGGTAAAACCCAACCCTATTACTGGAATTATTAATGGTAAAACCCAACCCTATAACTGGACTTATTCATGGTAAAACCCAACCCTATAACTGGAATTATTAATGATAAAACCCAACCCTATAACTGGAATTATTCATGGTAAAACCCAACCCTATAACTGGAACTATTAATGGTAAACCCCAACCCTATGCTCCCCATTTGTTTACTACCTGAACAGCACCAAATTCTCCCAGAGTTTTTCACAATCAAAGTTCTCCATCTCAGAAGATGCAAAAATCACACAGTTCCACCTGCCTGTGTCCAGACCATGCTGTTGCTGTTCAGAGGAAGGGAGAAGCAATCTGACAAGTGCTGAATATTCCCAGCTCCATCCAAGGACAACAGAACAGCACATTCCCATGGGCAATAAAACAACAACTTGCAAGTCAGGCTTCAATTGGTATGGAGGAAGAAATTTTGGGTTAGAATTCACAAATTTCCTGTCCCAAGGCAGAAGCAAAGTCAGAAAATAGGATTATGGAAGATGTGCCAGCAGAGTGCCCTGCTCCTGAACTGTGTGTTGGAAGTGTTTCCCATCTTGGTACACATGGACACAGCAGGAGAAGGTGTCTGATGAGCAGGACACAGGAGCCAGGCTGGGTGAGCTTGGGCTGACTCAGAGGGGCCATGAGGGGATGTACAGGAAGGGGAAATTACTCTGGTGAAGAAATTTCCAGAAGAGGAGAGTTGTGTGTCCATAAGAATGGGAATTACAGGACTGGACAGCTCTGAGGATGTGGGCATGGCTGGATGTGGATGGGAGAAGTGGACTCGTGGCTCAAGGCTTCCTCAGGAGCTGAGAAGGTGTTTAAAGAACCCTGGTGGAGGCTTTAGGTGCAGTGGGTGGCTGAGACTGTGACCGTGTGCACAGGGGTCTTGGGATGAGGGAAGAGACGAGGATCTGACTCCATGTTTCAGAAGGCTGATTTGTTATTTTATGATATATATTACATTAAAACTATACTAAAAGAAGAGAAGAAAGGATTTCATCAGAAGGCTAGCTAAGAATAGAATAGGAAAGAATGATAACAAAGGTTTGTGGCTCGGGCTCTCTGTCAAAGCCAACTGACTGTGATTGGCCATTAATTACAAACAACCAACATGAGACCAATCACAGATGCACCTGTTGCATTCCACAGCAGCAGATAATCATTGTTTACATTTTGTTGCTGAGGCCTCCCAGCTTCTCAGGAGGAAAAATCCTAAGGAAAGGATTTTCCATAAAAGATGTGTGTGACACTGAGATGTGATCAGCACAAAAATGTCCCTTACCAGAGCTCCTGGGGCCATCTCCACTGCCCCCCACCAGCTGCAGCACACGAGGGCTGGTTCATGGGGGGTTGTTCAGGTGCAGGGCTGGGGGATCAATAACCCACATTTTCCTCTCCCCAGAGAAGATTTCAAGATGGTGCCAAAAACCACAGAGAGAACCCTGCAGTTTTCCTTTCCTTTGAACAGGTGCAATGAGGTGGTCTTTGTTTAGTACTAAAACTGCAGATCCATTATAGCAAAGGTAAATATCAACTAGAGAGTCAACATCTCCATTAACAAAAGCCAAACTGCCTCAGCAGCCACCAAACACCAACATCTCACAACTATTTAAAAACACTTCAAGACCTTAAAAACCAGGGAAATAGAAAAAAAACCCACAGCACCATTGTAACAAGCTAAATTTCCTGTCACACAGAGGCTTGATTCCTGTCAGTGCAACCCTCATTTTAGTCTGATTAAGTTGCTGTGATGAACTTCAGAGTTTAGACTGCCCTTGAGCCTCACATCTATCTGATCTTTAATTCTACTACCCGCTCATTTCTTGCTAAGCACACAATTCTGAGTCCCACTGGAACAGCCTCGTTCAGGCTCTGCATCAATATGTTCAGTGCTGAATTCATTTCTGCAGGGAGCCCAGTAAATCTGAACTTTCCAAAATCATTTGGCCCCCATTACTAGTAAGCACTGCTCTTAAATAGGTTGTAACTCCAGCTAATAGGCTCCATAATCATAGCTGAATTGAACAAAAGGGTCCAGTATGGGCTGCCATCAGTCATTTTTATTCCAAATCAAATGCACTGCATAGAAGGGAACTTTTTTATACTTCTGGATGCTGAAACTAAGAAACTCATTTCACCTGAATAGAGGGTTTTTTCCTTAATATAAAAAAAGATGAAAGCTTCCAAGGGTATCCTGTAGTCCAGCACAGCACTGATGCAAGACCTGGAACTGGTAACCTTTTCACCTTGCAAAATGGCATCTATCCAGAATATAAGGAGACAGGAAAAACATTAAGATGCAAAGCCCACATAATGAAAAATTCCAGTGCTGAGAGATACATCTTCTGCTGTTCAAAGAAGTAACTGAGTGTAACTAAACCTAAAGTAAAGGAGTTAGCAGTAGCAGTGCTTACATCTTGATCACATTTCCATGAAGACAAGCTTTGTGATATTGTTTCATCTAGTGCAAAAAAAAAAAAAAATAGAAGCCTCCTTCTAAATCTTATCACTGAAATTGATAGTGTTTACTTAAAGCTTATTCCAGCTTTGCTGACTTCAACAGATATTGAAGTCTCCAATAAATCTATTTCAACATTTTTTACAACTCTCTTCTTTCTCAGCATACACTCTGGCCTTCCTGATCTATATCAGTGGACAGAAGACCAGATTTTTGTTTATGAATATCTAGAAGTTTCATTGCTGTCTGCTGAAAAGCCTGGAATAAAAATGAATAGCAAGTAAATAAAGCAGAAAAGGAACTTGATTTATCCTTCTCCCTCCTGCAAGGCAGCAGAGCCAGTCCTTGCTGGCATCATATTTTTTACACACAGAGCAACCTGCTACAAAGGCAATGCAGGAGAGCTGGGCACAGGCAGCTGGTCCTGCACAGGTGGGCACTGCTGGCACTGCAGGGACTGGTCCAGTGTGACTGGCACACCCTGCATAATTTCCTTGGGGCCAAACACCTGGAATGGTCCCAGCTGCTGGCACAGCCACATTTTGTACCCTCAGCAGCTCCCTTGGCACCTTGGAGAGTGTGGGGTCACAAACACCACACATCCAGGATGTCTGGGCATCCTACTCTGCCCCAGGACTGCACCTGAGTGGGCATTGGCATCAACCAGGCAGAGAAGGAGGAAATGGGGCACCTGTGGATGTGGGAGCTGGTGAATCACAGCTTGGATGGAGCACTGGCTTTCCAAGAGAACAAGCAGGACCCATAAGTGATAGGGATCATATACTTCACTCCAAAAATAAAAGAATAAATAAAAAAGAAGAGTTGATCAATTTTAAGGCATTAACAAGGCAAGATGGTATAGAGGAACAAGGTCATATCCTTGCAACTGATTTTAAATAAGCAAGGAAAAATCTAAAAAGTCAAAATCAGTAGTTCTGCTAAATTACTAAAATAGTGATGAGTTTCTCAGCAACAAAAACCCCACAAACATAAAAGTGCCTGATACTGGTTACATGGTTCACTGGTTTAACCAGAATTATAATTTCACAGAAATCAGAATAGCTGTGAGTGACACAAAGGGATAAAAGACACGAGTGAACCTGGGTGAGATCTGCTCAGCAATGGAAAACTGCCCCAGGTGGGGTATATGGAAACACTGACAGAGATTTTAAATCAAAGCAGCACAATGGAAAGAAATCTTCACTGATTCTCTTCAGCTGCCCAGATGGGCTCAAACTTCCTTCCCCCAATACACACATATGAAAATAAGAGGAAGATTTGGAAACCTGTGCATTCTGCCATCCCTCTTCCTACCCACCACATGCCCCAGAACAAAGCCTGCTCTTCTCCATTTGACAGCAGCTTGTGGAAAGACCTTTCTCCTTTCTCTCCTAAGCCATTCCCCTAGACTGAAAAATGCCACATTTCTGTTCTTGCTTCCCAGGAGCTGCCAGCAGCTGCTCTCCACTGTGCAGAGCCCGTGTGAGAGGTGGAGCAGAGGAGGTGACCCTCTGGCACCTGGCTCTGGAAGCAGAACTGCCCAGGGCAGGAGGCCAGGCCAGCCCCATCCTCACCTGGGACCCATCCACGGCCAGGACACATCCAGGGTGGGTGGAACAGCAGCTCCAGGCACTGGTTCAGCAATGCCAGGGACACTGGGAGTCACAGAGGTGGCACAGGCACCGAGCACAGCACACAGCAGCACAGTCCTTGAGCAGATACCACTGATGCTCTTCATCTCCTACACTGGTAAATACTAAAATATAAGTGAAATTACTACTTCTTTAAAGCTGCAATAAAGGACAGACAGAAAGGTACACTGATACAATTCCAGTCAATTATTTTTAAACAATGTGTGATGGATTTGCAGTAGGTCAATGTAAAAAAGACAGGCTCATTTTCTACAAATGCCCACAAAGAGAAATGAGGGAGCTCAGCACTCTAGCATGGCATATTCCATTAGGAATTAAATCTCTTCTCCCTGATGGTCCCATCCACATGTTCATTGGACAGTCTCCTGCTTTCATCTACATTATTGTTATTAATTTATGAATGAGACTGGAATTACAGAAGATGAGTCTAAGGTGAGGCTGCATTACAATAATAAATGAAAGAATGACTCCTGTTTACTTTCAAAATATTTCATAGTTAAAATGCTTACTGCATTTTTAACTGTGACACACTTCCTTTAGCCGGTTTGGTTTTGAAGTAATGATATAAAATTCATTTCATCTCTTTTTCAAGCCTGAGTCTTTCATACATAACATCAGGCATGTCATATCTGAGGAATTATTAAAATAAGACGGAGCCTGCTGTATCTGAGCAGAAAAGCTTCTTTGAGCTGGCGTCCTCAGGAGAGCAGCAAGCTCAATCTCATTAGTTGGTGCTGAGAAGGCGTCCTAGTCACTGGGTTCAAGGTGATGAAAGATTAGGGCGTTTGGCCTCGCCTCATTCCGTATGCAGCTCACATCCCTCCCTGCCCGTGAACACGAAATTACATTGAACCTGGGGAGTCTAACTCCATTAATTTTAAATGGAAGATTAATTTAACAATATGCGGCAGATATTTGTTACAAACCTATCATGTAAAAGTGACGGTTAGCAATAAATTGTGGTGACTCACACTGGCCGGTGGCCCTGGCTCAAATAAATCAGAAGGCATTTACACATAATTGCTGTTTTTAAAGACAGGGATATGGGAGATATGTTTCTTTGATGAAAGATTGGGTAACTCCATTCAAGGAAACAGCAGCCTGTGTTAAAGTGACAGTGTCTCTTTTGTGGGAGATGTTCTTCCAGAGCCTGCAGGACTGAGAGGCAGTTATTGTCTGCCTTGGCCTTAACCTAGGACTGGCTTTTTTCCTTAGACAAATCATTTTCATGAAACATCTGAAAGAATAATACAGAAGTTGTTATATTATTATTATTATTATTATTATTATTATTATTATTATTATTATTATTATTATTATTATTATTATTATTATTGTTGTTGTTGTTGTTGTTGTTATTATTTCTTCTTCACATGAGCTGAGGATAAGAGGTGTGATTTAGGAACATGCAGCACATGCTGGCTGTCACCTAGGACTGTGTAGAAAATGCTTAAACAAAGGTTAACTGTGGTCCAATTTTTTCTGCCAACTTTTTGACTCCTGCACAACACATTGAACAAACAGGTGGCCCTTCTCCTGCCACTGGTCCTTTTTTTTTTCATGATGTCCAAAGGTATGGTTGGGTATGAAATGTCATCATTGAAAATATCCTTTCCAGAGCAGGAGACTCACCACCTCCATCTGAGAATAAGCAACACAGGGGAGAAAACTGGAAAGATACAATTTTTTTTATTTCTTAGTCAAGTGTAGATAATGACTGTGCTACTCTGATGATATCCATTGCTAGAACAGGGACTGTCTACAATGGAAGCAAAAATATATTGAAATCTAATGTAAGAGAGCAGAATTAGCTCCCTCAGGAAGTAGAATTACCCCAGACCTCTTTCCTTTCAGTCCAAGAAAAAGGAGAAAACCAACCCAAACTTCTGCCCCTATTTGTGATCTATAATTCTGTAAATTCTGCAGCAGCAAACACTGGGTGGGACTGCACGTGGGCACAATTACTTATTTAAAGCAGAAAGTAGAGTGCTCTTACTTTTCTTTCTGAACTGGAGAGAACAAGCCAGCCCTGACACCCAAGGATGGCAGTGGCTGTGTTCACACACTGCTGGGGACGTGCTGCAGGGAAGGGCATCACCTGCACTTGAGCAAATCATGGCATCCATCAGCCAATCATGACATCCATCAGCAAATCATGACATCCATCAGCAAATCATGGCATCCATCAGCAAATCATGACATCCATCAGCAAATCATGGCATCCATCAGCAGCTTCTTCTGCAGGCTGTGGCAGTCAGAGATTCAGTGACCTGGCTGAACAGAGCAGGAGCCCCTGCATGACCTGCCCAGGGATGGAAATGCTGGGATGGCTCAGACTGGGTGTGCTCAGAGGCTGGGACAGTCAGAAGTCATCACCCCTCCAGACCAGGTACAAATGATGGAAGGGGTGAAGGGGTGGCAGGATTGTGTTCACTGTGCTAAATATCTCCCTGTGACCCATGAGGTTACAAAGAAATCAGTCAGAGAGGAGCTGCAGTGGAACTGAGAATTCCCAGTCAAAGGGAATCCATCCATTCACCCTCTTCTCAGCCTTGAGTTTTTAACAAATGCCCTGTCCTCCAAAAGCATCCAAAGCAATCCAGTGATGTAGTTCTTTGGAAGGGGAGGCAAAGAGGGGCAGCCCCTGGTGCAGTTAAATGAGGCCAGTACAGATCCATGTCTGTGTGGGAAGCACAGGGTGAGGTTTCCATCCCTGGCTCACAGCTTGCCTAACCAGACAGAAACCCAACTCCATGCTGGGTTTGTGACCATTTGTGGTTTGCAGTTTGAGGTTGTTAGATGTCTTTGGAGCCATTTATTTTAAAGTATCTAAAAATTCCAATTTTTGGCAGTATGGTCTCATATTGTGTTGACAGATACCTTCCCAATATGACATCACACACTGCCCTGCCAAACATTATCCCCACCAAGCTTTACAAACTCACAGAAAATGGAGATTATCTTCATGCACAAATAACCTATGGGTTTGTGCTGTGTGATTTAAAGACAAGAGATAAAACACTGTGCACTTGTTTTTGTATACAGCCATACCAAAACACTTGCACAAACCAGACAACATTAGAACGAGGTTTCTCAGACCTTCTTTTCCTCCCAGCAAGACAGGAGGCTGTCTGTTCTAAATTGGCCACCAGTAATCCTTTCCATATGGTGGAAAAGAGAAATGCAACCTCCAGCAGACCCTGGTGGGAGGCAGCAGCGTTCCGAATTGGAGAAGGTGACTGAACTGCGGGGATCGAGCTTTGTTTGCAGCTCTGCTGGGAGCCAGGACTGTGGGCAAGGCACTCCAGTGCTTACAAACTGCTGCAAGATCTTCAGATTGAAAGGGACACTGAAAATGCAAATGTGGACTGGCAGTTTTACTGCCCAGCCTGGCCTGTCAGTGAAGAGAGTTCACCCTGCATCAGCTGGTCCGTGGTTCGCTGGTGTCTACACCAATGGTGTGCCACAGGATAGAGCTTCAGAGGGCAAAGAAATGCTCAGGTAAATAAACAGTTCTTCACATGGGCCAAAATTAATCAATTGGAAACAATTGCTGTTGATATTTGAAGGAATGAGACTGATGCAGAATAACTACACAGAAAAAGAGCACTGTTGCTTTAAATTCCGTGCCAACATCCAGGTTGCCAGCAATTGATGCCACTAACTCATTTTTGCACTTTAATGTTAAATTTCTTATGGGACCACATCACCTAATTAGAGGAATTGATAACTGCACTGTTCCATAATGAGGCCAATACATTTCAAAGTCATTAAAGATAACCAAGGCAATAAGTCTGTGTTTAAGCGGCACTTCCTTAGATTTCACAGCCTACATGGCGCTAGCACAGGAAAAAGCAATCCCTGCCTAGTCAACTGTAAATGCTGGGTTATTGGAATCTTTAAAACAGGCAGCAAGGAGAAAATTACATGGCCAAATCTCCTTTTTCCAGTTAATGAAGAATTAAGACTCCCATTTACCATATTAGAAGGTTCATCAGAGGTCTCTCCTCTCCACAGCTTGTGTTTGACAGCAGTGTCAATTTATCTGAGTCAGAACGCAGAAGTGCATGACAGTGCGTCATTCATAACTGTCACATCTACTTATCTCCCTCATTGTCACACTGCTAACGAAATTCAGGCCATGTTCTCCCCATCATGTCCTCTTAAAGGGAGAAGGATCCCCTCACCCACTGCAGCAAACTGACCCAACCATGGCTGTGGTAACAAATGGCCACAGAGCTCTGGGAAGGGTAAAGCAGCATTTCCCACAGGCAGGCTTCCAGCAGGACTGCTGCTGGCTTCAGAAATGAGACACATTAATTCTTGGTGGTAATTACCAGAGGGATGGATTTATTTTATATTCTGCCTTGTGCCTGCAAGATTTGTTCAGGTACATTTGGCATCCAAGCAAGAAAAGCAGAGTGACTTCATTGAAAGTCAATGGTTGAACTTCTGTTGGCTTCAAAAGCACAGGAAGGATTTTTAGAAATGAAACAGATGAAGAATTCCATAAAATTAACTTTAGAGCATTTGTTACTTTGGCTGAGGTAGAATGTAAGAGGTCTATCAAAACATTCACAAAAGATCTTCTGCCCTGAGAACCTGGACATGGTAAAAAAGGCCAGAAAGTCTTTTTAACAAATCAAAGCATCATCCCACTAAAATAAAAATACACTACTGAAAAAGTAAATTAATATTTAAAGAAAACACACCTGAGAAAACAAATAGAACAAAACAGCTCTAAAAGGAAGGACCATGACTAAAAATTGACTAAAAAAAACCATGACTAGAAAAAAATAACTGTTGTAAATATACACTCCTGTAGTGTAAGGCAAGACATTGTCATGTTCTGACAAAGAAACTTCTAGAATTGTGTTGTCCTCTCCCCTACAAGAAACATGCACCTGCTTTCTAATCCAAGTTGCTCACGCCATCCAGCACAGGGAGAGACCCAGCAGAGCAATTCTTGTCTTTAAAATCTGTTCCTCCTAATGCATCTCTCCAGAACATTTGAGATAAAAGGGTCTGATAAATTCAGTGTAGCTCCCTGGCTCGTTCTCACCTCCTGCCCCTGGGGATGGTGATGAGCTGTAAAGGACACCTCAGTGCCCTCAGCTGGGGAAGTGCACAGCCCTCCCAGTGCCTTCTCAGAGCCCTCTGCAGCCCAGAGGACAAAGAGGCTCAAGAGTTTTCTTAAAAATCAGACTGAAAACCCAACCCCTTCCTTTCATTCAATGCCACTTTTACAGAAAGGCCCTGTCAGCCCCTGTCCCAGCAAATCCCTGAGATTTACACACAGTGGGGTTACTCCAGTGAGGTGACAGAGGGGGAGCAGGCACTGCCTGCCCATGGAATGGGGACACACAAACCAGGCTGGAGGAAGCACTGCCCTGAGTTTAAGGACAAATACGTGCTTCTGTCTGTTCTAAAAAAAAAAAGCACTTCTATTTTCCACAATCACAGGCTCCAAAGTAAAGTGGATTCACACAGTAACATCAGTTTTTAAGAAACCAACACAGCAGGATTCAGGTGCCAGGGAATGAAAGAGCTGGAGCAATTCTTAAAGAGACTGGTTGTGTAAATTTGAGAAGTAGTTTTTCTTCCAAGAAAACTTTTCTTTCACAATATTTCATGAGAGAGTTGGGGTTTTTCTGCACTAGAACTAACATAAGAGGAGAGAAGGAAAATGGTGCCCAATTGGATCAAATTACGGGTGAAACATGCAAGTGAATGTGCACTTAGGTCTTCAGTTCTGAAAACTTGAAGAACTAAAATAAATTGCATGACCCCCTGGTAAATTCCACTAGAACTTCTGGGTACAAATTGTTTGCCTCAAGCTGGGTGAAATATACATTCAAATTCAGGCTCTTGAAGGAAATTATTAAGTAGAGCCATATTAGCTTTCTCTGAAGCATACTCGTTTTCTATATTGCCACTGTATAGACCAATTATGTTACCTTTCCATGCTGAGAAATGATTGTTCTGCTAACACAGTTCTGGTAAAAATCAAAAGCACTACATTTTTAACCTTGGGGGATTTTTGTTATTGCTGCTCCCTTGCTAGTTCCTTCAAATGGAAAACATCTTCCATTAATCTAAATGCAAAATTTGTTCAGCTTTCGAAAGTTACTTGAAAAATGTTAAGCACAAAGCAATAAACTTTTTATGCTCTTAAGACCACTAATGCTTTGAGCTTCATATTCATTTTGAAAAAATGAACATTTTATGGTTCACAGAGGAATAGCTACATGAATAATATCTGAGACTATAATGCATCTAGCAGAAAAAGATTAAGTTTATGTAAACTATTTAATCAGACGTGAAATTTTCTCTAGAGGATAAAAAATTCTGACCTTATTTAAGTTTATTTTAAAAAATACCAATATCACGTTTCCACCAAGGGAACCCACCGATTTCCCCATTTATGCTGTATAAATATTCATGGACTCAAGGGCTAACTGGATACCACAGCCCCAAGGAGCCAAAAGGAACTTTAGGGATGTATCACATCTGCCTGGTCTTCCCATGGAAAACATTTCCCAGGAAGTATGGCTGTGTCTGCAGGGAAAGGGTGGCACACCAGGAACCCCTGACAGTGATGGGCCAGCTCATCACAAGGGAAATTTTTCATAAGAGAAGGTCCAACTCACAGCAAAATCTTGTTTTCGTCCATGATTTTTAACATGCTTTCAACAGAAATGTGTTCTGTAATCATCCTTTATCTCTTCTAGCCCTTCTGCCTGGCTGCTCCCTCACAGTGCAGTGATTCTCTCCCAGGTTCAGGAAACTGTCCCAGGAAGTATCTGTTTAGAATTGTGTTATAATCATCTGATTTATTAGAGAAATGCAAATGTTTGTACGTTTTAAATGTCCAATTAAAGTGGATTTTATGTGACCTAAAGTAATTCTAGGAAGCCAAGTGATTTGTACCCAATTAAACTGTATCTGAATTTGGCCCTCATTTCTGCTGATATCCAAACTAAAGCTCTTGAACTGTTTCAAATTAAATTATGGAAAATCTTGGCATCCTAACTGCAAGGCCAGGTGCATTTATTTTTCTATTAAAACCAGAAAATTATGGAGGTTTTGTAAGCACAATATTTTCTGAATCCACTGAGGGGTTTTTGTTCTATATAACACACTAATGAAAAAGCCTCATGCAGAAGAATCCTGAAAAATCAATAGGCTGGACACAAAATAGTAATGCAGCTTAAACAACAACATGATTATAAATAACCTATCTTCAAGCCCTGTCACTTGAACGTGGTGTGAGAACAAATGATGACCAGGCTATGGGGAGTGTGATGTGATTATTTTTGTAACATATGTATGAAAGCACCTGGGTATAAACTCTCATATCTCTGTACCACAGAACACCAAGCTGGTTTGGAGGCCTCTTGATTTCAAAACAAATGTGAACTACTGAGCATTCAGCTTTTTCTTGCTCCTTTTGTCCCAGCAAATTACCCACTCAAGCCAGAGAGGTAAACAGGAGTTACTCTACACTGTGGTTCCTTACAGACACGCATTATTGCTGCACCCCATGGAAGTTTTCCTTTCCCTTTCCCACAGTATTCAGTTCCCACAACAAAGAGTTTGATTATAAGTTCAATATCAGCTCAAATGTTCTCTCCCACTTTGGTGGCACTTTGAACCTTTCCCACAGGGAAAAGTCTAAACCACATTTTGGATTCTCTTTTCCTTGCAGGTCCTTCCTGCCTTCGACAGTGCCAGAGAGATAAAGGGTTATTTTCAGCAGGGAGGCAGCACATCTCCCTTGATGATCCCCTGGCAAGTGGAACTGGCAAAACCCTGGGGTGTGCTAGGCTGACACCCAGACCTGTGCCCTTGCAGGCACTGCAGATGAACCCTCTGTCAGCACAGGCAAGAATCAGGGCTGTGTCCAGAAATTAGCTGCATTAATTACGGGGAAGATGAAGGAAAGGCAATGGTGCTCAGAGTGCCACATCCACAAATGCAATTTTGAAGATGTTAAAAGCAGAAAGATAATGAATGTACTGGGGGGGTGGCAGTGTCGCATATTTGGGGGATGGTATAGAAGAGAAAAACGACAGGAATATTTTTAATTTTTTAAGAAAGTTGCCATAAAACCCAGCAGATCACTTGGATGCCATTTGAAATACTTTTCCCTTTCCTGGCCCTACCAGAGACCTCTGGCCATGCCACACTGCCTGGTGATGCCGTGTGAAGGCTGACCTAGAATAGAGACTAAACAGAGCTAAAGAATAAAGCAGGGATTTATTAAGAGGCCTCAATGGATACACCTTGGGCAGCACAACCCAAAATGGCCACAAAAATTGACAACAGGTCATGGAGTCTCCCATTTTTTATAAGTTTTGGTCTATTTGCATATTGGAGTTAATTGTCCAATTACAGCTCCAGCCCATCAAGTCCCATCCTCCTTGTTTTTCTCTCTCCAGCCCACGTTGTTTGTGCTCTTGGGCTGAGATTTGGATCATTTGTCCTTGGTCCCCAGCTAGAGCAGGAATTGTTTTGTCTCCCTGCTCTGTGCACAGAGCTCACCATCCCCTTTATGAAGCCCAGACCCACACACTAAAGCAGCACAGAGTCTGAAAAATATAAAAGCTCAAACCTGAGGCATCACTGGAAGCCCAGCATGGAAGCCCAGCATGGAAACCCAGCCATTTTGCTCAGGCTCCCAACTGTACAAAATGGCTACAGCAGGCGGCATCTGCCACAGAATGATTGGTATTAGGCATAAGTCATTATTCTGACAAGGAGCTGGCACGCGGGCAGGCGCTCTGGCACGAGCGCCGATGAGATAAGGGTTTGGCATTGCTGCTGCTGGGATATGAATTAAGCTCAGTGTCAACACAACGCACATGGTTTCCTCTCCATGGACATGCCAAATCCTTGACACAATAATGAGTTGTGCACGATGCCAATCACTGATTGTCAGCTCAACTGCACATCTCTCTTCTGATGCCATCAGGCTGCAGTGGGATCCAAAGTTGAGAGGAAACTTTTCCATGAGTTTTGGTGGAGTTTTGGGGGTGATGGCACAGGCAGAGGGTGAAGCCTGTTCCCCCTCAGCCCTGCCAGGCCTGTGTGCAGCAGGAGAGCCCATGGGGGTGGATCCACACTGAGGCACAGCTCAGAGTGACACGTGTCCAAGCATAACAAAACAAATTGCCTGAGAAAATGATCAAGCCTGACAATGGAATGGTTCCATCAGAAATCCAGTGTTAAACATCCCTTTGCTTGATGAGACTTGAGTTTTGTTTCATGTGTGTTTGTGAGAAGCCCCTTTTGCATGAAAAGAAACATCCTCAGTGGTGGAGTGAAGCAAAGCCATGTGAGTTGGCAGCATGGGACTGAAGGATGGATCCTTCTGCAGGAAGGTGGAGCAGGCAGGAGGTGTTTTAGTCAGCCATAACATGCGCGGGCCCTGCAGGCCCTGGGTCTCCTCTGCCCTCCCCAAGCCCTCCTCAGCCTGCAGCAGGAACCCCTCTCCTTTCCACAGGGAACACCTTCCCACAGGGAACTGCTCACCTTCCCACAGGGAACACCTCACCTTCCTACAGGGAACACCTTCCCACAGGGAACACCTCACATTCCCACAGGGAACACCTTCCCTCCCACATAGAACCCCTCTCCTTCCCACAGGGAACACCTTCCCACAGGGAACACCTCACATTCCCACATGGAACACCTTCCCACATGGAACACCTTCCCACAGGGAACACCTCACATTCCCACATGGAACACCTTCCCACATGGAACACCTTCCTCTCCTTCCCACAGGGATTACCTCACCTTCCTACAGGGAACACCTCACATTCCCACAGGGAACACCTCACATTCCCACATGGAACACCTCTCCTTCCCACATGGAACACCTTCCTCTCCTTCCCACAGGGATTACCTCACCTTCCTACAGGGAACACCTCACTTTCCCACAGGGAACACCTCTCCTTCCCACATCGAACCCCTCACCTTCCCACAGGGATTTCCTCACCTTCCCACAAGGAGCCCATCGGAACTGCTGCCGTGCCCCTCAGGCGGGCCCAGTGCCATGGCCACAGTGCCCAGGCTCTCCCAGCCCCTGGGGCTGTCCCTGCTGGGCCCCCACCCCAATCCCCCCCTTTTCCCCCATCCCTCCTCACAGTCAGCACCTGCAGCTGAGGCTTCTCCTCCAGTCTCACCCTGTGCTCACCTCAAACAGGACTCCCCTTCCTCAGGGACAGGACCCAAATGCTCATCTCCCAAGAATTTAAAGCACTGGCAATAAATTTTATCTGTAAAAGCCAATTAAAGTATTTTTATTTTCCTCCTCCATCACCATCAAAGCACCCAGGGGCCAGTTTTCTCCACCACGTGTGAAGTGGTGGCTGTGCTCCTGCTGGCAGCCACACCTGCCTCTGCCAACACCTCACACAGGGACTCCCGGGAGCTGCCAGGGACACACAAGGAGACAAATGCACAAATTTCTACACCAGATCCTAAACTTTGCATCAAAGGACAGGGAAAGGCTCACGGCTGCCTCAGCCCCAAACAAACAGCACCAGTCTGGGTTGTGTGGAAAGCAAGCTGGGCTTTGCATGACTATGACACAGTGCCCTAATCTAAATGACCATGGACAGAAATGTCTCTGAATATCTGTGCCTGCTTCTAAATTTATTAAAGACAAACACATGCAAAAATCCCTCCAATAGCATTTATTACCTCCAAATCCTTCCAAAATAGCATTTATTAATAAAATGCCAGGAAGTGCTGCATAAAGGCCCAGACCTTGCAGTCATTTAATCTGAATAGTTTAACTCAAGAGCTTGGTCCACCTAAGTAGGGCTTCCCCTTATTTATTTTCCTGTCATTTACACAGACAGGACAGTGAAATGGTAAAATTATTTTTCTAATGGCGATGGAACACTCCCAAAAATACTTTTTTTCCCATCTCCTCAAAAGATGTGGGCAGATTTTAAAAAGCATTTTATCCATTTTGGAAACTTATTTGTATCTAGAAAGAAACACAATTCCAGATGGAAAAAATAGTATGAGGTTCAGAAATTCAGAGGCAAAGCATTTTCTGTCTTAGAAAAATCTCTGGCTTACTAGAAGCCTAAGAGAACCAAATCTTGTTATGAAAAGATTGGATGTCTTCAACAATCCACAACAGAAAATTGAGCTTTTGATTCTTCATTAAATATTAAAACTCACCCCAAGTTCACAGTTTGGAAGGCAGAATTTTATGATAACTCTATGAGCTGTGTGACCTGAGTTAGGGGGACTCAGCTCATCCATAATGGGCTTGTGCATCACAAAAACTGCACCAAATGCAGCAATTTCAGCCAACAGGCCTGTGCTGAGCAGAGCCTGGCCCCTCCAGGACACTGAGCAGGGCACTGCACCGAGTTTGTGCATCCACCACCAGCTCTCCCGTGCACCTGTGTCCTCAGGATAACCAACAGCACCTCTGCTGAGGAGCTAACATGGCAATCAGAGCAGGAGAACATCCCAAGAGTGTTGCTCTTGTATCAGGGATGGCTGAGTGAAGCAAAAGACTCCAAGGTCTCCTCAGAAGGCAATTGTTTATTAGACATCATGTTCTTTTATAGACTGTTCTGAGAAAGCTGGGCCTGACTGGTCCTCAATCAACACCCCTCACATCATGGCTAATTAGGCACAACACCCTTCTTGTAAACATCTTACAAGTAAACAACAAGTTCAAAACACCAGCTGCAAAGATTAAGGATTATTTTAATTCTTCCTCTGTGCTTTCTCAAAACTCCCCAGAACAATGCCTGGCAAAGTCTATCTGACTTTCTCTCTGACCAGACTGTCAGCATCCACACAAGAGGATAAAAATAATTATTTTTAAAAATAATTACTTTTAAAATTAATATAATTTTCATGCTGACACTTGCAGCTGCCCAGTTCAGCATTCCCTGCCCAGGGCTGCCCCTCCTCATCCTTGTGGTTGCTCAGGGACCTCTGTTGCTCAGTGCCACCCCTGCCCAGCAGCCCTGCAGTGACACCAGTCTGGGCAGCCCCAGCAGGGGTAACCTGTGCTGATGGGGCATTGCAATCTCATCCCACATCCCAAAGAGCAGAGAAGTCACAGCCCAGCCCAGGACAGCCTGGTGATTGAGCTGGCAGAGCAGCCTCTGAACAAACCCAACCCAAGTGGGGAGATGGACACCACGAGTCACAGCTACAAACCAGCAGCCATCCAAATGCCTCCCTGGTACGTGGGATTGGGCAGAAGGTTGGGGTTTCATTTTGCTCTCTAAATCTCAATTAAAAGTACGCAGTAACAAGTAAATTATTTAGGGGAAAACGAGTGAGTACAAGGTAAACGAATTTCAAGAACTCCAAACGGGATAAACCATGGAGATTATAAAAAGACTACACTTGACCTGTCAACATGAGAAAGTCCCAGTTTTTATTAAAAAGGGGCAGTGGGAAAGACAACCTGCTGTTTAGGGAAGCTGTACATTTAATTTTAGTGCCTATAATGGCATAGCCGATGACTATAAGGTATTATTTAAGACCTATCATGCAATTTCCTTGGAGGATTCCTCTCTGCATTTTCACAGTATGCCCCAGTTTGCTAGTCTCTTTACAATTTAACTACTGTTTACTGATTATTATTGAGTATGGGGCAAAATTCACCCTCTCTGGACCCATAAATATAAGCTTCAGACATGGAGAAGCAAAATATTTCAACTGCTGCCTGCCACCATATGATTCCATGAATATATACTTTCAGAAAATGGAAACAAAACAAACCAACTAAACAGAGAGTCACGGTTTATTAACATAACATACTGCAAATCTAATTAAAAGTCAAATAGGCAATACCCTCATCAAAATCCAAATGTTCTTTACAGAAACATCAAGGAAGAAGGGGCATACAGGGGACGGTACCACAAAGGTAATCAGAATTCATCTTCTGGGACTCGTACCCTATTACTTGAAGCTCATTATCAGTACTCCATACAGGAAAGCAACACCCAGAGACCACATCATTAACTTCCTACACATGCATTACCCCACAGCTCAAAAAACTGCAGCAAAAAGCCCCACCAATAGACACGAAAAATGTGAGGGTTTTGTTCTGTGTGATACAAACCTGCCAACATTTGAAATACAATGCTACAAAAATCATCTACACCTTGTAAAAATTAAACTGGCCCTTTCTAATTATGATTGCATAATTATGAGTGTAGCCTAGCCTTTACGCCATCTAACATCTCAATTTGTTTTTGTCAATACTTCTTTAATAATACAACTATGGTTGCTTCCTTTTTCTCTTTTAGATTTGGATTCTTTGTCTGCTGATCAATCCCTGTAAACTGGCAAAACACAATTCATTAAGTGACTAAACATAACTGACTACTCTGAAATGCATCATCTAATTAGCTGAAGGAGAACACTGTCTCTTCTCTATGTTAACTGTCCAAAAGGAAGGCAGGAAACCTCCAGCCTAGAGGGAGAAGAGACATGAAAATAGCCCTGGTCACCTTGAGCTTCATGTGCAGAAATATCCTCAGTCAAAAGACACCGAAGAACACAGCTACCACAATATTCAGGGGAAAAAGCAACACACCCCACATCAAAATATGGTTACACAAACAGAAGCTTACACCATTGTCAAAACCTAACTTCCACCAATAAAGAACAAACCATCACAGGTACAAGCAGTAAATGGTGAGGAGCAAAGGGCTGCTGAGCACCCAGAGGGAATGCTGCAGGATGGGGGTGAAGGAAGGAGCCCACATTACAACAGTGCTGTACTCCATTCCTCCAGGAATCCACCTGGTGGTATTTAATGACCTATACAGTCTGTGTTCCCATTTACCAGGTTTCACTGTCAGAGGTAACAGTGACAGTTAATGCACAATGTCCAAGTGCTTCTGTGCTGCTCTCTCTGCTCTCTCAGCAGAAGCAAGAACTATGGTACAGGGTGGTGTGAGAGCAAACATCCTGCTGACCAGTGAGGACAAGAATTTGCAATACAGAAGTCAAGAGAACTGGATTTGGGAACAGGAATTGCGAGCACTAGACCTCTCCTAGGATTCACCTGAATAATTTGAAGAATTTTCTTTTTGATTGATTGTTACCTGGGAAGAAGGACCAGCATTCTGCCATTACTTACAGGCACTGTGAGAAACAAGTGAAGAGTTGGGGACAGGATGTGGCTGATGGCAGGGCAAGCTCCCCATAGTGTGCCAGGTTTCAACATTCCCTTCCATCCCAGTGCCCAGGCAGTGCCATGGCCTCAGCCACCACTCCCCTGCTCCAGCTGTGCCATGTGCTGGAGCCTTTCCCTGCCCCACACAGTGCTGCTGTTACCTGTGGGGAATAGGAACTGGCAGGACTTCATGCACCACCACTGTGAGTACCTCAAACCCCAGTTTGGCTGAGAACAATTTCACAGCACCTTTGTCTAAATGCCAGCCCTGCCCCTCTCATGAATTCTTTGAGTATCAGGCTGTGTTTGAGTTGCCAGACTGGTCTTTCAAATGAAACTCCCAAGGTACTGGCACATGCCTCAAGAGAGGATCATTGACCTAATAGCTACAGCTTTGAAATATTATCTGTGGCTAACTTCCACTGAGGGAAGATCCCCATGCATTGTGAAAGTCACAGAAACCTGATTAAGCTTGAATCTGCTAATGGCTGATTAGAGGATCACACTGCAGTGGGTACAAGGCACAATCCTAGCAGCACAGATCAACCTCAGCTCAGTGGAACAGAAGAGTGCTGCCTCCCTGGAGTCAGTGACCCTACCCCCCAGAACAGCAGCAAAAGGGAAAGTCAGGTAAAGGCACTGAATTTAGGAAGTTTTATACTCTTTAAGGGGGCTTCCACCCCACCAAGGGAGCTGCAAACCCTTGTAGTTCATCTTTAGGTAAGATACCAACATGTAATATTATATAAACCCCATTTCCACCTCTGTTACACAGCATCAAAAACCCTCTGAAGGTTTTAGCTGTAAATCAGGAGGCTCACACTTCTGAGAGATTTGAAGACAACAGTAGAGCTCAACTTTGGTGGAAGCCTAAGGCATCAAAACTGAGCCTGGGTGTTAGAGGCAGACAGGAATAGCTGGGGCTGTGGGACCACAGCCAAGGGGAAGCCTTGAGGCCCCAGGCAACACTTTTACTCCAGTCACCTCAATTTACTTGCAAGTCAGTCCACTAGCAAACAACACAGGAGTATTTTACCATCAGTGGCAAGCTGAACTAAAAAATACATCAAGTAAGGAACAAAGCACATACCCAATGGTTTGCTCAGGGATCTGCTCCTTTTTACTCTACAGGTGAGGTCTAAGACTTTCAAAGGAAAATAATAATTTGGGATTTCACTTTTTGCTCAGTTCACCGGTCAGTGAGTGGTGAACAACTGCATTGTCCATCACTTGTATTATATATTCTAATTTTATTAGTAGTATTAGCATTTTTTGTTTTTTCCTTTACTGTCGTATTAAACAGGCTTTATCTCAACCCATGAGTTTTCTCAGTTTTTCCCCTTCCCCATCTCTCTGGCAGTGAGGGAGCAGCTGTGTGGGGCTGAGTTGCACCTGGGGTTAAACCACAACGTCCATGTTGGAGAGAAAAATCAGACTTGTAAAATTATCTGTGAAATACTTCTGAGGAGCTTCATTTTACCAAAAGTAAATGGCAAGGTTGAAGGCTGAGCTTGATCAAATCACCCTTTCCAACACAAAAATATGTAAAAAATTATTGACCATCTTTCCTCAATACTCTGGTGCACATCTATGATGTTTTGCACGTGACAACTGCACTCAATCCCCTGGAGCCTTACCCCTTGTTCCTCCCCAGGCCATGGGTTCAGCTGTGCTGATTATTACTGATAGTCACAGATACCTGTGCCTGACCTGCAGTAGCCAAAGGAAGAGGTGCCAGAAGGGGAAGCAGAGCCCTGCATCATTTTCTCTCCTTGCCTATTCTGCACTCCCTCCCCACCCCCAACTTCTTCCCAAAGAGTTGCACTTCTGTACTTCGGGGCCTCTTATTTTAATTTATGCAACAGCTTAAAACATTTTGTTAGGGCTGAGTGAGACCATCTGTGCAAAAAATAAAAGATGCCTAAGGGTAAAATAGGCAAGAGCAGTAATGCTGAATCTGTGGAAGGCAATTGACTGCCTATGGATTTTGTATCTACTGCTGTGACCTTTCCAACGATGGCTTTCAGTCAAGGGTAATTTCCATACAACGTCTGCTCCAGAAAGAAAAATTAATCCAGAACAGCATTAGTGCTTTCCAGAAAACTGGACAGCTGCAATTGCCTGTCACTTCTCAAAGCCTATGTACCATTTAGCATGACATTTGCATAACATTATAGAAAATCTCCTTCATTATGTCCTACAAGAAGATGTGCCAACATTTGTTTTCCTGAGGTGAGCAGGGACTCAAGTTGATTCCGAAACATAAACTTTTTGTCAAGGATGGCAATGGTGCTCTTTAAAATGATGGATCACTTCCTACAACTCTTAAATTACCATTACAAAGCCCTGACCCTGTGTGCATTAAGTATTCCCTAAAGATGCTGAAGAATATTTTACGAGTTGTTTCATTTTGCTGTCTTCTTTCTGATTACCTTTGGGGCTTATTAAGAAAGTCTTTTTTTTTTTTTTTTAATAACTCAGAGAGGTCCAGGACTAAGAGGGAAAAAAAGAACCTAAATTGGGGTTGAAATATATTTAAGTTCAAAGATGAAAGGGTTTTATTTACAGAAAACAGTTTCAAGGAAAGCAGTGAGCACTTTTATCTAGGGAACCTCCTCCCTTCTTTGGAGCAATTATGTGCCAGTAAAGCACACAGATGGGAAGTTTTGTCTCAGTGTCAACCTTATATTCTGGAAAAGAAAAATCAGCTTCAAGATGACAGGTGACAATGGGCCAAGTTCATCAGTGGTGTAGGCTGGCTCGAGGCACGAGGGTGCATTGGAACATTTTCAAGAAGGAACACTTGAGGCCAGGAAAAGCACGTACCTGGAATCACTCTCAGAAACCTTCAGAAAAGGCATTGATGGAAAACCTGTTTGCAATGTAACAGGGGTCAACTCTGCTTGCAGACAAAGAACGAGCTATGTATCCTTGGGTAGCAAAAAAGAACCAGATTCCTTCGTAGGTTATTTAATAATATACCATTCCAGAGAAGCCAGAATCCTGCTTTCAGACCTGTGCTCTTCCCTAGCCCACAGAAACATGAGAATCAAGACTAGGAGGCAGAAAGAACCCAGCTGAGGGTGGAACACATTCCTAGGGTCCTGCATTACAAAATGGCTCACAACATGATCATCACCATCACCCCATGCCAGCAGTCCATGTGTGCACAGTGGCACAAAGGGACAAGTGCTGCTGCTGTCATTCAGCCCCCTCATCTCACACAAATTTGTAATTTAATGAGAGGTGCAAATAAATTGGCAACTTGGCAGTTCGTGTTCACTTTTTATTAATTCCTGCATGACTCCTCCCTTCACAATACCCTGGAGTCTCACACGCCATCGTTATGAAATGTGGGGAGCACCAGAAAAAAAGAAAAAAAAGGCAATTTTTGAACAACTGCATGGTCTGCTTCTGCACAAGAACAAAAGACCAAGGTAATTTGCAATAGTTAAAGCAACTAATGGCTTGCAGGCTGGATTGCTCAGGCGGCTGGTAATGGCCCCAGCACTCAGTGGTCTGTGTCTGACCAAGGTCAGTGGTTACTCCTATGTGACAGCTACTCTCCAAATTACAATTTCAGATTCTTTACAGGGCAAGTGTTCATATGTCTGTAACTGCAAACAGAGCTTCCAACAAACAGGCAGCTGGAGTGGCCAAAATGCTGGGAAAGCCTGATGTCCCAAAGCAATTCCATGCAGTGCCAAGGTGGTGGAACAGAACCTGTAGCTCCATGCCCAATCCATCACATTTTTCCCACTGCTCTGAGCACAGGGAGACAAAGGGAGACAGCACCTTCAGGGTGCAGCTTTCAGAGAGCAAACCAAGACCCTGCTGGACACCACCAAACTCCACTTGCAGAGTTAGACTCTTAAAGTGAGAAGAAATCTTGACTCTGAAAAAGCCTTATGCATCTATTTTCCTGGTTACCTCTATCTCCCTAGCAACATATGTTTTAATGAACTAGAGCTTTGCCATTACAAACAGGTTCTTAATTAGGAGCTTATAATAATGTATAAACTGACAGCTGTGGCACTACACTAGCTGACCAAATTTGAACAATTAGAGCGAACAGAAGCCTCACCTGAAAAGCCAGCCAAACAAAGAGCAAAAACCCAAACCAGCAGATTTTGAGCATGAATTTCTGCAGCCTACACCAGCACATTCCACATCTCAGCTGGCCAGTTTGGGAAACGAGCTCCAAATGACAGGGATCCATGGCATGCCATTAAGAGGAGCCAGCAATAAGGGACTGTTGTTGTTTTGCCAGGAGCAGAAACAAACACATCCATGAGATGCTTGTTTGTTGTGGGAGATGCTCAAATTATCTTGGCTTCTCCTACTGGGATAGAAAAGCTGGTGTCATTTGGGCAAGTGACTGAAATGAGGTGGTGGGAGGTGCAAGGGCAGGCTGGAGGCTCCTCTGATGGCTGCTCCACACAGGGAGCAGCAGCCCCCTCAATGCCCTGGCCAGGGGATCCCAGCCCAAACCCCAAATTCCTCGCAGCTCTCCAGGCCTGATGGAGACACGTAATGAAATACAATCCTGTCAAGCTCAGCCCCTGGGTAACATTTTCACTTCTACATTCCATTTTCAGTTTAGGTCGAGATTTTTAAGAAGACAGCAAGCAGCACTCCAGTCCCAGGTGACAAGATCTGCTCAGATTTAGTCTTTGAATGTTGCAAATTAAATTCCCTCATCAGGCCTCTAATCACTCTTACCAGATGGGGCTTGTGCTCAATTTTGGATCCACAGGAAATTTAATGGTTATTGTTTCTGTTTAAATAGGAGATTATTGCATTTTAATAAGTTCTCTTTGGGACTTGCAGCAACAATAGAGCACTATGAATTACTGTAGATAGCTGTTACTGCATGCTGGGGAAAAATCAAGTTACTAAGTGTGACAAGTTGCTTTTTCTTCCCTTCCAGCAATCGCTCGGAGTGTATTTACCACCAAATTAAGTATGTGCCGTGGGGATAATATTTTTATCCTGCCGAGGGGGGAAGGCGCTTGTCTGTGGATTTTCATTAAAATGACACATCTGTTCAGCAATTTCACAAAGTAATTCTGCTGAAAGTTTTATCAGCTAATTTTAATTATTCACTCCAGTGGGTTGAATACAGGATTCATCATGTTGAATTAATACATTTGACGGGAATTTCACAAAGAGGGGGGAGAAAAAGCAATCAACAAATTGAATTGTCATGCAATATGGATTAAATTGAGATTCTTTAATTAGGATAAGCCCGAGATTTGGTATTTTGAAGGTATTAGAAAGCTTAGCAATACAGTGGTAAAGATTAAGAAAATGCAATTAAATATTACACTTTGGACACAGGCAGCAATGTGAGCAGAAGGCAAGGGTCCCCTTTTCAGCAGCACAGGCAGTAGTGTTGGTCTCAAGAACTCCTGGATGTCTGAGTTATCAGGGATGGCATCCAGGGACAGGCTCTGTCTGACAGAGCTCAGCTCCAGGCGGGGGTTTGTAAAGGAGGTGAGTGTTAAGTGATGGAATTGGACTTTTCTTTTTAAAACTACTTGTAACATAATTGCCCACAGAGTGTGACTCATCCCACTATGTTAAATTTCAATTTATATATAAACACACCCACTGGCTGGGGCTGGAGTCACACAGACCCAGCTTGGCAGCAAACTCCAAACCTGAGTGTACATTTAGAAGTAGCAGCAGAGATGAAGTCAGGTCTCCAGGTCAGGGTGACTGTGGGTGACAATTGGCAGGTGGATTTTTCCTAGATTAAATGTCTCTGTAGGACTTCGGCAGTTTTGTTTAGTTCTAAATTGTGAATAAAATTTCAAACATTTTATTAATTAAATCAGTGGAAGTACATAGAGAAATTTTGTACTTACTAAAAGGTGAGGGAACAATGTGTCACAGAAGATTTTGTGTTAAATTTGAATTTTATTACTACTTCCACCACCTGCAATGCCAGGAGACAGGATTATTGAGTTCCAAGGAGTTCTGAAGAAACCCAGAGGCCCTGACCCTCCCTGGGAAAACTGCTGTGACTGTGCTGATACACGCTGATGATGAGTTGGCTGTAAGCAGCATGACAAATTGCATAACAAAGGAATATTTGGCAGCAGCAGAACACTGTGTTATCTAACAATACATACTTTAATATGAGATTACAGCTGCTTTTCTCCACTGCTGACATGGTCTCCTGAACATCCCCTGAAATGGGGGCTGACTTAAAACTCACCCCTCTCTGGTGTCAAAGCCCTATCCTGGAATGCCATTTTGCCAGGAATTCAACTTCCAAAAGTGCATGAGAACTCACAAACTACTGGCTTTCAGCAGGCCATGTTTTGAATTTATCTCCAAAAGAACAGTGATTTCAACCACCTCAATGTCCAATTCAATGTTACTAACTTTAGTCAGTCGCAATTGAAATGCCTCCTTCAGATTGGTTGAGTTTTCTCTACAGATGGAAGAGCCAGGCATGGCCAGAGGACAGCTCCATTCCCCTGCCACAGACCCACAGAGCAAAATCCATGATGGGCCCTTCTTTGGGGGATTATGTCTGTGGATGGGATACAGAGAGAGCTGGAAAACATTTCACACCAGCTATTTCCAATTCCTGCTCATGGCATCCAGCCTGGACATACGACCCCACCTCTTTTCTCAAAGATGCCTCATACATGCATTTGTCAAGGCTGCCTGCTCCCAGTCCAGATTTCTGCATCACTTCCCACTTTGTCCACCCTTGATCTTGCTCCCAGCCTTTCTGACCTTGTTTTAGAATCATGGAATGGTTTGGGCTGGAAGGGATCTAAACAATCATTCAGTGCCACCCCCTGCCATGGGCAGGGACACCTTCACTATGCCAGGCTGCTCCAAGCCCCATCCAACCTGGCCTTGGAGAAGAGGGACAGCTATAAACTTTTCCTACAAACTCCAATTTTCGCTATGGGTTCCCAGCCTGGATAAAAACCTCAATGTTTTGCCATATTTGAACTGTACATTCATTTTTCAGGGCATCAAAACCCAGAGCTTGACTAGAGGAAAGCCTGTGGAAGGATCACATGAGTTTTTCAGGCTTTTAAATCAAACAATAAAAAATAACAACAATTTAAAGCCCCCATACCCAAGTGTGCTACCCTGTGATCTTTGATTCATCCAGCTTCACATCCCCCTGCCCACAGAGCCTGCAGATCCATGACAGCCCCACATCCCACAGAGTGTACACCCAGAGCTGCCCCAGCCCCAGCTCAGAGGGGTGGGAGACAGGAGGGCTCTGGCCCTGATGCTTTCCGCTGTCACAGAACCAGTAAGGTCGGAAACTACCTCCAAGATCATCAAGTCCAACCATTAACCCACCCCACCATGCTCACCACCAACCCATGTCCCCAATGCCACATCCACGTGCTTCTTGAACACCTCCAGGGCTGGTGACTCCCAGTGCTCTGGGCAGCCTGCTCCAAGTCCTGAACAACCTTTCAGTGGAGACATTTCCACCAATAACCAACTCAGACCTCCTCAGGAGCAACTTGAGGCTGTTTCCTCTCATCCTGCCATGGCGGGTGTTGTTCAGGGTGCTGTGACCTTCATGAAGGAGCACCATGAAAAAGACACTTTAGGGGCACAGGCAGGTCTGTGCTCACACTGAGTGATTTCAGCTCTTCTGGGATCCAGAAGATGCAGAACAAGGGGTCTTCATGTAGGGTTCCAAGGAGAGCATCATTGAGCTTCTTCCCCAAAGGGGTCAGTGCCAAAGCAGCCCTCAGGCTGGGCAAGCAGGGTTTATATGGGAATAGCAGGGGGTGGGACAAAACAGTAGGACCAATGGGATGAGGGTGAGGGGGCAGAGCAAAGCAAAAGGACCAATGGGGCAGAAGAAATCAGCATATGGCTGCAAAGGCCTCTGGGAGCGAGCATTTGCTCACCCCAAGGGCAGGGTTGTGCCTGAGGGGTTGGCTCTCCAGGGAGCACAGCCAGCTTTTCCATGGCTGGTGCTGTGCCCCTACACCTGTCACTGCTTACCTGGGAGAAGGGACTGACCCCACCTGGCTGCCCCTCCTGTCAGACATCTCTGTCTACAGTCAATATTAAATAAAGGATAAAATAGCAATGCTGTCAGGACCCAGGGAGATGTTTGGGAGCAGCTGATGGGCACGGGCACTGCCCTCCATGTGGCTGGAGAGGAGAACAAAAGTGCCCTTTGCAAACATCAGAAACTCCCAGCGTGAGAGAGGCCAACAGTGCTGAAACTTCATGAAAGGAGCCTGGAATCGATTGAGCTGCTGAAGTAATGAACAGCCCTGAGCTCCAAACCCGCCCATTTTCAACAGGTTCATCTCTTTTATTTCACAGGAAAAAGACTAACTTTCCTTTAAGGTACCTTGTTGACTGTAGGGATGAAGTTTTAATTCGTGTTAATAAATGTTTTCACACATTCCCTGTGTGTTTCCCTGGGCAGGTTTGGAGATTTCTAAAAGAGTTCATCATTCTGCCATTTCTGCTTCTGGAAATTAATGAAAATTTTACCATTCAGTGGATGAAGCATTAGGCCAGATCTGAACTCCAGGTTTATTGAATTCTTACTTTGTTATTTCTCTGAGATGCTGACAGAATAAATTTATGTTTGAAAACGTCTTTGAGACTCCTAAAGCATTATAACTCCCAATGACAAATATTTTCATTGTGAGTGATTTTTAAATAGTCAGCAATTCAACAAGTTGTGCAGCATCTAAAACACTGAGATCCATTCTGATCAAAACTTATAATTATTGCTTCAGTAGAAATATTAAGTAAATTACTACAGTGACAGCAATTTTCTTTCTCATGCCTGAAATTACAGAATCTTTATATGCAAATTAACTTTTGTAATACAGTGGTCACTAAATTTTGAGGGAAAAGCCACAAAGCTTTAATTTTCATGTATTATTTACCTCACAATTACCAAATGAATCACTTGTTGAAGCACTGGCACAGCATATTTTCCACACAACATATTTTCCAGATCCATGGAACTGACACAGTGCAGATGTCAATTTTCATTCTGATTGAGGTCTCCCACTGCACCTCACATGTGGATTTGTCAGCAAGAGCTCCATGTGCCTTCATTGGGCTGAGCCACAGCCTCACAACTGGGAATCCTCCACAAAGAAAGAAAGAGCTGCCAAAAATCCTTACTCTACTTCTATTGGCATCCCATTAAAGCAAAAAACCCCCACCCAAAATAATGCATAAGTAAACACAACTCAACTGTGTCTTGGAGTGAAAGAGAGATGTTGTAAATGGAAAAACTGGATGAAAAAGACATTGCGAATGGAAAAATTGGATGAAAAGCTGGAGGTTTGGTCAAAGTCTGCAAGTCTACCAGACTGCAGCTCCCTCCCTGAAGTTGGCTGCTGCAGAGCTCAGGGATTTGAAGGCCAGGCTTCAATTACACTGGCCTGTTTACACACTTCTTTCTCTGCCTGCCCCTCTGCTGCCCCTGTGCTCAGATGTCATATTATCCTTATCAGCAGATTAAGAAACCTCTTTGCAGAAACACTTATCTGTATAATACCAGTGATGACACTTAAGCTTCAACTTTCCTATTTAACACTCCATGTGCCTCACTGATATCATTCTGGACAGATGAAATTATGTGTTCAAGACTTTCAGGGTCAGAAGAACAGCCAAAACAGGTTGGGATAATGGTCCATCCAGCCTAACCTCCTGTCTCCAATCTGTTTCAGAGGAAGAGACAGAAATATCTCAAAGTCATAGGATAAACCTCCACCGAATAAACTTTCCTGCTGTCACACAAGATTTATAGCCTCACTTAAGGTTGGATGCTTGACAGCTCCCTCCTAAAACTCTTCTTTATTTCTAGTATTTAGTGTAACAGCTGGAGACACTCTTGTTGATATGAATCAACACCAAATCCTTGTCAAAGCCTGACCCGAGGTATAATTTTTCCCGGGAAAAAATTCCCTTGCTTGCTCTTAATTTTGCAACTTCTCACTTCTTGGAACTTCTCCTTGTTCTGGAATTGTGATCCACTGTAGCCAAAAACCACATCTGAGGTGGCTGAAATGCAGGACACAGCTCCTGAAGGGTCTCCAAACAGCAGCACATCTCCCTTACTCCTGATTCCACTATAGTGAGAAATGAAAGCCAGGCTGCAGGAAGGGAAACCCCAGCCACTGTTCGTCCCAGTCAGGTACTGAACATCCCTGAACATCCTTGCTGTGGCCATGTTTTCAATACATGCCACAAGGATGCTGTCCTGTCATGGCTGGGTTCTTGTGACCGTGTTCACAGGGGTCCCAGGATGAGGGAAGAGAACAGGATCTGACTCCATGTTTCAGAAGGCTTGATTTATTATTTTATTATATATATTATATTAAAACTATACTAAAAGAATAGAAGCAAAGATTTCATCAGAAGGCTAGCTAAGAATAGAAAAGGAAAGAATGATAACAAAGGTTTGTGGCTCAGACAGAGTCCAAGCCAGCTGACTGTGATTGGCCATTAATTAGAAACAACAACATGAGACCAATCCCAGATGCACCTGTTGCATTCCACAGCAGCAGATAATCAATGTTTACTTTTTGTTCCCGAGGCCTCTCAGCTTTTCAGGAGGAAAAGTCCTAAGGAAAGGATTTTTCATAAAATGTGTCTGTGACAGGTTCTCATTTCCACGTTACATTAATCCAGTACAGCTGATTCCATTCTCAAAAGGATGAAAACTGTGCAGAACATTTCTGCCTTCACAGCCTGCTGAGCAGAACACGAGAGACACTGAGATAACTGCTCCTGCATGGCCTTGTTGGGGTGGTGACAGGAACTCCTCAGTCTGGGGCTCAGTCTAAGGAGAGGGGACAAACCCCAGAGCAGCAGCCCCAAGGATGGCCCAGGCTGCAGAGAGGTGTGCTGCCATCAGGAACCTAGAGCAACATTTGCTAATTGCATTGGCACTCTGTGTGACCTCGTCAGGAAGGTAAAATCACTATATAATTATATTGGCTGCTTGGAATTTCCTGTAGAGATGTCCTACTGTAACTTGGGTCGGAAAAGTGAGCAGGAAAATGCCAAAATGACCCCACAGCTTCCAACCAGACCCCTGGGGGCAAGTAGAGGACAGTGGCCACCCTCCCATGCTTCAGCTTGACTTAAGCAGCAGTTTTCCAAGATGACAAACCTGCTAGAAACGACAATATGTAAGGGCCAGGGAGCCACTGAGGTGAAAGACTCTCTGGGGAATGGAAATAGTTTGTAGCTGGACAGAAAAAATGCTCTGTAGACCTGTGTGGCCCGGATTATGCCCTTTTCTGACCCAGAGATGGGGCAACTGAGAGGCATTGAAAAAACTTTTATTCTGTTTTCAGTCTCATGTGAAGGGTGAGCTAATATAGATGTTATAATTCATGCCACCACAATCAGAAACCAATTATTTCTTAATTACAGTACACTGTAAGTGTTTCTTGGCCTATCAGCTTTTGCCACACCATGCTGAAAATGCCTTAAAGCCAATCACCTAAAATTACCCCTCATGGATCCTACTACAATGCGCCTTTCATAGCTCCATTTCTCCAAAATATCTGATCTTATTTACAAAACCATCCTTTGAAACTTGTTTCTAGTTCCATTTCTCTCTCTGTCCTATTCCATGGCATTTCTAAGTCAGCATTTCTCATCTCAAGGTTTACATACAGATCCATACTATGTGAGCCTCCTGTCAAGCTTTAAAAATTCTCTCCAAATTCATTTCCCAGAGCCTTGCAGCACTGTAGGAAGTTGTGGCACATGGGGACCTTGGTGTAAAACACAGGGAGACAAATGACAGGGGTCTGGTCTTCACATTGTTTTCCAAGTAATGGATTGTTCTCACATAAAATTTCCTGTCTTCAAAGTATGCCTGATCAAAGAGTAGATTTCTGCTCAGGGCATCCAGAGGAGGAGAGCTGTTGTTAAGCCTGGCCTGGTGCTGCAGAGCTGCTTTTCACTGAGATACATGCTGACAGAATTTGGGGCCTGGTCTCAAAGGGGGAAAATACATCAAATTCCCAGAATAAATGAGGTTCCAGCCAGCAATCTCCTCAAGGCTGGTAAAGTTGTGTTTACCTGGTATCTGTAGTATGTGTTGTATATGTATTCCTAACTACACATGCATTCGATTTGTTTGAGAGTTGGAATAAAGAAAATTATTCGCAATCTTATTTTGATGCATTAATTTTGCATTTTCCCCAATTACTTTGCCTGCTGAAAAGAGCAATTCCCAGTGACTTCTGAGCATGTGCCCTTTGGAGATTCAGCTCAACAAAGTCCCAGTTTAGCAAAATGAATGCAAGATCCTTTCCTGCATTTTGGTTATTTCTTAATATACCAGTTTTATTGCAATGTATCAGTTACCTGCCTGTGTTGGTAACTGCTGAGTGATCTCTCCCTGCCCTTTTCTGCACCCACGAGCCTTTTGTTGTATTTCCTCTCCTCTGCCAGCCAAGGAGGGCAGTGCCAGAGGGGTTTTGGGGGGCACCTGGGGCAATCCACCACCATGGGGGTGATACATGAGAAAAAAAAAGGCAAATTAGCCCCATTTGAAGCATTCAGTGAAGAAAGTGGGGCCATCTTTAATTTTCCCAGCTGCAGGTATGCACAGAAAATCAAACTCCTGAAACTGTGAACCCATCTGACTTTTCTTTCACTGAAGGGAAAAAGGTCCCTTTCAAGTATGCTTCAAAAAAAAAACCCCAAATTAAAAATTCCCCAGACAAGAGACATTCTCAGCCAACTTTCATTGCCTGGGAGTGTTTTTACGGCCAACTTATAAACTGCTCCAAACAGGTTTCACCAAGTAATGAAAACACAGCCAGGACCATGGCTAAAGGTCTGAGCACATGGAGTTTACAGTGAGCCCAGCCAAGGCGCTGCACGCAGGCCAGCAGTGCTCTGCAGATGGTGCAGGGATGCAGCACTCCAGGCTGGGTGACATGTTAAGCTCGTGACAAGGCAGCGATGACAAACTTGCAGACAGCGAAGGCGAGACCGCAAACGCGGCTGCCAGAACACGGAGAGCGGCGAGAGCAGCCAGCCCAGACGCTCTCACAAAACCCCAAAAACACCAACAGCCACGCAAAGATGTAAAGAATCTGTCTCAAAATGCAAGCCGGGAGTTTTCTCAGACTGTGAGCACCAGGGCAGCCAGAGCCCAGCCCAGTGTGTGCTCCTGCTCCCGCAGCCACACCAGCCTTTACCTGCTCAGGGATCTCTCCCACAGCACCTAAACATAACACTTGACTTTTGACTTCAGCTCTTTTTTCATTTCTTTTATGCTACACATAGAATTTCTATGTTTAATTTTAACAGAAATCTTTAAAATTTAATATATTTTTGTGTGGGTTTTGATAGCATGTGTTTTTTTTTATTTCTTGGGAATCTGTAGTTCTGTTTTCCTTCCATGTTGATCATAGAATCAGCTGGTACAGAGGTCTGCTGTCAGACTTCCTCCACACAGCATCCATAAAAAACCTCCAGGTACTGAGAAAAGATAAATCCACACAAATTACTGGGCTCCACCACTGAAACATCCAAATACCTGCTCTTCAGTAGAAGTCCTGGTAGAGTAAGTGGCCAATAAATGTAAATTTAAAACTATTAAAACCATTTAAAACATTTAAAAGTATTTAAAACCATTAAAAAACTATTTTGGGTAGCTATAAGAGGTTACTGTTGAAATGATTATATAAAAGGTACTCAAAAACTGGACTTGAGTGAAAGTTTCACTTTGAAATAAACATTCCACCAATAACTTGCTCCAGGCCCTTTTCTGGCTTACAGCAAATGCCATGTCTTTCTTCTTCATGTATTTCAAAAACAAGAGGGTTCCCTCAGATTGCCACTGCAAATAGAGCAGGGAAAGGTAATTCTACCTGTGGTTTCTGTCCCTAGAATGAAGCCAGTTTCCTGCTCACATAAAAGGGAACATTTCAAAAGTTATGAATAAAATCAGTGCACACCCTCATTGCTCTTCTGTTTCCTGGAATAATACTTATACTGTTTTTTAACAGAAAGTCAATTTACACTGAAAAACATATTATACACTGGATATTAATCCACAAACCCCATCTTATTTTGACCAATAGGAGATGAAAAGGTGATATCCAAAACACAGAGCTATTTTGCTGTAGTAATCCCAGACTGATGAGTCCATGGAGGGCCACAGTGTAACTACAGAAACGCTCAGTGCCATCAGTATTCCAAACACAGGCAGACAGGCAGATGTCCCATTACACAGGGAATGCCAAATGTCTATCAATGAGATGTTACCATGGCCAGAAATAACTGAGGTAGGATGACTGAGTGGCTCCTTTGTGAGACAGTCCAAGTGGGGGAAATATTTACTCTTCAAGTTGAGAAATCTAAAATCAATCTAATGTCACTTAAAAATAGGAGTTGCACTGTAACTGATATGCTGATCATAGAAAGCACACAAGGAAGATGCTGCTATTTCTGTAAATACAAGGCAGTGCAAATGCAGTTCCACTGAATTCAGGGAATCTACACTCATTTATGGTAGATGAACATCTGATCTTTTATATCTGGAGAAAGGTAGGATAAATACTACCCCACCATACCAGCAGATTCCTCTTAACTCCCCCAACTTAAATGGATTTACACCAGAATTTATTTTTTCCTAGACTCCCTACTTGAAAAACTACTCAGACATCAAAAAAAAAAAAAAACATTTAGCAAGACTAAAAGTAACCAATCACTGAAGTTTTCTGAAAATTCTGCTACTGGAAAACTACATGGACAACATTCAAATGCACATTAGTGCTCTAAACCCAGTTCTATTTCCACAAGCCATTTCAGCCACTGAGAAGCCTGACCTTTGCTGTCCCCCAAGAAAATTTAGGACTGCAGGAGATGAGGCACCTTTTGCCAAAAGCCTCAGGCTCCTGAGCCCCTGCCTTTACAGACCTGAGCCACAGCTCAGTGGTGAAGCTTACAGACAAAATCTGGTCTTTGTACCTCCCATCAGCTGCAAGTGTCCATTCACACCAACATTCTACCACACTGTGCCAAGGAAACAGAGCAAAGAAAAAATATCCTCGTCCTGAGAGCTGCTTGATTTGATGAGTAAGTACCACCAAAAACTTCAAATGCCTTCAGACTCCCCCAGCAGCAGTGACAGCAGCAATCTCCAGCCCTTCTGGCAGGACAGGTGGTGTGCTAAAGTGTCTTGTATCATCCTTCCTCACATCCAACTCATCTGTTCCTTTACTGAAGAACACAATCCACATTGTTAGGTTTGTGTGTGTCTGTGGTTTATGTAACATTTTGTGCTGTCTAATTGGTTCAGCAGGAATTAAAAATAAACCCATGGCAAAGCTCCACTTGCTGGTTTCACCTTGTCACAAATGTGCTTGATGCTCACTGTGTCTTAAATAAAATGTATCACTGGGAGGGAGAGATTTATTCTGTCGATTTTTTGCCACCATTTGGTATAATTATTCCTGACAATTTGCCCATCACACTGTAAGAGTCTTTCCAGAAGGAGAAAAATACTACTTTGTGTTCTTGTGATCACAAGTCTAATTGAGTGGAAAACAAATCTGTTGAAAAGAGAGAAAAAAAGAAAAGGAGGAAGAAAAAAAAGATAAGAATAATGAGAGATTGTGGAAAGACAAACTAATCTTGCACTTGGTTAAAAAAATATGATGAGCAAAAGAACAAGGAAACATGCAACCAACCACTCCTGAAATCTGAATAGATTTTCTTCCCCTGAAGTCCAGAGGAAGTCTCTGCAGCAGATGCTGTAAAACAACTGATGACACTCAGGTCCATTGTGCTGTGATGTACAGGGGTTTTTCCTGGTTTTTAATGCTCCCTTTCCATATTCCCTGTGAGCAGGGGCGGTGGCAGGGCCCAGCTCTGGAGCTGATGGGAGAAGGGCCCTTCCCTCTCATCTGGGGCAGCACAAACGAGGGCCACGTGTGTAATTCAAGCTGACAGGAAACATTAGCATTGCTGCACACTTTGTCAATTAAATGATGGTTTAATCAGCACAAATCTGAATGGTCAAATAATGTTATAATTAAAAGGAAATAATGGAAAGTGGTGTGGTGATTAATTAACAGAACAGCAAGTACCAGCAGCACATCTTGTCTGTGATATCACTTCTCCCCCGCTCCACGCTGGCTGGGGTGGGGGTGCTGGGAGGCATGCTGACCTTGCAGCCTCAGAAAATCCATTTCAGCAGCAGAGATCCAGCAGCAATGGCAATTTTCACAAGCTCAAATAAATGAGGGGGAGCTTTGCCTCTTTACCTTCCCTGCAGTGCTCTTCAAAGCACTGCCACACACGATCACTACCGACTCTTGACTTTTTGTTTTGTCTTCCTTTACAAACAGCAGACTGGATACCTTGTAAACCCTGGACACCTTGACATATATTCTGGAGCACCAGGAGATAATGCCCTGTGTTTATCTCCCACTGCCTGATGTGTTGATCAGTGCAGCAGCCCTGTCCATTTCCCCCTGCCCTGGCACACAGCAGCTCCTGCTGCAGAGTGTGACAGGTGCTGTGACACACAGGGTCAAACGCTAAATCAAATTGTGACACACTGCATCAAATACAAAATCAGATTGATCACCAGAGCACTGCAGCTCTCAGGAGGCTGCACTGCTCTGCAGATGTGCACTGTATGTGCTATGAAAAGGTACAATACAATGTCAGGAGTTTTAAGATTCAAGAAAGAAAACACTCCAGTTTCCTTGTGGCGGGTGCTTGTCTCTGGACAGAAGAGATTAGCTGCCAAATATTCTCAATATTCATGCCTCTAAAGGAACTTTAAGGCATCAGAGATGTTCTAATAAAGGCCCCAAATGAAGGCATATAACATTTGAAATTGCTTTTTTCAGATGACATAAACTTTAAGAAATCTGTGCTTGGTTTGAGCTGGATGTGATCAAACCTTAGACTGGAACCTGCTGCTAAAGCTCAGACTGCTGGACTGCCATGGGATGCCAGCTCTGCTGAGACTGCCTGGCCTCCAGCAGTCAAAGGATCACAAACACCATCCTCTCACCCTGGGTCATCCACCCCCCCCCTAAGGATCAAAAACCCATCAGAGCCCACAGCTGGAACAGCACAGCCCCGAGGAGCACAGGGTGGGACTGCTGGGGTGCCCTGTGCAGGGACAGGAACTGCACTTTGATGATCCTTTGGGTACCCTCCAGCCCAGGATATTCCATGATGCTAAAAAAAGCTGATGGATGTGTTAAACCAAGGAGTGCAGCAGAGTCAGGCCAGGCGCTGTTTGTCAGCACAGGGAGAGCTGCCCCAGTGCCAGCACATGTCCTGAGGTCCAGGGCTGCTGAACAACAGAGCTCCGAAGGCTCCTCACCCAAATTTGTCATGTTTTGCCTGATTACAGTGAAACAGCAACATGCACATTCAATCACGGGTAAAATGAGGGTGGGATGTTTTATTTAATATTTATACGCATGGCATACTGGCAAAATTACTGGCATCTGTATGTGTGTGAATGACTGTTTTGAGGAACATGTGTTGTGTGCAATGCTGTTTATTATCAGTAAATGAAGCCAAAAGCTAAGTTGAAAATGAATGCTAAATTAAAAATTATATAAAATGGAGTGAAATGATTTAATTAGCAGATTATAAGTGATACGCTTTACTATTAGAATTAGCTTGGGAGGGATTGAGGGAAGGGAGGAGGAAAAAAAAACCTTGACTAGACACAGAAGGGTGGAAAAACATTCCTTTTCCCTCTATCTGTGGAGTTACAAACACAGTAACATATTGTCCTGGTGTTTATAATCACAGACTCTGCTGCCGTCACAGTGCTTGCTTAATGAGGCAGCCAGTTAGAAATAATGAGACTTTGAAACAAATTGTTCTTGCTTCTGAAAAGAGAAAGAGAAAGATGTGTGGTGCTCTAATACAGAGCATTTCGAGCACTTTGCTCACATCTCTGTACTCAGCTCCTCATACTGGATCCCTCCAGTGGAATTGATGGGTGGAGAAATGTGTTGTGCTTTCTTATAAAACCAGGAAGAAAGCTCAGAACTCTATTTATTCCCAGGTTTTTTGCCTTTAACTTGTTGCATGACTTCATTAAAAAAGCATTGCCCTGCTAAATTAATTAACACATGTGAAACGCTTTGAACATTTTTGTTTGGTCTCTACCTTCAAAACGGAATATTTCACTCCTATAATGATCTTCTATTAAAATTGTCAATATTTTTCGCCAGCAGAAATTGATTTTGCTTCTCTGAGCCTCCAGGAGAAGCTGGAGAAGGATCTGTCCCCCCCAGCTCTCCATGGGGGTGTCAGAGGTGGGAAATCCATCCCTGCACCCCCTGGCTCCCCAGCACTGCAGGCAGGGAATGAAGGAGGATTGCAGCAATTCCCAGCATTTCCCTGGACACCCCATCCTGTCCCAGCTCTCTCCTCCTCCACAGAGACTTTTCAGACAGCATATGGAGCTCACAGCCCAGCTCTCTGTCCCCTGTGTGCTGCTCCCCTGGGCTGCCTGTCAAACTCCCACTCCCCTGCTCCAGGGAGGGGAGAGGAGCCTGCAGCACCCTGAGAATGCTCCGTGCTCAACACAGCCTGGAAAAACCCATCAGCACACACAAGCCCCTCTTTGATAAAATAATCCTGCTTAAATTCAGAACCCACAAAACCATGACAACTTTGGTAAGCTTTCAAAGTAAATGCCTTTAAATTATTTTCATTTCCAAACAGCAAACGAGCGTAAATGTAAAGAGATGTATAGGGGCAGCAATGCTTGGATTTATTTTGGTGGAAAGCCACAAGCAGCTGCCCCTGGTGACCAGCACCGCAAGCCTCCAGTGCAAACCAGCATGGAGAAGGGACTTAGGCTCTGACCCTGGGTCCTGTGGTGGCATTATGATGCTTGTATCCCCATTTGTGTGTTCTGTTTATGGGGCATATTGTGTTCTGTGCCTTCAAGACTGGCTCTGAAGAGCAGAGTTTTGTTTTAGTTTTGCTCTCAGCCGCTCCCCCATGGCTGGTGGGACACACAGACAGGGCAGTGCATGGTGCTGCTTTGGCTTTTTGCTTTGCTCTTGCTCCTGCTTTGCTCTTGCTTTTTCCCTTCTCCTTATTAGTTAGTTTAGCTCAGCAGTCTGAATTTTGCCTGGACTGTTTCTGCTTTCCCCTTTTTGGAACCAACTCAAACCTGCTCCGGGCTGGGCCCTGGGAACACCGAGAGTTTGCACCTTGTGGCTGCAGCAGCTGCCCCAGCACAGGAGGGACTGAGAACAGAGCAACCACCCCCAGAGAGACTTTCTGAATTTGTTCTGAATTTGTTCTGAATTTGTCATCTTTGTCAGAGCAGTGACAGAGTGCTGTCACCTGGTATTGTTCATTCTGTGTGCTGGGGGTGCTGTGCCTGTTAAATAAACAGGTTCTTTCCACTTCTCTCCAAGGAATCCTTCCCAAACTTGTTGTGGGAAGGAGCTGTGTGGGTTTGCTTTCTGGGGGGGCCCCCTTTGGAGGTTTTCTCCCCAAATTTGCCAAAATTCTCCCAAATTTGCCCTAAACCAGGACACCCTGCAGAGCAGCTCATCCTCACAGAAGGCTGAAACCTCCCAGCAGCTCCTCCTGGAGCGAGGACCTGGACAAGCTGCAGGAGGAAGGTGCAGAACCCTGGGGAGGTGGGAGGAAGATGCTCAGCAGCATCCAGGAGCGAGGGCAGCCCTGGGAGGGAGCAGAGAGGCTGCCAGAGGGAAACAGAGCCAGCCCAGGGCTGCTCCAAGAGCAGAGCAGCTGCTGGCTGCTCACACAGCCATACGGCTGCTTCCCAGCCAACATGCTGCTCCCAGGGCTGAGCAGCAACTGCAGAAAACAACAGACGGCAAATAATGAGGGCTGTACATCACGTGGAGATTAAAAAACAACAGGTTCTGCAACTGAGCGTGCCTGCACCTTTCAGCTACTGCTTGCTAGCTGGGATCCAGGACCAGGGGTTGGGTTATAGGCGCTCTGGCTCTTTCTCCAAAAGCAGAAAGGGCACAGTTTGCAGTCTGCACACAAAACAATAACCCACATTACTTGCTGTGGGCATTGAGAAGCCTCTGATCAAGCTGCTAATTTGAAAAGAAAAAAAAGAGAAAAACAAGATGGAGAGTGAACTTAATAAAAATCACTTTATATGTGTTTGCTTATAGGAAAAAAAAAAATGCAGGCTGGAATGGGGGGGTGGGAGGGTTTTTTCCCTAGTCTCCCACGTACTCCTAAAATGGTCTGTGCATTGCCTGGAAGTAAATCAATACTAAGCACAGTCCAGGCGAGACTGCCATCTTACATGAAGCACTGACTGTAAAATAGACACAAAAGACACATGATACTCTCTAAGGTCCCCAGCAGCTATAATATCCATCCTTGGCAGCTCGCTTGACATTTCCTTGCCCTGCTTCCCAGTCCTCTTTCTTCTCCCTCCTCCCTCCCCTCTCCCCCTGTCTCTAACAGCCCTGCTCTGCTCTCAGGGGCTCGCCGACCGGGTGAACAGATAACAAACCTGTCAAGAAGGGTTTAGCTGGGGAATAAATCCTGCGCTCGCCAGGAAATGATGTGTACAATGGGAAAATACAAGGGATGACATGAGCCTTCCCTTCTGAGAGAGTGGCCAGGAGATGCTTAAAATGTTACAGCTCGTGCTAAAAGGACATTGGGATGGCTGATTAGATCGTATCTCAGACCTTTCAAGTGCCTCCCTTCCTCCCCACTTCTCGCTGCTACTGAAGGCACACAAAGAAAGCAGACAAAGCCCATCCCTGCTCCTACTCCTTAAAATATATATATGTATTTTTAGAGGCTTGGCCATGAAGAAGGTGGGGCTGGCATGTGCTAAGCTTAAGGTCAAGGCTAAAATCACTTTTAGTGGCAGGAAGGGTCACATGAAATCCAGTGGGTAGTTACAATTTCCATTTATAAAAGGAAAATAGAAAAGCAAGAACCTTATCTTGGGGACTTAATACATGTCTAGGCTTATTGCTGTTTTCAAAGGCCCTTTTGCACAAATCTGATTTGCACTGGAGCAATAAAGATTCATTACACTTTTACACAGCAGACTTTGCATTTCTGCTAGGATTTAATTATGAAAAACAGAACCCATCCCATAAACAGATGCTAATCACAGTAGGAAAGTACTTTCATTTGAGTAACAAGGTAGCTCAGAAAGTTTGCTTGGAAATTTGCTGTATCAGCAAGAAGAGCTGTTAGGGAGAAGAGGGAGGCAAGAAGTGATCCCACCCTTCTCCCAGCCAGCATCTCCTCACTGGGCTCTCAGGGAGCTGCTTTTGATGGAAACAAGAGCAGTTCCATGTGGCAGCAGCTCCAGTGGCAGCAGTTCCATGTGGCAGCAATTCCCTCTCCAGCACGCACGCCTGAAGAACAACCTTGTCTCCAGCTGCTTTTTGAGATTCCAGCACTGGCTGCCTGCATCCAAACCCTCAAATTCCAGCCTTGGAGAACTCTGGATTGAGGAGGAATCCTTCCTTTTGGTCTCCAGTACAGCCAGCTGCTGCTGAGGACTGTGCTCTACATCCAAGCACACACGCCATGGCTCTGGCAGGGATGTTTTAAAGCAGTGTCATCCACCAGACTGATATTTTACAGAGCTGGGGAATCTTCACAATGAAATCTCTGCCAGGGCACTTCTAGCCCTTGAAGTCCAAGATGCTGGGTTTTTTAAATTTTACTTTTTTAAAATACCTTTTGAGCTGCTGATACCACAGTGCAAGTGTGACTCTAGTGGATGGAAATTACAAAAATTGTGCCTGTTAAGTGCACAATGAGCAGTACAGGGTGGATACTCTGGTGAGACAAGCTGGGAGCAAAGCAATGCCACCTGCACAGAGAATGCTATCCACAGAAACTCTAAAACAGTTCAGTTATCACAAATAAGTCATGGAATGGTTCCTTAAAGTC
This sequence comes from Melospiza melodia melodia, assembly GCF_035770615.1. Classification (NCBI taxonomy): domain Eukaryota; kingdom Metazoa; phylum Chordata; class Aves; order Passeriformes; family Passerellidae; genus Melospiza; species Melospiza melodia. The sequence goes on from NC_086214.1 coordinate 4,857,727, forward strand.
TGATGTCAAAATTAAGAAAACATGGATTTTGCTAACTTTGCCCAAACTGGTGTTTAAACACACATTACAAAGTGAAATCCACTGTGCAGTAACCAAGTCGATGAAAAATACAAGTGCTTGTTATACTTGTCAGTCTATGGCAGCACCAATTTACTTAGAGCAATATATGTAATAAAAACATAGCAATATAATATACAACATATACATATAGTATATACATATATAGTATAGTAATAATATATCTGTATAATATAATAAGTCCCTGACCAGCCCTGTCTAAGCAGATAAAACCATGAGAATGACAATATTGCTATAATCAAGGCCACACTTGGCCCAAACAAGTCTTCCTGTGCCTCTTCACACTCACAGACAACAATTCTCTTTGTGACAAAACACAATGCAATAAACCTTGTGTGTACCATCTTGAAGGAACAATGCCTTTACTAATGATATTTTAATGAGGAAATGCATAGGCTAATCACTCTGTCTTCCAGCTTATCTAAAAAAATCCTGCACCCAAGAAATGCAGTGTTGAAGGGCATTTTTCTGGAGTTTTGCTTTCTCTGTTTGCTTTGAGTTGGGGTTTTGTCCTCATTTTTGGTGAAGCAGGCAAGACTAAGCAGGAGTGCAACAGAAATGGCTTCAGCTAAGAGGGAAAAATGGCTCTTGAATAAGATCACATCTTCCTTTGTTATTCTGTGTAAGTGTTTTCTTCATTTGCAACTGGTATTTTAAGGAAGAGACACATAAAGTACTTATCTATTATTAGAGGAGCTGAGCAATATAATATGATCCTGTTTATGCCCTAATAGCAGCGAGTGATGGGCTGGATTGCCACAGACACCATTTTATTACTGCAGGGCCACATGTGCTGGGAGCTGCAGTGACCTTACACTCAGAGGTTCCCATCTTATTTTCTAGTGCTAAGTGTTGCTTTTTTTCCATTTCTGGAGGGGAAGAAGGTCACTTCTCACTATTACTGTTCCATTAACTTCCACTGCAGCACACCCATTCTTAATCCAATAGCACCTTACATTGTGCCTTTTAACTCAATAATGCTTTATTTCCTCAAGTCTTGCCTACGCTGCCCAAATTAATACCTGAGGTTCTGCAGTCATCAGGAGCAGAGCAGAGATGTTTAGTGAGAGTTCTGAGGGGCTTAGGCACTGTCACAAATCTCTCTTATTTTCACCTTTGCAGTTGCTAACAGTGACTGATGGGCCCCCTACACACCTGCAGATCTGCTCTGGACCTGCATTCTCATTTTCAGAGCCATTTTTCATGACTTACTGAATAATGCTGATAGCTTACAACATCTCTTAACATGCATCAGAAAAGACAAAACTTGCATTTTAGCAATGCTGCATTTTATTAATATCACTCTTGGGTCAGGGTGTTGTTTGGAGCCAAGGGGAATATGTGTGAATAGAGGGAATCCTTGCCACACACACTGCTGGGAGTGCTGGGGCTCACTGTGGGACAACTTTGACTTTTTTAAAGTGGCTTTGCTCACCTGAAGGAAGAGACACAGCCCTCACCTCTGGCTCATGTATCACTGCAGCCCCTCAGTAACACTGTCAATATGATTTTAGCTAGCCATTGGTCTAGGTGCAAAAAGTGGCTCTGGTTCAACTTGTTCTGCCATTTCTAATTTATCTTCTTTAATAAATAAATAAATAAGCAAATAAGCAGGGATGTTTTATTTAAGAATCTGATTCTAGACATATCAATGCATTAACATGCATGCCTGCAGATTCAGCCTTTTCTGATTGAATTCTGCATCATTTTTACTCAGTGAATGGAATAGGAAAAGTCCAGGATGCCAAGAGAATAATATACTACAAGCTGGTGTTATGATGACATGCTTCAAATAATCCCCTGCCAAAATGAAATTTAATTATAGCCATTGTTTGTATTATTCAAACAACTATTGACAGTAAATCTATCCAGCAAGACGTTTCCTCTTTGTATTCACTGCAGCCCTTAGACTGGAAGGAAAAAAAAAGAAAACCAAGGAAAAGAAAATGTTCTCCCCCCGTCCTCCTTGCCTGGTATCAGGCTACACGAGGCCACTGAAGCCCAGTTGATTTCCCAAGTCCAATTATTTTGCAGTACACAATCCTGCAGAAGAGCCCCGCTCACCTGGGGACCCGGCTGCCTAAACACGCCGCGCTTAATGGAGTCCCTCAAGCTGGCTCCATTTCATTGCTTCTAACTAATAGGCTGTGATATTCCTTTTCCCCAAACAGACCACAGCTCTTCCCACTCCTCTCCCCCATCCTCCACACAAAATCCAAGTGGCTAACGAGGCATTAGGAGACCACCTTGACTGCGAGCCTTCACCACCACCTGCTGACTGCTGGGCTGAGCGCCACAGCGCTCACCTGGGCTCGTCCTCATCTGCTGCTCACCTGGGGGCTCATCCTTCACCTCCTGCTCACCTGGGGGCTTCTCCTTCACCTGCTGCTCACCTGGGGCTCCTCCTGAGCTTCTCCTTCACCTCCTGCTCACCTGGGGGCTTCTCCTTCACCTCCTGCTCACCTGGGGGCTTCTCCTTCACCTCCTGCTCACCTGGGGGCTCATCCTTCACCTCCTGCTCACCTGGGGGCTTCTCCTTCACTTCCTGCTCACCTGGGGCTCCTCCTGAGCTTCTCCTGCACTTCCTGCTCACCTGGGGCCTTTTCTTTCACCTCTTGCTCACCTGGGGCTCCTCCTGGGCTCATCCTTCACCTCCTGCTCACCTGGGGGCTTCTCCTTCACCTCCTGCTCACCTGGGGCTCATCCTTCACCTCCTGCTCACCTGGGGCTCCTCCTGGGCTTCTCCTTCACCTCCTGCTCACCTGGGGCTCATCCTTCACCTCCTGAGCTTTTCCTTCACCTCCTGCTTACCTGGAGCTCCTCCTGTGCTTCTCCTTCACCTCCTATTCACCTGGGGGCTACTCCTGCACCTCCTGAGCTTCTCCTGCACCTCCTGCTCACCTGCAGGCTCCTCCTGCTCACCCCCCACCCCTCTCAGGTGCCCTCCTATGGAGTCCCCTGAGCCTGCAGGGGACGGAGCAGCAGCAATGCCCTGGAGAGATGCACGACAGGCTCTGGGCACTCCTCACAGCTCAGGGTGAGGAAAGAGGCTTCCCCCATGGTGCCCTGCAGCACTATGGTAATTTATGCCAGTTCTGTCCTCCCCATTGGCCTTCCCTGCCCCCTTTTCCCCTATATGTTCATGTTCTAGAGAGTTCTCCCTTCCCTGTGTTCCCATTGGTTTGTGTAACCCCACCCATCCATCCTGGCATTTCTCATTGGTGCCTTCCCTGGATTTATACCATGGACCCTGCTGTGTCTGTGTCCTTGGCCCCTGGATCCCTTCAGTGTTAGAGCCCAATAAACTCTCATTGGAACTCCATGCCTGGACCCTCCTGTGTCTTCACTGTTGAGTTGCTTCATTTGTGTGTCTGTTTGTGTGTCTGTCTGTCTGTTTGTGTGCTGTGCTCTCTTGGCTCCCACCCCTTGGCCCAAGACACTCTCAGGGAAGGTTTCCTCCACCACCATGGACCACAACTTCATCTTTCATCAGAACATGAAGAGGAATTAAAAGCACAGTCCTGCAGCTAGTGCCTCTGGCATGAATGCCACTAGATCCCTTCAAGGCTTAACAAGTGCTCTTTCTTAATGTGTTGATGATTTTAATGATTTTGGTAGCCAAGAATTTCTTACTAATCTCTAATCTAAACCTACTCACTTTCAGTTTAAAGCCAACTGATCTTTTGTCCAAAAAAATCCCCTGTCCCCAAGGTGAAAGTCCTTGGTTATTAAGGTTTTACCTACTGCACACATAAACCTCCCATCATCATGGCAATCTTGAAAAAATATTTGCTTAATGCCATCACAGGAGTTAAGGATGTCAGCTCTCTTCTCCACATTCTGAATTTCTGAACAATGGTCATAATGACAGAAAACACTCCAGTGAAATTTGAATCTTTCAGTTTCCACAGCCTGGTAAAAACCAGAAGAATTCTTTAATTTCTAGGTGTGGCCACAGAAGTAAATACTGGGCTCTTCAAAAGCTACCAACAAACTTAATTTTTAGGTGCCAAGCCTTTGTCAAAAACCAGAACCCTCAGTCTTAAATTTGGTATTTTGGACAGTTTTCTTAAAACTGAGAAGTCCTGTATCACTAATCCCATCAGAAATTCTCTGCCAGACACTGTGAGTGCTCCAGGCTCCACATATAAACAACTGAGTGAATGACAACGATTTTGGAACAAAGCCTTGGCTCTCTTCATGGCCCTACAGAGGTGTTTAGTGCTTCTCTCTTTCTGCCAGGCTTTGGTAACATCACTTTTATCTGTTTGTCTTTCAGATTTTGCCTTTTTAAGCTGGGGCTGGTGTTGAGGGACACCTATTGCTGGGTTTCTGTGAATAACCTGTGCAGGTGAAACCTTTGGGTGAAGGATGGAAACTCCTGAAGTCAGCAAGAGTACTGCAGATTTTGGTTTGGGTTTTGGTATTTTTTGGTAAGAAGCTTCTTCATTAGAGGACCTAACACAGCACTGCCTGCATCCATCCCACCTCCCCCAGCCAGGGTCCATCTGCCTGAGGAAAAGGGGCTGTGCTGTCCAAGTGTGACAGCACAACATCCAGACTGAAAACCCCTCCAAGCAGAGATGTCTTCAGGGCTTGCAGTCACTCCTCAGCTCCTGTACTTTGTTACTTGGAGCACGACATGATAGGAAGGTTTAATCACACTTGACATTTAGCTTGAGGTACAGTAAGTACACCCAAATCGCTGCTTTGGCCCAAGGTGGCTTTGATGTTCCCATGGGAGACAGTTCTTGTTGCCTTCAGTGGTTAAACCCTGCCTAACTCCAGAGGTGGAATGACAGGAGCTCAGGGATGAGTGGGAAAGCCTCTCTAGTGATCACCTACATCAACAGAATACCTTCCACACAACCTATCACGACTGTAATAGTAACTTACAAATATATCCTCTATTTGAAAAGATTTCCCAGAGAAAGGAGAGTTCCCTGATTGCAGACACCAGTGTTACTGTGTTATTGCAGAGCACATATTAAAATGCATTAAGACATAACTAGGGTTGTCTCTATGTTATGCTGCTATTCTTAAGCTGTTATGTTACTAAGCCACATTGGCATTTTTCAACTTTCCTTTGATGTTCTCTCTATTATCTTTTTATAGCATAATCACACATTTTGGTATGTCGAAGATCAAAGGGAAGCTGGAGCTTCTAAGGCTAAGCCTGGATATGGGGCCTGTAACTAACTGAATTCATTATATTTAACAATATTCTCTAAGGAATGGCAGGGTGAAGTCATATGAAATAATAAACATGAAGGTAAATAGTGAAAAATTACTGCAGTAAGTTAAATGACAGTTTTGTTTTATGCTTGTCTCAAGTTCCTGCACCAACCCTGTCACCCTGCACTACAGGAGTGATGACACTCACTGACACTCAGGCCCTGACACCTGGCTGTGACAGCTCTTAATACTCCAAATTCTTCAGTTCAATAGCTCTCTCACCTAAAATTATACCATTTTTAATAGACTGCAATACTCTTACAGAGATTGTTTTGAACAAATGTTCTGCACTTGATAAACAAATGGGGGTATTTAAAAACATTCTCAAAGTAGACAGGTGTAAATAAGAAAACAGGGCTTTATAAAGAACTGAATTCCTTTAGGCACCCTGGAACTCCTATGTCAAAAATACTCATCTTCTGGCAGCCTTGGTAAGCGTAAAATTAGCTCTAGCTGGCGTCACCAGAAAGCTGCAACACACAGCTGAATGACAGTCAGAAAGGTGTAAAATTCTCTTCTATTTTAGAGAGGACAAAGAAATGTATTCTAACTCGGTCCTTGCAGCTGAATGCTTGCTGATGAGTGAAAGTGCAACCATATTAATTACCTAAGCACTGGCTTTCAGCAAACAGCCCTGAATTGCACAGCCAGGTGTCATCAAGGGCTTGCTTTTCACACTTACAAACTGCAAGTTAATCTGAATAAACTTGTGAAGTGTTAATTGAGCAGCGCTGCAAACCCCTGAGCAGACACAATGGCTAAGGACAGCAGCTCTCCTCTGGCCAGAGATTTCTTGGGGTGTCACCCAAGCAGGGTGAGGAGTTAGTGACTCCTGAAATGCAGTGAACAGCTTGACAGAGCTGCTCCCCCTGCCCTGTTCCAGAGGGAAATGGAGCAGCTCAGGGCTCAGCACCTGCCCAGCAGCCCAAGGGAACTTGGCTCCCTCCCCACAGAGAGGGGCTGCAAGCTGTGCTCCCAAATCTTTCCATTCAGCCCCAGGAACAAGAGAGAGAGGGGTGAGAGAAGTAGTTCTTCCAGGGCCTGTCAAAGAGTAAGAAGTAAAGAGAAATTAGGAAATGGCTCTTCCCTGTTTCTGCAGGTTCTTGGATTATAGCACCAATGGAAGCATCAGCATGGGGAGACACCAGACATGAAAATGGGGAAGAAATGGTTTCTGTTGAACCTGAAACAACCTGGAATGGCTCCATGGGTAGCAAGTGCCAGCTGGGAAGAGGTAATTTCTTAAATAATCCCAATTACACTGCAAGACAATACCTGACTAATGTGAAAGCTATTTAGGATGTAAACCCAACTGAATTAACACTGCTCTAAACTTAAGTAAGGAGCTTAATGTGGTTTTCAGCACACTTCTGTGCAAATCACACTTCTCAGCATAACTTCCTAAGAGTCTTCTTACAGCCAAACCCTCACCTGCAAACAGCTCTGCCCTTTCTCCACTGACATTTCATGGATCAGAAATCCCCTTCAGGTTGCTCAGGCAACACCCACACCTGCAGCAGGAGGGCAGACAGGGCTCTGCTTGTCAGAGACACCACACCAGGGGCAGCAGCAGCTGCAGAGCACACTGCACTGGAGCAATGGGAAATCCAGGTGGAACACTGAGTCACCACCCAGGAAATCCCTCTGGCTGCCCTGGAGGACTCAACCCCTGCCCAGGGGGCTCAGAGACCTTGGCACAGAGCCCAGGACCCCTGTGCCTTTGATTTAGCCTTTAAAAAAAAAATTACCAACATTATATAAAGAATTGCAAGCCATAACAGTTTAAGTAGAATGATAGTGAATTTATCACAGGGTGAAAAACAGATTTTTGAAGTTTTTAGAATAGAAGTTCAAAAAGCAAGATAGAAGAATCAAAGCGTGTCCAGCCTTTCTCCTTCTTCTTGGCCTCCATCTTCTGCTTTGATGGTGGCACTTTCAGATTGGTTTAGAGTAGAAGCTCACTGTCTAACATGGGTGATAGATATTGAAAGTAATTGTAAATATTGTACACGTAGTTTTTAGTATAAAAAGATAACACTGCCCTGGGGACAGGCAGAGTGCCTGGAACTGTCCTGCTGGATGGACCCTGGCAGGCCAGAGAAAGAATTTTATAGGTAAGATACAATAAACAACCTTGAGATTGAGAAATGCAAAGTTCTGACTCGTTCTTCGACCTCTGAGCTGGGAAAAGAGACTTTCTGATGTCTCTCAAAGTCACTCTGACCAGCTAGAGACCCCGAGAACACTGCACAGGAGCAATGGGAAATGCAGGTGGAACACTGCACTGGAGCAATGGGAAATGCAGGTGGAACTCAGCCAGGACCAGGGAGATAACCACTGGCTACTCAACTCTAACAACCAAAAGCCACCAGGCAATCCAGTCCCTTGCAGGAAATGATTTCTGCTGATCTCTACCTGTGTGAAACTGAAATTCTTGGTAATTTCAAGAGAGAGGATTAAAGCTCCTGGAACTTTGGTGCTGTTCTGTTAGCCTGAATTTTCTTCTGAAGCCCCAGAACCAATTACAAAGAATCTACTGACCTAGCTTTTAGTAACTGCAGCTCAATGGGAGAGGCAAAAAGAAGTCTGATTTTCTTTTATTCCATCAATTACCCAAGATCCATCCATATCTCACGTGGATATGACACATACAACTCTTCCCTTGATTTTTCTTGAGAAAGCCCTTGAGTGCCTTCTAATACCCCAACACACTGCACACACTTGGTTCTGCCTCAAAGCTTTTCAGATTCAGCATTTAAATCCACAAAGAATAACCAAGAAATCGGCTTAATACCCCCAAGGTGAAACTCCTCTCACCCAGGGCTGCTCTGGCTTGGACACAAACCCATCAAAATCCAGGGACCCACATGTTCTGAGGGGTGGGCTTGGCCCCTCTGAGTCCTGTCCCAAGTGTTGGGATGCTCAGAAAACATCAGAAACCCACAAGGAGGAGGAACTGAGGGTTCAGAGCTGCCTGGCACTGGTGCCAAACATCCCAACCCCTTCTCCCAGCCTCCCTGTTTATTGCAATACAAACAGGGGATCCAGGGAGTTTATTTTTAGAGTGCTGCTCAATTAATCTTGGTTTTCCTGATAGACAACAGAGAACTAGTCTTGCAGCTCTGCATTAAGCATGCTCATTTTTTATCTCTATTTATTGTACAATAATTTAACTTTATTGAAGTGAGGGTTTAAGTCCCCAAGGCAGATTGGAGTGCTGAGCCTGGGTATTCCAGTGCAACAATAGTCCTTGTGCCTGTATTAGTGCCAAACTTCCCTGAAACTCTAACTTTCAACATAGCAGCTCTTTTCCAGTGTGTAAACTTTCAGAATTTAAAGTTATACTTTTTGAAATGTACAAAACATACACCATTTTCCACAGAATACCTGTTTCTCTTTCAACATTCACTGTTATTTTAAGGATTTCTCAGCATTTTTATTTACTTTATGAAAAGGATTCCCAAACAATTCTCTCTGTGTGATAAAATCTACATGATGGGACTGACAGCTGGCATGAAGTATCTCTAGGGAATATTCCAAACTGCCATTACACTTCATCTATGAGCCAGCCAAGAGACAGAATTTATTAATTATTTTCTATCCAGAAATGTATATAACCCTAAACATTCAAATGTAAATGTTTAGGGTTATATATATTGTATAATATATATATATATATATATAATCTCCAATGTAAATGGCTGGGTATGAAGATCATGACCTCAATACCAAAATTAGTATTTCTCCAAAGAGCAGTAATGTAAAATCTGACCTTCTCTGAAGGTTTTCAACTCTACACACTGGATGTGAAACAGGACAGTAAATGTTATTCCAAGGCTTTGATAAAGAAAGTAGAGTTATACCCTTCCTCAAAGGGAACTTGGATTTTAACAGGTTTTGAAAAGTACTGCAAAACACTAAAAGTTACCTGTGTTGTTGGCAGCAAAACATGGAGCAGAAAATGACAATAAAGGGTAATACAACTGGTTCTGTTGCACCCAGGGCTTTTAGGATGGGATTAAAAATTATTTTGTGTGATTTATTTGGAATCACAGCCCCACAATGGGACCTGGGGAGTGCCAGTGGGACACAGAATAAAAGCTCTGTGGTTTTCAGGGGCTCTGTCCCTGCTGAAGCTGTGGGTCACAGCTATCATGTCAAATGCAAGCTGGTATTTGTTTGTTGTTATGCCTGAGTGGAAAAAAAGGTTAAAATAAGGTAGGAATATTCCCTCCTCCAAAGGAATGGGAATTGCTACTTCCAGCAGAATATTGCCTTGTCTGTTCCTGTGGTAAAACTCCTCAGGCCCCTCCAAAGTGTGCTGGAAATCAACCAGAGAAGAAAACTGGGTTGTTGTTTTTGGGTTATTTTTGGTGAGGATTTAGAAGTCACTTCTGCCATATCAGTCAAAGCACTGCAATCCAATCCCAGCAGATTATTGTCAATCCAGAGGGTGTTTTTCTCAAAGCTGCCAATGGGATTTAGATGCACAACCCTTATTTATTTAAGAGGAGATCTAATTCCAAGTCTGGACTTGAAAGCAGAGTTATTTATATATATATATATATATATATATATATATATATATGTACACACACACACGTGTACCTAGTGTCTGAAAACACAACCAAAGGCAAGGGAGGGTTGTTTTGACAAAAACACTGAAGACAAGAACAACAAACCCATAGGGAACAATAAATGTAATGGATTACTGATAATGTCAGAAATGTCTGGATGGCTCCAGCTAGAGAAACCCACTACAGGCTTGTTTATACTGAAACAAAGCAATACATAATAGATTGGCCATTTGGGTTTTGCTGTTTGTGAAAGGAGCTCGAGCCATTCTGTGTTTTCTTTGCATCTCCTGGTATCACTGGAGGTAACCATTAAGCTCATTTTACTTGTGAATAGGTTGAGACATAAATCCAAGGTTACAGACAAAATCTCTGATTCAGCAAAGCACTTAAGCACATGCTTAGCTGTAAACACATGTACCATCCCATAAAAGTAAAGATAATCATGTGCTTAAGTGCTTTGCTGAATCAGGGCCAAAGACAATAGCAGAGCCAGGAGGAGAAGCCAGGCATCACTAAAACAACTAGACAACTTTCCCTGCAACATAAATGTTATAAAAAGGAATAGATCATAAAGAAGATGGTTATGACTTTTTAGAAGAGTTAAGAACAGCTGTCACAAGGTGGGGGGTAGGGGCTGAGAATAAACAGGCATTTTAATATTGGTTTTTACAGCATCCTTAAGAAAGCAGAAGGTAATTTGCTTCCTATTTCATCTGATGCCACTCTTCAAACCTGCTTCCTCACTCGAGGAAAATCACAGTGCATTAACTAGCAGCTCTGCTAATTGATTTAAGACTGATCATCCTTCATTACTCTATCTTTGACTATTAAAATGATAAAGAAAGAGCAGACAGGTGAGGGAGAGCAGGAACTAGATGACAAGTAGAAAACATCAACATTTTTCTCTCTGGGATTTTTATTAGGTAGAAAATGATCATTTCCCTGGGCATCCCTTTATGTTCAGAAGTAGCCAGCACACCAGAAAGTACACAGGCAGGATTTTCAGCCCATTAAAGCCCTGCCACAGAGAACCCAACCATCAGCCAGGTTGGGATGCTGCAATTCACAGCCCAGCCCATGTCAGGTGCCAGTCCTCCCCTGGCACAGCCTCACACAAAGCAGCTCTGCCACCCCCGTGGGCTCGGGGCTCCTGCTCAGGTCACAGGGATGAAACTGGAGGTGCAGAAAGCTCTTGGGGAAAGCCCTGATTTGTTCAAACAACCCACTGTATGGTTTTAATATATTTTCTGAATACATTTCAGAAACCTTGCAGGAGTTTTTGGGGTCACGTATCTGCTCTGCATTTCTTTTCAATTGGAAACTGCCTTAAACTATCCAGTTCAAGGTTTCTCCTATAAAGCCCTGCCTCGCAATCACTCTCTCCTTTCTCTGGAGCCAGAAGTGCTGTTACCTGGATTCCCTGAGAGCAGCAGCAGGTACCACGGTGCTAACCACACATTTGGTTCACATTAACTCATCTCCCCCTCGTGCAGGGCCATAAAATGTTAATTGGAATATGCAGCTCCAACACACACCACAACACGAGCAGGGCCAGCCAGCACTAAAACCTAACTGTGTGGCAGCTCTGTTTGGAAACAATCTCAAACCTGTCAGCTCTCATTCAGAGAAAGCAAAAAAGGCAATGAAATTGAGCCAATCTTGTTCCTTCTGGTGTAACCTTGTAAATTCCTATGGGACACCACAATCACACAAACCAAACTGCTGGAGGCAGAGATGGGAGCTGCCTTTCCAGCTCTGCCCAAATGGCAAAATATGATGAAAACCAATCAGGACCATAGAGACAGGGCAGAGCTGAGCCCAGGAGATCCTGCTCCTGCCCTTCCTCAGGGGTTTTGCCCCGCAGCACTCCCTGGAGTCCAGAGCCCCTGAGCAGTGGTGCTGTAAAGCAGATGTGCAGCTTGGAACTGGCTTCTTCTGTCAGCAGCAGCAGTAAAGCCAACAGCTGGGTTTAGGGGATGTCTCACAGCCCAGTTTATGGAGTCATTTCCTTCTTGGCATCCCATTGAGCAGCTTCCTACTCTTCAAAATTATTTTTAATTAGTTTTGATTAAAGAATAAATTAGTAATTAACCCCTCATCATTATAATAGAATTTGGAGTGCTCACAAATCCTACAGTTTGGGAGCCAGAGTTTAAGCATAGCTTAATAAATCCATCCATCCATCCATCATCCATCCATCCATCCATCATCCATCCATCCATCCATCCATCCATCCATCCATCCATCCATCATCCATCCATCCATCCATCCATCCATCCATCCATCCATCCATCCATCCATCCATCCATCATCCCTCATCCATCCATCCATCCATCCATCCATCCATCCATCCATCCATCCATCCCTCAAACCCTCCATCCATCCATCCATCATCCCTCATCCATCCATCCATCCATCCATCCATCCATCCATCCATCCATCCATCATCCATCCATCCATCCATCCATCCATCCATCCCTCAAACCCTCCATCCATCCATCCATCATCCCTCATCCATCCATCCATCCATCCATCCATCCATCCATCCATCCATCCATCCATCCATCTATCCATCCCTCATCCATCCATCCATCCATCCATCCATCCATCCATCCATCCATCCATCCATCATCCATCCATCCATCATCCATCCATTCATCCCTCATCCATCCATCCATCCATCCATCCATCCATCCATCCATCCATCCATCCATCCATCCATCCATCCCTCCATCCATCCATCCATCCATCCATCCCTCCATCCATCCATCCATCCATCCATCCATCCATCCATCCATCCATCCATCCATCCATCCATCATCCATCCATCCATCCATCTATCCATCCCTCCATCCATCCATCCATCCATCCCTCATCCATCCATCCATCCATCCATCCATCCATCCATCCATCCATCCATCCCTCCATCCATCCCTCATCCATCCATCCATCCATCCATCCATCCATCCATCCATCCATCCATCCATCCATCCATCCATCCATCTCTCATCCCTTTTTACCACTCCCAGCCCTCACCACAAGGTTTTCACAAGTCAGACCTCAGTTCAACCATCCTGTCCTGCATCCCCACCCCTGGTGAGTGACCACACCCCAGAGAGCCCTCCAGGAGTAAAGCCCCACTCAAGCAGTGACACAGCACCACAAATCAGGAAAAAATCCCTTCCACAGCTTTTGGCACAAGCAGAGATTTAAGGAGTTTGGCACTCAGACCTTCTAAATCAAAGTGTAAAGTCTGAATTTTTGGTTAGAATTTTACAGGATGAAAGTGTTTGCTGCGCCCTGTGTGCCCCACTTCCTTACATCCCCAGTGCTGTCATGTCAAGCTCTCCTCCCGTGGTGCCCCTGGGCAGGTTCAACACCATCCTGCCCTTTCCCAGCCTGTGCAAAAGACTGCCAAGCTCCTCAGAGGAACATCTTGCTCTGGCAGAGGGGATCCAGAGCACTCTCACAATAAAGCAGTTGGTGTTTGCAGAGCTACAGAAATACAAACAGGCTGCACTGAACATCGTTCAGCACAAGCATGTCAGTGCTCTTACACACAGGAGAAGCAGTGGTAAATAAGACATGTCCTGACAGCAAGGGAGCTGCTGACATGAGAGATGGCTGAGGGACAGTGCCCTGGAGTCTGCACAGGGAGCACAGGGAAGGGCAGGGAAAGGCTGTCCCTGTCCCTGTCCCTGTCCCTGTCCCTGTCCCAGACACACACACAGGTCCTGGGTGCAGGGAGCCAGGCCTGGCTGTGCTCTCTGCACAGAAATCCTCACCTGCCCCCAAGGGAGGCTGTGTTTGATGAAATTAATGGTGGGTTTTTACAGTCACTTCCAAAGGCATTTCCTCAAACCCCACTGTTATCTCTGAACACACAAGTGTAAATAACAATATCCATTATGTCTGTGCTTCATTCAGCACACAGAGATAACTTCTTCTCCCTTCCCAAGAGGAGGCAGTGTGATAGAAGCCATGAGGAGCTATGACTCCAACAAGGGTGGGAATAATCTCCCACCATCAGGTGAGAGGCAGATCATTAGAGCCCTACCCTGCTCTTGTTCCATCACAGCACCATCCACTCCTCCTGAAGGATGGCACACGCTCATTTCCCTTTTATTGAGTCAAAAATAAGACAGTAATTGGATTGAGGCTTTCAGGGGAGAGGGAGGGGAAAAGGATCTTCTTAGACTGCCTAATGCCAATCTTCACGACCTGTCTGATCTCCCAGTAAATGCCACATATAGGTTAATCCTCACAAATCCTCACAACGACCTTGTCAAATCAAAGTGTTCATCAGTTTGTTCGGGGGCTACCAGATAAGAATAAACAAATGAACTCATGCTGCATGTCTCCCAGCTGTCACTCGGGAGTGCTTACAGACAAGGTCTCTTTAGTGGGCACCCTGCAGCAAAAGAACTCTGACTGGAAAATGTGAGGAATGAACAGATTACCAGCTTAACTAACCCACCTGTGAGCACCCTGCATGTGAAAGATACCTGCACTTACACACTTCACTCTGTGTGCCCTAAGCATTCTGTTCTCTCCTTGATATTCCCAATTTTAAATAATATTTATTTGCAAAAGGCACACATGCACCCAGAGTACGGAGTATAACGACCCAATGCTGAAGGAGAGCGTTACAAGGACGTGCTTTAGACATCCAATTGTTCCTTTGCCTTCCAACCCAATTAAAATGCAGCAGTTCCTCATTGCCTCCCAGACTTTCTGCTTGGCCACTGAGCCTCTTTGGGGGTCACTTGGCCCCTTTAACCTCAGGGCCATCAGAGGAGGTCCTGCTGTCTCTCCACCTTTGCCTGTGCTTGGCCTGCTGCCATCCATGCATTCATTCCGTGCTGGCCTGCAGCCACCCAGCAGATGGCAATGACTTTCAGATGGAGCAGAACATTTTGAACTGGTGACCCAAAGGGTGGAAGGTTTCCTATCCCTCTGCCTGCCCTCTGGCCCCAACATCTGTGAACTTGCACTTTTCAGAAAAGGCTGCAGGCACTGAAAAATGCACACACAGCATCATCAGGAGGTTTGGGGTTCTCCCTCTCCTCACAACCTCCAGCACTACTGTGTCACACTTCAAATGCTCACCTAACCACAGCTTGCATTATGTGAACACCCAAAGAGTGAAGTTTTGAATGTCTGCTTGTCATCTTGTCTCTCAAGCACCTTTGCAGTTTCTGTCATGCTTTCTCTTCATGGGCTGAGGAAAGTGGAGTCAAAATCCATTATCTGTCCCTCATGTCTTGGGAGACAGCTCACTGTAAATCACAAACTGCTGCAGGCTGCAGTTTGGGCTTGCACTTTCTCTGCCACAACTTTGTTTTATCTATGTATGATTCTAGCCAACAATTTTATTGTTTCTACAAGTTTTCTACAATTTTCTTGTTTTCTAAAATACGTATTTTGAAGGTGAAAATTTGTGGGTACAAGTACACTGCAAAGTACCCAAAAGCCTCTGTGCTTGTGTTTTTCCCTCTATACATGATATCCCACTAAATCCCTAAAAAAGCACATCCTCCTGTATGCCCTACCTTCTGTGACTTGGGTTTGGGCTTTTTCTCCTTTTTTCTTCTATTTCAGAATATGTCAGATTTCAAAGGTCTTCGCTTTCATGTACTTCATCCTCAAGACCATCACCACAGCAGTTGGTCCTGAGGCCAAGAAGCAAAAGAAGTTGTGATCTTTTCTGAACCATGGAGGTCTCTCAGGAATCAGATGAAGATCCACTCTTTCAGGAGCTGAACAAAGGAAAACAACCCTTCTGGTCCTAGGAAACTGTTCACTGAATTTCTGAATTATATAAGGCTTGGGCTCAAAGAGCATCTCAGCAGAGAGGCACAGCAGGAATGGAGGGACAGGACTGCAGTGAAGGGCAAACCCCTGCATGTGCCAAGAGAACGGGGCAAAAGGAAGGAGTAATAGAAAAAAAACCCCAAAAAACTACCAAAAACACACCAACAAATCTAACATATTTGCCACCATGCTTTTTGAGGCACGTGGAAAAGGCTGCAGTTTATGCATAACCATCCCATCTGCAGACTTTTCCAACTCCATCATTAATTAGTGGTTCCTCCTCTCAGTCCTCACAACAAACCCCAGGCACCAAATCCCAGAGTAAATCCTGCTCCTGGCCTCAGAGTGTGAAACAGAGAGCTGACTTTGGGATGATTCTTTATGTTCAGAAACACGAATAAATCACACACCATCAAGTTTATAATTTTTCCTCCTCAGAGAAATATGAAATATTACAGATCATCTTCACTACATCAGTTTCTTCACAGTCTATTAGCAAGCAAAGTCTATTTTTCATATAATTTACCAAGCCACTGGTCTAATTTCTCTTATTTCTTTTGGAGCAGGAAACATATACAGATCATGTTCTCCTGTTACACATCACCCACAAGCAACCTTCCTGTCTTCCATCCCAGGCTTCCAAGAAGTTGTTGGAGTTGGCTCGAGGTGGTCCAGATCTTGAGTTTCTTTATAAAAAAATCTATGAAAAAAGCTGACTATCAAAAATAAAATCTATCATCACTAACTTCAGGATGTTTCAAGCTGGATGCTCAGAGAATCACTTATCCCCAAACACCAGCTCTGAAAGGCTGGCAGTTTTTGTGGTGTAAGGGAGGATTGTTACAGTGGTGCTCTGAAATGAGTTTTTCCATCGCAATTTTACTATACAGATTCCTCGCTCTCTGCAAAAAAAACCCTGAAGAAAACCCCCCAAAAAAAAACCAAAAACATGACCATGAAAACCCCCATAGACCAGGAAACAGGCTCAAACCCCCAAAAACTCCTCTCTCAGTTTCAAAAAACACCCGAGCCAACAGACTGAGGGTACAATGGGCCATGCTGGTCCCTTTGTGCCTGCACATCCAGGGGAAGGGTGGCTGCAGAACAGAGCACATCCCTGGAACTGTCCTGAGAACACAAGGAGAACTCCAGAGCCACCAGTTTGGTGTTTTCACCAAGAACATGAGATCAACAAAGAGAAGGCACGGGAAATTAAAGTAAAGTACAGCACAGTCTTGGTACAGTCTTTCCTTCCAACAAAGCCCTTGCACAGAACATTTTCTGCCAAAGATGGATGTGATTTCCCTTGCTTGGAACAGGGCAGAGAGAAACAGGTGAAATTCCAGCCAAAATAACAGGAGTCAAGAGACACAGGCCTAGCTCATCTTTCCCCCCAAAAAATCACAAAAATCTGCAGTATGCCAACCTTTCCCCCCCCTTTTTTCCCCCCTAAAAGATTCAGTTTCTCTGGAGAACCAAAGAGAGAGGCTGAAAGGATTTCACATTGAACCACTGCAAAAATTGCCACAATTTCTTCCCTAGCAGCTGAAGAGTGAATGGCATGAGTCCAAATGTGGGCAAGGGGAAGGAGGTGACATTCACTTCTCCAGTCTCTGCCTGTAGCCTGCAAGAAAGGCTGGGCTGGAGAAACACTTTGGAAGATCTGCAGATGGAGGAAACTATCAAATGCCACGACTGCAGTAAGAAATGCCACTTGTGAAAAACAAATTCTTAACAGGGTTGCCAGGCTTGGACACTGAAATATCAAATATATATGGAAAAAACAAAGCCCCAAAGCTTCAGCATTTTCTTCTTCATAAAGCAAAACTGAGACCCAGCTCCAAGTGTAGAAATAAAACTCTGTTGGTAAATTGGGAATGGTTTTTCTGCCTCACTTGCATGGGGCAAATCAAGCTGGCAGCTCCTGGAGGGACTGGTGTGCTGGGCTTGGTGAAGCCTTGCACCAACTACTAAACAAGGAATTATTGATTTTATTCTTAGGGCTTCTACTGGTAATAAACTGCAGATCTGTGTTCCTTTCTGCTCCATTCAGGCTGATCTCCCCGGGCACTTTCACAGTGGACCCAGTCACGCCTGCTCCAGACCCCACAGAGAGCATTGGCTGCTCCTGACCCCAAAATGAGAGCTGGGTCTGGCACAGGGGCCCTCCTGCTCCTCTGAGGTTTAATCCACCTTAGCAGGACGTGCCAAGGCAGCAGAGGAAAATAAAGCACCACAGCAAAATAAAATACACGAGGGCAGTGCCCTGCATTAAAGCATCGCCGGTCCAGTGACTGCCTGGGGTCAGGTGGGGTTGTAGTAACCTCAGTTATTTCTCAGGATTTTTTTGCTCATAATTTCCAATTCCCCTGAACTGTTGACTCTCAAAATCACTTAGCAATAGAAGTCTTTTGCTCCTTCTTTGCACAGGAACAACCACACTATAACAGAAAACATTTATTCCAGAGTCAAACATGTATTCAAAACATTAGCTCCAGCAAAAGAAACAATCAGACACAAGAGCTTTCAGTTCCATTCCCAACAGAACACTTAGTAAGAAGAGAATGACTTTATCAACAAGCAGTAAAAACCTTAGTTTCCCATGTCTGAAAGAGATTTCATTAAATGCTTCCCTTGACTAGGTGCAGATCATTATATTTCTCATAGACTGTAAGCAATGTGAGCTGTGTCTGCACCTCCAAGCCTGTGCTCTGACTGACAGCTCTAGGAATTACAATAAATACTGCAGGAGCACAGGCAATGCTTTCCTAGGAGCCCACTGCCAAGCTGAGTGCTTCCTTGCAGAGAAACAAACCAAACAAAAACAAAACAACAAAAAAATAATAATAAACTGGAATAGCCCATTCAGTGCTGTTTCTCAGATAAGAAGGACATTCATCAGGGAATCCCCTTCCCGTTCCCCACCCCTGCAGGATTCAGGCTCGGACCCAGGACATGCTCCCCTCCCCAGCCACAGTCTCTGAGGTTTCTCACCTCCCCAGCTCCTCCCAGGCCACCAAGGATGCCACAAAGGGGGTCCCTGCCCAACCCTGGGGAGACCTGAGCCTGCCCAGCCCACCCAGCCCTGTTCAGACCCTGCCAAGCCCCTCCTGGCACTGGGGATGGGAAGCTGCCCAAAACATCTCCAAGGTTGGGCTGCATTATCCATGCACTCCCTGGCACTGATAAAGGCCACAGTGATGGTGGAAAAAGCCAATTCCCAGCCTGAGAAGGATTAATCTTGCTATGTAAAATGTATTGGCTACAGCCAGGGTTAGTCAGCCATGGGACAGTCTCAAGCCACAATTAAACCAAGTGCATACAGAAAATTATGCTTCTTGCAAAGACAGAAGAGGGCAAAACACTGTTAAATTACCTTGCTTGCTACATTTTTTACTGAGTAATCACTGATGCCCTGAGAGGTGTGAGGGTGGTACTTTACTCTTCCTTCCCCACTCAAAACTGCTCAACCAGTCCTGATTCAGGCAAGGACACTGAACCAGCCTGGGGAAGCAAGGCAAACCCACCTCCAACTCCAGTACTAATGAGGATTGTCTTAAAAGAGAGGATCAATCTTTTCCAGCCCAGTTGTATTTCTCACTTGCAGATGAGTTTATCACCAATAGCTAGAACACTTTCTGCCACTCCTGCCAAAGGGCTGGGTTATGACAGCTCCTTCCCTGTCCTGAGCTGTGAGATGTGTGTGCATTCTATCCCCACCTGTCAGAGCTGGGGCAGCTCTCTGCTGTCCTTGGGGCAGTTTTTTCTTTATCTCTCCCACACCAACCCTCCCTCCAGCAGATCTCTGCTGCCCATGGCCACTGAGTGTCCCTGCAGGGCTGATCCAATCCCAGCATCCCATGGGGAGATGCTCCGCCCAGGGGAGGAGCCAAGCATTCCTGCCTGGATCCAATCTGGGCCTGGCACAGCACAGCAGCCTTTGCCCCCTGCGCTGCCAGAGGAGCAGCTTTCTGCTGCCCTGCAGGGCCAGAGGGAGCCCAGGCCCATCTGCAGCAGCCCTGGAGCTGCAGAGGAAAACTCCCCCCTTGTGCAGGATCCCTGCTGCAGCAGAGCCACAGCTGGGGCTGCAGGAGGGCTGAGCCCCCCTGGGATGGGGCTGGGACACCCCCTGACACACAGGGGGCAGGGACTGCTCTCACTCTGGCTGTGGTTTGGGGTTTTTTATACTATTGTATTTGTATTTTTAATTTTCCTAATAAATAACTGTTATTCCTACTCCCTTATCTTTGCCTGGGAACCCCTTAATTTCAAAATTACAACAATTCAGAGGAGGGGGTTTACACTTTCAATTTCAAGGGAGGTTCCTGCCTTCCTTAGCAGACACCTGGCTGTTCAAACCCAGACACTCCTGGACCCAAGAACTGCAGCATTGCCCAGCGGATCAGGGAACATCACCCAGCACTGCTGGGGAACTCAAACACAACCCACAGCATTCCCACCAGGCCAGGTTCCAGCTCACAGCCATGCAGCACACAGGGCAAACTGCAGGTTTAACCACTTGCACTCAGTTTGCAGGAAAGGTTTGCAAAGCAGCAAAAATAACTTGCAAACATCTGTTTAATTCCCAATTTCTTTACAGCTCTCTGTAACCAGTGTGCTGCTTTAGAAAGGAACAGGGGTATTGCAGGTACGAGGCAGGGAAGGAGCAGCAGGACACCTGCATGAGCAGGATGCAGCTTCTCCATGGATTTTTCCAGCCCCCAGAACCAGATCAGCAGAAGGAAATGCAGATGTAGCAGTACAGCTGCAGCACTTCCTGTTTTAGCTTCATTTTTGTCACTCCTTAAGGCATGTTTGAACACTATCTGTGAATAAACAGCAGTAAAAGTTGTTTGTGTGCACAAAGGAAAAGCTCTTTCCCTTTCTTTGGTGCCAGCCAACACCATGAAGACAGTCCATGGATACCCACACTTAGGAGAAAGGACAGCAAATGGAAATTTTAGTTCCATGCTAAAATACAGTCAGTGATCACTCAGAGGCTCTTAATGCTGCAGCTCTGATTGCCCTCACACACCAGCAGAGACAAAGGAATGCAATTTAACTGTGCATTCCTAAGAGGAAATTATATTCCCCTCTCTCTCTCTGTCTCTCTCAAGCATTTGCAGTTTTTCAGAAAATGACATCAACAGTATAAATCACCTGGGCCTAATACAATGGACAAAGTCAGAGTAATCAATTCTTATTTATTAATCAGCCTTTTATCATGATGTTCCATAATCATTATACCCCAGTTTGGACACAATAATAATGAAGCTAACAGAACAAATGCAATTTGTGGTGAGTAAGATGTTGGCAGGCAGGGGCAATAACATTGCTTGATGACAATGTATTTAGGCAAACAGGTCTTGGTTGGAAGGAAAGATATTAAAATAGACAGAAACACACCAAGGAAAGGAGGTATCAGATATTTTCAAGTTGTTATTAAAAAAAAAAAAGGAAAATAAAGAAGATAATAATGTTAGAGACCAATCTGCATCATCAGAAATGAAGGGCTTAGGGTTATATAAAATCACAGGCACAGTAACAGCATTTGAACATCCTCACAGAATCTAAATAGAGAGTGAGGTTACAAGAGTCAGATGAAGTGAAAAAATGAACATTTTTCTTGGAAGAAAATCCTTTTAATTACAAAAAGTATTCTGCCTGGGACAGTGCACGGAAAGCCTGCAAATCCCAGCTGTTTGTGCCCACCAAAAACAAGAGCCACCCCCTAAACTCTTGCCTACTTCATTTGCCTCGCCTGTGTGAATGGAAGAGCTTAAAAAATGGCCCAGGGAGAAAACCACAAAGCAAGGAATGGTGCTTAGATCCTTGGGAGCAAAGTCTGCTGCAAATGCCACATTGCTGGGGGTGCTTTTAGCTCTCAAAAACAACCTTGTTCCCATGATCAGAGGAGTTTCTGGGTGAGAGGGATCACTGCAGCACACAAGGCACAGTTCAAAGGGACAGCAAGCCACACAGAATAATTCTGTGGCAATCTGACCCCTTGAAATGCTCAGAGCAGCAGAGCCCTGCACCTTAAAAATCTCAACTACTAAAAAAGACAGGGTAGAAAAAAAAAAGGAAAAGAAAGGAAAAAAACTTGTTTATAATAAAGACTACATTCTGTAGCAATTTCCTAGATTCCTGGGGTTAGAAATCTAGATTGCCAATGGATAAGTGAGCCTTAAAATCACATCCCTGCTGACAAAAATTCATTTCTTATAACCGTCTCCATTTACCGGAATGTTGAATCTTTCCCATGGGGAAGGAACAAATGAAAATGTTATTTCTCTGCTCATGAACTCATACCTTTCTGTCTGCTTTTCACTGTTGGCAATTTCATTCTCTTCCAAATTTGACTAAAGCCCATGACCTGGGGGAAATAATGTCTATATAATAATCTTCTGAAACTCTAATTCTGAGTCATGTTTTTTTGGATGTTGCCTCACACTTTATGAAAATTGCACTGAGCTACGAAATGTAAGTGATGTGATGTCTTTGCTTTAACATAATCATTTTGTCTGGTGACCATGTTAATAATGATAATAGTAATAATAACAATAATAATAGTGTCTCATTCGAAAGCCACAAAGCTAAAATAAAATTAAAAAACAGACCAAGCCATGCCCAATGATAAAAAAGATGTTGCAGCACCCCATTCCATGGGTTCATTTTCACTGCCCTGTGGAAAGAACCAGTCACAACTGGTAGCAAATTAATGGGGTGAGAGAAGCAAGCAGAACCATCTTGACACTGGCTGAGCAGCTTAATAGCCCTAAAGCTGCCCTGGCTGTGCTTGGGGGACCCCATAAATCCCTTACTCTGCTCCTGCCTGGGCTGAACCCCACATCTGCACGTGGGGAGAAGGCACAAACACCTCCATAAAGCATCATTATTGGCTGGGGCCTCTCGGGCAGCTTGCTGAGCAGACTCAGCAGTGGGGGTGTTTGCAGTTGATCAGCTCTTCCCCCAAAAGCAGAAATAACTTCAGTGTCTGTTTATTGGCTCCACAGCCACACACCAGCTGCATCCCTGCCCAGCTCTGTAAATCTACCCAAAAAAGGCTGTACATTACCAGATGTTTATTTTATTTTATTATCCACACTGACCCATAAAATCTACAATACAGTAGATCAAATGGTAGAAATCATTAAAAACTTGCTCTGAACAAAATTGGTACTGCCATATGTTTTGGGCCTTCCTCCAATGAAGTTCCACTTAGCTCCACAGGTATAAATCCAGAATAACCCCATTTTCAGCAACAGCTATTTCACATCTGCAGAGTTGCAGCCTTATGGGTGTTGGAGTTTGGTCTCTCATGTTTCTGGGATGAGTAACATATTTGTTTATTTATTCCTTTATATTTATATATACACATATAGATATTACACATCCAACTGAGAAATACCAAACAAATGAGGGATGTTTTACAGGTTGGAACAGAAAAGCCTGGCTATGACAACTTGAGAAATTTTTACCTGATGTACCTGAACATCAGATTTGCAGTGAACCAAAGCCCACAGCAATGCATGCTTGCCGCCAGGCAAACACCCTGTAAGTAAGACTTTTACAGAGCACCCTAAATCTGCAAACTGGTGCCCATAAAGAGCATCTTGAATCAGGAAGAACAGGGGGAAGTGAGAGCCCAGATCTTTGACAGCAAACAACACATTCCAGTGGGATGAGAGGGTCCATGGTGTCCCTCTGACAGCCTCTGGAGAAGGGATCTGTCAGAGGCAGCTCCTGCATGGGCTGGGGCAGGCTGAGCTCAGCCCAGGCATGGCTGGGTCCCCTCTGCCTCTGGGGCCCTGCAGCTGCCCCATCTTCCTGTGGCTGCTCTGTAATGAAATCCAGCCCCTCACGCAGCTCTGAACCAGCTCAGCAGGCTCAGGCTCTGGGCTCAGGTTCTGGCTCAGGTTCTGGCTCAGGTTCAGGCTCAGGTCTGGACTCAGGTTCTGGCTCAGGTCTGGGCTCAGGTCTGGACTCAGGTTCTGGGCTCAGGTCTGGGCTCAGGTTCTGGCTCAGGTTCTGGCTCAGGTCTGGGCTCAGGTTCAGGCTCAGGTCTGGGCTCAGGTCTGGGCTCAGGCTCTGGCTCAGGTCTGGGCTCAGGTTCAGGCTCAGGTCTGGGCTCAGGTCTGGGCTCAGGCTCTGGCTCAGGTTCTGGCTCAGGTTCTGGGCTCAGGTGTGGGCTCAGGTCTGGGCTCAGGTTCTGGGCTCAGGTCTGGGCTTGGGTTCTGGCTCAGGTCTGGGCTCAGGTTCTGGCTCAGGTCTGGGCTCAGGTTCTGGCTCAGGTCTGGGCTCAGGCTCTGGCTCAGGATGCTGTCCCTGAGTGTGTGCAGTGCCTGCCCACACACTGCCATGGAGGGGGTGACTCTGGGACACAAGAAGCTGGGGGAGGTGATTGAATGAAGGAGGACCCTCATCCCTGCCAGCCCTGGGCTCAGGGGCAGGTCTGGAGCTCAGAGCCCGGGGCAGAGCACTCCTGCAGAGCTCCCTGGGCAATGGCTCCAGCTCCTGGCAGCCAAACCTGGCAGCAGTGAACGCCCAAAATCTGGGACACAGCTCTGAGTGCTCTGCCCAGGGTCTGCCCAGGTGGGTGAAGCCTCTTGGAGCCTCATCCTGAGCCCCTGAAGGGACACAAAGAACCCTGACTGGGCACAGCTGGGCACAGCTCAGCCCAAGGAGCTGCACTAATGCACGAGTTCCCATGCACTTGTGCAGCTCCATCAGGCCTGGCACAAGAACAGCCTCAGTTTCAAATCAATCCTCCCTGCCATTTGCCTCCTCACAAGAACTTTAATTTGGATATTCTTCCTAAAGCATCCTTAGATCCTTTGATGAAATCATCTGAGAAGTGCACACTCTTAATTTGTTGTTGTTGTTGTTGTTATTAATGGTGGTGCTGTAATGTATTTAAAAAAAAAACAACTTTACAACTTCCTTACATGACAATGGTAAAAGGTTCATTTTAAATAATCAAGAAAGAAATCATTTCCATTAGATAAAGCAGTCAATAGCATCAGGAATGTGGCTGCAATTACTTGTTGCACTTTACAATGAAATCCTTGTAGTATAATAACCACAAGATGATGAAACACATTTTGTCTCCATTTCACATGACTGACCCCAATTTTGCCAAGGACATCTGAACACATTTAACATACTGAGATCTTCCATTAGGATAATGAAAATACACATTATTGAATTCTGTATTTGCTTTATAGTGCTACAAATAGCAAACTCAATCTTTCTTACTTTTGGTAGCGACTACACCTGCATAATTGTTCACATTTCTCAGAGGCTGAAATAAACTACAAAATGAAGAAAGAGAAAGATGTTGACCCCACAATCCATTATGCAGCACTTAGATGATTTTATTTGCTGCATGTGTTGAGTAAAAGGATTGTGTATAACTTAACAACCTTCCAAAGATATCCAAGTGCCCTGCACAGGCTGCACTAAACCAGCCAAACTCTGCTGAGCAGCTGACAGGAGGTGCTGGAGGTTCCCTGGGAAGCAGCAATTGCCAGTGCTCACAGCCATGGGGGAAATTCAGCTTTGCTCCCAGGTACAAATATCTTGCTTTGAAATGCCTGAGTGTCATGGCCAAGCCCAGCATGGAAACACATGGTCAGCCTTTTGCTATCCCTTTTCAAGAGGGGAAATTTCAGCCACAGAAAACTCCTATCAAAGGCAGCCCCAGCTTTTATCTGTTCAGTGCAGATGACACCTACCTTCTCTCTGCTCCCAGG
Organism: Melospiza melodia melodia; assembly: GCF_035770615.1. Lineage (NCBI taxonomy): Eukaryota > Metazoa > Chordata > Aves > Passeriformes > Passerellidae > Melospiza > Melospiza melodia. Next base: position 4,883,186 of record NC_086214.1, read on the forward strand.
TCTGTCTCTGCTTGCATACAACAATCTGCTTTAGATCGAGATATTTTCATCTCTTTTCTTGTCCACAAATCTCAAATCACTGAAATTGGAGCCCCACAACTGAGATGCTCCAGGCACCACTAAAAATTGATTTATATCAGAGAGAGAAAAAAAATCCAGTCCTTCAGGCTGCTGGTTGAATACAGTAAAGGTCTGGACTGCCAGATGTAATAAATACTCTTGCCTCTTTTTTAAGCCAGTGGCTCATTATTTTCTTTTCATTAGCTTTAAACTTCACTGCAATGCTAGGAACATGAGTTATACTTGCAAGGTCCCTGATGTTTCATTTGGCTTCTCTTTCAGGGGCTGGCACTCAGAGCCAAGGAGGAATCCAGTGAAACAGGCACTCATCACCCACTGCTCTGCAGGAGCAATGCTCCAGGTGTAGTCACTTCTTGTTCCAAAGAAAAATCCAGCCATGGATCACAGCTTTCATCTGCTGGGCTCTGTTCAGTGCAATCTGCTGAGACATTTACAGGTTATTTATTCCACAGCCATTGCCCAAAACAATGTAGTAAGTCTGGATGGCAGTGAAATTTGGATCATTAACAGCAGCTCTCCTCAACCAAGGAGTGTCCCTGCCCCCACATCTCCCCACCATCATTTAGAACCTCAAACAGTGTTTCTCACTGCTTTGTGAATATGAGGGATTTGATCTCAGACAATTTTGAAGTCTGCATCACACACAGAAGCTGCAGTGTTGAAAATGACATCACAACTCCACGGGGAAGACATTCCACACTCTGAACCCCAGCACCTTTCTGCTGTACTTGGCGGGAGGACAGGTATGCAATGACAATGAAATTCACAGGCCAGAGAGGAAATCTGAGTCTCCAAAATTCCAGAAGTACATTCTGCAAATTGCTACCCAGGTCTGCAATGTAACCAGGAGGGAGAGAAGCTAAAAGATGCTGCAGCCTCTGGCTCAAGGCACCTCCACTCCAGCCCAGCTTCCCCAGAGGGGTCATTCTGAGAAAGCAGCAATGCACGAGGACCTGCAAGGCACTGGGGTCAGCAGGGACAGTAAGGCCATGGGACCATCATCAGTGTGCACAAAAGGGGTGCCAGAGCCACTCTCTGTGACAGCTGCAGGCACAGCTGGCCAGCAACACTGAGAATTCAGTGTGCTCCTGTCACAAGGGGTTCTGGGCGCTGCTCTCCTTCCCAGGCCAGGAAGAATCACCAAGAATCTCACCATTTATTTGGAAATACTGCAGCAGACATGGTTGGGTGAGAAGGTATGAACATGGTTTATGTGCAGAGAGCTGTACATTGCTCAGGTGCACTCATGTCTCATGCAGATTAGGAAAATTACCAGTTCTGTTCTGGTGTTCTGTGCCTTTTCTGCACAGAGACATAGAAAATATGAAGGGGACACCAATGTCCTGCTAATGGCTTAGAGCCTGTCCCAGAGACCCCAGCCTTCACTGCTGTTTATCTGCACTGCAGGACTTCAGCCTGGGCAGCTCCATGGCTCTGCACCAGCATCAGAGGCACAGAAAAACACAAGCTTGCTCTCAGAGTCTGCTGTTTTACACTCATCACAGACAAATGGGCAACTGCAAACATCTAAGCACAAAGCATTGGAGGCCTTGGAAAGCAAATTGCCTTCATTTGGGCTTCTGCATGTTTTGAATGCCATGATCTGATCTCTCACTGTTACTGCTGTAACAGTCTGGAAGATCTATTAAAACTTGCACACTCTGGTTTTCAGGCTTTCATCAGAATGCCAAATTTACCTCCATCCACTTCATCTGAGGAAAGCTGAGTTACAACACTGATGCATTTGGAGAAGATGCTCTCGAGGCAAAAACCTGTTCCATAAAACACAGAATCTGAGCTGCCACTGAAATGCTGGCTGAATTTCCAAAACCATTCAAGTTAAATGGAATGGTTAAAGAATAATTTCCACTAAGGAAATTCAAGTTAGAATGGTTCTTTAGCAGTCATTTTGACTGACAAAGGATGGATGCTCCATGCCATTACACTGCTTTTACTCCAGTGCAGTTCTATCTATTTCAGTGTTTACTAATTCCAGTTCAAGGGAGATGATCAAAATTAGAGTCAATTGAGTCTGATATAAAGAAGTTCTCAGATCTCTCCACTCCATTAACATCAATTTCTGCACTCCATTAACAGCAGCTTTATTCTCGTGTAACTGCATTGATTTCAAAAGAGTTACACCATCCTGTTGTCAGTGTTAAAGAAACAGAAAATCAGACCATATTTCTTTAACAGTTTTATTATTCTGAAAAATATTACTTCCCTCAGACCATTAGCACAAAAAAACCACACAAATATTCTGGTAAAATGTAATAGCTGAACAATCTAGCAGATAAAAACTGTATTTAGATTCTGACCCAAAGCCTACTGAAGTCAGTGACTTTTACATCAGACCCTTTGCCCCCTCTTTAACCAAAGTTCACACACCCAGCACCAAGGATGCTGCAGCCCTGCCCTGCAGTGCTAAATGGACTCACCTTTGAACCACAGCTGCTGAAAATAATTGCACTGAGCCACATCAGCTCCTTCCATTCTGCACTAAGCTGACAGCTCCCACATAAATTGGATTCCAAGACCAGGAGCTCCCAGCACAAGGCTCTGGGGTTTGCTGTGTGCCTGTGCATGGACACACATTCCTGCAGACACATAAATACCAACTGCAGGTATCACAGAGGATGAGCTGCTCTATTAACTCCCAGTCACTGAGAATTATATGTGCTGAGATCAAACAAAGAATGGGCATTGACTCCAATATGCTTTAAATCAGGCCTAAAATAAAGAGATTGGTAGTACTGAAGTACAATAGCCTCTTAAATATTTCAAAAGCTACAGTTTAGCAGAATGAAAATGTGCCATAGCAGTGCTGTTCCTAGAAAACACAAACACCAGTCTATGCACATGGCTGTGAATAAACAGCTGACAGTCTCTGCATTTACTCTGAAGCAATTGCTTAAATAAAAAAATTGTCTGTGACATAAATAATCCAGTAGGTTAAATTCCCAGAAGTGTCAGCTTTTGTATTATTGATGTCTAATATTTTAAAATAAAATCAAGTACGATTAATCTTCTTGTATTACTGTAACGAGTGGAAAGAAATCACTGGCAGAATACATTAGTGGTTATCAAAAACAATCAACTGCATTTTCCACATTCAACCAAAATGAGTGGCTGATACTAGAAGAAAGATTAAATGGAAAACTGATCATAGGATATGGAAGGCTCTCTCTGTTTTTAATGGAAATACATATGAAAATATCATTACAACTGTGCTGCTAAGTATGCAATACTGAGGTTGCTGAACCAAAATAAATTGGTATTGAAATGCCTGACAAAAAGGTAATAACCTTGAAATGGGTTTGATGGTTCACTTTGAACTCTAGTTCCACTACATCTTAAAAAAAGAGAATAATCTAACAGAATACTGCAATACCACCCATTCCCATTGGGTGCAATGCACTGTACATTCTGGCTCAGGCCATGGCCCTTCAGTGCTAATCAGGGTGGAGGGGGCTCAGGTACTGAAAATAACCCCTGTGATCATCCCCAGGAGAAGGTTCTCAATCAAATACTGCCACACAACTAAAACCATGGACGTTTTTCAGAGATCCTGACGATGCAAAGCTTTACCCACACCAGCTCAAGGCACAACCCCACAGAAATGCCAACCAGAGTAAGCACTACAGGTTAACTAACTGTGTGCAAAAGTTACCAGCTCTGCCTATGGAAGTACAGGTCTGTCAAGATTGTATAAAATACTCACCTCAAAAAAGCCTTATCCTTTCCCAGGAGGAAAAAAAAAAAAAGGTTTAAATCAAAAGAAATGCTTAATTCACATGGAAATGTAAAATCCATGGGATTGGATTCAGCAGTATTCTATCAGGAATGCAAAAGTTGTGTTTCAGTATTGATTAATGGCAGCAAGCCTTGAATTTGCTTGTAATTTACAATCACTTCCTTCAACAAATGTCTTCATTTAGTATCATTATGAGTTTGGCATGACAAGATTATTACGAATCACTCTCTATCAGGAAGAATCACCAAGGAACCCACCATTTATTTGGAAATACTGCAGCAGACATGATTGGGTGAGAAGGTATAAACATGGTTTATGTACAGAGAGCTGTACATTGCTCAAGTGCACTCGTGTCACATGCAGATTAGGAAAATTATTAGTTCTGTTCTGATGGTGTTCACAATGTGCTGCAGCCAAACACGAGGAAGGTGCAGCCCCTCCTGTCTGGAGATTCCAGCTGGAATTGCCGCTCCTGTCTGCTGAAGGCAGGAGAGCCCCAGCAGTGCTGGGAGGGCAGCACAGAGCCAGGCTGGCAGGGATGGCACAGAGAGCCCTGCAGACAAACAGCCAGGCTGGCAGGGGTGGCACAGAGAGCCCTGCAAACAAACAGCCAGGCTGGCAGGAATGGCACTGGGGGCTCTGCAGACAAACAGCCAGGCTGGCAGAGATGGCACTGGGAGCCCTGTAAACAGCCAGGCTGGCAGAGATGGCACTGGGAGCCCTGCAAACCAACAGCCAGGCTGGCAGGGATGGCACAGAGAGCCCTGCAGACAAACAGCCAGGCTGGCAGGGATGGCACAGAGAGCCCTGCAGACAAACAGCCAGGCTGGCAGGGATGGCACAGAGAGCCCTGCAAACAGCCAGGCTGGCAGAGATGGCACAGAGAGCCCTGCAAACAGCCAGGCTGGCAGAGATGGCACAGAGAGCCCTGCAAACAAACAGCCAGGCTGGCAGAGATGGCACTGGGGGCTCTGCAGACAGCCAGGCTGGCAGAGATGGCACAGAGAACCCTGCAAACAAACAGCCAGGCTGGCAGGGGTGGCACTGGGAGTCCTGCAGACAAACAGCCAGGCTGGCAGGGATGGCACTGGGAGCCCTGCAAACAGCCAGGCTGGCAGGGATGGCACTGGGAGCCCTGCAAACAGCCAGGCTGGCAGAGATGGCACAGAGAGCCCTGCAAACAAACAGCCAGGCTGGCAGGGATGGCACAGAGAGCCCTGCAAACAAACAGCCAGGCTGGCAGAGATGGCACTGGGAGCCCTGTAAACCAACAGCCAGGCTGGCAGGGATGGCACTGGGAGCCCTGCAAACAGCCAGGCTGGCAGAGATGGCACCAGGCTGGCAGGGATGGCACTGGGGGCTCTGCTCTGCATGCAGGGATGTCTCAAACTCAGATAGCCAAGGTAGTTCCCATCCCCTAGAGCATCTCCCCCATGCCCTGGTGGCAGCTGTCCTCCCACCACAGGGACAATGACACAGCTCATGAAGCAGCTTCTGGAGGGCTCAGCTTTTCAGCTCGGGGTATTTTCTCTCCAATTTGAGTTTAACTCACTGTGCTTCAGCAGCCATTGGTTCACCTGCCTGGCAGAGGAGTGATCTCCATCACAGGGGCAGGACAGACAGCCTGAGGGCCACAACCTCTTCAGCTGCTTTTGCCTTTAATTTGCCACAGCTTGCAGGTCAGGGAGTGAGGCAGGACCTCAGTCACAGGGCTGCATTTCAACAGAGCACTTGGGAGCAGTGAAATCTGCAGAACAAGCAGTGATTAAAGTCAAGCAGGTGCCTAAATGCTCGGCCAGACTGAGACCATTTAACCTGCACCAAGAGCCTGGACTTGCCTGGACAGCTCAGTTGGCAAAATTCATCCATGGGATGAATGCAGTGCCTGTCCCAGCCTGTGTGTTAATTATTGACATTGCTTGGGTGATTTTAGAGTCTTATATTGATGTGTTACTCTGAATGAAAAGCTTTAACAACCAATATCACAATGCACACACATTGCCAATGAACAGGCCAGGACTGTAAATGCAACATAAAGCAGAAGAGAACACACAATTCTTCCAGCCTTGATCATTCACACTGAATTTGCAAAGTGCAGATCATGGCAGACACTGAAACATTTTCTCATTTTGAAAGAAGTCCAGGCAAGCACCACATGCTGTGAAATATTATCTTATGGGAGTTGTTTTGATAAAAACAAATGGCCAATCCTAAAGATTAATGCTTCATATGATGTATTCAGGTTATTAATCCCACCTTCTTCTTTGCACCAGCCCCAGTAGTGAGTGTTTTCTGGAAAACTGCATGGAGCCAGATGGTTAACTATTGGAAATCTATACTAAAAAGATTAATGTTACCCCATGACAGGGATCAGTCATTTGTAGAGATTTCCTAATACAAACGGTGCCATTTGTTTATTCAGACTGGCTGGATGAGCTGTACTCTGAGGAGAGCCTAATTAGTTCTCAAAGATTTTCAAAACATTGGGGCCCAGCTGCTGAGCTCAGCTCCACATCTGAAGGGAAATTACAGAGGTTTCCAAGTACCACCAACACCAGGCAGGCAGGTAAGAGTGACTGCTCTGCAGATGCCTCTGAGCTCTTCACTCTAACAGGGTCTGGGGAAAGGTTCTGGTGTGCTGGACAAGTTAAATATTCACCAGTGGCCATTGGAAACCTCCAGTGCCAGGCACAGATTAAATATTGCAGTGCTGGGTGCCATCATGCCTTAGACAGAAGAGCTGGGCACAGCCACGGTGTGAACACCCACCCACCCCATCAGCCTCAGCTCAGCCCACTCAAAGGCACAGGAACAAATTCCAGCCTTTCATGGTGCTTTTGTGTGTAAACTAAACTTACTGCAAGGAAAGAAGCAGGCATGCATTACACGAAAATTTCAAAGTGTGAACAGTACTTACTAAATTTCACAGTAGCCCTTCTTCCAGATGGATAAAAGAACCAATATGTGCAAGGCCACTGCAATTTCCAAAGCACTCAGATTAAACCCCCTGCATTCAGGGGAGTGGTGAAGCACATGCTTTAAAGTGAAGCACACACTTAAATCCCATTGACTTCAGTTATGCATGTGTGCTTACACGCTGTCCTGAATAAAGCAGATGTAAGCATGTGTTTAAACTTGAACCTCTGCTTTGTTGAGATGAGACTGTGAAGAGGAGAGTGAAATTTAAACTGATGCAAGAAATGGTGCTTTTATCTCCAGGCAACAAGGCCTTTCCATCAGCAGAGAACAGAGCCAGAGGGTTTTTTGGGGGAAAAAATCTACAAACAAGTATTGAATGGAGGGAGCCCTTGATGCAGGGAATGATTGGTGTTTGACTCTATGATTCAGAAGGCTGAAGAATTGCTTTATTAAACTATATGATATTACATTAATACTATATTATAACTATGCTAAAGAGATACTATACTGTACTGTACCATACCATACTATAGTACACTATACTATACTATACTATACTATACTATACTATACTATACTATACTATACTATACAAAAGAATATTAAAGAAAAACCTGTGACTGTCTGAGACAGCCAGGACACAGTTTTGACTATAACTGGACAAGGAAACAGAACAATCCTCAGCAGAATCTAATTGATAAATCTCTTCAGGTAAACAATCTTCCTAAGACATTCCACAAGTGTAAAAACAAGAGGAGCAGCAAGTAGAGATAAGAATTGTTTTCTCTTCTTCTCTCTGTGCTTCTCCAGGAAAAATCCTGGGAGAGAGAATTATGTCTCTCTCTGTTCAGAGAATGTGAATGCCACATACAAGCGCTTTTCTTTTCCTTCAAAGGGACATAAAGAATGAAAAAAAGCCAAAGAAAACCATTAAAACATAATGTTTTTACATAAACTATCCAAATGCTCAGTTCATCAGTTTGAGAGCACTGACAGTGCTGAGGCTGAGGCCAGGCCAGATGTTGAGTCACAAACAGCTGCTGCAGCTGAGGCCATTGCAAACTCCCCACTGGGAGTTACTGCTCCCCCGTGGAAGTTCCCACATGTGCCCTGCAGCCAGCAGAAGGATCTCATGCACCCTCCTCTACTGCCAGCAAAATCAACCTCACCAGCCTGAAAGAGCAGAGTGAACTGGAGCTGTGCTTAAATCCTTAAATCCATCCAGGGCTGGGCAGGGAAGGAGGTGCAGGAGCATCCCAGTACTGGCAGGAGGTTCCAGACAGGGAGGGCAGCCACAGCTGACACGGCCTCAAGGTTCACAGGCATGCTCCATGCTTTGGAGGGATAGATCAGGATTTTATTTTTTTCAAAAAGTACCACCTGACAAAGAAAACACATTAAGAAAAAAAAAAAATGGTGTGTCTCAAGAATAACAACCATTTGAATATTTTTTTTTTGGTGCAAAGAAAGGTCAAGTATAATGAGCTAGGCTAAAAAACAAATTGAAGAGCACATGAAAACATCAGTTTTGCTGTACATAAACTTGTTGAGCAAAACAAGCAAACTGCCCCCAAATAAGAGTATTTTTTAAAAAAGCATTTTCCTAGAAAGTTACACAGAAAAATATGATTTGTGAGGTGTGTCACACATCAGTGTTACTCACAGAGCAGCTCAGCAGCTGGGGTGGCCTGGCAGGGCTGATGCAGCCACTGGAGCTGCTGGGAACTGGAACCAGCCTGGACAGTTTTTGTTTTGAATTCTGAGCTTTGCACATCCACAACCACACTGATGTCCATGGACAGCAACTGTGAACTGGCTTCTGAATGATGAGGTCACATAGTTATTTACAATATATAATGATATAGTACATAACTAATTATTACAGAATTGTTATTAATTATATAATATATAATTATCTATTATTATATAATATTTTTGCATTATATTCTCTTCTCTCCAATGGTTTGTTTTTTTTTTTTAATCTCAAACTTCCCAATTAACTTCTTTTATGAGCTTTTTGACACAAGAACTGTTGATATATAGAAACTAATGAGAGGATCTCAGATTCTGCCATAGTACCAAAATCAAAATAATTCTGGCACTACATAAAAATTTAAACGAAAATGTTTTACACCTCATCCCAAAATCACATCCCCTTTGATCCTGTATCATTTATTCCATATGTGTCCATTCATGATGCAGTATTTTCTCCCAATGTCTATCTAAAAGCTCCATGAAACAAAGTAGGATTAACTATATTTAAATCTAGGCACCTTAATTTGGAGAAGTGAGAGCTTTAAAAACAGGTATTTATTAAGAAAGTGAATTTCTAAATAGTATCCTTCTCGGTGGTATAAATATCCAACGCAGACTTAATCAAGAACACATCTCGGAGGAAATATTAAAGCAGCATATGATTTGATACCAATGAAAAAAAAGCAATCAAAGCAGAGCATGGCTATAAATTAATAGAAAAAGTTATCTATCCAAACCAGACTAAAAGTAATTTTGTAAGTCAGCAGTAAAAAGTTGAATAAACACTAATTTAATCTATTTTAGATGCAGCAGTCAACAGATGAAATATTTTACTGCTGTCTAGCTATGTGAACACAGTCAACTGACACAATAATTGAAGGGAAGGGAGAAACAGAGACCCTGTGGAAGCAGGAGCACAGGAACAAGGGGAGGCACTGAGCTCCTGGGCCAGGGCAGCTGCTTGGCAAGGCAAAGCTGCAAACCAGAGATTGGATGCAAGGACCTGCAGATAATGGCTGTGACCTACTCCCACCATCCTGCCTTTCCGTGTGCTTTTAGGCAGCTCAGTCACCCCTTTATAGGGAACAAGCATTTCCCCTTCCTCTGGGGTGTGCTGAGAAAGGTGCTGGGACCCAGGACATTGCTCTGGCTGCCCTGGAGGACTCCAGACCCTGGCAGGGGCTCAGAAACTTTGGCATGGAGTGAAAAACACCTGTGCCTTTGATTTTAGCCCATGGAAACAATTACTGATTTTGTGTGAGCAGTTACAAGCCACAAGAGTTTGAGTAGAATGTTAGTGGATTTGTCACAGGGTGAAAAAGTAGAATTTTGGGGATTTAGAATGGGGGTTCAAGAGGCAAAATGGAGGAATCTGGGCATGTCCTGTCCTTCTTGTCCTTCTTCTTGTCCTCCATCTTCTGCTGTGATGGTGACACTTCTGGATTGGTTTAGAGTAGAGACAGACTGTCTACATAGGAGATAGGTGTTGGAAAATTATTGTAAATAAAGTACACCCAGTTCTTAGTATGAAAAGCCAACAGCACCCCAAGGGCAGGGACTGTGCCACAACCCAACCTGCTGGACAGATCTCAGCAGGTCAGAGACAGAATGGAACAGATCAGAGAAAATAAACAACCTTGAAAAGCAGAGCTGAGGAATCTCGACTTCTTCTTTGATTGTAGGGCTGGGCAAAAAGAGACTTTCTGATACCTTGGGGTCATCTCAACCACAGAAACCCTAGAAAAAGGAACAATTGGTTCCTCCAAAGGGGTATCCTGTGTCATAAGCAGCAAATTTCCTGGTACTGTGCAATGAGGAAGAAATAGATGGGAGAAAGATAATGCAGTGGAATTTCTTGGGATTGCCACTTCTCAAAGCCCTGTATTCCAATTGTTCCTTTACATATTCATCACCAACATCAGGCAGAGGCCCCTGGAGAGGACCTGGAGAAGTTTTAGGAAGCCAGGCTACCAACAGCCAAAGAGTGCTATGATTTATTTCCTAGCTGACATTATTTATGCAAGTGAGCCTGTGACAGCCTGAGTGCCCACAGCTCTCCCCACGCTGCCTCAAGTTCTCTTTATCTTTCCAAAGAAGCTGCAGCAAACCCACCTTCAGATGAACATCCCAGGTGATATTTTCAAGAAATAATAAAGAGGCTTTAGTTATTATCACTCCAGGCATTTGTACTGCAGATAGGCAAGGAAAAGGACTTTATAACTGAGCTCAGAAATGAATGAAGAGCAAATTCAAAGCAGTTTAATGACACTCAGACAATGATAGAAAAGCAAGGAAAGAAAAAAGAAACACTGGGAACTGAACTGAAAAGATGAAAGCAAGAAGTAATCAATGGATAATTATGATACAAGCAACAAAATTAAACCTAAGCTTTGACTCTGAAAGGCACCTAAGCAAAGCAGCTCCTAAGCCTAAAGCCAGGCACAAACTGGATAAAACTGCCTGCAGGTTAACTCAACAACAAGCTTTCCTCAAATCTTCCTTTGAAATAAATGAATGTAGACATTAGAACATGGTTTTCTAGTTAAACACAACAGAATTTCTACTGATTCAATGAGAACAAAGTCCTTTGAAGCAATGAAGTACTCTCTAAGAAAGAACATGGTGCTCAGAGGGCTGTCAAGTGGCCTCTTGCTATGAATTCATAATGATGTCAACCTTTTATTTACTGTTTCTGTACTACAGAGAATTGAAGTAAGCACAATGTATTTAGTAAACCAAAACCATGAAAATATCTGCAAACTGCTGGGAAACACTGGGCAAATGAGGGGCACTGGGGATGAATGAGGAAGGTTTTGAGAAACAGAGGGGGAATCACAAGAAAGTGTGTTCTTTTGCTTTCTTGGGGTTAAGGAATCCTTCTACCACAGAATAAATGCAGTGTCACACCAGGTGTCATTGCCTGGATACACCACAGAGCCAAGGAAGACACTCTGCTCTCACTGTCATTTGCAGTTACTTTATTTTTCCTTTTTTTTTTTTTTAAACAACATTAAATTTGCATTAGCTTGGATGGGGAAAAAGGATGGCATATAAAGGGAGAGAGGGCTGAATTAATATTCATAAGCAACATACTGGAGGAAGGAGAAGGGGTGATTTGAGCTTGGAATGGGAGAAGCAGACATCAGTCCTGGAGACCTCCTGCGTCACACCCTGCTCCCGAGCGAGCCCTGCTGTGTCCCTTCCCCATCCCCATAAATATTGCCTGCTCTGAACAGCTCTTGGGTTCCCCACTCCAGGGCACTCAGGGGAGGAAGCTGTTTTGGCTGGAGCTGGGCAGGAGCAGGTGGCACTCGGCAGCTGTGAGTAATTCTGCTCTGGCTGGCAGCTCGGCGGCCCCTGCACCCGGCACAGCCCGTGCGCGGTGGGGAAGGGCAGTGGGGAGGCAGCAAACAGGTCCTGGTGCTGTTTAACAGCATCCTGGGCTCCAGGCTGCCTCTTCCAAGCTGGCAGCTGGCAGCAGAGGTGGCTGCAGGGATGTGGCAGCTCGGGGCAGGTTTGCTGGGAGAGCCTGGCACAGCTGGCACCCCGAGGGGAGCACCCTGCCAGGCAGATGTTACTGCTGGGCAGGAAGGGAGGGAAGGAGGGAGGAGCAGGGCTCAGCACCCACCGGGTGGGAGTGATCTGTCACCATCAGGGCCTCCCAGAGAGCCCCATCACACAGCCCCTTTAGCTGTGCTGCCAATTCTCCAACCCCTGCATGAGCTCATCTACAGAAACAGGGGCTGCAGCTGGAAAACTTCTGGGGCTACTGCTGCTGTGCCATGGTACAGTACAAATACTTCACTTGTTACATTTAATGCCATATTTCACCACAGAAAAAGCAGAACCTGGATACCATAAGTGTGGCAAAGCCATCAAACTGTTTGTCTGGAATCAGTTACTTCCACCTTCAGAAGCCACAGGAGAAGACAAAAGCATGGAAGTAGAACAGGAGGCAGCAGCTTCCCTTCCCTTCCCTTCCCTTCCCTTCCCTTCCCTTCCCTTCCCTTCCCTTCCCTTCCCTTCCCTTCCCTTCCCTTCCCTTCCCTTCCCTTCCCTTCCCTTCCCTTCCCTTCCCTTCCCTTCCCTTCCCTTCCCTTCCCTTCCCTTCCCTTCCCTTCCCTTCCCTTCCCTTCCCTTCCCTTCCCTTCCCTTCCCTCATCACAACAGAGGGAACATGGGCTTGCCATGACCATCTCTGCTGGAATAAATTTTTCTATATGCTTGAAAAATCTCAAATCCCTCTCTTTTCTTTCAGCTGTGCACCATGAAACCCCTCACACCTGGGGTCAGAAATGATTCCTTGAAACTGCAACACATTCTTCTTGCATTGACTGATCTACCCCAGCCCAGCACTTGGTTTGAAAGGCTCCTTGCATTTCCACAGGGCACAAGTGTCACCACGTGCTGTGCTGATGCCACTCCAAACATGAGCTTCACTCTCTGAACCAGCCTGGCACAGGCACTCACCAGAACAGTTATTTTATCCCCTCCAAGCTCACCTTTCATCACCACCCCTGACAGACAAGTCCTCCTTGGCAAGGATTAACACTTTGCTAATGAAGTTATCTCCTGACCTCGTATTTTACCTGGTATCTGTTCTGCCACTGAACAACAACCTGTTTACAGCTGCTAAGGAGAAACAATTAGTCAGTGCTATCAATATTAGGAGGTTCTATTACACGAATAGCTTGAATCTGTTTGCCCAGCACTCCACAAACACACAGGTGGGACTCTGATGAACACACTTTTTTGTGATTCCCCCCTCTGTTTATTAATAACCTTCCTCATTCATCCCCAGTGCCCTTCATTTGCCCAGTGCTTCCCAGAAGTTTGCAGATAAATATCTGCAGATTTGGTTTTTATCTATGGATTTGGTTTAATATCTGCAGATTTGGTAAATATCTATGGATTTGGTTTACTAAATACATTGTGCCATGGAATAAATACAGGTCATGGAATGAAATGAACAGCCAAAACATTCACCATAAATTCTCATAGAAACTACTCTCCTTTCATTCACAGACAGCTGATTGTTACAGGTTTTTCCTATAAATTACTTTACAGTGATGCTACATAACATGGCCAAATCCACTGATATAGTATACCAATCTTGTCCCAGAAACATAGGCAGGAATGCAGAGATGTGCTGGCACAGCCCCAGCAGGAGTGAGCAGGGGCAGCAATGCCCCAACAATGCCAAGGGCAGGGCTGTGACTGCAGGAGTGTCCCAGATTGCAAGGCAATGTGTATTCTATCTGTTTGCCCTCTGTTAGAGGTGGGGCAGTTATCTGCTGTTCACTGGGCAGTTTTCCTTATCTCTCCCACACCCACTCCTCCCTCTGGGGAGACATCTGCTGATAACAGCTATTGAATGTCACTGCATGGCTGATAAGAACTACAGCATCCCATTGGGAGATGTGAGCCCAGAGGGAGGAGCCAAGCATTCCTACCTGGATACAATCTGGAGATTCTGGAACACCAGCACGGCTTCTCCACTGGATTCCCCAGAGGAACAGCAGCTGCCTCTTCTCCCACTGGATCTTCAGAGGAAGAATCCATCCTTCTCTACAGGATCCCTGCTCCAGCAGAACCACCCCTGACACTGCAGGAGGGCTGAGCCACAATTCCAATGGGACTGCCACCAACACCCTGACCCACAGGGTGTCAGGTTGGGTTCTGACTCTGTCAGTGTTTTTTTGGCTTACTGCATTGTTTATTTTATATTTTTATTTTCTTCCATAATAAATAACTGTTATTTCCTGCTCCCATATCTTTGCCTGAGAGCCCCTAAATTTCAAATTTATAACAGTTCAGAGGGAGGAGGTTTACATTTTCCATTTCAGGGGGGAGCTCCTGCCTTCCTTAGCAGACACCCGGCTTTCCAAACCAAGCCAAGGAGTCACAGCCCTGCTCACCTCAGGCCCCAAACCACACCATGGCTGGGCTGAGGAGTGCTGTGGCATCCACACCCCTCTGTGGAGGGAGAGTTCACAGATCAGGAGAGATGAGATTTCAGGAGGTGAACAGAAGCTACTTCAGCTGAATGCACATTAACCCTCAGGTAGAGTGAAGATGAAAATATTTGCCCTGCTTTTTCTTTTTTTTTTTAAACAGATTTACCATTGCTAAAGGAAAGGCCATCAAAAACCTTGACTTCCTAATGGTCTGAGAGCAGCAATAACCTAATAATCATTTTCTTATGGACAAAATACTCCCAAATATTTCTAATGAACCATTACAGCATGCATTGCAACTTTACAGGCCTTCATTTAATTACTTCCACTGAAACAAACACACAAATCTTCCAGCTCAGTGCTGCCACACACACAGACTCTCTGAGCACCAAGCCCTCAGCAACCTTCTTCTGATGGACATTTTTTTTCCAGGAAATGACACAGAGACATAGGTAAAAGGTGATTTAGATAGACTGCTGTGTCACAAATTGTCAGGATCTGATTTAAAGACCTTGCCTTTGTCAAGAAAGACAGTTGGGTGTCTGCTTTAAAGAAGTACTGGGAATATTTTCATCAAAGGTTTGAATTGAAAAACAGTGGGAGGTAAATATCTGAGATGTTGCCAAGAAAGACCACTATATCCGTGCAATTACCATTAACAGGGGACAGCAGTGGTTCAATGAAGTAATTCAATCTGGTGTCCTACATTTTATCAGACAGCAATTTTGAGTTCTGACATAAAAGGCTGAGAAAGGGGATTGGACTCTTTTCTCTGAAATTCAGCCTTAATTCTTGCAATCAGGAGATGTGTTCTCTGCTTCAGGTACAAGCCTGCTACCCTTCCAAGGTTCTCAAAAGAATAACCCAATATTCACCTTCAAAAGAAGAATAACCTAATATTCACCTTAACACCACTCATTGGCATAGGAACAAGTCATTCTTTGGGCAAGGCTCAGAGCTGAGTGCCTGCAGTATTACAGCAGTGTTTTCCTCCTGATTTAACTAGCTCAGATTTCCTTACTTGTGAATTTTGCAAGAAGAAAAAACCTATTGTTTTTTTAAAAAACAAACCATATGATGCAGCCTAAATTAATAAATGTATTCTTTCAAAATTAAAGAGAGAGAGAGACTGTATTTTTCAGAAAATGGCAAAATGAAAAGCTTCTGGAAACTGCCATCAGAATGACACCAGCACATGGCTTCTCCTCATCATCCATCCACAGCGCACACTCCTGGTTCCTTGGGGGCTTTTGAATTATCTTCCCCCACAGAAATCCTGTCAGTCAGTCCATGCCTGCCCTGGTGCTTTCCAAGGTCACCAGGTTTGCAGGGCAGCTCTGATTTCTCCTCTGCAAGGCAGCCCAGGCTGGCACAGGGCTCCCACACTGGCATCAGCTTCACTCCCTCTCCACACAGAGCCCACCTCAAACCCCCTTTCCAGGGAAATCACCACATTTTAGCCTTTCACCTCCTTTCTACCACAATGGCAAAAAGCCATTTGCCATTTTGGGCTGGTCTATAAATTCCTGTGTTACACCAGAAATCTTGAAAGGTTCTCCTGTTAACAGCACATGGTTGAAAATGTTAATTCATATTTAACTGAGCACAAACAACAATGCCATGAGATAATTTGCAACAGGAACAATCCAGTATCACTCTTTCCACTGGGCTAGAAATTCCACCAAGTTCCAAAACATCACAAACAAGAGAAAACTGGCTCTTGTGTCATACAGAACTGGTCAGCCCCCTTTACACAACACAAAGCCAGGAGTCCCTGCAGCACTCCAGTGAGGGATTGCACAGCCCTTTCCTTTCATGAAACCATACAGAACCTCCTCCAGAGACCCAACACTATCTTTCCTCCAAAATATCCAACATACAATGCAGGCAATGCTGCTGAGCATTCTCTTGTGCTGATATGAAACTGAGACCCTCAGAAGATGGAGGCTCTGTATATGACAGCTTAACTGCTTGCAATCAAACTAATTTGCAGGAGGATGACCTGAAATGAGTTTAAAAGCACCATAATGCATGTTTAGCAATCAGTGAAGCAATCCTTTATTATTCAGGTTCACATCTGCAATTTGTGTCACGTGTTAAGTGAAAGAGAAAGAGGGGGAACACAAAAAAGAATAATTTTGCTTTGCAGGAGTTGATGAGCACAACATGAGCCACAGTAACATGGGGCGTTGGAGACCAAACAGACTGACAGCAAATCTTAAGTCTTTCTGCTACTTACAGAAATCTTATAATGTCCAGAAGAAGAAATTATTAAATTAAACGCTTGCCTGTAAATGATTGTCTTGATTTTTCTAAATTGATTTTTGCTGGAAAAAAATGATTAAGCAAGTTCACCTGAAATACCACAAAAATATGAACGAAGAATGCCTCCAGGGTTCTAAAGGGTAAATGAAGTTATCATCCAGCCACTTTCAATACTCCCCTTTCTACTGGTTACAGAAGAGGGACACCCTTCTGACAAATAATGGAGAGTTTCCTATCACCCCTCCAAATACATAAACTCTCTTATTTCCTTCCTTTTTCCCCTTCTTTTTTTATGATATCTCCATTCATCACACTTGTAATCCATGGGGAAAAGGTGGCTCCAACAAGATAAGTGGGCAACATGCACAGAAACAGGAAGAAAAGGGAAGCATTTGCTGAGGAAAGGCAAGAGCAGCAAATGTAGCACCATTTCAGAAATTAAAAAAAAAAACCAAGCAAAAAAAAAACCAAAACAAAAAACAAAAACAAAAAACCAAAAAAACAAAACAAAAAAAAAAAAAAAAAAAACCCAAACATAGGAAAGACACAGAAGTGTGACACTGAGGCAAAGCACAAATAATTTAATATTTATTGATAATTAATACCTATTATTTATTATTTAATTATTAATTAGACAAAGCACAGAACTGCTCAAGAACTGCAGCAGGAGTGGGCTTGGGCAAGGAGAGGGAAGGCCCAGGCCAGCAGACCCTGCTCCATCCCGAATGACAATTCCTTGGGGATGTCACCCCCTGAATCACTAAAGTATCTGGGGACTGTCCTAAAGAAATTACTGTAAAGTTATTGAAGAAATTCCATTGTTCAGACAGAGGGTGAAAATCTGTGTTTCAGCAATGAGGGGACAAACCAGAAAGACCTGAAGTTCTGAAATCTGCTCTCAGTTCTGTCTGGCTGGGTAGGACACTGCTGTGGTGCCCTGCTCTCCTTCTGTAACATTTGGACAGCACAGTTCCACACACACAATCCAAAGAAATATATGTATTAATATCTTAGATTCAAAGCATGTTATTCAAAAAGCATGAGCATGCAATAGGGCAGAAGTTGGAGGAAATACCATCCTGAAGGGCTGTAAAAATAACTCCAACCTTCACCCCCTCTGCTCAAAATTTTCTGAGGAGAGACCAATTCTGACCAAATTCCAGCCCGGGTCATTTATTCTGCTTGCCTAATCTTTCCCCAAATGCTGACATAATAATATGTGAAATACAGAGTTTTCTTCTCAAAAAACTGTTGTTTTGCTCCAAGAATTGTTATTGTGATGAGCAGGATGCTGGAAATGCAGCTGCTCTTGTTCTTCTTGCTTTTCTGGTCATGTTGTTAGCAAACTCTTTAATGAGCCTCAGCTCTCCCTAGGAACAGCACTATGGTTTATAAATGCTAAAATTAATAGACCTGGGGTAGACTTTATTACATGCAATGTATTTACTTGGCAATGATGATGTCTCTCTTACAGCAGCAGTTAGAATAAACTGCATTTTTAATGGCTCCTGGAAAACAAAAGACAGCACCTAAAAGATTTGAGATGAAGAAACACCAGGTTTCCTGGTCTCAGTGCACCCCACCAAACCCACTCCACTGAGGGCTGCAAGCACTAATGAGTAATTACAGCCCACAGAGAGATTTCTACTGGGGATCTTGTCCACTTTGCTCCAATCTGAATTTACTATCAGAAGATTCATAACCTCTGTTGTCAGCTTCACTTCTGCAAAGAATGGGCACATGGAGAATTTAAAGTGAAGTTAAAATGGATTTCAATATACCCTTCACAATAATAGTTGGTAAAACTAATTACAGTGAGAAAATTGGAGATCATTCATTACCCTACTAAGCAAATTAGGATTTGTTAACAATGATTTATAGAGCCAGAGAGGATAACAAGGATACTCTTTCCAACTCCATTCACAGGGGACATGACAGTTCATGGTGTGGTGCCATCCCACAGCCACTGTGCAGAGCCTTTGTGGAGCTCAGGGTGTGTCAGATGGACACACACTTTTACATCAGCAAAATACACTTTAACATCAGCAAAATACACTTAAATGTTTGGCTCCTAAAGTCAAGCTTTAAAATTATCTGAGCAGCTTAATCTACTTGCAAGCACAGTTTTTTATTTACCAACACCTTGGTAAAGGTGTGGAGTAAAGGGCTCCATCCCTTCTGCAGCTTTAGCAGGTTGGATTTATTGAACCCATTTCAAACAACACTTTTGATCTGATCTGTTCTCTCCTGAGGAATCAGTGGGTCCTGCTGCCCTTCCCTGCAGTGGAGTCTCCACAGGCTCTCACCCAGCATCGCCAACCTGAACACCTCAGGGAACAAAGCTCAGCTCCTCAGGAGCACTGCCAAAACACATGGACCAGGCAATGAGGGAAATCTGCTCTTTGAAGGGCTCTCTGAGAGCTCAGAATGTGCTGCTGTAACTAATTCCACATTTAATTCCACATTTCTGCTGCAGGATGATGTCTCAGATGGAAATCACTCCCAGTGCACGGAGAAATAGCTGCCCTTATCTAGGCCAAAGCCTGGTTCTTCCATCATATCCATACCAAACACCACTGGTGCTCCCCTTATTCTCCCTGGGATGGGTTTTTAGAGCTCTGAGTAATGTAATGCAACATTGCACAAAGCAGTGTCCCAGTGGCACGCTGGAGCTGCACAAACATCTGCTGAACCCAACCCACTCAGGGCCAAATTGGATAGCACAACTGATTAGCCAGAGCCCTGGGGAATAAGCTCACAATTTATGTCTGCCTGAGTCACCAGCCCATGTGCAAAGCACAGTTTTAGCTTTTCTTTCTTTCTTTTTTAAGGTGGAGCAAGAGCACTGTTAGGAAAAGAAGGGTCACAGGAGGCTTCTGCCTTGCCACTGTTATTATCACCAAATTCTACCCTATTCTGAAAAATTCACAAACTCTCTGTATTTGGAGGAAAAGAAAATAACACAAACATGCAATACAAAAACAACCATTAAAAGAGGAACAGAAAATGCTCAGAAACAAAGACCCAAGAAGCAGACATGTACAGAAATGGAAATAAGTTGCCAAAAGCAGAGAAACTGTACAATTGTCAAAGAACCTGACAATCCTGGGAATCAGGGTTGTTGTTTAGAAGCAAAAGACTCAGTTATTTAAGTTTTGATTTCTGCTCTGTTCTGTGTTGCAAAGCAATGAACCTCTATCCCCTTTAAAAGGAATTTGGCTGGCAAGATACACAAATGAGCAAAACCGTTCTTCAAAGCTAGGTAAGAGAAAAAACTTTACTGTTACACAAATTCTAATTGTATTCTAAAACATCTCAGCCTCCTGAAATCTCAAGACAGCTGGACAACATTAAAAACTCCCATAATTCAAACAGCTTTCCTTTTAAAGAGATGGTGATTTTTTTTTCTAAAATTCTCACTACTTTCCAATTATCTGATCTGACATCTTGATGAGATGTAATCTACCTTATAATCTGCCTTTGATGAGAGACAATGACAATTTGCAATGCAAAAAATATCAAAGACAACTGGGAGATCTTCCAGGAAATATTAAGTTATGATTTCTTAGGGTGCACCAATATTAACAGCATGCCTAAATGTTTCTCCACATGCAGCAATCATAGACTGGACTGATCCCACAGGAAGCAGCAAAGTCAGGCCAGCACAAAAGGCTCCCAGGAGAATTAGAATGACTTTTTACCTCCTCTTTTCTGACTATTGGTTTAATATATGCCAAAAGAATGGGAAAGTGTCTGCTCTGACAAGGAGCACCAAGACAGGTGAAACACACTCCAGCAAAAGTGTCTTCTGAACAGAATCTACAGAAATGCCAACACCTGTGAAAGGAGTAGAAGAGAGTTGTTCCCAACTGAAATCCAAACTGAAGGTGAATTTAGAGCTCATTGACAGCTCTGCACCATCCCCTCTCCTTCAGGGGCCACTCACACTGGTCCCATTTTGCTGAAGGCAGCTCCTTACACAGTTTGTTCAGTCCAGGGCAGCTCTGTCACCCCAGCTGGGTGTGGGCTGGGCTGAGTCACCTGATGGAGATTCCCAACCCTGTCCATTGCCAAGGCAGGCTGGGAATGCCCCCCGAGCAATTTTGCTTTCCCTATTGCTTTTCCAGGAGCACTTTCACAGAGACAACAAGAACAGAATTCAATCTCCAGCTCTGCCAGTCAGATATTGATCTGCTTACAGTATAAAATGAGGTAAAATTCCAGCCTTCACCACTACCACTGAAGCTGCTCAATGAATTACTGGGCTGGAGCTATCACAGAGACACTGGAGGAATGACTTGGTGTTCCTGGGAAGTGTCAGCTTTATAAATGCTCCCCTAAACACTCAGTGATCTCTACAGAGTAACAGGACCTAAAAGTCATTTTGGCTTTGCTGTGGCATGCACAAACATTGCACACACATGGCCCAGCCCAGCCCTCAAAGCTGAGAGCCTGGTGCAAGCAGGGCCCTCCAAGGGGATCCCAAGCTGGGTTATCTCTGTGCTAGGCAACATGGCCTAACACATGAAGATTCCATTAACACTTGATTTAAACAGCAAACATGTGCCACTCAATGCATACCTCAGTGTTCATTCCTTTCTGAATTGAACCTGCTTCCCTCTGCAGTAGATGTCCATCAGTCCATTTGTACCTACCTGGTTCCTCTGGTGAGCTGCAGTACAGAATATTGTATAATAGGCCAATGTACAACATCCATCAAATCATTTCCAATTATCTATTAAACTAGAAGTTATTTTTACTATTTGAAACCAATGACCCCTGTTTTGATGTTCTGGGTTAACACCAAACACAAAAACTAACAGTCTTTTTCTAGTTAAAAGCTTTGGAAAAAAGAAATCAATTCAAGTGCATATTCCTTTGCACATTGATAATACAATAATTACATTGATCAGAAACATATGCTAATTGGATCACTCTGGAGCATTTTTCTCATTGTCTGGTACCACAAAACACATCTGGGTTTTATTTGCCCCATGTAAGTTAATAAGAGTATGGGCTTTTTTAAAACAACAAGCAAGATAATCCGAAAAACAATTTTCCAAAGTGAAAAGGGAGGGAAAAAATCCTTCATGTTTCATCCAAGACTGTGTAAGTGCAAAAACAACTTTAAGATAGAAACTGAAGCACATTTTCTACCTACTTGGCTATTAGTGAGGAAAGAGAAAAAGGAAGTTAAAGACTCTCAATACTGTGGCTACAGAAAAGAAACAGCTCAGTTAAATATATTAATGGCACCAACAAGGGATGTCTCCCCCACCTACACAGCCCCAAGTTGGAAAGATTTAAGATGCCAATCCATCAGCCCTAGAAGATGTCAGGCTTCTTCTTGTTACTGAATCCCTTGCTCAGGAGAGCTGGAAACTTTCAAGCTTTCTGTTGGAGCATAGGGGATGCTGACACCTTCCAGATTTTCACTTTAGTGGACCAACCCACAGACAGTATGGTGCAGGGAACAGCAGATGGCTTCTCTTCTGTTACCTCTGCTGCCTAGAGAGGAAGCTGAGCACCGCTCTCAAACCATGCATATCCAGCTCTCCCTGCAAGGAGAACAAGCTCATTTATCCAAGGCACAGCCCCCAGCCCATAATACACCTGTGCCATTCCAGAGCAGGTCTGCAGACCTCTGTATGACTGGAATTTTCCCAGACATAGGAAAGCAATTCATTCTGAACTATGGAAGGATATCAAGGTTTACTTTTAATTCTAAATAAATGTTGAGCCATTTGATATCATTTTTCCCTTCATCCCCTCCCTCTTAAAAATACACAACACAAACCAGGGCAAGTCATGAAAAAAGGAAACCAGCTTGTTTTTGTGTTTCACAACTTACCTTACACTGATCTGGGCTTTGATATAATTAGAACAACTACCACAAAACTTTTCCACCTGGGATGCTCTTTTCATACCTCACCACCAGCAGTTCTGTTTGTGCAGAAGTCCAGTGTAAATCCAGCAGGACACAGCATTTCTCCAGGTATTAAGCAACTTTTGTGCCATTTTTGTGAGACCACACGTTCACAATTTAATCCCATAACTTTCTGACAGGATCACAGACGTCTGTGACAAAAGACTAAATTCACCATGAACTAATAGAAGAAAATGACTCTCTGGGAATGTGACAAGAGTGCAGCCAAGTTTTTCCATCATGTAATTGAATACCACAGAGTTTACTTTTCCCCAGAGTTCAACGAGAAGATAGGAGGGGGCTTTGATTATACTGATAACTTCACAGAGCAGTGCCATGGGACAGGGTTCCTATTTTACCCACCTGGTTTTGGACATACACAATGCTCTGCTTCTCCCACAGTTATTATAAAGGCAGAAAAGATGTGCTTGGGAATACAGCATAAATTACAAGAGAAACAGGATATGAGCAATTTAGATATAAATCTTGGAAGAAAATAAGCAGTACATTGGCTTGAATGGAAAACTTTTTCCACTCCCAATTTATCTGTGCAAATAAAAGGAATATTGATGAATGTGGGAATGAACAGGAAGGTATGAATATAGACTGTTAAATCAATACAGGTGCATGCAAATAAATCACAAAATCCAAAAAACCTGATCAATTTTCAAACCAGCTGGGGCCTGGTCTGCTTCTCAGGGCATAAAATGGAAATCTGGCATAAATATAACTTCTTTTCCAAGAGTGTCCACGAGCCAGGGGCTTTTAAGCAACAGGTAGAAATCACTGTGCCACATTCTCTGGGCTGTGGTACACAGGAGATGAGGCAAAATATTGTAATGGGCTCTTTAAAATCTGTGAACCAACAAGAATGGGTGCAAGGGGGAATCAGGATCCTACCATCTCCCATTAGAGAGCTGGTCAGACCATGGCTCACTTTATTTGCTATAATTGTGTAAATTAAGTGCTGTTAGAATGTATGTAGTAATTAAAATGACACCTGATTAGTTCAGGGAAACACAGAAATGTTATTTGCAGGGTATTTGTGAGGAATAAATGAGAAAGGTGCACTCAGCCCTTGGGCAGAGGGGGTTGTGGGGTATTCCCTGTGTCCATGAATTCTGTGTGAGGCATTTTGTGTGAGGAACACTGCTGCTGAGGCACGGGGTGAAAGTGGAGATAGACACTTACAAAGTAGCCTGTTCCCAAGCTGGAAGGAGCTGAGCTCTGCAATAAAACACAAAGACAAAGTGGAAAGTCAGTGATGGTTTTTAACACGTTCCAATCCACACAGCTCATTACCAGCCCTTTCCAAGCTTTTCATCACCACATCACAGCCCCAGCGTCCTGCCCCTTGTCATCTGCTACTGAAACAAACACAATGTTGCTTAATTTTTCCCTTTACATCTCACAACCACTCCGAGATGGTAACGTGCTATTTACTGAATTCCAAGCTTCTGCCGTGGACGTAATTGCCAATTTATTTGACAGGCAGCTGGGTAATGAATTAATGATGGCATTTCGCCCTGCACTGAGACTAAACAGACACTCATCAAGCAGCCTCCCTGACATGCTGACATTCAATGCCCTGGACTCCAGCTCCTCAGCTTCGTGGCCACAAAGGGGCAGGAGGGAGGGGGAGAAAGGGAAAAAAAGTAGACTGACTTCAAAACAAAAACCCCGGTGGGTTTGGATGACTTTTTCAGTGTATGACCTGTTTGCCAATTTATTCCCGAAAGGCCCTGGTTAGTACACACATAGCGCTTTTCTAAAATGAGACATTTTGTAAACATAATTAGTAGTCTGAAATGTAAAGAATGCGTGGGCACAGAGAAGCTGCTTTAGTCAATGTACCATTTTCTGGAGAATGCAGTCACTACAATTTCCCATTTGGATGTCCACATTGTTTGACAAACCAAGGATATAGAAACAACAATCCCGAAAAAATGCCAACAGGAAATATCTACAGTGTGAAATAGATTTCAGAACTCAAACCTATAAAAATAATTAGAACTAATATTACTACCACGGAAAATAATCAATTTGTTTAAATGCTTTAAAAAAAATAGCATCATGAAATTCAGTTTAAGTGGGACACGATCACAACCTCTATATTCACAGGAATTAAGGAGATAAAGGGTTTTGTTTCATTAGTTTTTCATCTAAGCAATGGGGATTACACAGCAGGTTCTCTCAGAGACATGGGGGATCCTGGTGCTAATCCAGGTCAGGCTGTTCCCTCAGAGGGGGAGCAGTGCCCAGCTCCAGCCTCCAGAGCCCGTGGGCACAGCAGCACAAGCAGAGGAGCATTCTCTAGTGAGGGTGCCTGAGAACCAGTGGGGAAGAACTGGAGAACCAGTCCTGTAGCTCCATTCACACTCCTGGAGCTCAATTCCCACTCCTGTAGCTTCATTCCTACTCCTGTAACACAATTCCCTCTCCTGTAGCTCCATTCCCATTCCTGTAGCTCAATTCCCTCTCCTGGAGCTCCATTCCCTCTCCTGGAGCTCCATTCCTTCTCTTGGAGCTCCATTCCTATTCCTGGAGCTCCATTCCCTCTCCTGGAGCTCCATTCCCTCTCCTGGAGATCCATTCCCTCTCCTGTAGCTCCATTCCCACACCTGGAGCTCCATTCCTATTCCTGGAGCTCCATTCCCTCTCCTGGAGCTCCACTCCCACTCCTGTAGCTCCATTCCCTCTCCTGGAGCTCCATTCCTTCTCTTGGAGCTCCATTCCCTCTCCTGGAGCTCCATTCCCTCTCTTGGAGCTCCATTTTCTCTCCTGTAGCTCAGTTCCCACTCCTGGAGCTCCACTCCCTCTCCTGGAGCTCCATTCCCTCTCCTGTAGCTCAGTTCCCACTCCTGTAGCTCCATTCACACTCCTGGAGCTCAATTCCCACTCCTGTAGCTTCATTCCTACTCCTGTAGCACAATTCCCTCTCCTGTAGCTCCATTCCCACTCCTGGAGCTCCATTCCCTCTCCTGGAGCTCCATTCCCTCTCCTGTAGCTCCACTCCCACTCTTGGAGCTCCATTCCCTCTCCTGGAGCTCCACTCCCTCTCCTGGAGCTCCATTCCCTCTCCTGTAGCTCCATTCCCACTCCTGGAGCTCCATTCCCATTCCTGTAGCTCCATTCCCTCTCCTGTAGCTCCACTCCCTCTCCTGGAGCTCCACTCCCACTCCTGGAGCTCCACTCCCACTCCTGGAGCTCCATTCCCTCTCCTGTAGCTCCATTCCCATTCCTGGAGCTCCATTCCCATTCCTGGAGCTCAATTCCCTCTCCTGTAGCTCCACTCCCTCTCCTGTAGCTCAGCACAGCCTCCCTTGCCATGGTGACACATCCTGGGGTCAGCCAGGCCTGCAGAGGGACCTGGGCACACCACTGGGAATACACAGAAATTTTGTCCCTTCACTGCTGTTCCAGGACAGGTACCCAAACTGCAGATCTGCAGTGGCTATCAGGGAACTGCACACAAACAAAGACACTCCAGAGTCCCCCTGTGCCCACTCCTGCTGCTCCCCTGTGCCACCACACCCACAGGACAGCCCCTGGTGCCAGGGGTGGTGGCCCTGAGAGCTCCCCTGGGACTGCCCTGGGCACTGGCACAGCCCTGCCCACTGCCCAGCCCAGCTGCTGCTCCCAGCTGGGCACAGCCCCTGGCACAGCCCCTGGCACAGCCACTCCATGGGCACAGGCCCTGCTTTGGGGATGCCAAAAAGATTTTGGCTTTTTATACATTTTTTATATATTCATAACTCTGTAGACTACTATTATACAGTTACATAGCTCCTTAACTAGCTCTAGTCCTTTTCTTACCCTTTCTTTCAGATTTTAGAACAGTAAGTTCACCTTCCTGGACTCTTATTCGGTCTATAGTGAACCAAGGATGTTTAATTTTTTCCATATATTTTAAACATAATAAATGTGGGGCTAGAAGCTGGGGGAGCAATGGGGGCTTCAGTGGAGGGCAGAACCAAGAGAGGGGATTACTTAATTAACTGTTCCTCTAATTGGATACTTTCTCTGAAGTATGCTAATTTGTTAAACTTATAAAATTGTCCAAGTCCTGTATGACATTTTGCCATACTTGCACCTGCAGGACCTTCATTAAAGGTAACAGCTTTTCATCATCCTGATATTGTTTGGCTTGTGACTTTTGGCATCACTGGGAGCCCCTGTGGCCCTGCAGCCCTGGCACAGAGCACACCCTGCTCAGCACCCCACAGGACACACACTGCTTTCCTCTCCCCTCCTCCTGCTCCCTGCTCCATGCCACTGAGATTCCTTTCATTTCAGCTGGAGATTTACCCACAAATACAGCACATGCAGTCGTTAGAACCACTTTTGTTTCAGCTCTGTGCAGATGCCAAGCGAGTCCCACTCTTTCACTCACAGTTTTTTTTAAACTTACTTTACTGGCTGAAAGCTCCAAAGTTTGCATTCTGCATCTGTGTGTAATTTTTGTCTGCTTTTTATTCCAAGTTTTGGAAGGATAGGGTATCAAAACAAAACAATAAAGAGGAAAAAAAAAAGAATAAGCAAACAAAATATTTCCCACTGAATATTTTCATTCCTTCAAAAGCAATGCTGCAATGGCTATGGGAGGACAGTCGAAACATAGCAGTCAAATGACTTCCACTGAACAACTGTGCAATTTCAGGGAACTGGAGTTTGCTGGATGGAAATAGAGCCCTTCACACATTGCATGCTGCATATGGAGAGTACAGTTTGCAAACTCTGTTTAATTGAAGTATGAAAGGCTGTGCTGCACATGCATGAATGACTGTCAGCTGTGCAGAGCCGTGTGCTGGCAGAGCACGGGGGCTGAAGCGAGGGCTATGCAAGGAGACAGCTTCTCACCTTCTGGGAACTCCCAAGGGCGAAGGGCTCCCACTGCCCCGTGCCCAGCCTTGGCACCCACTGTGCAAACATCTTTACAGCCCGTGCTGAGTCGTGATCCTGCACTGGCTGGTTCTATAGCTCTTATTTAAAGTGTGCCTATAATAGAGGTAATGGTTTCACTTTCCGAAACCCTTTGCAAAATAGGACATTAGAAATACTGTTTGATATTCACACAACCACCAGCAGAAGCCTGCATCAGGTGCCCATCAGCAAAATACACTTGCTTAAAATTGACAGGGTTCTGGGCTTTTTTCCCCACCTCTTTTTTTTTTTTTTTTCCTTTGGTTGGTTTGTTTTTGGGGTTTTTTTGGGTTTTTTTTGGTTTTTCTTTCCATCCTTTCTTAAAGAAAAGAACTTTGGCCCAGAAGCAAAAATGTCGTAACCCTCGTGTAAGCATTAGTTTATTGTGTACCAAAGAAAATTACATCCTTGAGGTCTTGGAAGGCACAGTTATACCCATTTTGCATATATATTGTGCATTACTTGGGGAGCTGGGTGGGGAGAAAGACTGTGTTGTACATATTTGTTCTGGCTATTGTTTATGCAGGTCTGACTGAATGAAGGAACAGTGGGTATCATTTCAATTTCTGATGTCAACATCAAATTACTTATTTAATTTCATGCCTGGCGAAGCATTGTATAGCTACACGCAGAATCATTTCACTTCATTTGTTATGCTGTGTTTTCTTGGCGATTGGCTTGCCTTCCAACTGACAGCTTTAATTACGACATGAATTTGATTGCACTGCCGAGGAATTAACATAATGCAACAAAGCATTTAAGCACCCAACCTTAGACACACAAACACACACATGCCCACCCTCGCAGCCACGCGCACACAAAGCACAGGCACTGCTGCTGAGCAGCTCCTGGCACACACACACAGGCACTGCCCTGCTCCTGGGCCTCACTCACTGCCAAAATCACTGGGGATCTGCACAGGGAGCAGCACTGAGGGCTTCACACTGAAACAAGCATGTTTTATTCCTTCCATATATTGTAGACATAATAAATGTGGGGCTAGAAGGTGGGGGAGCAATGGGGGCAGAACCTAAAGTGGGGGGGGATTACTTAATTAACTGTTCCTCTAATTGGATGCTTTCTCTGAAGTATGCTAATTTGTTAAACTTATAAAATTGTCCAAGTCCTGTATCACATGTGCATTTTGCCATACTTGCACCTGGAGGACCTTCATTAAAGGTAACAGCTTTTCATCATCTTAATATTGTTTGGCTTGTGACTTTTGGCATCACTGGGAGCCCCTGTATGTACAGAACCCAAAGGTTGTCCCTCCATTTGTCTTTGGCTCTGTACAGGTGAGAGGGATGGGGGACAAAAGAATTGAGAATATCAAAGTATCCTGGATTTGGGGCTGAAACCATGAGCTGCCCACAGGATTACACTGCTGGAGTCTCTTCCTGAAGCAAACCAGGTGGGAAGGGCAGCTCAGGATTTCAGGACTTGGTCCTCATTGTCACCTCCTCACTGTGGCTCTTCTCAAGCACAAAGTACTCAGCACAGGAGGAGAACACAGACACAGCTCTGCTCGTGTGCCTCCACTCCACACAGTGCCAAAATCACTGTTGATATTCTGCAGCAGCACTGAGGGTTTCACAGCACATAACCCAAAGGCTGTCCCTCCATTTGTCTTTGGCTGTGTACAGGGGAGAGGGATGAGGGACAAAAGAATTGAAAATATCCTGGGTTTGGGGCTGAAACCATGAGCTGCCCACAGGATTACACTGCTGGAGTCTCTTCCTGAAGCAAACCAAGTGGGAAGGGCAGCTCAGGATTTCAGGACTTGGTCCTCATCGTCACCTCCTCACTGTGGCTCTTCTCAAGCACAAAGTGCCCAGCACAGGAGGAGCACACAGACACAGGGACTGGGAGCAGGGGAGCACTCATGAAAGGTGCAGCAGCTTTGATGAGTTTTTTTGAGAGCCTAAGAGCAGACTTTTAATGCAGGGACAAATGGGAAGATTCCTGTCCCATGCCCTGTTCAGGAACTGGAAAAACATTCCAGACCGAAAGGTGCCAACTGCAGCAAGAGGTGATGAGGTGCTGAATCCCATCCAGTGACCATGTGGGAGTTCATCCCTTCACTGAAAGCCTGCAGCCATCACCAGAGGCAGCAGCCAGGGCTGAGATCAGGTCGATCAGGAATTTAGGAATGTGCTCCCAAGAAATCAGGTGGTTTGATTTTTGATTAACAAAGAGGTGGCTGAACCCCTGAATGCTCAGTGCATTTACCATCCAGGTTAGATGTAACTCTCATGTTTTCCTCAGGTAAATCTCCTGGCAGCTTTGTAAAACATGACAAGAATGTATGCCAAAGAGGGAGGACTCAATTAAAAATAAATACATACAGGGAGATAAAAAAAAGGAGTTGACTGAGCTCCAAGCTGAGCAAAAGAGAAAGCACTGCCATCTTGTCTCCAAGCAAGATCTCAACAAAATGAATTCTACTACTGGCAAGATTTTGATGAGATTAAACTGACTACAGCACCCTATATATAAAGGAGGAGCAACTCTCCAATTTCTCTTTTAGGCCCCTGGAGCTACCTCTGTCCATAAAGGAAAAAAACAAGTTGTCATTCCTAAAAAAAAACCTATACCAGAGAGAAAGGCAGAGAGCCATGGGTTTATGAAATTCAGAGGGGGAGCTGGATCAGGGCACTGCTTGCACTGGAGCATTTGAGCAATCATTATCCCTAATCTAGCAGAGGTCAGATTCTCTGCTAATTATGTTCTCTCACAGAGAGGTGGGTGTGTGCACACGTGTGCAGGCGAGGACAAAGAGAGGAGTTGACAGAAATCAGTCTCACTGCATTGCATCTGACAAGAACAGAGGATATTCCCCTTCCTGCTGTCTGATGCTATTTCAAGCCTCATTATGAGAAAAATCTCCTGTTTAACATGGTCTTTTCATTGAATTATCTTCTTTTCATTTTTGCCCACCTCTCACAAACGCTGCAAATTACCTGCTTGGATCTCATTAGCCTGGCAAGGACTCTCTCCTTGTAAACACACTTTGCATCACTCTGCATTATCCAAGGGCTGCAGGAGCATTTACAATAGGCAAAGTTGAAAGATCCCTGACAGGAGAGGGAATGAAGCCACTGACATGTCAGTTTGCAACTGGATGTTCATTATCCCCTCTCCCTCGTTCTGCACCTGTCACTGAGCTCTCAGCAGGCCCTGCAGGAAGGCCTGTGAAGCTCTCACATTCCTGCTTCACCAGCCTGCTCAAAATTGGGATGGGAAAATGGATCATCCACCTGGAGAACATGCACTTCAGTCATTAGCCACATTTCCATACAGCAGCCATGCCTTACAGTGCTGCCAGGTGACAATAGTGGAGATTCATTATATTTCATGGCCAAAATTTGCTTTCTGAGCTCAAGGTTAATCTGCCTGCAATGTTTTATATTTTTTGTTCTATCTTCTGTTGGGTACACTGTTTGTGTATTTTTTTCTAAGAAAATAGCTGCAAAAACAGAAGCAAAGCTTCAGAGAAAACTTGCTCTGTTGTCTGTAGCTTTTTTGGACAGTAAATAGTTGATATCATAAGACATCTGACTTCTCAAAAAAATATTATTGAAAATAAACATTGGGAAAGTCCTTTCATTTCAGCACATGGGGTGTCTGACTTTGGGAGAGGGGAATGGAAGGGACAGCTCTGAATGAAATTTGGGGCAATGGGATGCACAGCTCTGAACCGAGTTTGGAAGAGGGGAATGGGATGGACAGCTCAGCTGACTTTGTGAAAGGGGGGAATGGGATGCACAGCTCTGAACTGAT
The DNA here is from genome assembly GCF_035770615.1 of Melospiza melodia melodia. Lineage (NCBI taxonomy): Eukaryota > Metazoa > Chordata > Aves > Passeriformes > Passerellidae > Melospiza > Melospiza melodia. The sequence continues at coordinate 4,914,546 of NC_086214.1, forward strand.
TTTGGGAGAGGGGAATGGGATGGACAGCCCTGAATTGAGTTTGGGAAAGGGGAGAATGGGATGGACAGCTCTGAACTGATTTTGGGACAATGGAATGGACAGTTCTGAACTGACTTTGGGAGGGCAATAGGATGGACAGCCCTGAACTGATTTTGGGAGGGGAACAATGGCATGGACAGCTCTGAACTGACTTTGGGGCAATGGGAATTACTGCTCTGAACTGAAGGAGCCTGGGGAGGGCCAGCACAGAGCAGGCCCAGTGAGAGCTGTCTTGTGAGTGTTTTTCAAATCTCAGCTGAACTGGTGATCCCAGACCACAGAGACATGCTTGTATTGCAATGAATTATCAAAGCAAAGGAAGTTTCCTTATTAAGCAAAACATAAATTATGTATAACACTTTAAAATATACATCTCCACATATATTTACATAACGTTGCTTTTGAGCAACCTGTGAATCCCTCTGTCCTCTCCTGGGTGCACTAGGGAAGATGTATTTGCTCTCTACTTCCTTTTAATTTGCCACAGCACCGAGACAAAGGAAAAGTGTTGTAAAAACATCAGAGAAAAACTGGATTTGATGGGTGGAAGGGGACCCAGGACTCTGCTCTCACTGCCAGGTCTGACAGTGCAATTCTGTGAGCTGCTGAGAAGCCCAATAAACCTCAGAGCTCTCCTCTCACTACATGGCAAGGGAATGACAAAGCTAAATTAAAACCACGTTTGTAAGGAGCTGTGACATTTTTTGCTGAAGGTGCTGTGTAATTGTGAAGTTGGTTGCAGAGGCTCCCCAGCTGCCACAGGGCTCAGATAAGCCAGGGTGATGATGATGGTGACAGGCTGACATCCAGCTGCCTTCCACTGCTACCTGTACAGAGCATTTCCTTACTGCCTCCTCTGGCTTCACTCTCCTCTTCCAAAGAGATCTCACAGCCCTGAGACTGACCTCAGCTGACAGCTATGAAGGGCAAGCTCTGAAGTGTTTAGCTGAATGTAACCCATAAAGGCTGGCTCTGGGGAAGAAATGGACCTCTAAATGTGACAAAGGGATGTGGAGAGAGAGTGCTACACATTTCACACTTTCACACAGAAAGAAAAAAAAAAATCAGGCATCTGTTCCAGTGATATGCACAAATCAGCAAAAATTGCTAGCTGTGTGCCTTCAGGCTTAAATTTGCACAATGAAATGTATCCTCTACAAAGGTATTTCTTTTAATGCCTGCTCAGTTCAGTTTTATTGGATTGGCCTATAGAGGACACCATCTGGTATCTGTCATCCAAATCTACACAGACATGCTATCGATAAAATCCCCATTTCCAAAATGTGGGTTAGTTAAAAGTAGGGCCAGATTGCTGGCTGGTACAAATTGGGTTGACTGATGTAGCTATCCATGCTTTTACCAGCAAAGGATCTGACCTACAAAATCCCCAATTTAGACACTCTGTTGGGACAAGGCTTTCTTTATATTCTGTGCTGTAAAGCATGTGGCACAGAGGACACAGAGCCATGAATAAAACACTCAAGGATTGTGACGGTACACATAATAAATAGTAATCTAATTGCAGCAACAGAAAGATTTCTGTAGTCAGTGCTCTGTCAGAACAACTCATGTGTGTCACTGGTGAATGAGCAGCATTCTCCCATGGAGAAAAACACTTTCCACAGGGTTGCCACCTCAGGCCTTTCCACAGCACTTTAGGTAGAGCAGCAAAGGCAGAGCTTATGCTATTGTTGGCCATGTTATATCAATTCATTATACATAACTGAGTCTCTCTAGACACTCAAATACTTCTCATAAAGACAGTATGTAGCCCAAAGAAATACATTCTTTCCCTCCACCACTTGGGGTAAAAATGTTACTCACTTCTCAGCTATGCAGAACATCTTAACTTCATTAAATGGCCTTCAACTGCTTCCAAAGAGCTGAGTGTTTGCACACAGAAAGACATTGCATCAATCTTTAAGAAGTTTACTGAACCACGGAAGGAGACCTGAGTTACCTCTTTATCTCCTGTGATTTGCCAAAACCCCACACCCTGTAGGAGCTGTAAAGTCGGTGTGCACCTTTATTCAGTGCTGGGGCATGCGGGATCTCTTCCTACTCTGAGTTAATTTTCTCTTCCTACTCTAGGTTAATGTTCTGACCCCCAGTCTCAGCTGAAGCCCCAAAAGGAAGGAGATTTTAGCCAGAAGCCATCCCAGGCCCCAACCCCCAGCTGCACTTACATCGCTGAGCCTCTCCCGGGAGCTGCTGCGCTGGAAGCCCTTGGACTCGCCGCTGGCGCTCTCGCTGTCGCTGTCCCGGCAGCTGTGCTGGCCTGCCTTGAGCTGCACGAGGAGACACAAAGACAGCAGGGGTTGAGCCTGGTTCAGGTGAGAGCCCTTGTCCCACTGTCCTTTATGCCCTCCCAGCAGCAGCAGTGTGGCTCTGTGCCAGTGCTCCGTGTCCCTGTGTCAGGCACAGCCCGGGGACACCACGGACCTGGGGAGCTGCAGCTGCTGCAGGCAGGAGCTCCCTCGTGTCCCAACAACACTCGTGGCCCAAGGAAATCACAGTCTGAAACCTTCCTCTGAGACCTTCACCTTTCAGGCTTCTCAAGGTATTTCTGCCATGGATGAAGTTTTGGTTTCCACCACAATGCAGCACTCACAGCATCAGTTCCTGCCTCCTTACAGCATAGGAGCATTGAGGACCTGAATCAGTGGGAGTCTCCCCAGGGGAAGAGGAGGTCACCACTCCAGTGAAGCCTTTCTTTTGCTGGACTAGCCCTGAACCACACTGCCTGGCACTCTAAACAATTTTCAACCAACAAACCTCAATGTTCATAAAACAACAGGATCTACTTAATAGGTATCAAACTGCTTTTGTTTTTCAAACCAGCTTTAATGAACTTTACTGGCATAGTAATAAAAAAAACTACAAAAAAACTCCTAAACTACATTTTCATTACAATTGAGAACACATCTGCTTTCTCTTACACTTTGGACTGTTAAGGTCACCACATCACACAGCAATGTACTGAGAGGAACATTCTCAGACAGTCATTACACACATCCATGAGCAGCACATGCACACCTAGAGAGCAAGAGGAAGAGATGATCCACGTCCCCTGCAATGCTGAAAATGCATATCTTTGTTTTAAAGTATCCTTCCCTATGTTTTGCTTGAATGTATTGAAATTTTCATTTAGCCTTGCTGATGCTTTGTTTGAACTAACTCTGGTGAGCAAGAAAGCTCTTTCAGAAATTTAGACTTAAGATCACACACATAAATACTGGAAGCAGAGGTAAATGCAGAGAAAATACTTGGTGAGGTACCAAAAGAAATATTTTATGTGAGACCTACTACACTTACCAATATCCATATAAGAAACACCAAACAACTCCTGCTAACTTATTCTGATTGTTAATATGATGATGGTAAGTTCCATTCACACTCTACTGGAGCAGGTATTCATTCATCTCCATGCCATGACTGGAGACCAAAGGTTCCTCTTCCAACATTCTCCATCACCCTTTTTTCCCCTCTTTCTTTTCTCTCTCTCATTTATTTCCAGTTCCCCCAGAAACAAGCACACACAAAAATTCACACAAATGCACTTTTACAGGTGCACAGAAATAAAACCTACACTTTGGCTGATGTTTTCCTACCTGTACACTCTGTTCACCACAGCCACAGCTGCTCCCTCCCAGGGTCACTGAAGGAGCACAAAAAGCATCCTCACCCTCAGGTCATCATTTTCTCCCTACCACTGCCAGAGCAAACTGCATCTGCAAGTTTGGTATTTTTGTGCCACTTCTCCTTAATCCCTTGCTCCCCTCACCACTAAAGGGAAGCTTTGGGTGCTCTCTTTCAGTCAAATCAAAATAAGGACACAAAGTCCATGGAATTAAAAGTTCCAACACACAACTGAGTTGCAAGGCATGAGCACAACTGCAAAAAATGGCACAGGCAAACTCTCAGCGCAAAGAAAATGCAGCAGAAGGACCAGAGCTATTTGTCAGACACTTACAATTCAATAAATAAACTAAATATTCCACAGCTCAGCCAGAACATTCCCAGTAAAATGATTTTTATTTCCAATGGAACGGTTTATCAGCCAGATCTAAGAGATCTTGGGAGCAGCTCTTGGAGGCAGAGGGGAGGATAACGAATTCAAGAAGTCTTACACTTCATCTATAACTCCCTGATCTGATCTAGGACCTCCATGTCCTGTAATTTTATGGTCCCAAGTTTAACATTTACCCACCCAAAGGAAAATGGATCAAGTTTCCTTGACTTGGTCTTTTGTCAACATCCACCCAATGATGGAAAAGCTCTTACTGCAAGTGGGGTGTTAAGAATTTTTTTTCCAGCCTTAGATTTTATTTCTAGAACCTAAATTTAGTTTGTACACAATCTTCACACATTAGTTATTTGCTAACTAATAATAACAGCCCAGTTTTATAATTCTTCTGCATCACGAATTCCAGCTATTTACAGAGAAGAGAAGAAAAACCCAGCAGGTGTCAATTTTCTAGACACAATTTATAAGGAGTAAGAGAACATGATGAAGACATCTGAGCCTGAAACTCTGTAGAAAAAAAAGTGAGGGACTGCAGGGACTAGACAGCAAACTCAGAAATAAGTCCAAGTTAAGATTTATAAGCTTTCCATATTTTCCTTTCTTTTTTTCCAAGCTGAGCTTCTCCATGTGCCAAACTGTTGAGGGTTTGCATTTTATTCCAGAACCCATCAATCTGTGTTAAATTAAAAAAGTAAAGCATGGAAATGTGCCCGTTGTCTTCTCTTAAGAACCTAAAGTTACACTCAAACTCACATGAGAACACTTAATGTGGACAGGCCATGGGTCATTTCATCTCAATATATTTGCACAGATTCAGCTGCTAAAAACAATGCTGAAACAGCACAGGGCTGCTCAAGAGGCCCACAGATAACAGAGGGGATCTTTAGTTACACTCTGTGCATCTCATTCATCACCTGGGGCACACAGGAACCCCAAAATCAGCTTCCCCACGGAAATGCAACTTTCCTTGGAAAAAAATTGAAGTGCAATGTTGAGAGCTCTTGTTCCTCTGTTGTTTCTAGCAGGTACCCTGTGATGGTGCTCACAGGGGTCTGAGGATGAGGGAAGAGACGAGGATCTGACTCCATGTTTCAGAAGGCTGATTTATTATTTTATTATATATATTACATTAAAACTATACTAAAAGAATAGAAGAAAGGATTTCATCAGAAGGCTGGCCAAGCTAAGAATAGAAAAGCAAAGAATGATAACAAAGGTTTGTGACTGACTGAGACAGTCCAGCCAGCTGACTGTGATTGGCCATTAATTACAAACAACCACATGAGACCAATCCCAGATGCACCTGTTGCATTCCACAGCAGCAGATAATCAATGTTTACATTTTGTTCCTGAGGCCTCCCAGCTTCTCAGGAGGAAGAATCCTAAGGAAAGGATTTTTCATCAAATACCATGGCTGCAGTACCCCATGCAAACAGCAGCAGCACAAAAATCCCACTATTCCTGCCTGTGCAGGGCTGGGACTGCACTGGGTGATCCTTGGGGGTCCCTTCCCACTCCGGTTATTCTGTGGTTCTACACAGGTCTCACTGAGAACTTCCCACATTAACACAGCATTAATCTTCTCATTTGCACCAGGCAAGGAGTGCAAAAGGGTGCACAAAAAGTGACTCTGATTCTGTGCTTTCACAGTGGGAATGAATTTGTCCATGAAGGGATCCATCTAAAGGGTCTCACAAAGAGGAGACAGAGACATTTTCTAGATTGAAAGCCCAAAACCCTAAAAACACAGAGTGTCTCTGACTCACAAGGAATCTGTGCAGTCTCAGAGACTCCCCTAGACAGAGATGGGTACATGCCAAAAAAGCACCTCAGGAACACTTGCCCAGGCTGAACCACACAGGACCCAATCCTGGGGCACACCCACTGCTCCAAAACTTTTCTAGTTCTCAGTCATCCTTAGCATTGTATTTTTAAAAATCTTCACTGCACTACAGAATCTGTTTGTAATGCCTGTGAATCTGCTGGAGGACACCAGAAGTCAAGCAGAACTGCATAAAGTCCTAACTACATTTCTATTAAAGGAAAAGGCCAAAAAGCAGATTTGGAAGGGTGGTTGCTGGCTGAGGGCTCAGCAGAAGGTTTTATTTCTGATTCTTCACCACACCTGCCCCAAACAGAGAGGAATAGGTGTTCCCTGCTCTCCAAAACTGGATTGTTGGGAGGATTTTTCCACCAGGGCAGTTTCTCCAGGGGGTGATGGTGGATTCCACTGCACCACAGCCAGGGATGGAGGAGGGAAGCTGAGTTGGGGGGCACAGGGTGGCATTGCAATTTTTGTCATTGTTCTGACTACTCAAACCTATTTTTATTGAAAATAAATTGAATTTTTTCCCCCAAGTGGAGACTGTTTTGCCCATGACAATAATGGGTGATTTCCTTGCCTTTACCTCAGAAACTTTTTCCCTCCCCTGCCCTGCTGAGGAGGGGTGTGAGAGGGGCTGGGGGAGTTTGGCCTCAGCCGTGAGGTGGTTTTGAGTCACAAAACTTCAGTCACAGCTCTGCAGAGTGATGAGGGATGGAGGCAAAGCTGGGCACTGGCATGAGGGACACTGAGAGCACAGAGAGGACAGGAACAAGATATGGAACACCAAGAGGCACCATTTGATGAAGCTCAAGCCTGAAGGTCCCACAGAAACCATCCAAAAATTATGAATAAACCAAAATAGCTGCAGAAGCATCAACATGAAACTGCTGTCACAGCAAGTGCTAACAGCAACTCTTCTGTCAGCCCACGGAGAGATTTTCAGGTGACTTGGAATCTAGCAGAACTATTTTTGCAGCAGGGAAACACTCAGCCCTACTTTGTGACAGTGAAAGTGCAAACTGAATATTCATCTGTGTCCAGGGAAGGCAGCTCTGCTGGGCTCCATTCAGTGTGAGAGGGCAGAGCAGAGCTAAACTCTCACGTTTAGGAGCAGGACAGACCTGGAGCTGCCGTGCCAGCCAGACACTTCTGTGACATGACAGGAGGGGACAAAGCCATAAAAACTCTCCTAAGGGTAATCCATGGCAGCAGGGCTCTCTGTGGCCTCTTCTCCCAGCCAGGAAAAAGAGAAAGGACAGAGCTGATCATGTTAAAAGTGTAAGGGAGGATGGAAGGGCAGCTGAGCCCCAGACTCCAGGGAGCATCATGCTCTTGGGGTCACAGTTGGCTGTGCTGGATCCCAAAGCCACTTTAGATAATTCCATTGTAGCCCATAAACAAGAAGCAAAATAAATAAACCAGCTGAGAATTTGGCAAAAGCCTTTTTCACAGAGCTTATATATCATGTCAAAAACACCCAAATGTGGCTCTCCTGAGCTTTTTTATTTTCAAATATATTTTAATTTAAAAACCCCACACCATTTGGCAGCAGTAAATCTACAGTATAGTGTTGAGGTGCCTGAGCTTCTATGCCATATGGAATTAAAGGATTATTTCACTACATTATACTTTAAAGTTATGAATACTCCCACCTCTCCGTGTTAGAGCACAGCCAGAGTCCTGAAGGGAGGGGACACCTGCTCCCTGAGAGATGGCAGAGCCCTGCTGTGGGGAGGAGAATTCCACTTCCACTTCTGCCTGTCATCCTTTATTGAAACAGCTTTGGCAAGGGTGAGGCAGCCCCTGCTCCCACCTGGGTGAGTGAATTCCCCAGCTCAGCTCAGCTGCTCCTGCATGTGCCATTAGGAATGCTTCCCAAAATCCTGGCCAGGCACAGCCCAGCCCCACTCATGACCCATAGCAGGAGTTTGTCCTGAGCAGGGCACAGCACACACACATTTCCACTGCCCCCAGTTGCTCTCTGGCCTTTTCCCAGCATGGAACAGGACTCAAGAATGGGAATTTTGGTCACTTCTGGCAGGCACAGCCTTTTCCCCAGTGAGGCACACACGGATCCAGGCAGAAGCACAGACACACCAGGGGCTGCTGATGAGTGCAAGCTGTTGCAGACATCTTTTATGGAAAATCCTTTCCTTAGGATTTTTCCTCCTGAGAAGCTGGGAGGCCTCAGGAACAAAATGTAAACATTGATTATCTGCTGCTGTGGAATGCAACAGGTGCATCTGGGATTGGTCTCATCTGGTTGTTTCTAATTAGTGGCCAATCACAGTCAGCTGACTTGGACAGAGAGTCCGAGCCACAAGCCTTTGTTATCATTCTTTCCTATTCTATTCTTAGCCAGCCTTCTGATGAAATCCTTTCTTCTATTCTTTTAGTATAGTTTTAATGTAATATATATCATAAAATAATAAATCAGCCTTCTGAAACATGGAGTCAGATCCTCATCTCTTCCCTCATCCAAGAACCCTGTGCACACCGTCACACAGCTGCTCCTAAGGCCAGGGAGCACAGCCTGGAGATGGAAGCCTGGCTGAAGGCAGTGAGATCTCAATTATCCAGCACAGCCCTGGCCTGCTGGGCCATCCTGCAGGGCTCTGACATCCAGAGAGGCCAGGCTGCACAGACAACCCAGCCCAGCCCTGCCCTGCCCAGCACACACAGCCCCGGGTGCTGTCCTAGGGTGATGTTACAATGCTTGTATCCCCATTGGTGTGTTCTGTTCATGCTGGATATCATGTTCTGTGCCTTTAGGACTGGCTCTGAAGAGCGAATGTTTTTTGTTTTGTTTTGTTATCAGCCACTCCCCCGCTGTCAGAACCCAGGAAACTCCTCTGGCTGCGCTGGAGGACTCAAGACCCTGCCAGGGGGCCCAGAGACCTTGGCACAGAGCCCAAGACCCCTGTGCCTTTGATCTTGACCCATGGAAAAAACAATTACCAACCTTTACATGAAGAATTACAAATCAAGAAAGTTTAAGTAGAATGATAGTGAATTTATCACAGGGTGAAAAAGTAGAATTTTGGGGATTCAGGAGACAAGATGGACTAATCTGGATGTTTCAGCCTTTCTCCTTCTTTTCTGGTCTCCATTTTCTGGTGTGATGGTGGCACTTTTAGATTGGTTTAGAGTAGAAGCTCACTGTCTAACATAGGTGATAGCTATTGGGAAGTTATGGTAAATAATGTACATGTAGTTTTTAGTATAAAAAGATAACACCACCTCTGAGGGTGTCAGTGTGCCTCACCCCAACCTGCCAGACAGACCTGTGGCGGGTCAGAGAAAGAATGGTATAGATAAGAAATAATAAAAAACCTTGCAAATGAGAACAAAAGAATCCTGACTCCTTCGATGTCCAGGCTGGGAAAAAGAAGAAGCTTGTACATATCTCAGAGTCACTCTGAGCAGCAGAGATTCTGCTTCCCCACGGCTGGCAGGGCACACAGACAGGGCAGTACATGGTGCTGCTTTTGCTTTTTGCTTTGCTCTTGCTTCTGCTTTGCTCTTGCTTTTTGCTCCTGCTCATTAGCTAGTTTGGCTTAACAGTCCCAATTTCTTCCTGGACTGTTTCTCCTTTCCCTATTTTGGACCCACTCGAGCCTGCTCCGGGCTGGGCCCTGGGAACACCGAGAGTTTGCACCTTGTGGCTGCAGCAGCTGCCCCAGCACAGGAGGGACTGAGAACAGAGCGACCACCCCCAGAGAGACTTTCTGAATTTGTCTTCTTTGTCAGAGCAGTGCCAGAGTGCTGTCACCTGGTATTGTTCATTCTGTGTGCTGGGGGTGCTGTGCCTGTTAAATAAACAGGTTCTTTCCACTTCTCTCCAAGGAATCCTTCCCAAACCAGCTGGGGGGAGAAGCTGTGTGGGTTTGCTTTCTGGAGGGGCCCTTTGGAGGTTTTCTCCCAAATTTGCCTTAAACCAGGACATGTGCCTTCAACCAGCCAGAAAAGAGCAGCAGCACATCTCATGCAGAACTCAATGTCAGATTGCAAAGCAAACATATTTTATCAATGATCAAGAACAAATCTGGCTGTATGAAAACAAACAAAAGGAGAACTGCATGGCAAGAAATAACCAAAAAAACACAACAGGATAAATCAAGGGCTGTTATTTCTGATTTCAATCATGATTAAAAGCTGTTCATTTCAAAACTTCTATTTATATCTCTCCTGCTGCTGACAGAAGTTAGACAAATACTCCTTGTACAGCACTCCCATGTCACCAAAGCATTAAAGGTGCTTTGGGTCTTGAGCAAGACCTCTCCACTGTAATTCTAACAAGGCCATGCACACCACAACTGCCTAAACAGGGCAGCAGCACAAGGAAAGCAAACCAGAGGGGAGATAATGAGGAGGAAGAATATTTACAGCACACAAGTTTAGGCAGTAAATATGGAAAAGGAATTCACACCATGTGTGGACTCTGAACATTATTAATGCAAAGACATTTTTCACCTCAGGGAAGAAAAATCTTGTTACCTGAGAGATACAATAAAACATTAGGAGAGGCTCTCTGTTTACCTCTTGATATACAATCTTATGACAACCAATGCAGATGCTCCAAGAAATTGCCAGCTTCTGAGGACGCAGGCCTCCATGCCATCATCCTGGGATCTGACATCCCTACCAGAAATGAAGCTTAATTTTTTTGCTTACTTTTATGGTAAAAGTGAGGTAAACCACAAAGACAACATCTTATCTTTTGTTTCCTTCCTACCTTTAATTCGAAGAAAAAAATAACTTTTCTGTTCCAAAACTCTTTTTATGAAAAAAAACAAGAATAAACAAATGTACATTCTTTCAATTTCCTGTTGACAATTAAAAAAAAAATCTAAATTGAACAAATAACTACAAACAATTTTCTAATCAGCTCGATGATACAGAACAAGGGTGTCTAACTCACTTATTCTACAGCACTGCTGGTCATTTCCTGCTGCCTCTGAGCTGATCCAGAGTCTGCTGCTGCACTTGCTCAAGAAATTGGAGTAGGGGAACTCATCCCCTACAACCTTAAGTGGGGGAGATGCAGCAAAGGAGCAGAGCTCCCCCCCTGTGCTCCTGGGGAGAATTTGGCTATTTAGCATTGTTATTGCAGACACACCAAGGGATGGGGCTCTGCTGGCAGGAGCAGGAGCTGAAGCAACACAGGCTAAGAATAAACAGCATCCTCGCCAGGCGGGGGTGGGGGAGAAAGAAACAGGCATTTATTTCCAGATCCTCTTCTCCTTCATTATATGCTTGGGCAACCTTAGATCCACAGCACACAGAAGGTACTCTGAAGGAGGTCTGTAGCTCTGTTTTATCTAAGTTTCACAGAGAATGCAGCCCATCATTTTTTCTGTGCTGTTTATACAGAAATCAAAGATAAATTTGGCATAAACTCATCACACCCCAGAATCATACATACATTATACACCACAGAAAGTGTAACAGACTCGCTCTGTTCCCCAGCTCCTGTTAAGAGTGGTATGAAACAGCAAGCTGTTGGCAATTGCAGCAAATGAAGCGTATTTCAGCACACTTCAAAAGCTGAATTGCAAAAAAATATAGGCTTCTCCTGACCCTTTGCATTTTGATGGTTGCACAGTGAGAAACACGGCCTTTAAAATTACACCTTGCAAAGCTCTCCATTGTACCAATCAATCTGTGCAGGCAGCCTGCACAGCCCAGGCTGGGAGCAGAGAGAGATGGGGAGCCAGGCTTGGGCTGCTCAGGGACAGCCAGAGGGGCTGCAGCCAGGCTGGGACCCACCTGCCCTGCCAGGCTCACCCAGCCCTGCTGCTGGGCTTCTTGGTGTCCCAGCATGGATTTACAGCCCCTCCCTAGGCCCTGTGTAGGGGAAACTTGTCTTTGTCTGCTTAAAAACCACCTCTGAGAAACACAGATGTGCAGTGCCACAGGAGTGCCATCCTTGTCTGCATGGATACACATCCATCCACATTCTCATCCATCCATCCATCCATCCATCCATCCATCCATCCATCCATCATCCATCCATCCCTCATCCATCCATCCATCCATCCATCCATCCATCCATCCATCCATCCATCCATCCATCCATCATCCATCCATCATCCATCCATCCATCATCCATCCATCCATCCATCCATCCATCCATCCATCCATCCATCCATCCATCCATCCATCATCCATCCATCCATCATCCATCCATCCATCCATCATCCATCCATCCATCCATCCATCCATCCATCCATCCATCCATCCATCCATCCATCCATCCATCATCCATCCATCCATCCCCATTCTGATCCATCCATCCATCCATCTATGGAGAAAAGACAAAGAACTCTGCATGATTCAATGTGAATCAAGCAAAAGCCATTTATGGCACTTCAATACATCGTTTATATTTGCTTCTTTTCTTGGTGAACATAGTCATGCATTGCTTGGTTGCTCCACTTTGTTCATGCATCTCTTGATAAGTAGTTCTATCTTGTCCACAAGGCAAGCATACATCTTTTTCTTAATCTAATTAGTAGCTGCTGTGTCATTTTACTTGGGTTGACTCCCCTTTGTCTGTCAACCACTTTTCTGCTTCTTCTTTCTTCTTGCAACATCAACTTTTTATCCACAAAGATAAATACAACTTTATTACAAAGATCACCTAGTTATTTAGTTCCAGAAAGTTTAGTTCATTCAGTATATGTCTGTTTTCCTGTAAATATGACCATCCATCCATCCATCCATCCGTCCATCCCTCATCCATCCATCCATCCATCCATCCATCCATCCATCCATCCATCCATCCATCCATCCCTCATCCATCCATCCATCCATCCATCCATCCATCCATCCATCCATCCATCCATCCATGCATCCATCCATCCATCCATCCCTCATCCATCCATCCATCCATCCATCCATCCATCCATCCATGCATCCATCCATCCATCATCCATCCATCCATCCATCCATCCATCCATCCATCCATCCATCCATCCATCCATCCATCCATCCATCCATGTACAATTTCTGGTTGTTATTCAGACATTTACACCACTTACACTTCTCGCTTCTGCTCTGCACATTCCCAAACCAGATTTAAATGTTCTGGGGAGAGTCATGAGCTCTTGCTGCCCTGCCTGGCCCCCCTCTCCCCAGGAGTGCCCAACAAGGAGCAGTGCACGTGCATTGACTGCAGCACTTTCCACCAGGGACTGCTTTTTGAGGTCTCATTTAGGCTTTGCTCATGTAGAGAATGGAGACCCAAGCTGGCAGTTTTACCCCAACATTTTGTGCCTGTTTCAGAGGAGGTGGCACTGAGCCCAGTGTCTGATACTCAACTTTCTAAGGCAGGCCTCTGGCTGCCTTTGAAATGTGTAACTCAGGGAAAGAACACCTTAGTAAGAAAATCAGATCAATCTTGTGATGAAACAAGCAGAAAATAGGCCAGGTTGAAAAACTCCAACAGCAGCTCTAGAACTGTCCACAAATCCAGCTAAGAGCCTCCATCTGCTTTAATGAGGGGGAATACAACCCCAAGGAAGCTCCTGTGGAGTTCCACCTGTTTCAAGCCCACAGGATAGCTGTTCCTCAGGTGCAAAGGAGATGCAAGAAAGGATGAGACCTTTTGGAATACCTAAAGAGGTGAAGCAGCCTGAGAAAAAGCAGTGACTGTACTCACTGGCTTGAATTAAGGCATGGTGACCACCATCCTTTCCTTCCTCAGTGCAGACCACTAATGTGACACCAGCTAACATTACAGAAGTAAATAAATGTCTTGAAGGAGGAAGTATCAGTATTCATGGATGGACCTCGGGATGCTTACCACTGCTAACATAAAGGAGCCCTGTTATTTCATTGTTCAATATAAGCCCAGAATAAATATTTAATAACTTGGTTGCATAAATAATGATTTGAAGGTTGAGCTATTGGCTTAAAACTCTAATACTATTTTAAGCCGTTTAACTGCCCAGCTAGATAAATTATTCAAGACTTAAAAGTCATCCTGTGGTCTCTGTACAAGGAGAAAACTAGGAAGTTGTAACAATAATGACAAAAGCAGGGCAAGATCAATCAAACCACATGATCGCTAACACAAACAAGCAGCAATTAAGCAGCAATCAAGACCAATCTGACTGGGGTTGATGTCCTTTTATGCCAATACTCTCAGCCCAAAGAGCAAAACTTAATAATGTTTTGCAATTTATCAAGGGAGCCATAACTCTGCTCTCAGTGACTTGGCCAAGAGGCTATTATGATAGCATTTCTCTATAATTTAATAATGTGAAGGGAGGAGGGGGGAGAGGGAGTAAAAGCATTTTGACATATAACTCACATCTATACATATTGTATTTTCCTCCTGCTTGAATGGCAGAAGCAGAAGTCACAACAATATACCTCAGTACCAATTTGTTAGCAGGAAAGGGAAGCTGAAGTATCTGGCAAAGAAAATCTATTTGAAGCAGCACAGAAGGGAAGGGAATGAAGCATCTGAATTCATTAGCAGCTGTCATTGATGTGGAGATGAGTTTAGTCATCACAAATAACTCAGGAGAAAAGCAAAAGGAAGAACTATTGTTGAAGTTGTTTGAATCTGGATTAGTTCTGATAGATGGCAAGGTGCCACAGGGGAACACTTGTGCTGCACCTGCCGCTGTCAGAGGGAAGCTCTGGGCAGAGTCAGCACCCCAGCATCCTGAGGGGGGCTCTGAACACACTCAGCTATCCAGAATTTACAGGGGAGCTCTGAACACACTCAGCTATCCCAGCATCTTCAGGAGAGCTCTGAACAAACTCAGCTATCCCAGCATTTTGGATCTTCATTTTTCTTTTTGCATACCTTTCTCTTTCCCTCATCTAAGCAATAATGTAAAATACATTGCAGCACTGTGCTTTCTGACTGTTCTGTCCATGCATCCATCCTCCATCCTTCCATCCATCATCCATCCATCATCCATCCATCATCCATCCATCCATCCATCATCCATCCATCCATCCATCCATCCATCCATCCATCCATCCATCCATCCATCATCCATCCATCCATCCATCCATCCATCCATCCATCCATCCATCCAGCATCCATCCATCCACCATCCACCATCCATCCATCCATCATCCATCCATCATCCATCCATCCATCCATCCATCCATCCATCCATCCATCCATCCATCCATCCATCCATCCATCATCCATCATCCATCCATCCATCATCCATCCATCCATCCATCCATCCATCCATCCATCCATCCATCCATCCATCCATCCCCCATCCATCCATCCATCCATCCATCCATCCATCCATCCATCCATCCATCCATCCATCCATCATCCATCCATCCATCCATCCATCCATCCATCCATCCATCCATCCATCCATCCATCCACCCATCCATCCATCCATCCACCCATCCATCCATCCATGCCTCCAGTTCAAAGTTTCACCTTGAACTACTTTTGCCAGTTGAAATAATGAACCCTCCTGTTTGCAAATGCCAAAAGAAAAAAAAAAAAAAAAAGAAAAAAAAGAAAAAAAGAAATCTCCTGATCAATCTTGTAGTATCTTGTAGTCTGTCCTCAGTCAACAGTGACCAAAGGTGATTTAATGCTTGATAGATCTGATGAGCTGGTTGCCTCAGCCCAAGCCCAAAACCATCTTCATATCCAGAAAATCATTAGCCATCCCTGTGCTGGCAGCCTTGGCAGAGAGGTGGCATCAGGGTAAGACCCAATGGCCACCAGAATCCCAGGGGACAACTGCAGGATTGCCACCAACTTCAAGGGATGCAGAAGCCGTTTATGAACTGGGTGGCCACCATAAATACTTGACAGACTGTTTCTGTGCCTTAAACTGATAAACCCCCCTAATTTAACTTCTCTTTTCTATGCTTTAAAATTATATTAAACTTACCCATCTTGAAAATATAGTCATATATTAGATAAGTGGAGCTTTATTATTGTTTCAAGATAAGTGCAAAAAATCTATAATAGAGGACTACTATCAAATTACAGTTACTTGAATTAATCCTCATCCTGGCATTTAATAATTTGTAAAGTGCTTATTCAGAAAAAGGTCAAAAATCACTTGGAAAGATATGTTAATGGCTCTCTAAGTAATGTTTAGACTTGCTGAATAAATTTTCACACTTAAGTCACGTATAACAAGCATTACAAAATGTATTATAAATTGTGCTCTTCACACTGGAGAGCTGTGTGTACATACATGTTACAGCAGACAGCACTTCAGCACTTAGTTAAATTCACCTCAGAAATAAAGTAAGCTTAGATTAGCTGTTAAGCCAGAAATAGATCCAAGGTGTGCTCCCATAAAGAGGAATATTCACCTGAGTCAGGGCCTGCAGGAGCCCATTATTGTTCATTTAGATGATTAAAAAACCCATCAGAAATGATAACCCAAATAACTGTCAACCCCCAACTTCGCCAAAACTCAATCTTAAAAAAAATAATTAAAAAAGCTGCAAATAATTGCAAATGAAGGAAGACAAAGCCACGTGCTGATGGACCAACACGGAATCCCTTCCATGCTTTGAAATATTTGGGCTTTAAAATGACCCACAAGACTGAAAACCTAAGTATCAGCATGTGAGAAAGTAGCATATTACAGTTTAAATCAACCATTATACAGGCTCAGCAAGCATCAGCACGCTCCTTCCATGCACTAAAAAACGTCAGCTTCTCCTTGGTGTATAATAATTTGTGAAATAAAGCAGGCATGCAAAATATGGGTGGCAGGCAGCAAATGCTGGGATTTGGGGCACCAAGGTGTTTTAAAATTGTTTTTCAATTTTGCATCCAGCATCCATTGAAATCTCAACAGATCAAAGTTTTGCAGACAAGGAAAAAAAAGCCTACAAAATTAATAACTATTTAAGTATTCTGTTTCATCATGATAACAAACAGATGGTTTTAATATTCTAGAGGCTAATTTCTGAACAATTAAAAACACAGCAAGACATTAACATCTAATGAAACATTTTAACTACCAGTATATGCATCTGCCATTAATTTCCACACAGTAAGGTCTTGGTTCTCTTCAATCTGTTCTTTATTAAGGAAAGTTTTTCCACTCTGAATTTAGTGAAGTAGAGAATTAACAACTGTTTTCAATCAGCAATCAGCATGATATTTCGCCAGTGTGCATTGAAACCGTCCACACTATCAGACATAAATTTACTCCTATGATGGCTTTGATCTGCACACTGAGTGGAGATGTTAGAGGGGAATTCATTTTCTAATTCCATTTTCATTTAGAACATAGGAATTAACCCCTCACAGATCTCATGTCTCTTTTTAGCTACTTCAGATAAAGGACATCTACTTAAAATGTTGTGCCCTACACGTTACTTACAACCCAGCCAAACAAACTCATTTTTTAAAAATCAGTGAAAGCATTCTCATGCAAACTGTATGGAATGAAGTTCTTCAAAGGACAGGGGAATTCTATATTTATAAGCCTCTAATTTATATTTCCTTTTTTCATCTATGATAAGAACATGGGGTAATATTCATCAAAGCTCTACCCATGCAAACACTAGTTGATATTGAAATCTCTGTGCCCCATACCAGCTAATTCCTGTGTTCCCTCCTCAGATATGCAGCTGATGAATTTTTCTGCAGGTTTTCCCCAATTTAGCAGGTTATGATTTAAATTAAGCTGAGGCAAGTCCTTCTCCTGGCTCCCAGGGTGCAGCAAAAGGCTGATGTTATTCAATATTTGTTGTCAACGCCTGGCTACTGTAGGAATGAAGCCAATAAATAAATATCTTGAGGAATAACTCCAAACACCTCCCTGTGGGGCTGGAACACAGGCTCCCTGTGCATTAAACATGTAGGCACCTCCCTAAGTGTCTCTGGTTTTCAAAAGGGTTAAGTTAGCAAGGAACTGGGAATGATTTTAACAGAAACCACATTCTGCCCAGGTTCCTGTTTTGCTTTTAATCATGTAATTTATGCAAACATGGAATTGCAAGGCTAAACTAATAAACATTGAAAAAAAGCCTTGAGAAAACATAGATTTGGGGAAGGAGCCAGCTGCAGGACTCTGCCTCCTGGATTCACTCTGTGCTGTTCAGCGGGGATTTCATGGTGCACCCAGAAATGTTTGTACTGCAGTTCAGTAGAACAGGAGACACTCTGCTTACTGCTTCAAGTCAGGAGAACCAGGGCCATGAACCTGGGGCTTCTACCTGCAGACTGATGCCCCACCAAGGGGTATTGACTGTTCCATCTCCCTCCCTCGAATTTACAGCAGAAATAATGTTCTGGGCTCAATGTACTTCCAGCAATAATTACATATTTCCATAGAAATTTCTGTAACAGACCACCTACAGCAAAAACACATGCCATCCCCACCACACTGAGTGCCTGTACCCTTCTCAGAGGCTTGGCCTGAACAAAGCTGGCTCTGCCTCAGTACTTGCTTTTTTCCTTTTTTTAATAGCCTATTTCAGGTTTAAGGCCAGATCCAGAGAGGCTGAGAACACCCACAAACCTATTTGGAATTTACAAAACCCCATTTCTTTGGGTTTCCAAAGTCTGGAACCAGAACAGTAGTTAGGTAAGAAGGACATGAAAGATTATTTATTTGACTTCAAGCACTGTCATCACCATGAATTTTGGGGATTAGGGCTAGGAGTTTCCATTGTGCTGAGCAGAGGCACAGGGGTGTAACCTCACTGAAAGACAGTGAGCTCTTGGCTCATTTTATATCCACTTTTGGGGCAGTGAAATATGGCTGAAGTGGGGTCCCAGGAGACGCCAGATGGGATTTCAAGAGACCTTTCCAGCCAGTCATATCTGGTTCAGAGAAATGTGCACGCTGAAATGACTGTACTGGGAGTTTGCCATGTAACCATTAGCTCTATAACCACCATTAATATACCTTGGAGGCTTTGCCTTATTTTTATATGTCAGACAGTTTCAGGCTAGCACTGTATTTAGTGAGGAGAGCACAATATTAAAATGTGACTTTCATACTTTTTATGCTCCAAGTGCCTGGATCTACTCTTGGCACACTACAAAAATAATACTTTTATGATTCAGTTTTTCCATGAAATATTTATAATACATGTATTGAGTGATGGAAGTGCCAGAATATTACAATTGCTGCACTTGAATTCCTGGAGATTGGAAGCTTTTGTTTGGTCTAGCAGCGTGAACGAAAAGCGTCCTGCTAAACATCTGTCTCTCCCTGCAGAACCACATGGGAAATAAAGATTTTGGGGCAGCTCTGCCTCAAGTATTTGAGTCCTCAGCTTACCCGCTGCAGTCTGAGGAGTCTCAGCACTGCAAAATCCCAGAGCAGAGGAAGGTGCAGACACAGCCCAGAAGGAGGAGGGGTCCCTGCATCCCTCCTGACAGGCAGACCCTGAGTTAAGGCAGCCCAAATCTTCTGCAGACATGTGTGGTATTCACATGCCCTCTGAACAGAGAGAAGCTGTGAGACATGCAGAGAAGAAGGAAAACACAATTCTTATCACTTGCTGTGCCAAAGTAGAATGCAATATGGAGATTGTTGACCCAAAGTGAGGATGTTTTGTTCCCTTGGCCTATCAGGGCCAGGTGTGTGTGTGTGGGACTGTCAGGGGACAGTCAGGGGAGAATCAGAGATTCTGTGCAGTTGTGAGCAAGAGTGAGTGCGGGGCAGATTCAGTTTAGATGAAATGTACATAGTACAGTATAATAAAGTAATTAATTAGCCTTCTGATATCCATGGAATCAGATGGATCATTCTCTCTCCCCTTTGTCAGAGTCACCTTTCATTTACAACAGACATGCAGTGAGCTCTGCAGCCCTGCAGCTGCATTGGTGCACTGCCCTGCCCTGCAGGAGTGACCTGCACAGCCCCACTGCATCTCCTGCCTGCATTGTCCCCTGTCCCACCTGTCATGGACATGCACAAACATCTCTCCTCCTGTGCTTGAGCACTGTTATCACTATCTCCACTCCACTCCCTTTTTAAAACTAAATTGCCCCAATCCTTTCAAGCCTCTCTTGCAGATCACACTTTCAGACTTTCTCCATGTACTCCGTGCATTTCTCACATCAATTATTTCCTATTCTGAAGGGAAACTCCTGCAATATCCACTTGGAAATACAGAAGCATAGAAATCACACTGATGCAAAATTAGTATTAAATGCAATATGTAAGGATGAAATGGGTACTGAGAGCTGTGGCCTGAATTCAGCCAACAGACTGGTCAGGCAGGTTCACTTCTGGGTGCCAGTCTTGAGACACCTGGAAATATCTGAAGTGATCACCTGAAGTGTTCTCAACACAAACCTTTTGAATTTATGCTGCTATTCCCCTCCTGGAAGTGCTGTTAACTTCTTTTCTAAATAATACCAGATCTGTAAAAGATATTTCCTGAACAGAAGTAGTTACAAGTACAGATACAATTTATAGAAGAGCTGTTCAGGAGAGGCTTTGTTTAGTTCACTGCACCTTGATTTAGAACTCTCCTCATTCAAAACCTTATCTGAAACAGGTCTTTTCTAAATATTAAGAGTTTTCAATAGAAATTTTCCTTCTTAGTAGTTTTTTTTTCCCTGAGTTGGAGCTGCAGGGACCAAGTGTAGCTCCTCATGACGCTTCCACAGCTGGAACTCATCTGCTGTAAGAAGCTGTTGTTGAAGTGATCTGGAGAAACACTTTTCCAATCCATTTCAACAGCTTTCAAAGATTGCTCAAAGATGCCCAACAACCCCGTTTTCCTTGCCAGGCCCTTCTTCCTCACTACTGCATTGAGTTACAGCAGGAGCACTGAATTAAATTAAAACTCAATTTGCTGTTAAACATCCTGGTTAAGCAATCTGAACTGTGAAGGTTTTGCTGGTGTTCATAAATGTATTTTACAACAGAATCACAGAATCACTGGGTTGGAAGAGACCTTCACGCTCATCGAGTCCAACCTGTTCCCTGACACCTCAACTAAACCAAGTACCTCATCCTGTCACCATCATATTTTCTGAAAAATCTTCTTGCCCAGGATTTCTCTCCTGGGAAGCTGAGAAGCCTCAGAGAAAAAGGAAAACAATATTATCTCACTTGCTTCTCCTGTGTTTTGCTGCTTTGGAATGTGGTTGGAGATAGTTTTTCCAACATGTGAATTGTTTTTACTTAATGACCAATCACGGTCCAGTTGTGTCGGGACTCTGATGAGAATCACGAGTTTTTCATTATTATCTTTCAGCCTTCTGCCTGTATCCTTTATGTATTCTTTAGTATAGTTTTAGTATTGCAGAATGGAATGGAATGGAATGGAATGGAATGGAATGGAATGGAATGGAATGGAATGGAATGGGATAGGATAGGATAGGATAGGATAGGATAGGATAGGATAGGATAGGATAGGATAGGATAGGATAGGATAGGATAGGATAGAATGGAATGGAATGGAATGGAATGGAATAGAATAGAATAGAATAGAATAGAATAGAATAGAATAGAATAGAATAGAATAGAATAGAATAGAATAGAATAGAACAGAACAGTAAATTAGCCTTCTAAGAACACAGAGTCAGAGTCATCATTTTCTTCCTGCCACAGGGGACCCCGAAAATACTACAACAACCAGTCTTTTCTAAACACATCCAAGGATGGTGACTCCACCACCTCCCTGGGCAGAACATTCCAGAACTTTATCATTCCTTCTGTGAAAAACTTTTTCCTAATATCCAATGTATATTTCCCTTGAAGCAGCTGGAGACTGTGGCCTCTCATTCAAGGAATGGCAGAAGGAGATGATTTTTCTGTGACAGGCTGAGGGCTGGTCTTCAGAGCTGCACATGAAAACTGCCTGGAAAAGGAGGAAAAGGAGGAAAAGGAGGGAGGCTGGAGGAGCTGCTGGGTTGGTGAAAGGCAATGTTATTGCCTCCTTTTTAAGGCCACAGAAATGCCACGCTGTCAACCTCTGGCATCCCCCAGCAAACCATGGCAACAGCTGCCTGGCTCTGCAGTAATAAACGGAGCCAATTTAATGGCTTTTATTGTTCTGCTGTGATGTTTGAGAGCAACCACTTCTTTCCTCCCAGGACTCCTGAGCCCGCAAGGGCAGCAATGAGAGAAGATCTCATTTACCTAAAAGCGCTTATAAATTTTTAATTTGCTTTAACAAGTAAATTAACAAGTCCCTCATTCAGGCAAGTTTTATGGCCTCTTGCCACTTGGGGAGGGCCATAAAAGTTTTATAGATAATCCAGAGCTACTGAGATTGCTCATAATAAATTGTCTGTTTCCTGTTATTTTATCAAACCATTGGGCTTCTAATGACTTAAAGTCGCAGCTTCTTTATATCTACACTTTTTATGAGCCCGTATTTATAAACTGTAAAGAATATCTTAAATTATACAGGGCCCCTGCTAATCATTACAAAGCCATTTTTTTAAAGGAGACAACCCTTTTGCTCACGCCCACCTAGCCCACCTAATAAATTTTAAGATGTTTAAGGGAAAAAAAAAATCTTTTTGGGAACAGCACACTGATTGTACATTCTATTTTAAGATGTTGCTTTAGCCAAACTTTCATTAATGAATACTTTGAAGTGCATGGAACTCCCTACACTCTGATTTCTAACAGTTCTTGAAAAAGTTCTCAGGATACCAAGCACCTCAGGCAAGCCTGGCTCTGGGATTCAGGCTTGGGAGGAGGCAACAGTGGAAAACCATCATCTCTTCCTGTGACAGTGTTCACAGGGGTCTGAGGATGAGGGAAGAGACGAGGATCTGACTCCATGTTTCAGAAGGCTTGATTTGTTATTTTATGATATATATTACATTAAACTATACTAAAAGAATAGAAGAAAGGATTTCATCAGAAGGCTGGCTAAGAATAGAAAAGGAAAGAATGATAACAAAGGTTTGTGGCTCAGCTCTCTGTCCGAGCCAGCTGACTGTGATTGGCCATTAATTACAAACAACCACATGAGACCAATCCCAGATGCACCTGTTGCATTCCACAGCAGCAGATAATCAATGTTTACATTTTGTTCCTGAGGCTTCTCGGCTTCTCAGGAGGAAAAATGCTAAGGAAAGGATTTTTCATAAAAGACGTCTGTGACATCTTCAGTGTCTGCCCCTGGAGCACCCCTGGTGACACTGGGACAGAGCCCTCAGCCCTGAGCTGTCCCCACCACGAGGTGCTGGGAGCAGTGACACTGAAATCACAGCTGGCACTAAGGCAGGGACACAGCAGCAGGTTTAAACCACAGCCCCAGCACTGCCAAGCCTGTCCCCAGGTGCCACATCCCTACATCTGCCAAACCCCCAGGACAGTGACCCCACTGCTGCCCTGGGCAGCCCCAGGGCTGGGGCTTCCAGTGAAAACATTTCCCAATATCCAAGCTGACCCTCCCCTGGTGCAACCTGAGGCCATTTTCTTTCTGTCCTGTCATTTTTCCTTGGGAGAAAAGCCTGACCCAGGCTCTGAACTTGAGCGGCCATAAGAGTTTTAGGTTTTTATCTCGCTGACTACACAGATTTCAGTGAGACTGGACTCTAAAAGAGACAAACCCTCACTCTTCCAGTGAAATTAACTCCCCCTCTTTCCCCTGATTCCTGACACAGGAATTATGTGACAAAACTATAGGGAAAAATGACTGGTCATGTTTCCTGGAGTAACATATTTAGGGTGAAGGGGAAGGAGAAGAGAAAGAATAAAGCTGCTGCAGATTCTGTCCTCCAGAGACTTGAATATTGTGACTGGATTAAAACCTGGACTTGCTCTGAAGTTGAGGTTGATACAAAGCTACAGAAAATGGGATTGTGTTAATAATATAGCATAGATAAAAATAATCAGTATTTTCTGTAAATACAGAGTGTTGTGAAAGCATAAAACTACTTCAGCTAAACAGGGGATATTGAATTTTACTTTAAAACTCCCCATTACCTTTCTGTGAATTACAAGTCTGTGGAACTGGAAACTCCATTTACACTGAAGGAGAAAAACACTGCAAGATCAGAATATCATCCTTTACTCAGCAGAGCTTTCCTGCTTAATGGGAAATTCCAGCAGGATACGCAAGCTGTAAAAGCTCAGGATACTATTTTTGAGAAAGAAGCCAGAGCTGGTGCTAAATCCTGGAATATGCCCATTATCTGTAGCACTGGAAGTGCTTGAAGTTTTATTTATTGATTTTTTTTTCAGTTTGAAAGTGCCATAGATTCATATCTCACAGTATCAGCCCAGATTAAGATCCATTGTGTAATTACAGACGTGCTCATGCCCTTTCATTCTTGGCTGTTATGGTTACCACAGGCCAGGAAAAGCAGCTGCTGGAGAGGATGGACCTGTTGTTCAGGCATCATTGTACACTAAAGGAGAACTTGTTCAACTCTTCTGGCAATAACTGTAAGTACAGTGGAAACAACATAAGAAAAACAAGCCATGAACCCCTCACCAAATGACAATTATCTTGTGGTTCAGGTTGCAAATTCAGGATTCTGCTCCTGCAAGCTCAGAAATCCTCGAGATGGAATGAAAACAACTGCAGAGAATGCCAGAGATCACATTTTTCCAATTCCCTGCAGTCCTTCTGGGTGACTGAAAGTCTATCTTATTTAAAAAGCAGAACTTAACTCTATAAATTGCCCAGCAGAGCAAATCCAAGGCCCCACCCACCTGTGCTCATTGAGGATGCATCTCCCTGCATCAAGCATTAACCACTCTCATCACTCATAAAAGAATCTCAGGGTAACAAGGGGAGTCACACAGAGATGATAAAGGAACAATATCCAGAGGATCCTACATTATAAGAGACCTCTAGCCCAAAATCCTCTTGACTGCTCCCAAAGAGGAGAAACCCCAAAGCTTGTGGTATGCAGAGAAAAAAGAGGAAAAAAGTTCTGTGAGCTGTGTAAAAGAGACTTAGGGTGACTCAAAGGAGAGAAACTCATCATCCACATTACAAATTATATTTACCCAAGCTGCAGCATTGGAAAGATGTCAGCAAGGGGGTGTGGGTGCAACCAGCATGGAACCTGGTCAGACTGCATGAGCTTATTGAATATAAGGCATACTTGAATCTGCAGGTAAAAGTAAGATGTGAAAATACAATTTCTTCTGATGAAAGCCACATAATGTTGTTGGCAGCAATATTTACTAAAAATTGATAAAAATAGCCTGGTTCAGAGGAAAGGCTTAATTTTTTCCCCCTACACTTCTTTCCAAAGTGACATTAGATGTCACTGCCCCATCTCTGAAATCTCTTCACGGCTATAAATGGATGCAGAAGTGAGAAAGAAGAAATGCAGCAGAAGCCTCTTTTTTCACCTGGAAAAACACTGACCACATATGATTTCCAGACTTTCTCTGACAACAGTTACAAGTATTTCTGACTCTGAAGAGCACCGAGTCAGAAACTCATCTTGAGGGAATTGCTGTGCTTTAAAGACTCACCTACTTGAGCCCTGGCTGTGGCTTTTATTTCTCTATAAACACACACACATTACTTCTCCAACCAAACCCTTGCAAAAACACTTGCCCGCCTCTGCTACAAGACAGAAGATATTTCCATTAAAGTAAGCAAACTCATCTCTGGTGCACCTAAGGCCTGCAGAGTTCCTAAGTTTCAGTTCACATTTCAGGTTAATCTTTTCCTTTCCTAAAGAACAGAACATCCTTTTTCCTGATCTCCCCGAGGGCTCAGTATTTGCAACATCAAACAGAACACACAAACCATGGCGCCCCCTCCAAAAGCCCATTATACTGTCAACTGCCTTCCTAACTGCAGCCAGGGGAGAAAGCTTATATACTGACTCCAGAGCTCTTTTACTGCTGGAAAGTGTCCATGATTTCTTCAAGCTACTGCTGCATTTCATTTCTCTAAAGAACTCATAATAAGATGGGCAGAGTTCCAGGAAAGAAAAAAGAAAAAAGAAAAAGGGAACCCGACCAAGCCTCGGCGCTCGCAGCCCCGGCCACGGCCAGAGCCACAGGGCTCTCCTGCACCCCTGCCAGGGACCCTCCTCCAGAAATCACACACTCAAATGCAGACTCATGAATCAGGCTGGGAAGGGAGAGCAGGACCAATGTCTGCGAGTGAAGATAATGGTGTATCTTGCAGAGGATTCCATATCCAACCAAGAATGGAAAGATGTGAGAGCCTGGGAGGAAAGTCCCATACAAACGGCACGAGTTCAAGAGAAATTACTGTCTATTAGGAATTTTGCAAGGAGAGAGCAGGTTGTTGTTCTGGGAGGAAGGCCCAAGAGATGGCTGTGACTGGGCTGGGATTTGGGTCTCAGCCTCCATGGCTCAATAAATGAATATTTGCAAGGCACAGTGTGAGCCTCAGTGGGAAGCTGTTGCTGGAGAGTAACACACTATTACACTACTCAGGAAATTTTTAAAAAGGCAATAAGAGAGCATATATCAAAACCAAGGTTGTCTGTGCAGCTCTACTCCACTGGGAAAAAATGTTTTGATGGTGACAGATTTTACCAGTTATTTACATGTTTTATTTTGTTGTGTTTGAAGAGTGCATATCTGCTGTGGCACATTACTGACTGGCTCCAAGCCTGAGTTTACAGGAGAGGGGTCTCATTTTTGCTGGAGGAGCTCTTCAGGGACACAACCCCAGCAAGGCACAGACCTCCTTCCTCATGGCCCAGCCAAGTTCCCCTCTCTTGCCATGGAATGTGGTGCCTTCTGTCCAAAGCCTTGACCTGAGCAAACCATCCCAGTGAGAGCCACAGAGCTCACCCAGAGCTGGCTGGACACAGGAGCACTAAATAAAACTCCCAGCCAGACAGCCAGCACCACCCACAGCTCTCATCCCTAATTTCTCAGTGAACTCCTGGTAAACCACAGCTGACAGGGGCCACAGGTCTGGCAGGTGATATTTCCAGCTGGACTGCTCTGAAGTCAGGGGGTTATGTCAAGCTGCAGCATCCAAGTGATGGTAAATGGAGCCCTGGACCGTGAGGAAATGGTTGGAGATTGGTTACAGCCAGGAGAAATTGATCTGTCTGAAAAAACAGCCCAGGAATCACAGGATTAATGTTCAAATTCCAGCTGTGTTGCATTGTTCCCTTTCCTCCAGCTCTCCAACAACAAAGACGTGCCTCCTCCTCTGGAGACCAGAAAAGTTTTATTAAAAATCTTCATACGACTGTTGCAGCGGAGGCCCTGTTAAAAGCATCATCGCAGAAAAATGCAGGATTCATAAAGAAACCATCCTACAATTTCCTTTCGATCTGGCATTGATTTCAAAGGGGCTACCTGAGCCAAGAGGCTTTGGCCAGCTCCCCTCTGTGCCCGGGGCAGGGTGAGGCTGAGCCTGCCTGGATGTGGGCACGCACTGAGAGCCAGGGGGGAGCGTGGAGGGCAAAAATAAAACGGGAACACTTCCAAACCTGCAGCTGTGCTGGCCCATTAAAAAGCTGAAACTCGTTCTACTGTTCGACCTCATACTTATCACCACATAACTATTCATCAAAGAAATTTCGGTGCAATTAATTAAATTATTCCCCTGCCTGTGCCACAGAGTCGTTATTCAGGATCAGCTTTCACTCGCACTCTCTTAAGCTCGTGTCTGGATGCCAAGTGACATCTCCAGGGCTGTCCAGCCTCAATAAAGCTCTGCTCCTCACCACTCACAGAGCCCATCATTTCTCTCTTTTATTGCCATTTATTTTCCACTAGGATTTTGCTGCCAGTATATTGGCAGGACTTCCAGTATATGGATGTAATGAAATCCACCACAGACACTTAACATCGGGTCAGGCTTCAGCTGGGCTCATGTGAAGCTGTAATATGATAAACAAATGCTTCCAGGAGGAGGATTTTATCTGCTCCAAAACAGAGCAAGGACTCCTCTGGTACCCAGACATGAACTAGGAGGGAGTCATTTCAAAATCCATATGATAATTAGCTTTATAGCCAAAATGTGCTCCACATGAGAAACCTGAGTTACAGCACAGATCAACCTCTTTATAAAACCCCTCAGTATCACAGTTTGCATATTCCACCCTTTTTGTGTGTGCTTTGTTTGTTTTGGTTTGTTTTTAACAGCACTGTTAGTATAACTCCAGTGGCTCAGCACACCGAAGTGTGGGGGATTTGGTGGCTCTTAGCTGACCTACCACAATTTCTAAATGTAAATTCCTTAATGTCAAGTCCTCCTCATCTCTTCTGGAAATTTTGCAGGACCTCATGGCTCTGAGCATGGTCTGTGTCCATTGCCACAACAGCTGATATGATGGCACCAGAGCATCATATCTGCATCCCCATCAGTGCAGGCCAGGACTGCTGCCAGTGGGATTAGGCTCTAAAAATATGAATTGCACAAGACAGCAACAGTCATGTCCCAGGCACCTCTAAGGGACCTTGTGGCTGGAATTGAGACATTAAAGAAGCACAAAAGGAAAACAAAGTGTTACTTTAAGGAGAAGTAAAAAAAAAAAAAAATAAAATTCAAACCTTAGAACAGTTTCTATCTGGGCACAGTAAGTCTTGCACTACCTGCAAGGCTGTAAATCAATAATGAAGACATTCTATCAGAGAGGCTTTATTTCCAACACGAGTTAATGGACATAAATCTCCTCCAGGCAATGGATGTAAAACATCAGACTGTGTGATCAAAGGTGTGGGGGTTTTACCCTGGGTTGGTTTTGTGTCTAAAATAATCTTTTCCCAGGAGAAATGGAATTTTGCAGTTCTTCCAGGGAGACAGAGAAGTTTGGTTCTGCACCAGCAACTGCCCTGATGTTGTGCTGGCTTTCCAGCTCAGGCATCAGTTAGAGGAATTTACAGCATCTGTGCAAAGGCAGCAGAACCCCAGTGTTGTTAAATAAATGGGGGAACTGGTAAAAAGTGCAGAACTTTGCCTGAGTAGTGCCTGTCTTGAAATCTGTTTGCAAAGTTTGTTTTTTTATGAAAATGCTGAAATGTAGAATGAAGGCAAATAAAACCTGGCTCAAACCAGGTCTGAACCAACCCTGTGCATCCTCCACCTCCACTGGGGTTTTGATCCTTCCCCCAGTGCCAGGTCTGCCCAAGGTCATTGATGCAGACCTACAGATAAAGCAGGGCTCTCCAGGGCTGCACAACAGGCTCTGATCACTCTGGGTGGTGAGAAAGGCTCTGCCAGGCACATCAACTCTCCAGCAATCAAAAGGAACTGCAGCACCTGGATTATCCCAGGGATGTGAATTTGCAGCACCTGGATTATCCCAAGGATGTGAATTTGCAGCACCTGGATTATCTCAGGGATGTGAATTTGCAGCACCTGGATTATCCCAGGGATGTGAATTTGCAGCACCTGGATTATCCCAGGGATGTGAATTTGCAGCACCTGGATTATCCCAGGGATGTGAATTTGCAGCATCTGGATTATCCCAGGGATGTGAATTTGCAGCACCTGGACTGTCCCAGGAATATGAACTATCTCAAGACCTCTGACACAACAGGTTTTGCACCTTATCACAAACTCTGGTCTCACAGCCTATGCAGAGAGCAGATGTCCATCCCTGGGCTCTGCTCAGTGGGAAAAGCCCATAATATGTTTGGCTGGCTTTCCTATAAGTTGCTAGTGTCAATAAAATTAATGTGACATTTACAACTATTTTGAGGGTAAAAATGAAGTTGCTTAAATTATTCTGCAGAAGCAGCATGAGACAGAATTATTCAGTTGACAAAATCTAATTAGGTGTAAATTATTTCAGGTTATATGAATTATAAAACCTTTCAGAGAGAACTCCAACTCAAGGCTCAATGTGATACAGTGAATTAGCATGCCAAGCATCTGTTTGCCAGAGTTGGGTTTCAGTTGGGGACAAAGTCACACAGGTCATTAATTTTTTCCTTCCACCAGCCACCATGCTCAGGCAGGCAGAGGAAGCCATGCCCCACACAACAGACATTTTATTACAGCTGGAAGGCTTTTTCCACACAGAAGATTGAGAGCTGCTCAGTAGATGCAAAAAGCAGCTCTTAGTCTTAACCCTGAGCCAGAGCTGAAGCTCCTGATGCCTGGGGATAGCAAGAAGGGAATATATTGGAATATATTTGGAGCCTGGTGTCCAGCTCCATCCTTCAAGCAGAAAATTCCTCTGCAGTCACACTAGAAATGTTCCAGCATGTGGTTAACTTTAATAACCACGACCACTTCTGCAAGTGTACTTTGATGCTCTGCAGGACCAGCATGTCCAGAACCTGCCTAATTACCACAGTGTTTATTTCTCCTGCTAAGTTTAATTTTTGCTGTTTAGATGCAGAAATGCCATCATTACCTTCCACAAAGCCAAGCAGGGCATCTTTGAACCAGAACTATTGGTGATTTTAATGGCTGAGAAGCAGAATGCTGAGGAGCTCTGAGGATGGCAGGGTGTCCTGTGCTGTGGCTGTGGAGGAGGAATGATGAGCAGCTGTGTAATTAAATGTTTTGGGTGGGAGAAGACAAATGCTTTATGAGCTGAGCATCAGCTTTGCTCACTTGCTGTCAGCCTGCTGCACAGGGAGGCTCTGGGCACTGTGGGAAAGAAGCACATCCAGCTCCCACAGGAGCTTGGGAAATACACACTGGGATTTGACATGATGGTGATTTTCCATTTAAATGCACCACGATTCAACATGGATTGCTAGATCTCATATGGGACTCAAACCACCTTCTCACGCTGCTTTCCAACTCCTTGAACAAGCCACTGCAAGGAAACACAAGTTATTTGCTATTGCTCACACTCCCTGTGCAAGGATCAGAGGAAATTACTGGAAGCAAAGCAGAACATTTGGTCACAAAGCCTTGGGAAGCATGCAAAACCCCCACAGTCCTGATTTTCTCTTTCTCTTTAAGAAGTTCAGCTGTGCTGCTAAGCTCCAGCTGGGGCCTTTCTCAATGGATAGACACTGCAGCTTAGCTTAAAATGATATGCAATGCTATCAGCTGCTCTCTTGTTCCATTTCTACACAGAATGCATTTCTCACACACTATTGACCACAATCCCTTGAAAAGACTGGTGAGGATTACATATTTTAGATGCCTTTTCTCCTACTTCAAACAATAGACAGTAGCAAGTGAATTGGGAAAAAAAAACAGTTAAAAACAAGCAAAAAAGCAGACACGGAGAGAACATGTGTACCACAAACATTTAACAATTATTTGCTCTAACAGACTCTTCATTTGCTTTAGAGATTTAATAAATAAAGTTGATTCCTTGCTGCCTCACACTACCTGGAGCCAGAGGATCACACACTGCCATTCCAGGCAGGCAAAGCTGGATCTGAGGTGTGGGATGAACCTCTCCCTGGCTTTCCTGCATTCTCTGAGAGCCCCAAATCACCAATTTTCTAACTGAAATCTTAACTACAAAGAGGTTGGAAATACCAAGAATGGCCTCAGATGCATCTGAACACTCAAGGCAGTGTCAGTACTTCTGTGTGCAGATAAATTGCACACTCAAGGATAGATTAGAATGGAGAGAATCTTGCATTTAGAAGGGCACACAAAGTCATGCAGTCCAGCTGCAGTGGGTATCCCCTCTTCCTTCCCCCAGTTCATTTATGTATGTATATGTATATACACACATCTAATAGTCAGTCCTAATCCCACACCAAGATGCCAGGGAAGATAAAGTCAAAGCAAGATAAATCCAGCACTCTTTGCTTCTATCTTTGTAACAAGAGCTGGTGGCAGTGACAGAGATCTGAGGATAAACACAAATCTGCTATGGTTCACTAACCTTCACTCCACGATTGTGATTGATAACTGTATTTTTAAGTGCTGCAGGTATCAGGCTCCACTCTGGGCTCTGTATCTCTGCCCTGTTTGTAAGAACATGCTGCAATATAATCTAAGACTGAGGGGCCAAACAGCTTCTCCAGGATCTGCCATGCCAGGACTGGAGATGGCAATGGAAGAGGAAAATACCAACCCAATCTCCCTGCCTCAGCACAAGGACAGCAGGGCAAAAACTAAAGGAAATTAAACACAAAACAAAGCCCAGAGGAGGAAAGGGCACTTGTGAGCACAAAGTGATGCCCCCCCTTTTGTCAGCACTCTCTCCCAGCTCTGGAGGAGTTCAGGCTGAGGCGCTGTCCCCGGGGTGGCAGCCAAGGCCACTCACCCACGATTAGAGGCTGACAAGCTTTGTCAATGCAATCTGCTGAACGCCGTGAGTGACAAGAGATCAATACTCCCCACTCTCATGGGTCATCACAGGTGACAGAGGTCTAAGTAATAAAACAGCTCTGGCTGCCTTCTCTAACTGAAATGCTTCCCCAGCCACAATATTTCTTTTTTGTCTAAGCGCCTCTAGCTAAATTCTGGCGGATCGAAGCATCGGATGGGCTGTGGGTTCTGAGGAATTGCAGCGTGCCAGGATTGATGCTGGCCCAGGAAGGCTCAGCAGGCTGGAGACACAGGCTCAAATAAATCACACACCACCAGCTCAGTGCTGTAACCTGCCAGCACCGGGCCCTGTGGCGGCCTGGGGACACGAGGAGGGTGTGGGGACCGAGTGTGGCATGGAGCCACCTGCCAGCCCCAATCAGCCCTCTGAAGCACTCAAAAACCCTCCTTCCCCTCATCTGTGAGCTGTTCTAGAAATTACTGGGAGGAAGTACATAAATTGGCATTCTGCTGTTAGCAGAAGACAAAGGTGCTCTGCTGTAAATCCAAGGGAAGTGCTGGTGGGACTAAAGCTCATGGGGCTCTTGAAGCAGTGGTGTGGCAGACATCCTTTCATGAAAATCCTTTCTTTAGGATTTTTCCTCCTGAGAAGCTGGGAGGCCTCAGGAACAAAATGTAAACAATGGTTATCTGCTGCTGTGGAATGCAACAGGTGCATCTGGGATTGGTCTCATCTGGTTGTTTCTAATTAATGGCCAATCACAGTCAGCTGGCTCAGGCTCTCTGTCCGAGCCACAAACCTTTGTTATTATTTTCCTTTTGATTCTATTCTTAGCCAGCCTTCTGAGAACCTTTTCTTCTATTCTTTTAGTATAGTTTTAATGTAATATATATAATAAAATAACAAATCAGCCTTCTGAAACATGGAGTCAGATCCTCATCTCTTCCCTCATCCTCAGACCCCTGTGACCACGGTCACACAGTGGGAAACACTGACCAGTGGGTCTTTAGAGCATGAAAAAAACCCTCCTCCCTTCTGAACACTGGAAATGGGTGTGCAGGTTTTAAGGGAATCCCCTGCTCCATTTCAGTCACCCACCCTTGCCCTGGTGGGAGCGGCAGCAATGGATTTGTTCTGTACAGCTGTGCCACAGCCAACAACCACAGAGAATCTGCTTTTTTTCTAAACCCACACACTACCTCAACCTCAAATAACTTGTTTTACAGCTGTGTGCCAAGGAAGAGCTCATGCTTCAAAAAAATGCAGTGATTTACAGCTCAGAACCCAAATTTAAGGCAGATGAGGAAAACCCTCATGGTTTAGCCCTTAGGAAAATCCTGCCCCAATTCCTGCTGTCAATAATCATTATGGACACATGCCATTGATGTCCATCTGGGATCTGAATGTTGTCCAGTTTTTTCAGCTGTTTAGAAGCAGCTTTTATTTGGAATAATCTCTTTAACCAAACAGCTTTGCAAACACCACATTTCATTACATTCCTGGGAGACAGGCAAGTGATACACACCAATTTATAGGGAATAAATGGAGACACAGAGCAGAGCCAGAGGCACAACTGGACACAAAACCCCACGGGAATGTAATTTCACACTTTCAACTTTGGACAACAAATATGTCCTGTCAGAGAGTCTCTTCTAGGGGATGACTATCAGTTGGAAATTCTGTTTAAACAGGTGGCAGGACGATGCTGTGTTGTTTGGAAATAATTGGGGCACTGTTTACACACCATTCTCATGATCTAAGACAGGATAAAAACAGACTATAATGCTCAAAATCTGTATTTTTACACAAGTTCATCCTTTTTCACTAAAAAAAGCAAACCAAAAAGTTAATTCTGCCTAAAATATGCATTTATTCTGCCAGTTATTTATATTAATTACAGAACTTTCCTAATTTAAAAAAGCAACCCAGTTCACCTATGCCAGTGTGGTTTCCCCAGGTAAATGTTTGAGAACTGAAATAATGTGTCAGCAGAATTTTTATCTGTGCGTGGGACACTTCACCTGGAATGGCCTGAAACAGAAAAAATTAACCCAGTACATGGGACTATGTCAAAAACCTTTAAAGGCTATCAATGAAATCATCTGCCCAAGGGAAGCTGTGTTCTTTTTATGGCCAAGGAGAATAAATGGAGATGAGAACTCTGCAGCAACATCTTCAGGAATACACAAAAGCAGATGAGGAAGCACATTTCCTAAAGAGACACTGCCCTGACTCTTGGGATAAAATTAGATGTCTCATAAAGAAAAGGTCAATGTTCTAATGCAGGATTTGGTTCTTTAGCACACTTGACTAGTGGCCAACTCAACCAGCTGGACAAGCACTGGGGAAGAGCATGTGGGAAGGATCTATTTCAGACCAAAGTAATCTTTTTAGTCACTCAATTCAGCTGATTTTCTGAATGATTAGAGTGGCTGTTCCCACATCCCTGCTGAGGCAAGGCTGCAGGACAGGAGCAGTGTCAGGATGTGAACAGCAGATGAACACAGCCAGCCTGGGGACAGCCCGTGGTGTGCCCAGGACAGGGTGGTGGCACTGGGTGACACCCAGAGCAGAGCAAAGCCAGCCCAGCTCTGCCTGGGGCACAGGGCAGCTGGAGGGGATTCTGCCAGCAGCTCAGAGAAAGGAGATTTCAGGGCACAACTGCCCTCCTGCTGCTCCTAAAATGCCCATTTTACACTGCACTGTACGAGCTCTGCATGTGGGACACATTCCTCCTCACACTGGAGTTTAGGTGCAGATACAACACAAAAAAATTGGGTGAGACAGAAAAAAAAAAACCTGGAAGCTTTATTTCTTCTCTCCACAAGTTTACTGCTATTCTCTCCCAGTTAGCCACCCAGCCTTTTTTTTTCCCCCTTTGGCCTCAGAGGCTTTTGACTTTCTCTAGTTAAGACTCCAGAGTCATTTAAAAATAGAGAATGAAAGCAGGATGGCTACAACGATCTGATAGCATCACATACAGCTCTTAACCTAATTTATTACTGATGATGTAGTCATTAATGTACTCTGAGCATGCACTATACACTCCTCTTTAATGAAAAAGTAGCTGGGGAAGCTCATCCAACTTGCTTCACAAAGTTGAGTCCCTAGAGGCTTACATGTCGTCTACCCTTAGATTTATCCAAGGCTGAAGGAGATATTTTAAAACATATCTTCTTGTTATTCTTTTAAAAGATGGTTCCCTTGATGCTGAGCCTTGAAAGTTTAGCAGCTCTTATTACCAGGAGTGAACTAAACTAAAGCAATTGGTGTAATGGTTGTTACACTGTGGGTACAACTCGCTTGCCATGTTCTCTTCTCATCCACTTTCATCTCCAAGTGTTTATCTGAGCAGGAAAAGTTACTGCAATTTTTCTTCTCATCAGCAAGGAGAAAAAAAAATCTGGCAAAACTAGACTGGGGAAAGCACAGGAAAAGGAACTATAGAAATAAAAATCTTTGGGACAAATTCATGGAGTACTCTGGGAAGATAAGAGGAGCTGCAGAGACAGAAAGGCAGCACAGCCCCTCTCCAGACTCCAGCAAGGACGCTCTGTAATTGGCTAACACTGACTAACAATGGAAAGGAACTTTTTAAAAGCCATCACACTTCTCTCCTCATGACCCCACTGATCTGCTGAAGCCTCTGGCTGCAGAAGCTCCCAGCACAGCCCAGGTCTGCAGCCATGGCCCTGGGATGACTCCATCCTTCAGAAATCCCACAGCAAGCTCAGGGCTCAGGAAATCATGAGCTACAGTGCAACAGAAACAACTGCTAGGGAAACACAAGGCTTCCTGGGGAACGAGGTAGGAAAAAAATTAAAAACTCAACAAACCCAAAAATGTGACAGAAATATAAACCCTCCATCCCAGAACCAATGGTAGATCATGTCTCTTGCAGTGAGTGAGAAGGCAAATCATTCTTTCGGAGAAAGACCAACCACAAGGAAAAACAAATGGACAACAGAGGAAATTAAGAGGTATGTGAGCCTGGAAAGTGCTCAGTGGGAAGTGCTGTTTCCATGTATCAGGCCTATAAATCATCCCTCTCCTGTCCTACAGGCATGCTAACACCTGTAGAGGAACTACAGCTTTTCCTGCAAAGGAAAGAGCAATAGAGATTATCTGGGTATGATGTTCCCTTCTGCATGCCAATTATGGAGCTAAAAGGCCAGCAGAAATATTGAAGATGAAGGAAGTCAACACCTCTTCATTCCTGTCTGGTGAGCAGCTCTTCATGCTTTTCATGCTTTATCAAACATGGATCATGTCTGCCCAGGAAGGTTAAGTGCAGTGCTGAGGTTTCCAGGTTAACTGCAGTGTAACTTTGTCAGCATTTCCATTCCTGTCTCTTTCTAAAGGATTTAAATACTCAAATCTAAACGTGCAACTCAAAGCCAGGTTCAACCTGCAGGATCCTAGGCTGGGGGAACTTTTATTCCTTTTGTGGACAGCACATTCTTACTACTCATTTATTCTAGTTCCTTTTCTTTCTTCCAAGGTGAAATATTGTGGGAAATCCAGGACTCCTGAACAACTGACCAGTTTGATTAAGCAGAAACCATTTATTGTTTACATTAAACACACTTTTATAGATTCTACAAACTACTAAATACACACTTCTTGACTGGTGCCTTTGTCTTGTTCCTTTGTTTTCTATTTCCATTTCTCAGTGTCTGTGATTGGTTACAGCCTAGGTGTTTCAGTCTTATGTTATCCAGTTCTTGAGTCTTGGTATTTGGTTTCTCAGTCTCTTCTTTCTTAATTTAGCACAATTTATTTTAGTAGCCTTGAAGAATTCCTGAGGCTTTGATAACAAACTTAGCAGCAGGCTGGCTGCACACTATGGCCTAATCCTTGCAAATACATTGCAACACCTGGAGAAACAAGGATTGATAAAGCAATGGATGGCAGGTGGCACCTCAGCAGCCATGGGGACACCCAGTCCTGCCTAGATGTGGGAAATCCAGGACTCCTGAACTTCTGACCAAAAGCAGAAGCCATTCATTGTTTACATTACACACATTTTTATAGATTCTACAAACTACTAAGTACACACTTCTTGATTGGTGCCTTTGTCTTGTTCACTCATTTCTTCCTGCATTTCTCAGTGTCTGTGATTGGATACAGTCCAGGTGTTTCACAGCCCTTTATTATCCAGTTCTTGCTGTCTTGGTAGTCAGTATTTCAGCCTCTTCTTTCTTAATTAAGCACAATTTATGTTCCAGTAGCCTTGATGAATTCCTGAGGTTTTGGTAAACTTAGAAGCAGGCTGGCTGGTGCACACCATGGCCTAACCCTTGCAAATGCATTGCACCAGTGTAAGGAGCAAAAAGACAAAGATCAGGTTATTTTGAGGGTAGGAGCTCGGACATGATGCAGTCCAGCCAGACTCCACCCCTGTCTGAGGCTTTGTCCTTTGTGAAAGCCTTTGCTGTGACTGCAGCCCTGGGAGCTCCAGGCTGGAGGAGGAATCTCTCCTGCTGGAATCCTCTTCGCTGACACCAGAAGGACCCTTCAATGTGCTGTGTTAGCCTAAATGTCTTTCAGGCCTGTGTTTACCTAAGATATCATTATCTGAACCTGTGTATTTGTGATCCAATTCACCTGGAGCACCCCTCCATCCTACAGGAATAAGACAAGGACGTCCCAGATGGTGGCAAGGTAGAAAACCTCCTCCAATGCAAACCACCTCTGACCTCTGGGATAATAAATTCGTCTGCAAATGACTGGGCAAAGTCCTGGAGCCTGTGTGCAGGGAAGATAAACAGCCCTCTTTGTCCTCGGGGCCAGAAGTGCCCATTGTATGGAGCTGGCCCAAAGGATTAGTGCTGCCATGATTATTTGTGTTATATGAGCTATTTCAGGAGCTAATTGACCCCAGCACAAAAGCGGGGTGAGAAAGGCTTTTGTAGCTAATAGAATGAGCAATACAGGAAAGGGTAAGGTGCTTTGAGCAATTGGGCCACAGTACACAGACACTGACTCAGTTTTAGCTGACAGCATCAAGCAGGGCAATCTGATCTCCCCAGTTAGCACTAAATCAGCCTGGTATAAATGAGCCCATGACAGAACACTGGGAAATGGGACTTGCTAAAAGGATAACTGAGGATAACTGCCTTGTGAAGCATAAATATTGAGGTTGTTCAGAACTCTTCATTGCTCCAGCTAAGCATGCCTGGCAAGAGCTGTGCAGGCAGAGCTGTTGGATACTCAGAGCTCTGCTTTTGGAGGGCATGGTGCTAAATGTCAGTGTCTACAGAAGGTATTCTGAAATTACAGATATATGTTCCCTCCTTCCTTCCCTGTCTTGAGTGCTTAATGGCAGGGGAAAGTATTGACACTGAGAAACTGATGGGACACTTTAAACATTAAATCATAAAGCAACAACAACAAAAATCAAAGCTATTTTCTCCAGGATGACAGGCATGAGGAGGAGGATGGGCTATGGCTGTAGTGTACAATTATCCCAAAGTAAACTACTTGCCTCTAAATTCACTTGTGAAGAATCATGGAATCATTATGGTTGGAAAAGATCTCTAAGATACTTGTGAAGAATTATGTATTTAAGGGGGAAAAGTGAAGCTGAATTTAGAACTGAACATATTTTTTCTGGCATTTAGTCACAACTCAGCAAAGCCTGTTTTATCTCAAATTCAGAATAAAGGATACAGTGAAAAAAATTAAATCGCCCTGACCTTTCTAAAGCCACTAGAAAAGCTGCTGCAACATAATGCATTACAAATTCTGCACTAAATATGGTGCACAAGAGAACACAGCCTTGTAAATATGCAACAGAAGAGAAATAATCATATTCATCATTTATTTATTGAGCCTACATGGACCCCTCACTGCACTATCCGAGGCCACCACAGGCATAAAGGAATTAAACAGCACAAAATCCCAGCCAGGAAAAGCAGAATTTATAGGTGCTTCACAAATGGGGTAATGAGGCAGAGAAAAGAGAAGGTCTCTGTGGACAGACTGAGCCTAAAGCAGAGACAAAGTCAATCCAGTGTCCCCTGAGCCAACACACTTTAGTGCAGGATTATTATTCCCTTCATGAGCTTCATCAGTGCCCATGCCCAGCAGGAGCTCCCTGCCCAAACGTGTCCCAGCCTTTCCGTGGAGCAAAAGCATTTCCAGACCTTTCTGCTGTCTCACAGCAACATCCTGAGGCTCAGCAGGAGAGAACACGGCAGCCCCATGGCAGGGCCCATGTCACTGTGCTGCCCAGGGGTCCCACTGCCCTCTGATGTTGGTTTCTGGGCTGTTTTAATGACCTGGAAAGGCCCAGGGTGGCCTTGGACAGCCCGCGCTCCAAAGGACGAGAAGAGGCTTCAGGTTTTTTCTCGGTCTCGGTGTTTATTAATTGTTTATCTAAAAGATTTTCTCTCAGCCCGACAGAGGTCTGCACAGCAAGCCAGCCATGAGCACACTGAGAGCCCCCGGGGCGGTCACCTATCTTTATACTCAAAATTACGTATACAATATTTATCAATTTTCCCCAATACCTTTTACCCTTATTGACCTGTGCACTTTTAGTAATAACCAATCCCAAAGTGCCAACATCACCACAGAAGATGGAGGCCAAGAAGAAGAAGAAGGACAGGACACGCCCCAATTCCTCCATCTTACTTCTTTAGACCCCCCTGTACAGAAATCCTAAACCCTGTGTTCTACACCTTAATTAACTTATCCCTTCACCATTCACCCCAGTGAAATCCTCCCATCCTCATACAGGTGTCATCTCCTGTGTAGGATCAAAGTCCAGCCACCAGACACTTCTGGCAACATTCCAGGACTCCCGAGCCCCCCAAGGGTGGTCTCGGTCACTCTGCACATCAGTCCTGAGGTGCTGAGATCCCACACTCTGACACGCCTTTGGCCCTGGACACCATCCCAGGGGTGTTCCAGAGTGTTCCCCAGGGAGGAATGC
The DNA here is from genome assembly GCF_035770615.1 of Melospiza melodia melodia. Taxonomy (NCBI): domain Eukaryota; kingdom Metazoa; phylum Chordata; class Aves; order Passeriformes; family Passerellidae; genus Melospiza; species Melospiza melodia. Next base: position 4,954,444 of record NC_086214.1, read on the forward strand.
TCACATGCAAGGTCTGCACCTACAGCTCAGTGCCAGCAAATGGATGCTTTTACTGGAGCCGAGACCTCCCACACCTCAGGGGCACAGGCACCTCTGAGCACGGCCTGGTGAGAGTGGAATCTGATCTTCTTTCTGCCAGGGTTGGGATTAGATGTGCCACACAGTATTTCTTGCTCAGCCTCAGGTCAAATGCAGTGTTTTCTTGGGGGTCAGTGCCTGTCAGCACAGAAAGTCTAAAGTTCTCAGTAACCAGGGATCCAACACATGAATGCACAGGGCTGGGGAGCACTTTGAACACAATCTCACCTGTTCAGCACTGACACACCTCTGAGGCTGTGGGGCTTTGAAGTTACCTTGGAATTGATTTTAATCACCTTATACAGAACTGTCTTAGCTGGGGGTGTTTATTCTATCCCCACCTGTCAGAGCTGGGGCAGTTCTCTGCTGTCCTTGGGCAGTTTTTCCTTTATCTCTCCCCCAGCCAACCCTCCCTCCAGCAGATCTCTGCTGCCCATGGCCACTGAGTGTCCCTGCAGGGCTGATCCAATCCCAGCATCCCATGGGGAGATGCTCCGCCCAGGGGAGGAGCCAAGCATTCCTGCCTGGATCCAATCTGGGCCTGGCACAGCACAGCAGCCTTTGCCCCCTGCACTGCCAGAGGAGCAGCTTTCTGCTGCCCTGCATGGCCAGAGGGAGCCCAGGCCCATCTGCAGCAGCCCTGGAGCTGCAGAGGAAAACTCCCCCCTTGTGCAGGATCCCTGCTGCAGCAGAGCCACAGCTGGCACTGCAGGAGGGCTGAGCCCCCCTGGGATGGGGCTGGGACACCCCCTGACACACAGGGGCAGGGACTGCTCTCACTCTGGCTGTGGTTTGGTTTTTTTTTTTTTTTCTGTACTATTGCATTTGTATTTTTAATTTTCCTAGTAGAGAACTGTTATTCCTACTCCCGTATCTTTGCCTGAGAGCCCCTTAATTTCAAATTTATAATGATTTGGAGGAGGGGGTTACATTTTCCATTTCAAGGGAGGCTCCTGCCTTCCTGAGCAGACACCTGGCTGTTCAAAGCCAGACAAGAGCAATGTTCTGAGCCAGGGCTGTGTTCAAAAGCCCCCATGTGGGTGGTGATCACACCTCCCTTGGCACCCACAGCTCCATGGCCTGAATGCCCTGTTCAGGGACAAAGGCAGCACAGATGGCAAGGGTTAAAGTCACCCATTGTTCCTGGCCTCTGCAAACAATACAAACCTACTTAGCTGAGGTAATGTTTTAAGCACACTTTTTTCCATGAAGCAAATCCAGTGTGTAATTCCAGGATTAGTCCAGAAACTAAGAAGCTTTCAGTTTTCAGCAAAGTTAGTTTCCATTTCAAAGTTTAGTTGGGCCTTAGAAGTTAATCAAAACACAGGATTTCACAGTTTCACATACGCTTGTTATAAGCAGAGAGATATTATTAAAATACATACAATTGTAATGCTGAGAGAGGATTCTTTAGCATTTCCTTTTATTCAAATAGATGAGGAGCAAGGAAGAGGAGGAGTTAGGAGTTAGTTAGGAGTTAGTACTAATGTGCAGGTACACCACTGACACTGCAATCCTTATGGGAGAGGTTTTACAGGCCATGAGACTTGTAAAAATCTACAAAGATTAAAAAAGATCTATTTTTAATGCTTCTGTAGGCATTAATACTTCTACAGACATTAGACAGTAATGAGAACATCTAAGGAGGCTCCTCCAGAGGACCAACATGTGTATGAGCCTCAACTTTCAGGAGGGAAGAGGGAAAGAACCAAAGCTGGATTCATCTTAAACTAGGTATGATCCATGAAATACCACAGCTGGTTAAAATAAAAATGCCTCAGGTTCAATGTTAAAGTTAGCACATTCATAAAAATTAAGGGTCTGGGTTTTTTTGTATATCCTTCTATAATAACTTCAACTTTTAAAAGAATAACACAGCCATGAGCATGTCTTCTATTCCCTTAAACTTTTCAAAGTACTACTAGAAAGAAATGGGATACTCCGACTAGATTTTAAAAGAGTATTGATGTGTTTTCCTACACATCCAAAATAACTGAATCACTACTTACAATCTTATTTTAAACAAAGAAATAATAATGCTAAAGTTCAAATACCCTCATGGACCAACTGGGAGCAAGGCAGGACCATCAGTGTTTGGGACCACAGGCCCTGTGCTCAAGAGGTGACAGTTTATAAAGGGTTAATCAAGCAGACATAAAGGACAGTGTAGCAATACAAATATTACAGGTGGGATTTTCACAAGGATGGGTGTAGTTCTTGTAGTTATCTTTCTGAAGGCGCACACACTTTTAAACATCCCTTTAAAAACAGTGATAAAGTAAATATTGAATTGAATGAAGAGGGTAAAAAAAATAATGGGAAAAAATAAGCATCTATTCTTGAGTCACTTACTGATGTCCTACAGGTCATTTCTTCAGTGAAATTCACATTTATTGGCCTAAAACTCCCCAAAGAGCAGCTCTGGCAGTGGAAGGAGCCAACTGCTACTGCTCTGCTCTCACCAGGGAGCTCAGCTGTGCTCCACCACAGCAAATCATGTTCCTTTGCTTGCAAGCTTTCCTGGAAGCTGACAGGACCTGGCTCATTTCAGCTGCAAACAGAGTAAGAATTTTGGGAAAGGCCTTTCTCCTCTCTGCTGAGGCTGCAGGCTGCTCTCCCCTCCACACTGCATTTTTCTCTGCACGAAGGTTCTGCTCTCTGAGGAGCTCAAGACCTTAATGGCAGGTTACACGAGGTTCCTAATGATTTTCCATCCTCCTCCCAGCTGTCTCAGTTCCATGGGATAAAGCTGCCTTGGCCCTAAGCAGGGCTGGTTCAGGCTCACTTTAATTGTGCCCTGTCCAACACTGAGCTCTGCTGTGTTACCAACTGCTCCCTGTGTGCCTGGAAATCAAAGGTACAAATGCACACTCCACGAATGGCTTACATTAGTGCCATTAATTCCTCCTCTCAGCATAATCCTTCATCTGGGAGTTATTCCAAAACATAGGAGTTAATGACACTAATATAAACCATCCCAATGTAGCATGTGTTTCTTTAGCTTTTATTCCCATGACTAAATGTCTTTTTAATGCACTTTTATTTACCGTGATGGAAATAGTTTTTCCTGCTTCACTCCATCAGAAGTCTGGCTCTGTCACATTAACCCTTTTCTGGGCAAGGCTCTGTAGATGTATTTCCCATTATGACTCCCAAATTAAAACCTTCTGCTGACATTCCAGCAGAGCCCTTCCAAGAGCCCTGCACAGAGGGATGGTGATGGCCCCAGCAGGCTCTGCAATCTCCTGGGACACAGTGCCCAGGGCTGGGCAGCCTGGCAAGGGAAAACCTGGGGCTGAAATGCTTTGGGATCAAGGAACAGAGCTCCCCTGGCTCCCACTCCCTGCTGACACTCCTACCCAGCCAGGGAAGCAGGGAGGGAAGTGCCTCTGGATTTTCTCAGAGGTGTGAAATACAGGCAGAGGGGGGAAGTGGATTAGAGGGATGCAGACAAATACTGCTACTCCCCAAAGAAGGTGTGCAGAAATTCCTGCTGAACAAATGGTCTTTCTCTGGAGGAAGTGGGTGAGGAAGGAAAAAGCACATAAAAAGGGTAATGAAAAGAAAGCAGAGTACTTTATTTCGTCTCCATTTTGCTTTCCCTTCACTCCACAGTCGCCCCCAAAGCAGAGCCTGTCCTGTTCTTGGCCTTCTAATCTGGAGTAACTTTCATGTTCACAACATTTTCCTTTTCTTTTTTTTTCAAAATTATACATTTAGAATTATGGTTAACTTTTCTAATCCCTTTGTATTCTCTTATGTCCTCCTTCACTGGTGCTGAGCACAGGGCAGGTGAGGAAGAGCAGGTAGGAGAGGAAGGACTGACAAAAGGCTGAGAAGTAAAACAAAAGCAATTTGCCTTTGAACAGTACATTAAGAAACAAAGTATAAACACTCTGAAATGTTCAGTTCTCCCTTCCAGTTTACCTAATGCTGCTCAGTATGTAATATCCTTTTTAAAGCCTTTAAAAGGAAATATAGAGCCATCCTTAAACCATCCTCAGGGATTTTCTGGAATGTACCCATGAAGGAAATACCTTCCTGCAGTGACACTGCACTGCATTAGCCCAGCAATTCAGCAGACAGCACTTCTCCAGAGTTACACAGTATATAAATACAGGCCATATGAGCAGCATAAACATGGGACACTTGCCAAAACATAATTCTGTTTCGTAAATCTGAGATGTTCAAAGAGTCATAAATAACACTGGGGGACCAGCTGCCCCCAGAAGTCAACAGGCTCAGGCCTAATAGATGGATTTCAATAAATTCAGGCTAAATCCTTGCCACAGAAGATGTCTATTGATACCTTCTGCTAAGACTTCAAAAAGCACAAAAGTGTTTTGAGGCTCTCACTTTTTATTATCGAAGAGATCCATTTCAAAAAATTTCTCTATTAAGTAAATTCCTCCATCTGATTAGTTTCTTACAGTAAAGATCATTTACCCTTGGGTTTAGATTTGAAGCGTGAGAGGTTGAGCCTGAGATTTTTGTGGGGAACGGGGAGATTAAGGATAAGTCAGTTTTTAATTTAAATAGAAAATGTTTTGAGTATTAACTGGTTGATCTGAAGGTTCAGCGATGAGCGCTGTAGGCAAAGTCTTGTTCTTTGGCACAGACACCCCTGAGGGGAGGGGGAACTCACAGGGAGGGCAGGAATGCAAACCTCCAAACATCACAGATCTGTCACCACAACCAGCAGAAAATCAGTTAGCATCAGTATGATTTTAATTTTGGCAGCGAGATAATAAAGCCACAGTGAGGGTGAACATAGTGAATTCTGACAGAAAATGAGAGGAAGAAAGGAAAAGATGTGAAAGTAAATCTAGTTATTCTAGAAAAGCAATCTTGGCTACACAAGTTAATGATAAAAACATGCATTTCTACTCAAGTGGTTTTCTCTTACCCATTAGAAGTTAAAATGGAACCAGCTCAAAAGAAACAGCCTCGTTAAGAACATCCCATCATGAACATTCTCATGCATTTAGCTCCAGTAAAGCTCCTCTGGTTTGGAGAGGGCTCTGGAGCCCCAAGGTCTGTCCCTCATCCAAGGCAAGCCTGGCACAAGGGAGAGGAGGTGATTCCCCATCCACAGGGCCTGGCCTTTGCTGGCAGCTCTTTGTGCCAGGCAGAAGCACCAGGGAAAAGAGACAGAATAAAAACCAGGTTTGAATTATTGCAGCACAAGATAGTAGCTCTCCTTCCAGCCCTTGCCCCACTGTGTGTGGGGCACTCAGCTCAGCTGGCCCTGCCTGCAGTGGGCAAAACCAAAACCAGCTGATAACCAGAGAGAGCTGCCAGCACAGAAGACTGTCTGCAAATATCCAGGCTATAGTTTTAATGATTTTTTTTTTTGATGCCATGAAAGGAGGATGAAGGATTTAAAACCACCATGAAGCTCAGTTTATTTAACCTTGGGCAGTGCAGCAATGCCTGAGATGCTGAAGCTCCAGGTGGGCAGGCAGAGACATCTCCTTTTGGTGAGTGCAGAATGACTTTCTGACTCCTTCTGACCACCAGGCAATTGTTCTGGCCCTCCTGCTGTTGCAATTTGAGGGTTTGCAGCACTTCCTTTCCAAGAACCATTTGGAAGGAATAAAAATGGTGACCTCCTTTGGAAGGAAGATGCAGCCTGTAACAAAGGTCTCATTAGCCTCCAGTGGGGACACAGGCTCATGAGCCTCTGTGGGACACTGGAAATCTCTCCCTTCAAAATTAACAAAGAGCCTTTGGCAGTGTGGAATGAATTACAATTCCTGGACTCTTGGGACCACAGTTCTGGACTTCTCAGAAAGAAAAACTTTCAAGAGAATAAATGAAGAGCCTCAATCCAAACTCACACAAGCACTTGTGGGTTTTCTTTTTGAGGCCAAACACATTAGAACCAAGACTGTATTTACGTGCTAAGGACCAGGAGTCACTTGAAAGAGGAAAGGAGCAGACTGGGGGCTTGGAATACCATGTGCATGGGTAAGAAATATTCCTTTGGTTTCACCCACAGCTCAGTATTTTCTCAGGAGAGTGCAGTCCCAGCAGCACCCAGGTGTTACACCAGCTAACTATGGATCCCTAAAGCAAGCAGAAAATGGAGATTTATGAGCCTGCTGCTACTTCAAATACCACATCCAGCCCTTGACCCAGCAGTACAGACTTAGGCTTGCAGAAATAGAAATCTTGGATGTGTTATCTTACCAGGTACAGCTCCACCCAGGGAATTATTACCTCCATAGCTGTGTGTCTTTAAATCCCTCTCATTCCTGTCCCCTCTCCCCACATCTTCCTCCAAGTGCCCCCTGACCTGGCAGGGGAGTGTGGGGACGCCCCTGTCACACAGATGTGTGGGTCTGTGTGACACAGGATGGAAAGTGAGCCCTTCCCTGGGGTTGTGTTGGGTCAGTTGTCTCTCTCTGGCAGCACTCACAATATTGTGTTTCCTTGCAGACACCCAGGGAAGCACAGCACCTGCTCCCAAAGCCCTTGGAGTCAAAAGGCAGAGAGGCACCCAGCTAAAAAAGGGAAAAGAAAAGTTAGGAGGGAGAAACAAGGGTGGTAGGATGGAAAGTGGTCACTGGCTTCTCCCTTTTGTCGCTGATCTCCCTTTACAGACAAGACAAAAAGCAGCCAGTGAAAACCCTTACTATTCATTTTCCTTGGTACTGAGATCAAAAGAATCCAGTTGTGTTTTTTTCCTAGAAAGTCATTCCATAACCTTTACCAAAAAAAAAAAAAAAAACAAAAAAAAAAAAAAAAAAACAAAAAAAAAAAAAAGGGATTGCTTTAGGCTTCTCAAGGATTTCCTACAGGAAGCACCCTGGAAAATGACTGAGATGACAACATGTGCTGTTCAAAATGTAATGTCTCCATGGACATTGAGATTTTACACACCAAACTCATACTCTAAAAATAGACAGACTAAAAAACAAAATTTAAAAAAAAAGAAAAAGAAATAGAAGCAGAAATTCCCGCAGTGTTTTCTCCAGCAAGCAGTAAGTGCACAGTCTATCTTTCTTAAGTGCAATACACTCCACTATCAATTTGTGCACTGGACCATTTTTCCTGAAAGTAATATCCCCAAACATAATACAGTGTTTATTTAGCTCTACAATTGCATTACCAGTGTTTCAGAGTTTAAAACAAAATGAAGACAAATCAAAAGACCTTGGTAAAAGGAGGAAAAAAAAATGTATTACATCAGGTTCAGGAAAGCTACAGGAGACAGGCAGCACTGGGGACCAGGGTTTGTATCCAAAGAGGCAGCACAGAGAAGGACCAAGCAAAGGCTGACCAAGACGGGCAGGCAGCAGACTGAGGCTTCTATCACTTGGAGAACACATGGATTTCTTGCTCTCCATATGGCAGCTGTGCTTTCTCAAGAACTCTACCTGTTGGCAGATGAGAGATCCTGCTGTGTGCATCTGAGGCAGGAGGGGATGGAGCTGCATCCTCAGCTCGGGAGCACGGGAATGGTTTGATGCAGAGCAACACAACTCTTAAAGGTGTTGGCTTGATCAAAGCTGCCCTCACCAGAGATCTCCATTTTACACATGGGAAGGACTGAGACTCATAAAGCAAATTAGAATCAGGTTTAGAGTTTTGAGCTAAGCCTCCAGGACTTGTTTTATGGATAAAATCTGTAGCCATCCTGTGCTTTTGTTTGATTGTCTACAGGGCTACAAATACCTTAGCCTGAATTTTCACCACTGGTTAGCAAAATTTACACTTCCTTTGAAAAGGGAGGTGAAATACAAAGAGCAATTCTTTTAAATGAAATATGAACAGCAGGGCTGACTGCTTCCTTACACCGCCACAACTGAGTCCACTCAGGAATGCTCCAACAGAAACTCCCAATAATGCTAATAATAATCCAGAGATTCTGTGCACAAACTGTCTAGAGCCCAAAATAACCCAAAGGCATGCTGGAACTGTCAAGTTACAGCAAGTTTAATGTTTTTGCATTGCATGTCTTACAAGGCAATTTTACTTGTTAAATATGCTAAATTCCACTTTTAATTTATGTATGACCAAACATTCCTTATAAAGTTTTAAGAATGTCTCCTTCTAATTATGGTCCTATCTTCAGCTTATTTACCAAGTTTGCTTATAGGTCTGTACAGGTTTAAATCCATTATTATTGCAAGGATTATGTTTACCTGGAGGGCAGGTTTGCTTCTCCACAAGGCAAACCTCCATGTAATTAAAGAACAGCTACTTCACTCCTGCCTAATGTGACTGTGCCAGGCATCAGATACAGGGGAGTTAGTGAAAAACAGCATTTGGTGCAGGAAACTGCAGCCCTACAGTGCAATCAGACTTATTAATGATGTTACCCCACAAGGATGCCAGCCACAGTGATGCTCTGTGTCATCCCAGCCCCCTGGTCCTCATGTGACACACAAATCAAATGACAGCTCTGTGACAACATGGGAAGCTACTTTGTAGGCTCTGAGTCTGTGTTTCTACCCATCAACAACAACAAAGGTACTTGAAACAGAAGCCATTTGCTAACTGCCCCCCAGAATCCTGAAATGCCCTGAGCTGGAAGGGACCCCCAAGGATCATGGGGTGCAACCCCTGGCCCTGCACAGGAATCACCAGGAGTCCCACCCAGTGCCTGTGAGCACCACCCAAACACTCCTGGAGCTGCCTCAGGGCCGTGCCCATTCCCTGGGCAGCCTGGGCAGTGCCAGCACCCTCTGTGGGAAGAACCTTTCCCTGAAATCCAACCTAAACCGCCCTGGCACAGCTCCCTGGTCCCATCCCTGGCCATGAGAGTGAGGAGCTCTGTGCCTGCCCTGTGCTGCCCCTCCTGAGGCTGTTGAAGACCACAATGGGGTCTGACCTCATTCTCCTGCAGCTGCACATTGCAGTGCCCTCAGCTGCTCTCACACAGCTTCCCTTCCAGACCCTTCCCATCCTCGTGCCCTCCTGTGGGTGCTCCCTGATGGTTCAATGTCCTTTTCACACTGTGTGCCCAACCTGCCCCAGCTGTGCAGGTGAGGCTGCCCCAGCCCAGAGCAGAGCAGGACAATCCCCTCATGGCCTGGCTGGAGCCCCAGGGCAGGGATGGCCCTGCTGGCCCCAGGGCACTGCTGCCTCTGATCCCTCTGCCATCAACCTGGACCCCCAGGGCCCTTTCTGTTCCACCACTATGGCTGAATCTTTTCAAATAAATCATGACACCCAGAAACATCCTGCATCTCAGCTCAAAGTTGGCCAGCAATGTGGAAAACTACAGAGAATCATGAGATGTTTTGGGTTGCAAGGGACCTTCAAGATCATCCACCTTCAACCCCCTGCTGTAGGCAGGGACACCTTCCACTAGACTAGTTCAAACTCCAATCCTAAGAAATGTCCTCCTGTTTTCTCTCACCCTGATCTGCTGAGATTTTCAAAGGCCATCAGATAAAGTCCCTTTTAACTGAGCAGAGCCATTAGTACCACTGCACATCCTTGCTGCACCAGACTGTCCATCTCTCATAGCCTCTCAGCACTGTCAGCTGAAAATGTACCAAGTGATGACAATGACAGAGCAGGCTTGGCACAGGGTCCCAGCCCTCTGCAGCAGCACTGGTGGCCACCACAGCCCTAGCTAGCTGGCACAGGGTGTCTGAGAGAGCCCTCCCAAACAGCCAGGGGCTGGGGCAGCACACAGGCAGCCACAGGAGGGAAGGGAGGATCACAAATGAGCTCATGGTGTGTGCACAGGCACTGCCTGCCAGGCAAACTGCCCACGGGCATGGGAACAGGGCAGGGAGAGCTGGAGATGGGCATGGAGAGCTGGAGATGTGCAGGGAGAGCTGGAGATGTGCAGGGAGAGCTGGAGATGGGCAGGGAGAGCTGGAGATGTGCAGGGAGAGCTGGAGATGGGCATGGAGAGCTGGAGATGGGCATGGAGAGCTGGAGATGTGCAGGGAGAGCTGGAGATGGGCATGGAGAGCTGGAGATGTGCAGGGAGAGCTGGAGATGGGCATGGAGATCCAGAGATGGGCAGGAAGAGCTGGAGATGGGCAGGGAGCACCAGACCTGGGCAGAGAACACCAGAAATGGGCAGAGAACACCAGAACCTGGCAGGGAGCACCAGAACAGGGCAGGGAGCAGCAGAACTGGGCAGGGAGCAGCAGAGCCAGGCAGAGAACACCTGAACTGGGCAGCTGTGGGCAACCCAGCAGAGCAGCAGGAGTGGCTGTCTGGCCACAGCCACGGTGCCAGTGATTTCTGGCAGCATACAAGAGAGCACCAGCAAGCCTTGCTTGGAGCACATCTAATCCAAATGGCAGTGTGGAAGTCTGGAAGCCTATCTGGCAGCTTTTTATCCAGACATTAGGCATGATGGAAGTGTGGTGGAAGGACAATGTGAGAGAAAACATGCCAGATTCTGCAAGTGTGGACATGGCCCTAAATTTGTATTGGCCAGGAAAAAACAAACTGTCACCCTTGTAATAAGCCCTGCTCAAAGCACATCCTTTTGGAAAATGAGCTGGCCAGACATTTATCTCAGCCAGGGCAGAGATGACTTTATTTTTGATGGGAGTTGGCAGGAAGGAAGCCAAGGAGGCTGAGCTGCTACGTGTTTGCAATGAGAGAAGCGATTGTGAATGTCCATCTCACACTCTGTTCCACAGTGCGTCAGAGGGGAATGCTGCATCATTCATCTGCCCATGAGGACACAGACATGCTTTCCCACACTGCACCGCAAGGCTTATCGATCATTTTTAGCTGAAAATTGTTTTCCAGAGCCTGGAAGATCTCAGAACTTTGGAGCAATTAAAATTCACTCCATTTCCTTCACCTGTTCTGTTGTGTTGTCCAAAAAAGTCTGTGCAGTTTATTCAGTGTGCTTACTTGCCTTAAACACGGAAAGAAGCTGTACAAACAAATCCTTCTAAGGAAATCTATGGGCTTTAAAAGATTGGACTACACTAACCTCTGGAAGAGAACAGTGATAGCTGCAAACTCTTACACATAGAAAGTAATTAAGACTGAGTAAATGAAAAATGCTCCAAGAGCTCAGTACTCCCAGCAGCCAGACCTTCCTTTTGGCATGAATCCTCCCTTTTCTCGGTGTGCTGTGAGGAACTGAGGGGCTGGAGGGGCTGCAGAGGAGGTGGGGGATGCAGATCAGGAACCTTCCATGGGCGCAGTCCATGCACGGGCTGCCTGCCCCACCTCCCTCCCTCCCTCCCCAGCACGTGCCCATCAATCTGCTCCCCCTCCGCCGTGGTTCTGGGGATTGACTGATTATATTTATCACACTTGTAGTTCACAGGGCAATGGTTTAAATTTCATTCAATACACTCCATCTGGGAGCGCTTTTAAAACACACCCACAAGCACATTTCTCCCTCTCACCCCGCACCCCCGCAGCGATCAGCCATCTGTACTCTGGAAACAAATCCTAAAAAATTATTCTAAATTAAAAACTCATTTTAAAAGAAAAGTAGTATTAAACTGTTTTATAAACATAATAAACCACAGTAAGCCTTGGTTGCAATAAATATCCAACTCTTGCCTACAGCTATTAGAATCCACAAGCGTATTTTTAAGTTTGCTAGCAAACAGTATATTTATTCTGACCATGATTTGTCTTCTGTGGTTTAATGCTCTCTCATGTTTCTTTCATATGTTTACAGAGGTGGGGGGAGAGAAGAGAGAGAGAAAGCAGGCTGTCCTGAAATCTGTTACAGACTCCTGTAAGCCCTGATGGCTCTTGAAGCACTGCCACTTCTGCACTGGGGACAGCAGCATCACCAAGACATGCACTGTCCCCTCTGCCTCAGGTACCTTTGGTCACATGTGGTCAAATTGGTCACAGAAAAAAAAAAAAAAAAAGGGAGAACAAGAGCAAGTTACAGACCATAATGCAGAGAGGCAGCACAGTGGGAATTTGCTGCCTCTAGCAGAGGTGCCTACGCACAAAAATAAGGGTATTTGTGGGAGGATGAAAGAAGGTAAGAAAGAGGAGCAGAGGTAGACATGGTAAAGGAAATAACATTCAATAATAGGGTCATATGTGGGGTAGAGATGGTTTACCCACATAGCCCTGAGGTAACACCCGCATGCTAGTCTGTAACACAAAGAAATCATGATGTTAATTATTTCTGTTGTATGGGAGAAAATATCATATTTAAACATCTCAAGGGATTTATAATCCAGTAGAGCTGTTGGTTCACCAGCAAATGTTGGTAAGGATGTTCCCCCCCCGATGTTTCCCCCAGCTGATGTGAACTGGGCAGAACGTGGGGCACAATGTGGGCACAGCCTCAGCCCCATGGGCAGGGCTCAGCACAGGAGCTCCCCCAGCTCAGAGCCCACAGGAGCCTCTGCAGCAGCCCAGGGATGGAGGATGGAGCCATCCCAGGCTGTGTGTGCTGGGGAGATGGCTCCATCCTCCCCCCACCCTGATGGAGCCATCTCCACTGCAGCCCTGGGGATTGATGTCAAAACACTCTGCATGTGGCCATGCAATGACTTCAGAAGAGAAGTACACTTGATTTTTATCAGATGTTTGAGGCTATGGTTTTATAAACTGATGGAACACGTGTCAGCAAAAGCCCCTAAGCAGTCCTGCTGCCTTCAGAAGTTACTGGCAGATGTACTGCTTTCAGAGACCCTCTGTGGAAAACCTGTGCTCCACCTTGTGCTTTGCACCCCCTGAATTCACCAGATTTTTACTGGATTCAATTATTACTAATTATCTTATGAGATGTGATCTGACCAAAACTAAGCATATCCACTCAAAGGTCTCCAAAGGGGAGGACACCTTCCATGTAAGAACTGCACCAAGGTTTGTGGGATTATGTACTTCCAAAGTTCCTCCACGTGCATTTAAAAGAAAATCAATGCAATCAGGTTAACTACAAAGCTGTTCCTTCCCATTTTTAAGACCCTTATAGCTCATGATGTGTGAGTAACTAACAAAAGTTAGGTTTTAATGACTGGAATTTATACTGCTACCAAGTGTTACCCCAAAAAAGAAGAAAGGGAAAGTGATGGAGGGCAAAGAAGTCCTAAGCAAAGCTCCCACACTAAAGAATTTATAAGCAAGAAGAACAAACATTCTCTCTGGGAATTACTCAAGGCAACACAGCAAAGAATTATAGCACATAAACTAAGGTTACATAAACAGTCTAATAAAATCCTGAGACTGATTTATGGAGCAGAGACATCTTGTAGTGTACTTCCATGGACAGCAGTTCCTGCTCAGAACAGCAACCATGTTGTAATTAGTGAAAACCAACAGAGCATCCCATCTAAGAGGGGACAATAATAAGAGCCAAACATGTAAATAAATAAATAGCCCAAACCAACAAAATCAGTCCAACTCTTCTTCCTACAGGCAGGTACATAAAGTAATGGCTGGAAAACTTTGATCTTCCCTGAAATAGCCTCTGTAAACATGTGCAAACACAGATTTACCTAATTTTCAATGAAAAAATTGGTTCCCTGGAAGTGGTGACCTCTAAAACTATACACAGGGCAGAAAGGATGCCCAAGGAGCCCCAGCTCAGTGTGTCACATGGGATGGAGCACATTTTCCCCGTCCCAGGGCTGGTACCTGCTTTCCATACAACATTTTTGTCATCATAGAGTATTCTGAGCTGGAAGGAACTCATAAGGATCATCAAGTCCAACTCTTCAGTCAGTGGCCCATACAGGAATCAAACCTCATCTTGTTGTTTTTAGCACCAGGCTCTAACCATTTCACTGAGGTTTGTGACAAAGCTGGCTTTGGTGCCACGGTCAGAGACAACATCATCTCAGTGTACAAAGCCAAAGGAACAGCAGCAGTCCCTCCCTGTCCAGCAGCCCAGCCTTCCCAGCCCTCTGCCACCAGTTCACTTTGCTCTGCTCAGCAGGCGCTCCAGCCAAGCTCCTGACTGACACATTGTGCTGTCCCCTGTCAGCTCAGCGAGTCCCCTGTGCAATCTGCCCTACAGTTCTGGCCAGCAGCCTCTCAGGGAGAGGGCTGGGAGGATGGCAATGTACCAAGTGTCCTTGCAGTGTGTGTGACAGGATTCACATCTTCCCATGCTGTTGAGACTCTTATGGAGTTTAAATATAAGCCTTATTCGTGCAGATAAACTACAACCACTGCCACAGCCTTAAGTGATGGCTCATTTAGGTTGTAGCTACTACTTTTCTCCCTTGCATGATACAGAAAGGTGATGAAGCTGGTAGTGGTGGTAGTTGTCATCACTTAATTCTCCCAGGTAATTGTGATACTACAACGGGTCTGATGCACAACGTGGGATGGGATCAACAAGATAAAGGTGGGTCAAGAACACAGAGGGGTTCCCCTTGTCCACTGTGGATTAAAGAAACCAGACATGTACTAGAGGTCCCAAGGGAGTTTCCTGGAGGGGCTGGTGTTACTGATCCAGGAGCAGAAGGACAAAACCAGTTGAATTTGTGCATCAGTGCAGCCAACACATCACTGGGGCCTGGCAGGGCCCGCCTGCCACCGCCGGCTCCCTCCAGAGCCAGCAGCCTTTACCAGCTTTCATGAAGCCTCATGGAGAATAGGGCTGCGAAAGTGCTGAGGCCCCTTTAAAAGAGATTCTCCCAGAGAAACTTCCAGAAGGAGAGGGCTCGAAACAGAACTAAAGAGTGCCATCTGCTGCAGAGAGCTGGAGCAGCCTCGGGCCGGCCGAGCGAGCGGCCGGGCAGCGGCAGCGCCGGGGCGGGCACCGGGCTGGGGCAGGGCAAAGGCTCCGGGGGACTCAGGGAGAGAGAACTGAGGGTTCCTGTGGGGTTCCTGCTCCCTCTGGGCTGTCTCCAGTGGCTGCAGCCTCATTCCCTGCAGGCCCAGGGGCTCTGGGATGGGATGCTGGGGAGGCCGGGCACCAAGCCGTGCCCTGAGGCACCTGGAGCTGCCACCGGCCCCGCTGGAGCAAAGCGGGGATGGATAAATTCCCGCAGCTTCATCTGACTGCAATCTGCTCCTGCTGGCTTTTACTGCAGCTCGCAGTGGGACACCTCAGAGGCCGCTTGCTGAGGAAAGACTTGAAGAGCAAGGTTGGAACTTCAGAGGGTTTCCACAGCTCGCAGGGGGAAAGTCTCAAGCAAAGCAGAGCTCGGAGCACAGGCAGCCATTCGGGACAGCACAGGGATGTGTGGCTGAGGGCAGAGGGACACGCTTGGTCACAGGTTCCAGGCTCAGCCAGGCAGCCCTGGCACAGCGGCGCTGTCCCCGCACTGCCACCTGCACCTGGCACAGCCCCGCTGGGCACGGCACCGCTGCAGGGTGAGACAGCCCTGGGTGAAAATGCCCAGCCACCGCCATCGGCTCCGGCCCGGCCCTTGCCGGTCCTGCCTTTCTTTCGGTGCCTTTTGTCCCCGGTGTTCCCTGCCAGCGCCGAGCGGAGCGCGGCGAGCGGCGCCCGCCCTGGTTCGCAGCCTGCAGATGGTGCTACCGACCAGCTTTTCCCGATCCCAAACTTCCCTGCAGCCCGAGGAAAAACGCCCGAGTGCGGGCAGCGCAGCTCCCACCCACCCCCAGGCCGGGTGTCCTCAGCCCTCCTGACACCGTCACCCTCCCTGCAGCACCCCGAGCCCGGGAATGGCTGCGGTGCCCCAGAGTAACTGAGAGAGTTTGGAAAAGTCATTTCACAGCGGCACAATCGCAGCTGTCCTGGTGGAGCTACAGACCAAATAAATGATCCTGGTGCTTGCAGGCATTGCCCTCACCCAGCAGAGATTCACCCCACGAGGGCTCAGAGGGACACCGAGGGCTCCTGTCCTGCCCTGACCCCCTGGCCCCTCTCCATCCCTCAAATCCTTCCCCTCTCCATCCCTCAAATCCTTCCCCTCTCCATCCCTCCTCCTGCCCCTCTCCATCCCTCACCCTCCCCTCTCCATCCCCCATCCTTCCCCTCTCCATCCCTCATCTTTCCCCTCTCCATCCCTCCTCCTGCCCCTTTCCATCCCTCCCAGAAGCTCAGGCAGCACAAGTAAAAGTGCTCAGAGCTGACCCACAGCTCTCTATATGATGCCCATCCCTATTAGGAATCAGATATAATCCTATTAAACCCATGGGGCTTTTGTAATTCTTAAGATAGAGCTGTATCTATTTTCTCACCATCAGCACAATTTTTTTATTTTCAATTAACTGAACTCGCAACCCAAAATGTATTATAGGCAAAACGAGTGGCAAAAAAATCCACAAACAACAAAATGCCCCTCTTGGGTTACAAATTTCAAAGCTGTGACCAGATCATGACTCAATGTTCACAAATAAAAAGGAAAAACAGGTTTCTTCTCTAAGGGAAGAAAATTCTTCACATTTCCAGCACTTAAGACATTATATTTAGGTGAAAATCTTCCACCATTTTATATAAAGTAACTTTTCCTGAAGTGTATGACAAAATGTAGGTTCCCTGAGTGCAGCTGGAATACCTTTACAGCAGCAGCCAACACAGTGGCTTCCCCAGAAGCAAAGAAAACCACTGAGTTCCAAAATCCTCTTAAAACTAACGACAGCTGAAGAAGCTGAGCTGCCTTAATAAACTGGGCTGGTTTTATGGCTTTATCCTTCAAGATGCCAAGTATTCCTGCTCCAGCTCAGCAGAATCCTTCAGGACAAGCTTAACTTTAAATACAGGCAGAGTTTTGTTGCAGTTAATGGTGCTGCCCAGGGGCTTAAGATTAAGCACATGCTTAAGTACTTTGCTAGGCCTGGACCCACACTTATAAAGATCAAGCTCTTAAATTTTAGAGCCTGAGTGTATGTTTAACTGTTTATGTTGAGCCTGTCAAACTTTTGGCTTCTGATTATTCCTGCAAGAGAAGTATTACATCAGACAGAAAATCCTGAATAATTACTGGTTTGGAAAATCTGAAGACAGGGTGACTGGAAGCAGACTTCTTAAGAGTAAATAGAAATTTAATAAAAAGACTTTAAACAAAATTCCTATGGAAGTTTTATAAATCAAACAAGTTCTGACAGGAGGAGAGGGGCACTGAGAGCTTTGGTAAACTCCTGCTCTATCAGGAGCTGGGCTCAGAACAACGCAGTAACCCAAGGGCAAAGGAGAACCCAGGGAAACACCTCAGGGAAAGGCACAAGCCCAGCACACACAGGCAGTGCCGAGTGGCCCAGGAGGGCAATTTCACACTACCACAGGATCATTAGGGTGGGAAAAGCCCTCCAAGATCAGCAAGTCCAACCACTCCCAGCAGTGCCAGGGCCACCCCTGACCCATGTCCCCAGTGCCACATCCACACATCTTAAACCCCTCCAGGGTGGGGACTCCACCACTGCCCTGGGCAGCTGGGCCAACAAATTCCTTTCAATGTCCAACCTAAACCTCCCCTGGCTCAACTCGAGACCATCTCCTCCTACCCTGACAATTGTTACCTGGCAGCTTTCCTCCTCCTTCATCTCATCCTTCCATCTTCCTCCTCCTCCCTCTGCACCAAGATTGCTTTTTTGCTTTTGTCTTACAACCTGTTTTAAAGCTTTGAGGAAAGCAGTCTTGTAAAAGAAGTTTATGTAATGCTTCATATAATAGAACTAAAGATGTGAGAGGAACTTTCATGAAATGCTGGAGAAGAAAAACCACTAAATTGCTGTAAAGCAACCAGGACCAAGCGAGATACTACTGTAATTAAACTGCCACTGGCTTCCTTGGCTCCTTTTAAAACAGCTTTTTTTTTTCTTAGAGTCTCTTAATTTCCTTCTCTTCTCTTTTTTTTTCTCCAATGTACTGAAAAAATAGGAAAATGCTCTCTGCTTATTAATGTTTTTATTTCAGTGACCTATATTAATGTTCATTGATAACCTTTGAAAGGGAATATGAGATTTGATCCAGCAAAAGCTGTAAATACATTCTGAACTGTAAACAAACAAGGCTTATCTCATCTGAATAAGCAAAGTATTCTGGAGCTGGGGTTGACATTCTTAGCATCTTTTCAGATTGAATAGATAGAACAATAAAAGGACCCAGAAAGCAATTTAAATGCATGGGGTTTTAGGTTTGTCAAAAATTATTCTTCACAAGCTGGGCCTCAGACCTGTGGGCAGGATAGAAGCTGGCACTCTGAGCCTTCTCAGCTATTGATGCATAGAAGATCACAATCCATTTTATTTTAATTATTTACATCAAACAAAACCCACTACACTAAAGGCACAAATCCTTTCACCATTGGATGTGACAAATCTAAACCAGGTTTGACACTTCCCAATCTCTTTTCCTCTCTTTAAAGCCGGGCCAGGTAACAAAACTTCTTTGTCTGCAGCTGAGCCAAGCCAGGGCATTGTGTCAGCTTGGAAATCAAGCAAGACATCCCTAATGTCTGCAAAGGGCTAAGCCAAGGACACCCCTGAAAGCCTGTACTTCCACTCCCATGCCTTTGTCTCACAGGAGAAGGGCTGTAATTATATAAGCATGTAGAAACACTTTAAATGCAACTGTCCTGAGGCTTCAGTCTCAATAAGCTGGGTAAAATGAACTCAACCAACTTAAAAAAAAAAAAAAAAAAGAGGGGGGGAGGGGGAGATGGGAGCAAGAAAGAGAATTAAAGGTATGTGAGAAAATGTTTCTCAGGCTCTTTATGGCTGATTGAGCTAATTTACTGTGGAATGGGCAGCAGCCTATCTTTAGATAAATGCTAATGAGGACTTTAATGCTTTCTTCAGTCTGGCTGCTACTATTATGCTGAAAGGGAAGGTCAACAGCTAATAAACCCAGTTAACAAGCCATTCTGAACTTCACTTTAGCTTAACACTCTTCAAAGTTGCAGTCATTAAATCCATAGGCTATTAGGAGCTGCCCTCCTGTTTTCACTACGAGCAAAGGCAAACTTTCAATGTAGTCATTAATTGAATTAACAGACTCTAATCCAATTTGATGTCGTGTAAATTGAAATGCACATAAGAGTGAAGATGTGTGTAAAGGAGTTCCCCCTTTTCAGGCTGCTTTGTGTCAAACCACTTCTGTTATCACTGCTACATGCCTCCCATGAAGGGTGCTCTCATGTACATAACCCTTAACATCAGCTGCTCTTTGATATGAATATAGCTTGCTCTGAGAAGGCAGAGGCTGGCAAGACAAAAACATGTCTTACAGCTTATTAAACTGCTCAGCTCAGTGAGACAAGCTGGTTAGCAAGGATCTTAAAATACATTGCCACCATTACATTGTGTTACTCTGCTTTGAAGTGGAGAAATATCACAGGGGCTTGGCAGACAGGGAACCTGGGGTAGGGAGATGCTGAGTGAAGGAGGATGGGGTAGGCAGGCAGGGAAGGAGAAACTTGAGCATCCTGTGATAGATGAGCAATGCCATGGCTGACTCTCACAATTAAAAGGCAAATATCCTGTATATATGTCAGGAGCAGTTTTATAGATTTACAGTTGTGTTTCCCCCCCTTGTGCTGTTCTCAGGGGTGCCCTGGGTTTGGGACATTTGGGAGGGTCACTCGTTCCTGTGGCAGCCCCTGAGCTCCAATCAAGGTGTCAGGCAGGGATCTCCAGCCCTGGGCAGGGCAGGAGGAGTCCATGGACAGAACCTTGGGGGAGCTAAAGGGTTAAAAGGTGAAACCTCCATGGGGTGGGTGAGCACATGGTGGGAAAATCCTCTGCTCCTAGTGCTGAAATATTTTCTCTATTCAGTCTTCTGTTGTATTTTTGATGAGGTTTTAATAAACCTTTTATATTTTTAAAAGTAAGGATCGTTTCTCACAGTCTTGTTTGCCAGCCCGAGCCACAGCTCCCCTTTGGGCGGTGTGAAGTGGAGCCTACCGGGGCACACCGGCCTTCAGGCACCCGGAAGAGCTGGATGAAAGCCCCGCAGTCACCAAAACATGCCTGAATTTAAAAAAAAATAATAAAATTTGGTTTTAAAAGGGCAAAAAGTGCTTTGCTTTCTTAAGTTGTGCATTCATCTCCGTGGCAAGTGGCTGCTCAGGCTGAGCACAGCGTGTGCCTCCAGCTCGGTGGGGACACCGTGTCCCAGCACATCACGGGCTGGTGTGGGAACAGCACAGCCCCTCCTGGGACTGCCATGGAGCTGAACCTGGTGTGAACAGCAGGAAATCCAGGAATTCTCCCGCTCAGACGAGGAGAGGGAGCTGCTGGATATTCCCACACCTTGCCTCTCCTGCAGGAGCTGCCAGCAGGAACCTCCCAGCCCACCCAGGACACTGAGCTCCCCTCAACACCGAGCCCTTCCCTCACCCACAAGGCTGCAAAAAGCACCACCACTGCAAATTCAACAGGGAATTCAATCCTAGAGAACAAGAACTTCTCCAGTCTCTTACAGAAAGAACTGTATTACAGGCACTTGAAAATATCTAGGTTACCCATTAATCCAAATAAAACACAAAGGCAAGGAAGCTAAGACAGTTATCCACATACAAAGTACTGGCAAGAGTGAGATAAAGCTATTCTAAGCCTACAGAGACCATTTATAATATTCCTTTAATATTGACCTGCATAATTGGCACACTACTGGAGCAGAAATCCAAGCTTCCATTATTGGAGATATGAAGATATAAAACCACATTCAAGAGGCAATAGGACATCTGGAGAGGAAAATGCATGCGTATCCAAATCATTGTGTTCTTTGAGACACAGAAAAATACAATGCAGCTTTAGAAATAACTAAATATAGTAATTTGAGTTCAACTGTAATTAAGGAAGAAAAAAGCATGACTTCCCCCCATCCTTTTAAGACTCATTGTTCAGCGTCACAGCGATATTCAATTATTCCATATAAAGAGCATTTACTTTCTTTTCTGCATCATTATTATATTATCCACTATTTGTATGACTGCAGAATGAGGAGTAATACAGGCCCCCAGCTGAGACTGACAGCCCCCCTCTGCTCAGCCCTGTGAAGACATACAGCACAAAAGCATCCCCGAGCAGCTTTGTATTAGCACAGATAAGAAAGCCTGGAAGAAAGGGAAGGTTGGTATTTTTATTTCATGGGTGGGGAAACGAAGGCAAACGGAGAAAAAAAAGACCCAGGAATGTTATAATAAATGATTTCACACAAGATTGGCTCTATCGTCAGCAGGCAGGGCTTTGTGGGTTTCAGGGACACGTTTTCAAGGCTTAAGCAGGAATTTAAAGCACACATCAAACTGTGCTCACTAAAGTAGATTTTGGGCACAGATTCCCAGCCAGCCCAGAGAAACCCCTTACCCACCCCAAGGCTGTGTGAGCACTGGGTGCTGAACACCAGCTCTGACTCTACTGCCATAACCAGGACCAGAAATCCAAAGGGTCCCTGCTTCTGGCTCAGGGCCTGGCAGCAGGTGCTGCAAATCCTCCTCTGTCAGTAAAACAAATTAAATACCAACAGGCAAAGAGTAAAACCCCAAGCCTACATATCAGCTGGACCACTCATCTGTATTTTGTGACTGCAGCAATGTTTCAGCTGTCACTGCCAAGAGAAGTCCAACATGCACCTTCAAAACGTGAATATTCTGTCACATCTGATAATTCCTCTTTTCAACAGACACTTTTATCAGGAAGATTGCGACAAGAAAAGGTACTGTAAAAGGCTAAAGTGACAATGGTGGCAGGAGCTGACACTGGAAAAGCATGTTCATTTAAAATATCAGTGAAAACACACAGGGGAAAAAAAAAATCTCTGCAGCCTTTTCCAAGTTCCAGCAGACATAAAGTCAAGCAGGACTGAGGTGTCCATCTCACTGACCAGCTACACCTGGTGACCAGCAGAAGCCCCCTAAGGTTGGCATTGCCATCTGCTGCCCAGAGGCTTTGCAGCTCTCCATGGCACAGCCCTGCAGCTGCAGGTGGCTCTGCACAGGGCAGAGAGCCAGAGCCTGGCCAGCCCCAAAGCTCAGCTAACAGCAGCAAAGCTCAGCAAACAGCTGGGTCTGGAGCTGACCCCAGGGCTTTAGGGTCTGCTTTGGGGTTTATGGCTTCACCACAGGCTGTGCAGGGCCCAGAGGGTCCCTGGTGGCACCTCCGTGCTCAGGCAGGGCCATCCCCGAGCACAGGGCACAGCATTGTGTGCACAGGGCTCTGCAGGATCCCCAGTGCTGAGGGAGACTCCAGCCCCTCCCTGGGCAGCCTGCTCAGGGCTGGGCACTGCCCCGGGCACAAGTTGTGCCTGCTGGGCAGGGGCAGTGCTGGGCTCAGGCCCTGCCCGTGGCTCTGGTGCCACTGCTGGGCCTGGAGCAGAGCCTGGGCCCTGCTCTGCCCCTCCCTGCACACAGGGACAGCCAGGCCTGAGGGCCCCTCTCAGCTGGGGCTCCTCTCCAGCCTGAGCAGCCCCAGCTCCCTCAGCCTTTGCTGGGCACAGAGATGCTCCAGGCCCTCCTCATCCTCACAGCCCTCCAGTTTATGGGAGGTCTAGAAAGCTCCTAAGTAGAAAGAAATCAAGGAGCAAATGCTTTCAAGCCCACCTGCCAATGTATTTCTGGATAATTTAAGTCATGGAGACTGAGGAACCCACACACCATCCATATCTGCAAAAGCACAGACCTTTCCTAAGGTCACCAGATTAAGTTTGATGAAAATGTGTTTTTTGAAGCATTTGGGGCACAGAATCTGGTTCTGGCTCTGACAAGAGGGCAGTTTCAGTGCAGGTTTGTTAGCACAGCAGTCTGTAATTACCAGCCCCAAATAACAGCCCAGTGCACGAGCCCATGAAATGTGCAGTGAGTGTTCCTCCCTCTCACACACCATGGCTGCTGTGGTGCAGCACACAGCCAGCAGGGCTCTGGGGCTGCTGAGGAGGAGGTGAAAGCCCAGAGTGGCAGTGCAGCTTGTTGGGTTGGTGCTGCACACCCCACACGGGGAAAGGCTGTGGCACAACTCAACCCTCAGCCACCAGCCAGGGGATTTTCCTTCTCCCTCAGGTGTCAGTCCTAGGAAAACAGCATCAATATTAATAGGAGACAAAAGGATGCAAGAAACCCTGCGGAGTGTTACACCACTGGGAGGTACAGAATGTCACAGTGGGAAAATGGATAATTAATGGGCCTTTGTGAAATTTGTGTGTTGTAGCTGTTTTCACCCAAGAATCTTAGAATGCATTTCAAATGTAATCCAACCTCAGGCAAAAAAAAAAAAAAAAAAAAAAAACAAACAAAAACATATTGCTGTAGCATTGTTGTATCTACATGGAAGTGAAAGGAGATGTGGAAATGATGGAAAACATGGAACAATTCCCAAAGAAAGGGTTCTCTTGGCTTGATAAAATCCAGTGGCTTTAAGCAGAAGTCAGAAAAAAAGTTGGGTTATAAATAGGATGCTAATTTTTAACTGTGAGGGTAATTAACCACTAGAACAACTTCCTAAGGACTGCAGTGGTTTCTCAATTACTGGCAATTCAAAGTGAAGACCAGATTTATTTATTTTAAAGATATGCTTGAGCAAGAATTAATTACATCAACTCCTGCTTCCCAAGTGCTACAGAAGCTCACTCCAAATGATCCAAATGATCTTTTTTGATATCCTGCTCCTGGATCAGATTGGACAGCAATCCAGAACAACTGGGGGCACTCACAAGGAAACACAATTGCAATTGCACTGGTGCTGGTCTGGAGACACCATCCCTGCTCTTAAAAGGGTCAACATCTGAACTGAGCATCAATAAAGGGAAAACAGTCCTTGGATAACAATTTATCCACTTGGGGTGCAGTATTCAAATTCCCCTTTACAGTAACAGAGAGCAAAATTAAATGAGGCAGCACCAACTTAAAATGTAATCCTTTTGTAAAAGGCATAGCCATAAAATACTTTGTAGGATACAAGACACATATGAGGCTCTTCATCCATTTGGGGGATGTTTTTCTGGGGCTTTGCTTGGTTTCCTATTCCCACAAAGAGCTGCTACTCTTCCCACATCTCAGAATATTGATAACTCATAGACTCAAGTTCACCTTGATACAGTGGAAGAACACAGGGAATTATCAAAGAAATTTTTGGAGGAAAGGATTGGCAAAAGATGGAGTTCAGCAAATGCCCCACCTGTGGTGTGAGCCCATGCTGGAAATGTCTCCCCTTTGCTGTCTCAGCCCTCAGGGGCAGCAGCAGAGCCCAGGCTGTCCCAGTGCTGGAGCTGCTTTGTGTTTGTAGCTGTGTTGGGTTGTTTTCATGGACTGACACAACACTCCTGTATCACCAGTGCTCAAGCAGCAGGACAGGCAGGAGCATCCCCACTGATGTGGCTGACACACTGCACACACACTGCAGACTCCAGAACCCCAAAATTGAAGCCTTCAGTCGCAGGCACTGCTCTCCAGCCCCTGAGGTGCTTTCAGAGCTCTGTCATGGCCCAGTGACTGCTGCCTGTGCTGCACCTCCCTGCCAAGCAGGCAGCAGCTGAAGGGCTCCACCACAACATGCCAAGGCATTCTGTTTGCATTTCCATTGTCACTTGATGTAATAAGTGTTGATCTCAATTCACTAAACATTTGTGTCAATTTGCCACTCCGTTTGGTTTCGCTTTCAAGGCATTTCTGTTGCATTAAAAATGGCATTACACTATAAATTAATTAGTTGCTTTACAAACTTAAGGTACATTATTATCCTTCCAGCTCTCTTTGGAACTGCATCTTCACCTTTTTTCAGTGATGTGCAAGGAACAATTTTTACCATTAAAATGCAACTTTCAGGAGCTCTCAGAGGAAAGCCCATCAGAGCCAGCAGGTGCTGGAGCATTCCAAAGTGCATTATGGACTGTATTTATAGGAGCTGTCTAGCCATTTAATGGGTTCCTGAATGATTTGCTTAGGTGTTTACTTTTCCTAAAAAAGCAGTTTATAACCTCTGCTCTTGTCTCGGAGGTCCCTCTTAAACCATTCTGCAAATGCCCCCCAGGGCAGTGAGAGGGCAGGGCTGCAGTTGCCCACCTTGGGCTGTGTGCTGTGTTTGCCCTCCAGGATGTGCAGATCTGCTGGCACAGAAATAGGCCACGGCTGACCTCGATATGGGGCTGTGTAATTCCCAGACAGATTCAGCTCAGTAATCCCCACTGGAGACACTTTCACTCCCTTCAGTGCATGTGCAGCCCTGCACCTCTGTGTTTCACAAGGCTGGCCTGCACAGAAAGGCATTCAGCAAAGCCAAAAATTGGCTCTTTGCACCCAGCCTGCAGCAGATGCTTTTCTAACCACGTTTTCTGCATGTGGCACGTTCCCTTGTGGTATCAGCAAGAAGAGTTTGGGGCTGCTCCTCTTCCCACCTCCCTCTCCCCATCCATTAAGAGTGAGAATGTGGCAATGTCACTGCTGCCTGTGTAATCTATCACCTCGAGGCCCTTTCATATATCAATGTTTGACTGCTTTCTATGTAAAACAGGTCATTAAGTTAATCAGAAATTGACTACTACTACAAACACCTTTTGAATAAGGTCAAATTAAGATAAAAGTCCTTGCTCTTTTCGTCTCTCAGCAACAAAGACTATAACCAGGCTGCTAAACCCACCATTAATGTCAGTGTGCAGATTAAATGTCATTAAAGGCAATTTGTCACTTACATACACACTTATCTCAATCTAATAATTAGCAAAAGGTCAGGCAGATAAACCTGTGTATTTCAATCCACAATAAATTTCAGCTGCAGGAAATGACAAAATAAAAGTTTAACCATATATACATGTATTTATGTTTGAAATATATGTGCATAATTAAATCCAGGAGAAAAGAACCATCTCTGTTGAAGACCTAACCAGTTTCAAGCCCTGCTCTGGCACTTTGCTTAAGCTGTAAGGAAGCCAATTGCACGATCATGGATCAAGGTAATTCCCCACAGGAGTGAGCAGAGCAGCCCTTGCTCAGGGTGTGAGAGCCAGAGAAAGTCCCAGGCACTCCCCAGACCCATAACCAGCACCACAGCTGGCACCTGGGTTGATCCAGCTGAGATGTGAGCTCAGGTGAATAAATCCAGGGACTGAATCACCTCTGACCTGCAAGGTGACCCCTTCCCTTGAGGCAGTGCAAAGAGAGAAAGCAGCTGGGGAGAAAGCAAACCCTTAAATTCCACAAAGCCTTTGATACTTGTGCCATCTCCACAAACCCTTAAATTTCTCAGCCATCTCTACAAACCATTTAATACTTGTGCCATCTCCATAAACCCTTCAATTCTTCAGCCATCTCCATAAACCCTTTAATTCCTCTGCCATCTCTACAAACCCTTATACTCCTGTGCCCTCTCCACACCTCCCCAAGGCTCAGGTGTGCCTGAGGGGTGCCAACTGCAGCTCTGCAAGGAGCAGAGCAGCTTGCCCCATGCTGGTGCCTCCTTTTGGCCTCAGTCTGCAAGCCAAAATTCCCAGACAGAATTCTACACCACCTGTAGGAAATGGAACTGTCACACCTGGATTTTGGCAGATCTCCTTTCAATGATGCTGTGGCTCTCTGTGGATGGCAGGTTTGGCTCAGGGAGGGGCAGGAGGGCAGGGCTGGGAGCAGGCAGGGAATTCTGCCCCATCAGTGCCACCTGTCCCCAGGGCATAGCCCTGCTGCAGAGCTGGCACCTGCCACTGCTGCAGTGACCAATTCCAGTGTGTGCCAGGCTGCACATCAAACCATGGGGTATTCCTTTGTGGAAAGGGATAAGCTTCAAATCTCTCAACACTCAGCAGACAAAAACCAAAGAGCTTCAATAATAACACACTCCAAAGCTGATAACTCAGTACCTGAGTCCATGCTCTCATTGGATCCTTTCCAGCTTTTCCCACCCAGGTGAACAAATCCCCAAACCCAATCCCTGGTCACAGACCATGCTCCCATTGAGTATTTCAGACTTGCCTGACTCCAATGACCATTAACAGCACATTTTCAGTTCCTTCCTGTGAGGATACAGCTGTGATATGGATATTCATAACTAAATAACATACAGAGACAGAGCAGTATTTTTCAAAGACATTTTAAATTACTCTGGTCACGTTTTGTTTGTTTTATTTCACATTGACAGCACTTAACCCATCTTCAGTGTCTAAATTTGTGCTTCCTATGGCAGTGCAGGGGCAAATTGTCAGCATTCAGCCTCTCCCTCTGCTTCTAACAGAGCAGGGACACTTAGTTAACTCAGGGTGATGATGTGTTGTTTTAATCATTCATAGCAGAGAAAGATGGTTTCAAGGAATCATACAATTTACCCAGCTTCTTGTCACAAAGGTACTTCATGATTAATGGAAAGTAGATGTGTGAAACGATATATTACAGCAAAACAGGATTTTATGTCCCTTAGCTGCAGAAATTTTTGGATACCTCATTTAAAGAAGAAAAATAAATCACAGCAAGCATGAGTTTTAAAAGCAATGACAAATTCCTCTCAGCACAGGTTTTTAAGCTTCATTGGGGCTTTTATTTTAAAGGTTTACGTAAGGATGGGACATAGCCTTAAAGAATAACTCAGCCTACTGCTTACAGAGAGAGCTGCTGCTCTGACTGTCTGACCATCATCAATCAGGCTGGGTGGAAAACTCTGCTCATCCATTATTCATGTGCTGCACCATACCTCCCCAAAAGGTAAACAATTAAAAGAGAAAATACAAAGGATGGTAGGGGACAGAAACAAAGTCATCTTCAGATTACAAGATAGAATCTGAAGGAGAAAATGTAAGGAGATGAGTGGGAGAGCTGAGCATAGATCCAAGTCTGACTGCTGGCTAATGAGAGCAGGGAACAGATCCCAGCAACAAACCACATCCACAGGTGGGCTCTCATCTCATCATCCCAAGTCTTCTTCATGTCCATACAGAAAATGTTATTCCTAAACAGCATCACAGCAAGATATCCCCAAATATTTCTAAAGTAAAAGAAAAATGCAATTTTAAAAGAATCAACCTCAAACACAGCTGCTTCAGCACTGCCTTTAACTTCAGGCTCTGTCCACACTGAGGAAAGAAAACTCACCTGTCCCACCTCTCATGGTATAACAGGGAGGCTTCTTCTGGCATTTCAAAGAGCTGGCTGGAGCAGCTGAAAGCTGCAGGAAAAGGCCTTGGGGTTTCAAGAGAAGCTTGAGATTTTGGACTTCTCAGGGGTTTGGCACATTTGATTAGAGGATGGAACTTGGCATCAACACTACAGAGGAAACACCTGAAGGACACTGTACTTACAGTCCCTCACAGCCCTTGAAAACTGAGGCTGGAGTGTGTTTAAAACCTCCCTGTTCTTCTCCTTATGCAAGTGCATCAGCTGTCACCACCTGCACAAACTGATCTGCAGGAGACTGATCTGAGGAAGCACAAGTCATTTTTATCTGGTGTTTGGTTTTCAAGATCATCTGATGCCTCAGGTTCAGCTTTTGTATTTTTCACATTCTGTGCTGCTTTAGTGTGTGGGTCTGGGCTTCATATAGGGGATGGTGAGCTCTGAGCACAGAGCAGGGACACAAAACAATTCCTGCTCCAGCTGGGGACCAAATGATCCAAATCTCAGGCCCAGGAGCACAAACAACGTGGGCTGGGGAGAGAAAAACAAGGATGGGACTGCATGGGCTGGAGCTGGAATTGGACAATGAACTCCAATTGACAAATGGAGCAGGACTGATAAAAGTGAGAGACCCTGTGACTGGGTGTGCATTTTGGGTTCATCTGGGGTGCAGCCCTGGCTGGGCTCTTGTGCTGCCCAAGGTGGATCCATTGAGGAAATCCTTTTAATAAATCCCTACTTTATTCTTTAGCTCTGTCCAGCCTCTGTTCCAGCTCAGCCTTCACAAGGCATCAGCCTATGGGTTGGAGATTCTACCCCTGGGATCTCAGTGTCCCACAACACTCATCTTGGTGGGAATGTGTGCATGTCTCAGTGTCCCCTCTGCCAGAACTCTCACTCTCTCTGCTAATGTAAGGAACAAAAAGAAGCATGTGTAGCCTACAGGATTACAAGGAAAAGATTAATCC
The DNA here is from genome assembly GCF_035770615.1 of Melospiza melodia melodia. Lineage (NCBI taxonomy): Eukaryota > Metazoa > Chordata > Aves > Passeriformes > Passerellidae > Melospiza > Melospiza melodia. The sequence continues at coordinate 4,983,353 of NC_086214.1, forward strand.
TTCATCCTGAGGTCCAAAACACACAGCCCAAAGCCAGTGAAGAGCTGTGAGTGGAGGTGGATCCAGGCTCACTTCCCAGCCCTCAATAATGAACAGCACAGAGGAAACAGTGTCCTGACTGACACTGACATTATCATTTGCTCACCACGGGTTTATATCCACAAAATATGAACTTTTTTCCCTTTTCTAAGTGGTGGAAGAACGTGAAGGTCAGGCTGAAGCAGCTTTGACTGTGCTGCACTCATACTGCTGTGCCTGAGAGTGCCAGTGCCTTGGGAAGGTCAGCAGCCTGCCAGAACAATGTGCTACCCCACAGCTGTGGTCAGGACTGCTGTGTTTAAAGGTTACAGTGATTAAGCACTGTGATTAATTTAGTCTCAGCAGAATCAATTCCACTCAACTACTAATCTAATTTACATCCTGGAGAGGACTCTGCTCTTCCCTGGTCGGCGTGGATTTGAATTTAGATTCATTTTTCCCTAAGAAGTATGTTTTGAGGGATCACACTGCAATTAGCAAATGTTTTGACAAAGCTAATGGGAGAATTCTGTCTCTGTGTCACTGCTTTCTGCCATCTGCCCTTTCATAAACCACAGGCAGTTCCCAAACCCCCTGAGTGTGGATCTGGAGGATGTTGGGTGTTGCTACCCCACTGTAAGTGCACTGTGGTAGAGAAACCAATGCCACAACTTCATTCAAAATGCCTGGGCAGCATCAAAGGCAGCACAGGAGCAGGCCAAGGGTGGGGATTCTCCCCCTCTATCCTGCAGTTGTGACACCCCACTGGAGTCCTGTGTCCTCAGCACAAGAAGGAACCTGGACCTGCTGGAATGAGTCCAGAGGGGGCCACAGAGATGCTCCAAGGGCTGGAGCCCCTCTGCCATAAGGGAAAGGCTGAAAGAGGTGGGATTGTTCAACGAAGGGAAAAGAGAGGAGGAGGAGAGGAGGAGAGGAGGGGAGAGGAGGGGAGAGGAGGGGAGAGGAGGGGAGAGGAGGGGAGAGGAGAGGAGAGGAGAGGAGAGGAGAGGAGAGGAGAGGAGAGGAGAGGAGAGGAGAGGAGAGGAGAGGAGAGGAGAGGAGAGGAGAGGAGAGGAGAGGAGAGGAGAGGAGAGGAGAGGAGAGGAGAGGAGAGGAGAGGAGAGGAGAGGAGAGGAGAGGAGAGGAGAGGAGAGGAGAGGAGAGGAGAGGAGAGGAGAGGAGAGGAGAGGAGAGAAGAGAGAGGAGAGAGAGAAGAGAAGAGAAGAGAAGAGAAGAGAAGAGAAGAGAAGAGAAGAGAAGAGAAGAGAAGAGAAGAGAAGAGAAGAGAAGAGAAGAGAAGAGAAGAGAAGAGAAGAGAAGAGAGAGAGAAGAGAAGAGAAGAGAAGAGAAGAGAAGAGAAGAGAAGAGAAGAGAAGAGAAGAGAAGGCTCTGGGGAGACCTCAGAGCCCCTTCCAGTGCCTGAAGGGCTCAAAGAGAGCTGGAGAGAGACTTTGGACAAGGGATGGAGCAACAGGACAAGGGAGAATGGCTTCCACTGCCAAAGAACATGATTAGATGTGATATTGGGGAGAAATCCTTCCCTGTGAGGGTGGGCAGGCCCTGGCATGGGGTGCCCAGAGCTGCTTTGGATCCCTGGCAGTGCCCAAGGCCAGGCTGGATGTGGCTTGAAGCACCCTGGGACAGTGGGAGGTGTCCCTGCCCATGGTAAGAAGTGGAACCAGATGGGTTTTAAAGTCCCTTCCAAGCCAAACCATTCTGTGATTTTTTTCCCCAGTTGAAAAGGATCCATCAGGAAAGATTTATTCCTAAAAAACAAGATATGTTTGTCAGACTCATAAAAGTGATGAAGATTATACAGGGGGTGTAAAAGCAGCAAATGCAGGGTAAGTGTAGGCAGATGGGTCTACTAAAGCAGGATTCTGGTAGCTACAAAGAGGAAGAGGGGATACACAGTGAATTCCCATCAAAAACAAACCATGGGACTCCACATGTCAGTATGTATTGAATAACAGGTGAATGATACCATTATATTCTGAAAATTCCATATTATTGTATTCTGAAAAATCACTACCTAAGTTAGAGGTGAGTGCAAGACAGACCTTAATGCCACTCAGCCAAACATTTAGCTTGAAAGATCTACAGCTCTCAGGACTGGCAGAGACATGAGAGAAACCCCATTGACAGGCAATACAAAGAAACCACTTTAACAGCTATTATTGGTCAGTGTATGACTGGAAGTGACTGGAACATGCATACCTGCTAATTTCTAGTTTTCATTCTGAATAGCCATTTTCAAAATTTATCAAGAACTGTCACAGACATCTCTGCATGAAAAATCCTTTCTTTAGGATTTTTCTTTCTGAGAAGCCGAGAGGCCTCAGGAACAAAATGTAAACAATGATTATCTGCTGCTGTGGAATGCAACAGGTGCATCTGGGATTGGCCCATCTTGGATGTTTATAATTAATGGCCAGTCACAGCCCAGGTGGCTCAGACAGAGAGTCCAAGACAGCTGCCTTTGTTATAATTTCTTTCTATTCTTAGCTTAGCCAGCCTTCTGATGAAATCCTTTCTTCTATTCTTTTAGTATAGTTTTAATGTAATATATATCATAAAATAATAAATCAGCCTTCTGAAACATGGAGTCAGATCCTCGTCTCTTCCTTCATCCGAAAACCGTGTGAACACTGTCACAAAGAACTTCCCTTCTCTAGGGAAGCATGGGAATGGCTGGAAATCACATGAGCATCTTCTCTGAGCAGACCAAGGGGAGAAAACTTTTGCTCCCTAAACCTACAATGGATTTGCTCCACCACAATTGATATAACATTAGGATACCTGCAGCCAGGGCAACCTGAACCCTGACAGAACACCCCTGCTGAGCCATCTTTACTGTTAGCTCCCTCACCTTCCTGCAGGAACCCCTTCAATTATGGATCCAGCAGAGGAACCCGATCCGCACCGCCCCCGGCACATCCTGATCCCCTTCACGTCCGTCTCCCTCAGCCCAAGTGCTCCTGTGCTTTGTCAATACCAGCCTAGCACAGCTTCAAATATTTAGCTTAACTTGATCTTCCGAGCTGCAGGAGAGAAAAGCCAGAGTCTCCTAACACCATTTGTTGAACAAACAATTGATCCCAGCAGAGGATGGCGGGGCTGCTCTGCCCCCGGGCCGCCCGTGACAGATGCCAGTGGTGACAGCTCTGTCACTTGGCAGGCCAGGCTGCGGCGGGGGTGACAGCTCCTCTGATTCCTTCATCAACCGATGTGACTGAGTGACCTTTTCCAGTCTCGGCAGCTGCCTCCCTTCTTGATTCAATCATGGCAGAAAATAAGTCCCTTTGGGGAAATCCTGCCCTTTCCGTAATTCGAAATGACCGCGATTGTCATCGGGCCTTGTTTGCTAAATGCGCTCCCGAGTGGTGGCAGAGTCCTCAGCAGGGACACGTGGCTGGTGTGCATGTGGGATGGGAGAGCTGGCTGCTCCTGGGAGAGCCTTGGGAATGCTCAGAAATTCCTTGGCAATTATTGGAAAAAGGCTCCCAATATTCCCAGTTAGATTGTGCCTGGGCCAGTCTGACCCTCGCTGCCGGGCCAAAGGCAGCAACTGCGGTGTATCACCCCAGAGATACCTTGGCTTGCTGGTGGTTGCAGCTGGGCACTGAACAAGTCCAGGCTTGTTAGGAACCCTGTTTACCTCAAGAGGAATGGCTTCAGGCGATGGTGAAGAGAAAAAGGAGAGGATTCTGCTGGAGGGTTTAATGTCCAGAGGTTTATTCCATGGTTACAGAGGTCTGAACGTGAGCAACTGCTCCAACAGAACATCGGCCGCATGGTCTGATCAGCTTTTTAAGCTCAGGGACAGGGGGAGGGGAGGTACAGGTGAGCCACCAACCAGGTGAGAGGGGCAGGGTCTCAGGGGAAGATGACACCCAGTCAGGCCAATGACCCCCAGGCCTGAGGGGCATCCTTTGAACTTGACCAACCACACGACGCCTTGCTGGAATGTTCAGCCTGATTGACAGGACTCACTCAGCATGGGGGCAAGGGGGAAGGGAGAGAGGTATAGGCACACCTGGGGGGATGACCTGGAAGGCCAAAATGGGACATTACAGCACACCACAACAGGCAATATTTCCCTGACCCTCGAGGGGGTTTCCATGACGCTGTGAGAGACCCTGGCTTGGGGAGGCACCCGCTCAGCTCTGGGTTTTCAGTGAGAGGGAACAAAGTGTAGCAGCATGAAAAATGGAATGTGTTCATGCAGCTCCACAGACACACTTTGTTCTTCACGGTGGGAAAAGAGAAATGCCCTTAATTAATAACAGTGACAGAGCAAGGGGGTTTCAAGTAGCTTTGCCATAAGCCTGCTTTGCATCCCTGCTCGTTTATCAGGCTCGCTGTGGCTGCAGGCATGGGGAGATTGCCATGGCTCTCACTGCACCCCAGCCATTAGAGAAAGCAAGTAAAATAAAAGATATAATAAACCAAAGTTCCATGCATGAGCAGTCAGTTTGGAATTGCAGTAAGTCTGCTCTGGCTCAGCCTCTGTCTGCTTCACACCTGCTTTCTGCATAAAATTGAGCAATTGAATCTCACCAGCACAAATGCTTCAGAAAAGTGAATTTCAAAGTTGCTCCCAGGATGAAAAGAATCATTATTTACATCTTCACAGAATTACTTTTGCTGAGAAATCACATCCTCACAGCTAATCACAGCACAGATTTATTTTTGGCACAAGGACTGCCTGTCTTTAGGTATTACCCTGGCTCCCTCTGTGGCACTGTGTGAGCCCCTTCCACCCACAATAAATTGCCATAAGCTTCATTGGGGCTGCCTCATATGCTGTATAATACCATCACAGAGCTGTCCTACATGACAACACATCTAACATGACAAGTGAAATTTTAGTATTTGTGATAAACTCACAGATTACCAAAAACCCCTATTTATAAGACAGAAAGTTCAAGCAACAAAAGGAAATCACAACCCCTCTGTATATACTCAGGCTAAGGGAAAAGAATAGGCTGAAATTATTCAATGTATTCTCCTGTAAATCATTTACTGCACTGTAGCAGAGAAAATGCTGTTTAGGCAGTGTGGGACAGGCCAGGGGATTGCAGGGCCACTGGAGATTTGCAGAGAGAGAAGAGCCAGAGGAGTGTGACTGCCCAAAGCAGAATCAGCCATGACTCTGACTGCCATAGTCCCAAGTGCCCCAACAATTCAATCTGCTCTCTGCTGAAAGCTCCTTTCCCAAAAGCATGATCTGTGTTTATCTCCTGTGTTTATCTCTATTTCCTTCTGTGCTTTTGACACACTGATGGCAAATGGTGCCCACTGCCCACCGAGGCTGGGCTGGGCTTGGCTTTAAGCTCCTTCAGGGTCTTTCCTGCTCAACTAGAATTCTGTGAACCATCAGGCTGCTTCACTGGGTAAGAGCTTGAATTATTGAATTTCCCAAATTAGAGGGAAAGATGAGGGAGGGATGGTTGTCAGGCAGAGAAGCAGAGGAGAATTTCCCAGCACAAAGTGCTGATGGTGCTCAGAGCTGCTGGAACCTTTGCTGCACCTTGCCATTATTGAGGGATTACAGGACCTTCTGTGCAGCTGCTGAGCCTGCAAGTCCCACGAATGCTAACCAAAATCCCACACAAGCTGCTAAAATCTTCAGGGGGTTTTACAAGACAAATTTCAATAATCCTTTTAAGTGCTTCTTTAGAATCGAGCATGAATTTGCCAAATCCAGGGTAGCTTATTCTTCTTAAATTCATAACACAACCAACTAGTGCTACGTGCCTTGCAAGGAACTCTAGTGCTCCCTTGAATAAATGCTGCAGAATTTTAATATTCCCCTAACTACTTGATATGAGAAACTGGGCTGGAAATCTTGGGAGTGCAGACAGCATGAATGGTACTGTATTTCCTGACTTTGATCAAACAGAAAAAAACAAGGATATTGATGAACAAGGATTACACTCCAATTCAGTGTTCCCACCTCTTCAAGGAAACCATTAGCACTGATTAACTTTGCAGACCAGGAAAGTCTAGCAAGCAGTTATCCGTGAGGGGAATATTTTTTCTCTATTCTGTTTCAAACGAATAAATGCAAGAGGAGGGGGAAAAGGAAAATATTGTCTCATCAGGCACTAGGAGGAATTCTGAACAGATGAAGGAGAGTGAAGGAGAGCAGGAACTTAGAAAGATAAGGTGGAACAAAAAGGAAGGCAAAGGGGGAAAAATGGGGAAAAGAGGAAAATTAGTTGATGGAATGAAATTTTATTACACTAAAGTAGGAAATTAAAAGAAAATCATGCAAACCTCTGAGTCACTTGTGTAACTCTCCCACCCAAATCCACCTGACAAAGTCATTAATTGCACCCCTTGGTCACTGGGGAATAAATGTTCCCGCAGATCCAAACTCCAGAGCACAAAACTCTGTGTGCCCTCCCCGCTTAGAGCTGATCCTCCTTGTCCCCTCTGCCAGCACACACAAAAACACACACACATCAAAATAAACACACAAACATAAAAATAAACACACAAACACGCAAAAATAAACACATAAACACAAAAATAAACACACAAACATGCAAAAATAAACACATAGACGCACACATAAACACAAAAAAATTAACACACAGACACACAAAAATAAACACACAGACACCCAAATCCAGGTGCATTTGATCCAGAACAAAGCCAACAAGCCAGCACAGATCCAGATTTCTTTGAGACTGAAGTTTGATTTAGCACAGTGGTACAAGCCCTGATGTAGACATTGGGTCCCTACCAGGGAGATCTTGACCCCTCACATGCAGGAATCCTGTATTTGCTCAAAATGAATGTTTTGTTTTCCATTTGATGTCTGGATACTATTTTCATCCTGCCTGTCCTTACAGAAGCAGCTGGGATTGCCTCTCCTATCACATTTCCATCACAGGTGAATAAAAACCAGAAAAAGTGGATTAGATCACACACAAAAAAAAAACAAATCCATGAAAAAACCACAAGGAGGGAGCCCTGTGGGTGCCCTTATGAAGGCACCAGAGGTGGGAAATAAAGGAGATGTTTCAGAGTGCTCCAGCTCTCAACTTTCCAATAACATCATGAACCTGGCCCTGTGGGGTTCACAGAGCTCTGCTTTTCCTGCTGACAGCTGGAGACTGCAGCTCTGGTAGCTGAGCTGAGAAAATGTGCTCTAGAAGGTCTCCAAGAGAGGGAGAAAAAGGAAATAAACAGTGAGCCCCATGGTGTCACTTTATAGTCACTTGTGTGACAGCAGCCACGCTTTTATTCATGGCACTCAGTAAACAATTCAGAGCAAATGTTTTTTTGGCTGTGGGAAGAGGATGCTCTTTTCAGCACAAACACAAAGCAAAGGCAAACAAAGAACAGCAAACAGGATGGCTCATTACTACCTGTCTTCTTCCAATTACACTTATTACTCTGGAGATGACAGGACCAATAAATGTGCAACAAAGTGCCAAAAAATACATATTCACTCTGCAACAGTATTTTCTGAGAGAAATATAGAAACATCCAAAGTACCATTAAATAAACACCACTCATTAGAAAAATGGGCTCCCCTACAAATCACACGCCTCATCATCAAAAGGACATTGCTGTTGTATCTTTAATAATAATTATGCATATTGATACCTGTAAACTAGACTGTTAGGATTAAATTTCCAATTTAAAATCCATTGTAATGCATTGTTCCCTCCTCAAATAGTTTCTATGGTGCTCTGCAACAAAGGAACAAACTTTTGATCCCTGACTTAGACTGGTGAAAATCATAGAATGGGTTGGTTTCAAAGGGACCTTAAACCACATCCCATCCCACCCCTGCCATGGCAGGGACACCTCCCACTGTCCCAGGTGCTCCCAATGTCCAGCCTGGCCTTGGGCACTGCCAGGGATCCAGGGACAGCCCCAGCTGCTCTGGGCACTCTGTGCCAGGGCCTGCCCACCCTCACAGGGAACAATTCCTCATTCCCAATATCCCATCCAGCCCTGCCCTCTGGCAGTGGGAGCCATTCCCTGTGTCCTGTCCCTCCACCCCTTGTCTCTCTCCATGTTTCCTGTCAGTTCCCTTCAGGCCCTGCAAGGCCACACTGAGGTGACCCCAAAGTTTCTCCTGTCCAGGTGAGCATTCCCAGCTGTGCCAGCCTTTCCTCCCAGCAGAGCTGCTCCATCCCTCTGCCCATCCTGGAGCCTCCTCTGGGCTCCTGCAGCAGCTCCAGCTCCTGCCTGTGCTGGGCCAGGGCTGGGGCAGCTCTGCAGGTGGGGCCTCACCTGGGGACAGGGGCACAATCCTCTCACTGAAATGGACTGGAACACAGCTACTGGTGCAGACACCCCATCCCTCACCCCCAGCCAGCCTTGGCTGCTCAGCATTCATTATTTTACCAATTCCCACCTTTGACACAGCTTTCTTTGCTCACAGTTGAACTCTGCAGGTGGGACCGAGCAGCAAAGTTTGCTGTAGAGAAGAAACCACACCGGGGGCTCATCACCAGTTTGCCTCTCCCACCTGAATCAATCCAGCTTTGCCCACCCTGGGAAAGGCAGGGATGTGGGCATCTGCTCATCTGCAGCTTCAGGACCTCCAGCTCTGTCCAAGAAGCCCCAAAAGCTTTCAGTCCTTGGCACTGCAGAGCCATCAGAAGGGCCACGTGCCAGCACTGCAGAGCAGGTGGAAATCAAAGGGAATGAAGGAATTACAACATTATGTACAGCCATTTTTGAGATACTAGAAACCATTTCCATTCCTTTCCACATGTAGCTGTGCTGGAATTATTTGTAACAGTCCAAGTTTGTATTCCAGGAACACAAAGCAAAAATGTACTCCTGTGGAAATACACAAACAAAACCCCCTCTAATTAGTATAAATGTGCATCAAATTCACACAGGCAGAGGAATCCTACAAAACCAGAATCCCTCAGACAGGAGGCTCCTGGAAACATTTGTAACTGCAGCTCCACAGTGTATTTTCAAAGCATGTCAGAACACAAGAGGAGGATCAAGTTCCTTACACTGCCACCTCCTCCTCCTCCTTGCAGGGATGACACTGCTAACAGGATAAAGTGAGTGACAGGGTTATATGATCATTACATAAAGGTAGTACACATGCAAAATCCTCAGAACATGGAAAAAAAATTATCAAAGAGGTTGCACCATCTGTCTGTGGAGAAAAAAACAACAGCTGGTGCAAGGAGCTGCAAGATGCCAGCCTTCCAAGTGACAAGATGGGAAATGACAGGAAACAGCTTTTCACTCTTCTAACAGCAAAGGAAACGTACAGCCCGTGTTCTCGTGTTTGAAAACCTCCAGATGCTGCCCTCTTCTCACATTTCCATATCTTTGTTCATGCAACATCTGAAAGCTTTTCTATTTTTACAGAGGGAGGGGAAGAAAGCACAAAGCCATCAAATGTATATATATATTTTTTTTTCCTTGTGAGAGGATGTTGAATGAATTTTAATCATGATCACAAGAAAAAAGAAAAAGAAAAATCAGCAGTATTTGATGTGAGAAACCTTTGAAATTTTCTCTTCCTCAGAAGAAATTGCAATGTTTGGCCTTTATAAAGGGTTGTGTATGATAAATATTGGCTTATTCTGAGACTGATTAGGCCTCTACATTGATTCTGGACAATGCTATGGGTCACCATAAATCAGAGAATCTTGGAATTATGGATGGTGTGGATTGGAAGGGACCTTAAAGATAATCTAGTTCTGTCCCCCTACCATGGGCAGGGACATCTTCCAGCAGAGAAATGTTATGTGACAGCAGCAGGCTCCCCTTGAACAGGTAACAAATCCCCTTTTTTGGGATCCAAACATCCCAGGTGCTCAATGTGGCCCTGGGCTGAATGTCCCACCCTTCCCTGTTGGTGCAAACAGTTTTTCCAAGGTGTGTGCTGCAGGAACAGAAAGCACCAAAACCCATCCCACAGAATCCCTGGCTGTTCCCAGGGCTGGATCCTGGGAGGGGTCTGTCAAATGTCACCTCGTGTGACCCCACAAACCCAGGTTATTTAGCACTGACACAGACTCACAGTGGGGAACACACTGCAAGGTCAGTGCCCAAGCACAGACTGCTGCCATGGGGGTACCTGGGCACTGTGGGCTCACCCCAGGCTGCCATGGGGGTACCTGGGCACTGTGGGCTCACCCCAAGCTGCCATGGGGGTACCTGGGCACTGTGGGCTCACCCCAAGCTGCCATGGGGGGAACCTGGGCACTGTGGGCTCCTGGCCCTCCAGGCAGGGTGTTTGTTCCCAGTTCCCAGCACAGGGCTCAGGGAAAGCTCAGCTTGGGGACAACCCTGACCTGAAGATCAGGGATGGATCTGGACAGCCTGAGGCTGATGATTTCTGCCTCCCCTGCCAGATTAGCCCTTGGTTCATCCAAGTGTTTTGCAGCAGGAGATGAGCTAAGATTATTCACTCCAGAAGGAAGTGAGCAAAAGGAAAGGTGCAGGAATTCAGCAGGAATCACAGCTCCATCCCAACAGCCACCCTGCAGGAGCACTCAGTGTCTGACTCTGGGGTTCACCTTCCACCCTTCACCAACAAATCACTGCCTTCCTGGGTTTATTTTTCTATCCTGATAGAAATCTTAGATCACTGCTGAGATTTTTGGTTATTGCATCCCCAAAAGGCTCTGTCAGAGACCAGCCTGAGACCGCAATGCACACATAACTGAGACAACAGCCCCGTAGCTGGTGGAAAATCCAGGTGGAGCAGGTCAGGCAGGATGGTGTGGCAGGGGCAGAGAACCAGTTCTATTTTCCTTATCTGACCCTTGAGCTTTTTCCAGCTAATCCTTCTCTCAACAGCAGTTGGCTTTTTGAGCCCGGAGCAAAAAAACCCAAAAGCCATCATGGCATGAGCACCAGCCCATGCACAGCAAGTGAAATCATAAAAATCCACTTTAAGCATCATCAAGCCTAGAGAGAATTTACAAGGTGCTGTTTATTTCTACCTTTGATTCTCTACATGGTCTCTACAGATCAGAGTACTTAGAAAACATAATTATTTTAATTAGGAGTAATTCAATTAGAATATCTCATTGCCAATAACATTGCTAATAAGAAATGAACACACTTGACTTTTTTTTTTTTTTTTTTTTTTTAATCTTACCTTTGGGGACCCTCTGAACACTTTCCCAGATGTGGAAATAGTGCTTTGATGTTGCATGTCTAATCCTTTTCTCCTGTAGGGTCTGATTCAGTGTGTATTTAAGTCCACTCAAGTCTTTCCTTTGCTTCCAGAGGGCACAGGGCTGTGCTCCCCACACAGGGCTGTGCTGCCCCACACAGGGCTGTCCATCCCACACAGGGCTGTGCTCCCCACACAGGCTGTCCATCCCCACACAGGGCTGTCCATCCCCACACAGGGCTGTGCATCCCCACACAGGCTGTGCTCCCCACACAGGGCTGTCCATCCCCACACAGGGCTGTCCATCCCCACACAGGGCTGTCCATCCCCACACAGGGCTGTCCATCCCCACACAGGCTGTGCTCCCCACACAGGGCTGTGCTGCCCACACAGGGCTGTCCATCCCCACACAGGGCTGTGCTGCCCCACACAGGGCTGTCCATCCCACACAGGGCTGTGCTCCCCACACAGGGCTGTCCATCCCCACACAGGGCTGTCCATCCCCCACACAGGGCTGTCCATCCCCACACAGGGCTGTCCATCCCCACACAGGGCTGTGCTCCCCACACAGGGCTGTGCTGCCCCACACAGGGCTGTCCATCCCCACACAGGGCTGTCCATCCCCCACACAGGGCTGTGCTCCCCACACAGGGCTGTCCATCCCCACACAGGGCTGTCCATCCCCACACAGGGCTGTCCATCCCACACAGGGCTGTGCTCCCCACACAGGGCTGTGCTCCCCACACAGGGCTGTCCATCCCCACACAGGGCTGTGCTCCCCACACAGGGCTGTCCATCCCACACAGGGCTGTGCTCCCCACACAGGGCTGTCCATCCCCACACAGGGCTGTCCATCCCCACACAGGGCTGTCCATCCCCACACAGGGCTGTCCATCCCCACACAGGGCTGTCCATCCCCACACAGGGCTGTCCATCCCACACAGGGCTGTGCTCCCCACACAGGGCTGTGCTCCCCACACAGGGCTGTCCATCCCCACACAGGGCTGTCCATCCCCACACAGGGCTGTCCATCCCCACACAGGGCTGTCCATCCCACACAGGGCTGTGCTCCCCACACAGGGCTGTGCTCCCCACACAGGGCTGTCCATCCCCACACAGGGCTGTGCTGCCCCACACAGGGCTGTCCATCCCACACAGGGCTGTGCTCCCCACACAGGGCTGTGCTCCCCACACAGGGCTGTGCTCCCCACACAGGCTGTGCTCCCCACACAGGGCTGTCCATCCCCACACAGGGCTGTGCTCCCCACACAGGGCTGTCCATCCCCACACAGGGCTGTCCATCCCCACACAGGGCTGTGCTCCCCACACAGGGCTGTGCTGCCCCACACAGGGCTGTCCATCCCACACAGGGCTGTGCTCCCCACACAGGGCTGTCCATCCCCCACACAGGGCTGTGCTCCCCACACAGGGCTGTCCATCCCCACACAGGGCTGTGCTCCCCACACAGGGCTGTGCTCCCCACACAGGGCTGTGCTCCCCACACAGGCTGTCCATCCCCACACAGGGCTGTCCATCCCCACACAGGGCTGTGCATCCCCACACAGGCTGTGCTCCCCACACAGGGCTGTCCATCCCCACACAGGGCTGTCCATCCCCACACAGGGCTGTCCATCCCCACACAGGGCTGTCCATCCCCACACAGGCTGTGCTCCCCACACAGGGCTGTGCTGCCCACACAGGGCTGTCCATCCCCACACAGGGCTGTGCTGCCCCACACAGGGCTGTCCATCCCACACAGGGCTGTGCTCCCCACACAGGGCTGTCCATCCCCACACAGGGCTGTCCATCCCCCACACAGGGCTGTCCATCCCCACACAGGGCTGTCCATCCCCCACACAGGGCTGTGCTCCCCACACAGGGCTGTCCATCCCCACACAGGGCTGTCCATCCCCACACAGGGCTGTCCATCCCACACAGGGCTGTGCTCCCCACACAGGGCTGTGCTCCCCACACAGGGCTGTCCATCCCCACACAGGGCTGTGCTCCCCACACAGGGCTGTCCATCCCACACAGGGCTGTGCTCCCCACACAGGGCTGTCCATCCCCACACAGGGCTGTCCATCCCCACACAGGGCTGTCCATCCCCACACAGGGCTGTCCATCCCCACACAGGGCTGTCCATCCCCACACAGGGCTGTCCATCCCACACAGGGCTGTGCTCCCCACACAGGGCTGTGCTCCCCACACAGGGCTGTCCATCCCCACACAGGGCTGTCCATCCCCACACAGGGCTGTCCATCCCCACACAGGGCTGTCCATCCCACACAGGGCTGTGCTCCCCACACAGGGCTGTGCTCCCCACACAGGGCTGTCCATCCCCACACAGGGCTGTGCTCCCCACACAGGGCTGTCCATCCCCACACAGGGCTGTCCATCCCCACACAGGGCTGTGCTCCCCACACAGGGCTGTGCTGCCCCACACAGGGCTGTCCATCCCACACAGGGCTGTGCTCCCCACACAGGGCTGTCCATCCCCCACACAGGGCTGTGCTCCCCACACAGGGCTGTCCATCCCCACACAGGGCTGTGCTCCCCACACAGGGCTGTGCTCCCCACACAGGGCTGTGCTCCCCACACAGGGCTGTCCATCCCCACACAGGGCTGTCCATCCCCACACAGGGCTGTGCTCCCCACACAGGGCTGTGCTCCCCACACAGGGCTGTCCATCCCCACACAGGGCTGTGCTCCCCACACAGGCTGTGCTCCCCACACAGGGCTGTCCATCCCCACACAGGGCTGTCCATCCCACATAGGGCTGTGCTCCCCACACAGGGCTGTCCATCCCCACACTGCTTTCTGGCAGGGATGTGTAACAGGGAGAACACCAAAATGAGCACCCTGGCTATGGAAACAGTGATGCCAAGCAGCTCTGGTGGGGTAACCACATCAGTGAAAGGGTAAAAAGCACCTCCTGGAGAGCCCTTGCTGAGGGGTCTGTGACAATAACTCAGGAATGTGCCTGAGCTCCTTCCAATGAGCCCATCCCAGTGGTGACAAGAGCAGTGACAATGTTTTGCTCTGCCAGTTTGGGAAGGTGCAGCCTGCAGTGCCAAACTGAGGTCACAGTGTGTGATAAAGCAGAGCCTGGGAGTGGCTGCAGCAGTGCTGGGTCACAGCACAGCCCCAGGGGGTTCCAGGTGTGCCCTGAGCTCTTTGTCCCCAAGGAGATGGCACCCTGGGGACAGGGAGCTCCTCTGCTCCTCACGGGGGCCCTGTGGCTGTTCTGGCAATCAGGAGCCACCAATGCAGCCAGGTGACCTCAAGTGACACACACCAACCTGAGTGACCTCCCCAGTGTCACACACCAACCTGAGTGACACCCAGTGTCACAGACCAACCTGAGTGACCTCCCCAGTGTCACAGACCGACCTGAGTGACACCCAGTGTCACAGATCAATGTGAGTGACCCCCAGTAACACAGGTCACCCTGAGTGACCTCCCCAGTGTCACACACCAACCTGAGTGACACCCAGTGACACAGACCAACCTGAGTGACCTCCCCAGTGACACAGACCAACCTGAGTGACACTCAGTGTCACACACCAACCTGAGTGACCTCCCCAGTGTCACAGACCAACCTGAGTGACCTCCCCAGTGTCACACACCAACCTGAGTGACACCCAGTGTCACAGATCAATGTGAGTGACCCCCAGTAACACAGGTCACCCTGAGTGACCTCCCCAGTGTCACACACCAACCTGAGTGACCTCCCCAGTGTCACAGACCAACCTGAGTGACACCCAGTGACACAGACCAACCCGAGTGACCCCCAGTGTCACAGACCAGCCTGAGTGACCTCCCCAGTGACACAGACCGACCTGAGTGACACCCAGTGACACAGACCAACCTGAGTGACCTCTCCAGTGTCACATCAACCTGAGTGACCTCCAGTGTCACACATCAACCTGGGTGACCTCCCAGTGACAGACCAAGCTGAGTCCCACCCAGCTGGTGCTGTGGGGCACAGGGATGGTGGCACATCCTTCCCAGTGCAGCCACCTGGGCCAGCCAGGCTGGGGTGAGTTGCAGCCACTGGGAACCAGCTCAGGAAGCACCACCTAAGATCTGTGCTCACATTTGTACCCTAAACACCAACAGAAACCACACAGATGGAGAATGTTTTACCCTTTCTAACCATTTTCTCTGTGATGCAGCCGGCAGGGCTCTGAGAAAGTTGCCTTGGCAAGCAGAGCTCAGCTGAGCTGTGCCAAATTAGCTGCTTTACCCAGGTCATGCTCATCCTCTTAACCAGCAGCCAGAGAATATTTGAATGCTGATCTGTGTCAGCCTGAGCTGTGACACCCTCCCAGCACAGTACAGCTCCTCTCAGACTGTACTGAACAACAAAGGGGCCTGTTATCCAAGGGTGGTACTTGAAAGCCTATCTGCAAGAACAGATCTCATTATTTTAATTAAAAGCTTCCACGTATTATTTTCTGAGCTAACAAATATGGCCATAGTTGTAATTACGGAATCACCAAATATAGTCTCAAGATCTTGTTAATAATGATATCCTTTTTAAAATCTCATAATCTTAAAAAAAATGTTGTAATTAAGTCACCAAGCAACTATATTTGTCTCCATGAAATAAAGCCAAATCTACAGATAATTGCAAATAACTCATTTCCCAGTGGATTAATTTTTTTGTATGCCAATTAGGCTCACAAATCTCAAGCTGTCACCTTCATCTCCAGACATGCAGCCGGCTGAGAGCACAGCCATAAACAAAACAGCCCAAGTGCCTCTTGTTCCCTCAGTAAGAAGGAAAATGAAGTTAGCAGCACACATTTGTAGATGTCAGCCCCCTGAGAGCAGAAAAGGGGGGAAAAATAGACTTTGGATGTAGGACAATTAAACCAGTTTGTCTGGCTTTTGGGAAGCGTTCTGGGAAAGCTCCTGAGATACTTCTGTGGTTGCAGTTTTGGGGTAACAGCTGCCTGGAGACTCAACCCACACAAGCCCCACCATCCCCAGCCATGGGTGGTTTTCTCTGCCATGTCCCAAATCCTGGGAATCCTTTGTGAACCTTGTTGAAGATTGCAATGCAAGTTGTTTTCCATTACCATCTGTATGGCAGATTGCCTTTGTCAAGTGGGCAGTTTGCTTTATCTCTCTCTCTGAGTGACCACAATCACTCCTCCCTGGGGAGGGGACATCTGCTGATAACAGCTATTGAATGTCCCTGCATGGCTGATAAGAACTACAGCATCCCATTGGGAGATGTGAGCCCAGAGGGAGGAGCCAAGCATTCCTACCCAGATATAATCCAGAGGTTTTGAGACACCAGCACGGCTTCTCCACTGGATTCCCCAGAGGAACAGCAGCTGCCTCTTCTCCCACTGGATCTTCAGAGGAAGAATCCATCCTTCTCTACAGGATCCCTGCTCCAGCAGAACCACCCCTGACACTGCAGGAGGGCTGAGCCACAATTGCAATGGGACTGCTGCCAACACCCTGACCCACAGGGTGTCAGGTTGGGTTCTGACTCTGTCAGTGTTGTTCCAGTGTACTGCGTTGTTTATTTTATCCTTTTATTTTTTCTTTCCCTATTAAAGAACTGTTATTTCCTGCTCCCATATTTTTGCCTGAGAGCTCCTTAATTTAAAATTTATAGCAATTCAGAGGGGTGGGGAGGGTTTACATTTTCCATTTCAGGGGAGGCTCCTGCCTTCCTTAGCAGACTGCTGTCTTTCCAAACCAAGACAAACGTCAGCACAGATCCTGTCTTTCCCCCCCCCAACCTGTGACACCAGAAGGACATGGCACAGGCAGGGCTGGCAGGAGCCACAGCTGGAGCTGCTGCTGCCTCCACCCCTGCCACGAGTCCCTTTGGGAGGCCCAGGGGCAAAGCTGCTGTGCCCCATCCTCAGGCACCTGCACCTCCTGCAGTCCCTCGCTGCCACCTCTTCTACAGCATCCACCAAAGATGGTGCTGGGAGCTGCTGACTCCTGCCTGGGGAATGTCCAAGAACAACCAATTCTTCACAACATGTTGGCAAGACTGAGCAATTTCCCAACTAATCAATAAGCAGCTTTGCAGCCTGAAAAATTCAGAAGTGTTTTGCAGCTCCTATTAGGTGCAAGGGAGTCCCTTTGCCTGTCCCTGCTGAGCTCCTGCACTCAGACATGCAACCTGCCCCAAACAGCTCAACAGCAGCAGAACTGCCCAGAAAAACAAACACAGGGTGGCTGAGAGGTTACACACTCACAGAAAAGGGGAACAATTCTGTGACAAGTCTCTGTTTCAAAAAATAATGACGCACAATTCACAAAACTTGAAATTGAAGCATAAGGAGTGAGCTGGAGGCCCAAGCCGAACACACCTTCAACATCTCCTTGGTGCAGTGTCTTCTCCTGGACAGGTGGCCCAAAGCCTTGAAGCTCCTGAGGTGTCTGGGAAGCCTGGGCTGATGGGCCTTGGGCAGCACAGAGGATCCTTTGACTCACTTTGTCCTTCTCTGGAGTGGGGATTTAATGTTTCCACACAAAATCCTTGTGCCTGACAAGTAACCAAAGCATTTCCTATCAACACTATCCCTGTTCCCATCCTGCAGTCACCCAAGGTTCCCTTCAGGCCATGCAGCTTAATCCTTTCCAACAATCCCTGACTTCCCTCTGCAGGGGAAGGGCACACCAGGTAACCTCTGCCAGCTGCACTGCTTCTGCATGTAAAAGATGTAAAAGATGTAAAAGATGCAGTTTTTCCATCCTTGTCACTGCTCAAGCCCCCCATGCCTGCATGAGGACATCACCAAGCACACACCTCTGTAAATTCTGCTGCCATCCTGGCCCTGCATCTGTTCAGGAAGGGGAAGAGGTCAATTCCTGGGGAGAGCTGTGCCCAAAGGACTGAAAGATCGCACAAAAGGAAAAAATAAATCTTGTAGAAAGTCAAATTGCTAAGATGGGATATACCCATGTATCTATTCCCATAACCAAGGTTTCAGAAATGCTGATTAATCCCTGCAGCCTTAAAGCACTGGAGGTACATCTCTGTCACATTTCTGAAACCTTGGCCACAAAGTACCTTTGTAAAGATGCAAACAACAGCCTGAAAAGCACATTCAGCCCTTTGTCAGCATCACTGCAGGAAAAAAAATAACCAACCACAAAGTGTTTGTAACAAAACACATTGATAGTCATATAGATATTTCATTTTTTCCCTTCCTGAATTTAACAAAAGCCTGGATCTACCACTCAAATTAAACACTGTGCAGTAAAGCATAAAGTCTGCATTCAACAAGTTTAATTACTGTGTAAATGAAAGAAATTATTATTCATTCATGACATTTATTTCAGTTGCAGTGCTAGCTGCCTTTATAAAAGTGGGGTTGGGGGTGCAGGGGGAGGAGGAGGCTGGGTGTATAATTACTACTATATTTCTTTGCCAAACATTAGTGAACTGAGACAAAAAGTGCTTGTTTTCCTTGGAGAGGAAGAAGCATGTGAGCTATCAATGGTGCATCTTGAGGACGCCCACAGCCTTGACACGGTGCCAGGCTCTGCTAGGTACACCAGCATGGGGAGCCTGAACACACAGAGCTCATTGAAGGGAAAGCCAGAGCAGGGCTGGGCTGGGTCAGAAGGCACCCAAACGATGGGAACAATCCAAGGCAGCAGCCCCTGGGCAGTAACAGAGCCACTGTGCGACATGAAAGATAAACTGGCAGCTGATGCTATCGGGCCTGCCCAACAATGCATCTTTTCTCAGGGATTTTCACAGGGCTTCAACTTCAAACAAAGGAAAGGGAAAATAAAACCCTCTAAGCTGATTCAGATCAGGCATTTTTGGGAGTCTGAGGAAGGCAAGGGAGAGGCTGCAGGAGGATTCCCTCCTTACACTTACCATAAACCTGACACACTTATTCTACCTCATCCTGCATGTTGTGCTGATCCCAAAGAAGAGGTGTTACCTGCTCTGATCCACCTGAAGTCTCAACAAATTCTAGTGACTAATCAAAACAGATCTTCCAAAAATGTGCTTTTCCTGGGAGAAGCAATTCCTGTACTTCCCTAGCCCTCCAACTACCAGCATTTAATCACTGCACTACACAAGAGATTATGCTCAGGCAGAAGTGGCCTCAGTTTGCTTTAAGGAAGGAAAAGGAAAAAAAAAAAAAAAAGGAAAAAAAAAGAAAATCAACACTGGGCCACACAAGTTGTATGTAAGAAATGACAGCTGATGTATTTAGATAAGTGGAATGAGCAGGGATGATCCTGGAGGTCAGCTAAGTGGGGGAATGACTGCAGTGATGCTTCACATCCACATTTAGATATTCAAATTCTCTGTTGTGCTAGCCAGAAAACACATCCTTTTTAAGAGGGGCTGCACAGAACTGCCACAGCTCCCTACCACAGCCAGGGCCGTGGGGTGATCCTCTGAAAGCCCATGAAGTGTGTGCACTCAGCTGAGGGAATAAACAGGACTCATTTTCTGCATTTCAGAGGAATACATGGCAGAGTCAGCTCTGATCTCATTCCCCATTCAGAATGAGTCGCTCTCAAGTTTGTTCCCAATTCCTTGCTGAACCTAATCAAGCCAAATGGAACAAGCCATAATCCAAGCAGAATTCAATGAACTGCACCCTTTAAGAAGGCTATTAAAGCTTGTTCTCAAGGTTTAAACCAGGAGAAGATTTAAGGTGGAGATTATCCCACATCTGCCTGCCATGACCTCCCTGCGCTGGCAGCAGCACTGCCTCTGTCAGAGGGAGCAGCTGCCCAGGGGCTCCTTTGGGACACTGACAAATTCTCTCACACCCTGCACACCTCTGACATCACAGCTCGTGGTTTTACCCCTAGACTGCATCAGTATCCCCTCAAATGCTTGATTCTCTGGGAATTTCAGGCCCAGAGGTCTCAGAGGTGCTGGTTTGGTTCGAGCACTCTGGCCCTGCCATGGGTCAGGAGCAGCCACAGCTTGATCCTCCCTCCTGATTAGAGCAGGGCTTTGCAGACACAAAGCACTATCTCCTGCCAAAACCTGATTACTGCTGCACCCTAACAACCACAGTGATAACAGGGAAGGTAATTACACCCAGAAATAGGTTACACACCAAAGCCAAGTGCTTTGGCCAAGCCTGCACAACAGTATCTGCATTCACTTTTTCACTGTGGCTCAAAAAAATCGCTGAATTTATGCCATTAGTAAGAGCAGACCAACAGCCACGTCATCTTTGGGGTTTTCAGCATCACTGAGAGCCAAGGAAGAGACAGGGACAGCATTCCACAATTTCCATCAGCACATTTCCCATGGTGAGTGATCTGGCTGGGGATGGCTGCTCCCTGTGCTGGCTGGAAACATCAGCTGGGGTGGAAACATTGCAGGGCAAGGGGAGCCCTGTGAACAGCTGTGCTCACAGCACTGAGGTTGGTGTTCTGGGGAGGTGAGGAGGCAAATCCACTGCCCCAGAGCTGGGGAATGACTGCAACATGGAGCAGCAGCTGAGGGAAGAGAAGCAGCCACGTCAGCAGAGTCATTTCCAAGCAGCCCCTGCAGCTCAACCCCTCCTGGGTTCCTGTGCAGGAGCTGCAGGACTCCAGGCAGCTCCCCAGGAAACACCTCCTTGTCACAGACATCCTTTATGGAAAATCCTTTCCTTAGGATTTTTCCTCCTGAGCAGCTGAGAGGCCTCAGGAACAAAATGTAAACAATGGTTATCTGCTGCTGTGGAATGCAACAGGTGCATCTGGGATTGGTCTCAAGTGGTTGTTTCTAATTAATGCCAGTCACAGTCAGCTGGCTCGGACAGAGCTGAGCCACAAACCTTTGTTATCATTCTTTCCTTTTCTATTCTTAGCCAGCCTTCTGATGAAATCCTTTCTTCTATTCTTTTAGTATAGTTTTAATGTAATATATATCATAAAATAATAAATCAGCCTTCTGAAACATGGAGTCAGATCCTCATCTCTTCCCTCATCCAAGAACCCCTGTGAACACGGTCACACCTCCTGCACACTGCACACACCTGGCACACCTGGCACACCTGGCACACCTGCACACACCTGGCACACCTGGCACACACTGCACATACTGCACACACCTGGCACACTGCACACACCTGACACACACCTGGCACACCTGGCACACTGCACACACTGCACACACCTGGCACACTGCACACACTGCACACACCTGACACACTGCACACACCTGGCACACACGTGACACACTGCACACACCTGGCACACCTGCCTGGCTTTGTCAGTACCACTGACAGCCTCAGCTCAGCCAGTCAGGAGTTTTCAAGTGCCTGCAGCAAGGAACAGAAAGGGGCCAGGGATCCTTTCTGCCCACCTTAACCACTAACTTATTCATCATTGCATAGTAAAATGGGCAAGAAAAATTTGTTGCACTGATAGTAACAGTGATAATTTCTTATATTCCTATTTCTTGCCTTGAGCTGCTGTGCTGAGTGATGCAGGATCCCCCCTGGCCAGAGAGCACTGCCCTGCAGAAGGGAGAGTGCTCAGTGCACGTTCCACCACTCCTTGGGAAGAGGAAAGCCCTGCCCTGACGCAGGCAGTGGCCAGGCAGCCTGGAAAGCACACTCAGGCTGTCACTGGGCATTTCCACAGCCAGCTGAGATCCATGAAAAATTCATACAAGGCAACACCAAAAATAAAGCTAATTACTTTAGGCTTATGATAAGAGAGATCTTTTTCTGCAGGCAACTTTGCAAGGTCACCTTCCTTGCTTTAGTCTCTCTCTTCCTTTTTTTCCTTTTGCTTTTTTTATTTTTAAACAAATGACATTGAGCTGCTTTCAAAGCTTATCTAATTCTACCTCAGGGCAAGAAGGGGTTAAGACCTTAAAAAATACATAGAGATGAATGGAAAGCCAGGCTGGTAGGGCAATGTTTTAAAAAAGGAAAGGAAGGGGGAAAAAAAAGGGGAAAAAAGAGTATTTTCTTACAGTCAAAACAGAAGTGCAAGCCCAGAGTTTAAGGTCAGTTCCTCTCCTGCAGTGCTGGGAGCAGTGCTGTCAATCTGCTGCTGCTGTCCCTCATGCCAGGACACAGGGGCACAGCACCAGGGCAGCATTCACCCCAGGGAAAGGGGATGGAGGACACAGCTTCCCACTGATCCAAAGGTCCTCTGGGAAAGATGGAGCCTCTGCTTTATTAGCACTGACATTCAGCTCTCAGAGCAGCAGGCTGATACCTATTTAATGGAATGCCATTTTCCAGCAGGGAAATCTGTTTGTCAGGCTCAAGGCAGAGCAGAGCTGCTGGTGGGACAGGACAGCCCCAGCACAGGCTCAGCTGCAGGAATGTGCTCATCTCCAAAGGGAACACAGGGCTCTGTGCTCCAGACCCTGCTCCTGAGTCTGCCTAAGTGTTGCTCCAGTGAGGGGAAAAGTAACAACACAACAGCTTTGTGTTTCTTTTGTGAGGAGAGTCTGCCATGGGCAGGCAGGACCCTGTGTGCCCAGGCAGAGCCTCACCCCTGCCTTCACTCTGTGCCATTTCTTTGTGCAAGTCCCTCAGGCTTTCAAACTGCTGCTCTTACATGCAAAAGGAGGAACTGACTTCATTTCAGAAACAGATTAGCTGCATGACACACTAGGGTCTTTCAGGATGAGATATCATCATTCTTCTGTTAGGAATTCCTCCTCAGCCCATGGCACTGGCCTGCTGCTGCCTGCCTGTCTGTGACTCTGGGATTGTGTCACTGCTGTGTGTGACCACACCAGGGATGATGGGGTGAGGACAAGGGGCTGGGGCACACTCAGGAAGGCTCTGGGAAGGGAACATGGCTTTGGCTCATTGCCTGCTGCAGTGAGGCCAGAGGAGCTGCACAAAACACCCCAGACCAGATCTCCAGTCAGGCTCCCAGAGATGCACACACCAGCTTGGTGTAAAATTCAATATCACACAAGGAATCTGGGCATCTGCTCCTCACTGATCCCTTAAGGCTTAACTCCTTCATCTGCCCTGGGAACTGCAAGGATCTGTCTGTAAGCAAACACCCTGATGAAGCTGCTCCACAATTTTGATTTTAGCTGAGTCCTAATCCCAACTAAGAAGATCTATAGAATTATGCAAAAATTTCCCTGTCACAAAACAGAAGCCTATCTCAGAAAAGGTTTCCATGGAATTCCCAGGCTGCTATCTTGTCTCCCAGCATTTGCAATGTCCAGACACAAGCACCTAGCAGTGCACTCCAGCCAGACACCTTGGCTTTCACTGCACTGATTGTGGGAGTCAGGGTTATTGCAGGAAATTAAAGGCTATTGCTGTTTGCTTACATACACCTCAGTGAATGATTCCAAAATAGGAAAAATATCAGACTATCAAAATCATACAGGTCCAATCAGTGTCTGTGTTTAAACCCAGAGGAATCATATGTCTCATGTAATTGCACATTAAACACTACAGGCAATGTTCAAGTATTACATTACATATATAAACATGCCCACACACAGATGCTTCTAGACAAATCTTTTGAGTTTTGACTATGGTCATGATAAAAATCAGTTTGCAGCTGTGCAGGGAGCTCTCCCCAGGTCAGTACTGAGCACTGACTCTGTTTCACAGGGCTCCATTCTTGGACAGAAATGCCTGTGGAAACACAGGCTGTATCCTGACTTTTGAAGAGGATGAAAGAAATAATGTGACAGCAATGGATATGCTGGGCTCCAGAGGTCACACATTTCCTGGTGTATTTATACCTCTGCTCTCAGAGGTGCAAAGCCCAGGGTGTGAGCTGTGCTGAGTGCCAGGGGGAGGGCAGGATGTGCCCAGCACTGTCCTGCTGCTCCCTGCCAGCACAGGCAGCTCCCCGTGCCCCTGGCTGTGCAGCTTGGACAGCAAACCACACTGCAGCAGCCACTTGCACCCCTGAGAGATTTGTTTGTGTTTGCTCAGTGCTGTGAACAGCCTTGTCCTGCAGGGCCCTTGCAGCTGCCAAGCTCTCAGGGCAGGCCAAGCGTGGCTGCGCTCAGGCTCTGGCTTTCCCGGGGTTCTCCAAGTGCTACTTTGGGTAAAAACAACATCTGCAAGTGTAAAGCTGCCAGACTCGTGGCCAAGGAACATCTGTAGGTGCTTGTTCATTCCCACAAACAAGGATCACTCAGAATATTTGAACACACAGGGAGCCCCATCTGTGCCCCCAAAGTCACTGAGCACCCCAGCACCTCTAACAGTCCAGACCTGATCACCCTGCAGAGATGGAGAAATTAAAATTAAAACGTATTCCTTTTACACAGAGAGGCAAAATTTCACCTACCTATAAGCAAGTGTTTAAATGAAAAACTAACCTAGAGGCTGCTGCACTGCCCAGGAAAAGCAAGAACCCTCAAAAGCCATTCAGGCCCTGGAGTGGGCTCATTTCTGTCCTCCTGCATCCAGGGGCCCGAAGGAGATGAGATCCCCAATTCAGACATAGTGCATGCTTGAAATTAGAGGAGAAAGGATTCCAGTCTGAGTTGCCCAGAGTGAGAAGGGAATGTTTACCCTGATTTTGAACCCACAAGTTCCTAAGCAGCTCTCACTATCCCTCCCCCTGTGGGTGCAGGACCCCACAAGGGTCACTCACTGCCTGGCACCCTACAGCAATGAGCTGTTGGTGCCTCCCAGGGCAGGCAGTCCATCAAGCAGCCAGAACTGAAGGTGTTTAATATTTCTCATGAACATGTGAGATATCCCCATGTGACCAGTCCACTGCCCAGGGCCAGGAGAAATGTGGTTTTAACAGAGGTGTCTTTGAAAGAACTGAGATTTTATGTAAAACCATATCCCAACCCCACACAAACCTACAAGGCAAGAAGAATGCAATATAAAATCTCTGGGGCACTATGCCAAGGCACTTTTTGGAACACTTTTCAGTATATCTAATATTTTTTAGAGATTTAGATTTGTACCTTTTTTTTGGTCTCAGAGTAACCACTAGATGAGGTGACAAAAGCAGAACCTCTTTCAGTGATCTCCCTCCACAGCCAGTGCAAGGACCCAGATCTCTCTCTGTCATCTTCTGTCTGTGCTGAGGAGAAAAGTGGGATTTTGTGCTCCCATTTTCTCTCAGGAACACACCACAGTGATATTCAAGCACTGAATGAGCCTGTTTGCTAAGACAAAACAAAAAAATCTTCAATCTGAACATTAAGCCAAGGAAGGAGATGATTTTGGCTTGTCTTTGGTTTCCCCTTTTTTACATGGATGGGGAGAAAGGAAGTCTGGGAAGCTGGTGAGGACACAGCATGAGCAGGAAGCAGCAGCAAGGGCTCTCCTGGCACCGAGTGCTGCCTTCCCACAGGGAAGCACAAGGGTGCCAGCACTGCCAGAGCTGTGACACACCATCCATCCATCCCCTGAGCACTGCCAGAGCTCTGACACACCATCCATCCCCTGGGGAAAGCAGCTCTGAGATCCCAGCAGGCAGTGCTGGCAGTCCCTGAGGAGTGAGGGGACACTGCCTGCAGGGTGAGGTGTCCCTGTCACCTCCCACACACCACATGGGTGCCTCTCTCTCCAAACCTGCCAGCCTGACCCCTTTCCTCATCCCACTCCCCGTGTCCTTGCTGCTGCAAACTCAGGTTATTCCAGAGGAACGTGCCCGAGGGAGCAGAGACAGCAGGGGATGAACCCCAGTGACACTGAGGTCCAGGAGCCCAAAGCAGTCACAGGAGAGGCAGAGTGGAACCCAGCACAGAAAGTGGAGGCAGAGTGGAACCCAGAGGTGTCTGTGAGAAGCAGCTCATTCTGTCCAGGCAGTGCTGTTAATGTATTCTAACACCGTTCCAGCCTTAACTCTCCTGGATTGACAACAGAATTGAATTACCCTTCCAAATCTCTCTTTCAACTTGTCATAAGATTTTTTAATCCAACAAGAAGCACTTCCTTGGCAGAGTTGCCATTGTTACATTTTTCCAGCTTTTCTGATTTAGGAATTTAATCTTTTTAGCCATGAATTGACTTCTCTGAACTAGCACTCAGAGGAAAAAAAAAAATTCAGCTCTTGCTTGCCATGCAAGCTGCCAAGTTCCTAGGAGCAGATGGAATGGATCCTGGGCTTTTAGAGGAGATCACTGACAATCACAGAGAGCACAACAAACACAGGCCAAGTTTCAAGAGGCTTGGACACAGATTGATCACAACACAGAAATGACAGAACACTAAACAAGGAAATAGAAGCACTATCTGTTCATCTCCAACATCTGTGTTGTGTAGAGCACTGGAAGCTACAAACCCTGCTTGAGTAATGCTGCAGAGTAATGCAAGCCACGTGCAGCCCTGAGATGGGGACCCCCTGCCCTGCCTGACAGGCTCAGCCCCAGCACCCTGCCAGCTCCCACTGCTCTGAATGCATTCCCAAACATGAAGAGCAAAGCAGACGCATCAGCCATAGGGGAAGGAGAAAGGAGCCATTTAAACCATTGCTCAGACCTACAGATGATGTTTGCCTTGCAGCATAACTTTAACAAGGTGTGTTAGAGCTGCCACACAGCTGAAAGTGTGGTCAGACAGACCAGCTAGAGAGCTTTCAGAATATTTCTGTGATTATCACTGAGCTACAGGCAGCATTTGTGCATAGGCACAGCTTAATTCCCCTCCTTTAAGCTCCTCTGCCTCTTTTCCCAGTTTAGATTTGGGTGCTCAAGAAAGGAACCATTTAGTTACTGAACTCAAGTTTATGATACAGGCAGTGAAATTCAATGCCATCTTTTAAGCAGATTAGGACCTACACACAGACCTTTGAACCTGCTGTGTTACCGTGTTGGCTTTCACAGCTCATCCCCAAAGGAGTAAAATTACTCCATTTAATTAGACTCCAACTCTCCTCAGCTGCCCCAGAAGTTTCCAGTCACCTCATTCAATTGTGAATGTAATTTAGGATTAAAGGTTTGTCCTGATTTTGCACTGGGGTGCTGAAGAGCTTTGCAATGCAGTAATTCACCCATCTTTAAACTTTCTGGGGACACAGCAGTGGGAATGCTGCTTGGCTTCCCTTGGTTGTGCCTTGTCCAATGGCTTCAGAGAAGTGCACTGGAATTCCTTCCAAAATGCTGCACAGACAATCCTCCAGATAACACACGTGCATTCACACCCATTTTATGGCTGGAGAAAATGAAGCACGGAGAGGAGGCAGTGTGAGATTCTCCTTCCCAGACCCAGAGCACTTTCAGTGAAAATTAGGAATCCACAATTAGTACCACACTGTGATCACTGTGTGCCATGCCTTTATCTGAAGGTGACAACCAGAGCCAAATCCAAAGCTCAGAGCCTGGTGGGTGTTGAAGAACGTGTGTTTTGTGCAGCAGCCATCACACAGGACAAGATGTTTCACAAAGAGCTGTCCCAGTGCCACCAGCACAGAGAGAGGCTGTGCTGGGCCAGATCAAAGGCTCAGCTTGCTCAGCATCCCCTTCCCAGCAGTGCCCATAAATGGGTGTCCAAAGGAAGAGAATAAAAATAGAATAAGTACATATAATACTCCTGTCTCTCTATTTATATGCCCACATCTTTCCCCCTTGCTTCCACCACCAGTCACTCCCAGCTCACTGAGCTCCTGACAGGGTTCCTGCCTCCTGTTCAGTGGGAATCCATTGATTTATTTTCCATTAATTGGCTCACTTTCCCACAAGTGATGTAAACTTTTAGCATCTACAATTTCCCTGACAACACCCAGTTGCACTGGCCAACAACTTCCCAAAGAACCACCTATTTCTGATCTTCTCTGGGCTCTTACCAACCTCCTTTGGCATCTCCATCCTCGTGTCCCAAGGCAATGAACAATTCCCACCTTCCTGGTGTGCTGCCCCAATTCACAAACCTCTGCCACATCTCCTTTCCTTACCCAGCCAGCTGAGGGGCTGCAGCTCATTCAGTTCATCTCACACAGAGGCAGTGTGACCCCTCTGAACAACCTTCAGAGCCTTTCTTCTCTGAACCCTCAGTGTCTGCAGGTCCTTGGAGAGGGAATGATGAGAGCAGCACATGGCCATGACACAGGTAAATCAGGAATTTCTGATCCATCCCAGCAATGTTCCCTGCTCCATCCTTAGGACACTCCCTTATCTTTAGCTGCTTAGTCTTTTGTACCACTATGAAGCAATGTGCTGATATTTTGATGGAAATATCCTTTAGAACTCCAAAATCTTTGCCTAGAAATGGAGTTAGAACCTCCCTAATTTCACTTTTGCATGGAAATCAGCTCAGAGCTCATCATTTCATTAGGACTGTTTTGGGGAAGAGTCACCAGGGTCCCCAAAAGCAGCATAAGGCACCCATGGTTTGGCACAGGCTTGCTGCTGAGGGAACTTGGGCACACTGACCCCACTCAGAATCCCCTCTCACCCCATGCTCTGGCCCTGCACCCACCCCACACCATAAAACCAGGATTTTAACAGGCCTGGTGCTGTTTCATACAAGCAGTGTCTTCAAATTTGCTAAAAGCACACATAAATATTTCATAGAGCAGACAATGCTGCTCTCACATCTGATTGCAAACAAGATTATTTTTTCTCCCAAACAAATCCAATAACTTGATTATCTGCTCTGGTCTGCTCTTATTTTTTATGCTGTACAATTTTCAAATATTTGCAGTTGTAAGTCTTTCAAAGCTTTAATTGGCTTAAAATGATTCACAAGCACCTTGTTAATCTTTTATCAGTTTTATTACAAACTGTAAACAAAACCCAGTTCTTAAATAATTAAAGGACAGAACTATCCCTCAGGCAAATGAAGTCCAGGAGGGGAGAATAAAAAATTTAAAAATCAGAGTAAGCCTGTAATTTTTTTTTCCCTTCCCACCTACAGAATTGGTGAATCAAGCTTCAAAACAGAGAGGAACTCAAAAAGAACAGATTGTGTGTGACATCTCCCCAGCCAGTTTCTCTCATCTACTGTGTCCTGAATATTAATCCCTCAAGTACCTCCACGTTACTGGTTACAGAGTTAAACACACTACGGATCTCAGGCAGAAGGTGGGTCATGGACAGGGGTTTGGGAGAATTCCTGTGCATTTCTGGGTGCCCAGCAATGCCTGATCACCCCAAAGGATCCCTCCCAGAGAGCAGCCCAAGGGAAGGCAGCTGGAGCTCACTGCTGTCCCGGGGACAGCCCAGCACCTCCTGCAGGGCAGGGCTCAGTGGGCACAGCCGTGGCAGAGCTCACACAGCTCCTGCCCAAAGCCCCACAGCCCCAGGGCCTGCAGCTCCTGCTTGGAGAAACCCCCAGAGAGGAGCACCAGGATGAGCAGAGGGATGGAGCAGCTCTGCTGGGAGGGAAGCCTGAGAGAGCTGGGAATGTTCACCTGGAGAGGAGAAGCTTCAGGGTGACCCCAGTGTGGCCTTGCAGCGCCTGAAGGAGCCACTGCAGAGACGGAGACACAATGTCCAAGGGATGGAGCGACAGGACACAGGGAATGGCTTCCACTGCCAGGGGGCAGGGATGGATGGGTGTTGTGGTGTGCTGTAATGTCCCATTTTGGCCTTCCAGGTCATTCCCCCAGGTGTGCCTGTGCCTCTCTCCCTTCCCCCTTGCCCCCATGCTGAGTGAGTCCTGGCAATCAGGCTTAACATTCCAGCAAGGCGTCGTGTGGTTGGTCAAGTTCAAAGGATGCCCCTATGCCCAGGGGTCATTGGCCTGTCTGGGTGTCATCTTCCCCTGAGACCCTGCCCCTCCCACCTGGTTGGTGCTCACCTGTACCTCCCCTCCCCCTGTCCCTGAGCTTAAAAGGTGATCAGAGCATGCGGCCGAGGTTCTGTTGGAGCAGTTGCTCACGTTCAGACCTCTGTAACCATGGAATAAACCTCTGGACATTAAACCCTCCAGCAGAATCCTCTCCTTTTTCTCTTCACCATTGCCTGAAGCTATTCCTCCTGAGGTAAACAGGGTTCCTAACAAGCCTGGACTTGTTCAGTGCCCAGCTGCAACCACCAGCAAGCCAAGGTGTCTCTGGGGTGACACACCACAGCTGCTGCCTTTGGCCCAGCAGCGAGGGTCAGACTGGCCCAGGCACAATCTAACTGGGAATATTGGGAGCCTTTTTTTTCCCAATAGATGGGAGACTGGGAAGGAATTGTTCCTCACACCTGGCACTGTTCGCCCTGAGAAGCTGCCCCATCCCTGCAGTGCTCAGGGCCTTGGACAGGTTTGGGGCAGCCTGGAATAGTGGAAGGTGTCTCTGCCCATGGCAGGGAATGGGATGGGTCCTAAGGAATGGGATGTTACTGTATTTGTGGGGTGCCCAGACAAAGGGAGGAAGGATGAATCTGACTCCATGCTCTTGAAGGCTAATTTACTATTTTAAGATACTATATTATATTAAAGAATATTATACTTAACTATACTAAAGAATACAGGAAGGATACTTGCTGAATGCTAAAAAGATAATAATGAAAACTCCTGACTCTCTCCAGAGTCCCAACACAGCTTGGCCCTGACTGGCCAAAGAGTGAAAACAACTCACAGCAGAATGCAATGGAACAATCACCTGTGGGTAAACAATCTCCAAACACATCCCAAAGCAGCAAAATACAGGAGAAGCAAATCAGATAATTATTGTTTTCTTTTTTTTTTTTTTTCCTGAGGCTTCTTAGCTTCCCAGGAGAAAAATCCTGGGCAAAGGGATTTTTCCAGAATATATAACAGTAACAGGGATGTGGAATGGGATGTGTTTTAGGGTCCCTTTGAGCCCAAACCAGTCTATGAAGGAATTAAGGAATGGGATGTGCTTTATGGAATGGGATGTGCTTTATGGAATGGGATGTGCTTTATGGAATGGGATGTGCTTTAAGGTCCCTTTGAGCCCAACCAGTCTATGATTTGCTCACACCACAAGGAATTACAAGGAGTTGTTCAGGTGTGTTCCCCACAGTGAGTGTGTAACCACGAGCATTTCCCTCCCACCATGAGCAGCAGCCACCAAGGCCCAGCCCAGGGGTCGTGGGCAGATCCCAGAGAGGAGCTGGGAGGGGAAACTCCAAGCAGGGATGGTGGAACTGAGGGGAAAGCCTGCTCTGAGCCCTGACAGGACAGCAGGTGATGGGCTGGAAATGAGGGCCCCAGGCAGGACACACACACAGGGTGATGGCAGTGCTGAGTGTGGCCACCTGCAGAAAGGGCACTGCTGCATCCACACCTTGCTACAAAACTCACCTGCAATTATTCAGGTTGAGAATTGTTATTTAGTGTAATTATCACTGCTATTACAGCATCCTGACATCTACCAATGCTTCAACCCAGCTGTGCTGCAGAAAAATGCTCACTGTGGCTGTACAAGCATCTCAGAAATTTGGATACAGAACTTCCAGCTTTCTAACATATTGAGAATTTCCTAAGGTATTCAAATGGCATTTCCTTCTACTGCAGAAAGGACCACTTCTAATGAAGCTTTCCAAAGCATTGCAATTGCAAGAAAACCTAAGGAACTATGAAGGCAAGACTGAGTAAATTCTAATTATCTTTTGAAGGCTACACTACCATGCACACAGAAATGGAATTAAATGCATTACAGACCTAAAAACGTGTAATGGATGCATTGCTAGCCTATTACATGCAGTTCATTGTGCAAAGGTTTTTGGTTGTATGTTTTGTGCAGTGGGCTGTAAAAGTTGCTTAACAGGAGAAAATACATTTGATTAAAAATTTACATCAGAAGAATGTTACAGGGTTTTTTTTTCTGTGCTATTTTATCTGCCACTGACTATTCCCATTAGTATTCAGTTCTTCTCAGTCTCACAAGAATATGCAAAAAACAAGGACTAAGGATGGAAAAGTTTGAGGTGTAGATCCCAATCCATGTTAAAGAGAAAGCTGTCCAGATGCTGGCTCCAGGTGGAAAAAACTGCACATATTTTGCACATAAGTGCAAAAAATGCACTTATAAGTGGGAGGATCCCAAAGTGTCACTGAGATGCTTAAACTGAGTTCTGCTCCAGTGACTCCCTTTGTGAGAAACCTCAAGGGGAAGCAGGTGGTGCTTGGACTTCCTGATGCTCAGAGTCCCACAGGGCTCCCAGCACCTGCCCGGGCAGGAGCAGCCCTGACTCATCCTGACACACGGGATGCAAACACTGCCCCACATCAAGGAAGAAAAAGCTTTTTACATCTCTACCACATTCCCAGGAAAGCCCAAAAACTTTGAGGCCCTTGCTGAAAACCATTTAGAGCACAAAGCAAACTGCAAACAGAAAGAAATCTGAAAGGTTTTACAGCTTAGTTAAACGCCCTTATCCAAAACCACACGGGAACCAGTCCAACTACCAGGAATTGGCAGAACTGGGGAAGATCCATTTAAGTCAAAATAAATAAGGAAATACGTAAATAAAGCAAAATAAATAAGTACTTCAGTTGGATCTGCTGAGCTCCCACCCTTCTGGGGCTGGAGACTGAACAGGGATGGAATTCCCTCCTCTGGCTCCCAGCCCTGCCCGCTGCTCTGGGCTTACCAAGCCATGGAGACACAAGCCCCTGTTTGCTGCTGGTGCTCCAGCCCAACCCACAAGTGAGGCTGGAAGGAGGGAAAAACCTCCTCAGAGCCCCTGGCAGCCCTTTGCCCCCTGTGCTGGGCAGAGCACAGCAGCTGTGCAGGCTGCAGCCACCACTGGTGAGCTCCTTGTGCTCACTGAAAGGCCGGAGAAAATCCAAGTGCAATAATGGAAGGCCAAAACAGAAAGCAAGGCAGCTCTGTGTGACACAGAGGTAACACAACCAAGGCAGGCAGGGAAGAGCTGAGTCCAAGTGAGCACAGGCTCCTGAAGCCCAAGGGCACATTTGGATCAGAGATTGGGATAAAATTGTTCCCTGTGAGGGTGGGCAGGCCCTGGCACAGGGTGCCCAGAGCAGCTGGGGCTGCCCCTGGATCCCTGGCAGTGCCCAAGGCCAGGCTGGACATTGGGAGCAGCCTGGGATGCTCCAAGGTGTCCCTGTCCATGGCAAAGGGTGGCACCGGTTGATTTTTTGAACACTTTTCCAAGCCAAACCATTCTATGATTTTATGATTTGTGGTAATTTGTATTTACAAGTAAATTAAATCCCTACATCTGTTTTCCTTGATTACATTTAATCTCTGTTCACGAGAATATAAAATGACAAATCTCACTCATTTCCCTAAAATGCTGTCAGTCACAGTTGCAACACAACTTTAAAAATGCAAACTTGTAGTATTCATAGGGAGGAAAGGAAAAATTGAAAATTTTAGCAGCTAAAAGTGATAAAAATAGCGAACCAGGTGTCTGTGCTGAGTAATTCAGGATAACACAACCCTTTGCTGATCATCCCCATCAGATTAAGCAGTAACATCTGATTTCACACCTGCAGAAATCCTTCCAACAAGGCAACGAGGAAAAGAAGCAGCAAAGATAAATAAATAAAATCAGCACAATTATCTCCAGCAAACACTTTTGGTGAATAAACAGGTGTGTTCCCAACCCTCCCAGGCCAGGGTGGTTTGAGTGCCAGTGGAGCAGGGAGCTGCTCTCCTGCACTCCTCCCATGCCCTGGGCACAGCTCTGGCCCAAAAATTCACCCAGACTCAGCAATCCCTGGCTCCAGCAAGGCAGGGGTACAGATTTCTGGGAGGGTTCATCATGCCAGGCACAATGAATGTCCTGGTGAGCTCAGGTCACAAGGCTGATTTATCACCTCAGCTGTCAGCTCCTCAGAGCACTGCATTATGCAAACACTGAGCGCATTTCAGGATCTGCTCAGCAGATTTTGGAAAGGTGTTCCCTACCCCTGCAAGGGGAGGAAGATGGTCTGGGATGGAAAACCTTCTTGTGGGAGTAGGAGGGAGAAGAGGTTGTGCCACACAGGAGATAAATAACCAGATCTTTGTCAAACTACTGCTAAAAGGGACAAGACAAATAACGAGCAGAGTCAGGGATGGAAAAAACCCTGAATTCTCTAAAAATACAGCCAACTCATGAATTTCCAGCTGCAGAGCAGCCCTTTCAAGCTGCAACTCTCAGTGCTTGTCAAGAAAGATGCTTCCTGCCCCGATCCCCCCAGAGCAGCAGGCTCTAATGGAAGTCACATTTGATGTGCTCTGTGCTGCTCAGCACTGAGTGGCTGAATTACTGGGTGCAGACCTCATCATACTCTTAAAAAGTCATTTGGAACCAGGGCTTTGATTTAGATGGGCTTTATCCTTTACTTTCAAAGTACAAGTGGTAATAATGCAGTCTGTGAGTTTAACATTTGAAACAGGGGTTCCATTTACCTCTTTGTACTTACTGGAGGAAAATGACTGTAATTGAAATCTTTCTGCTGGAAATGAAGCCCTTCTAACATTCAAAGTGGTTGCTTGTCCTTCAGGCTTTTTATTCTAGCCTGTCAAAACTGTAAACTGCCTTTCAGAGTAGTGAGAGTCTTACAAGAGAGGATGAAATGAATGTACCCTGGATCTAGGTAGTGGGTGTTTTAATCTAATTTTCTAGCTAGAAATACAGCACTTCTCTCCCTTGGGCACTGCTGGGAACAGGAAAATTAAGCTTTGCCTCAGTTCAGCAATATCTATCAATGAACCTCAAACAAGGGACAGGCCTTTTCAAGGACAAAGCAAAACCTTTCAAGTCCTCCATTTTCATCCATAAGCTCCCCTCAGATCCAGGCAGCAACACGGGAGGCCAGACTGCCCACTCACACTGCCTCCCTCCACACATCTCCCACACTTTCTAGAATTTCACAGATTTTTTCCAAGAGCTTGCCTTTTTTCTTTCCCCCTTCAGATTAAACTGATTTTCTGGTGTCAGCAATATTATTCACATGAAGCCTTTGAATCTTAATTCCAGTGTAAATGCACTCAGACTGAATATGGGTATTATGTCCAAGTGGCTCGTGGCCAGCTGACCTTATATTAAATCTTTGAAAGGGCAAACATGAAAACTTTGGGGTTTATCCTGTGGGCTTCCTTTCAGTCTGTATTACAGATTGTTAGCAATTAACTTGATAATAAACTCAAGATGATGTTGTGGAGATTTCTGCTTTGGTTAGTTTTATTATCTGGTTATTTTAATCACAACTAAAAATGTGCTGCTGGGGAAAGGTTTTATCCTGCTTGTCTACACAACTGAAAAAAACTGTTTGTATGACTTGAGCAAAGTAACACACCAAAGGACATCAGCCTAAGCAATGTCTTTCTCTGCTGTTTCCAGTTCCAACATGTCTTTGGGTGACCATTTTTCATGCTTTGTTTTGCAGCCACAAATACATGACCAGTTCCTACCTGCACAGACCAGCCACTGGGCA
This sequence comes from Melospiza melodia melodia, assembly GCF_035770615.1. NCBI lineage: Eukaryota > Metazoa > Chordata > Aves > Passeriformes > Passerellidae > Melospiza > Melospiza melodia. The sequence goes on from NC_086214.1 coordinate 5,018,714, forward strand.
AGCAGGCAGATGACATGAATGAGCTGATGAGGAGATGTCAAGGTTCCAGGTGGATGTGAAGAGTCTGGAAGCTCCCCAGGAGACCTGTGAGGGCTCAGTCCCTGAGGCTCAGGCCAGTTCCATCAGCACACCTCAGTTCAGGTCTCTCTGGAGATAACCCAGCTGGGATGAGCAGCATTCAGACACAACCAATGGAACAGTTGATGGCAGGAAGGCACAAAATAAAACAGACTGACAATCTATATGGGAAGCAAAACTATGCAATACACAAGCTTCCTGCAGTCACCTCTGACTGTATATAAATATATACACTTGATCAAAGTGGGGTCTTCAGACATCAACATCTTCTGAAGTAAAGCAAAATGAAAAAAAAAAATATTTGTGATGGCCAGAGGCAAGGATGTCAACTTCAGCAAAGCCAGCCAGCCAGTAAAAATGTCAATGAACTTCTTTACAAGAGAATTAAGAGGGAGCAGTGCCATGTCAGCACACACAGGAAGAGCAGCTCCAGTTGTGATGAACTGAGATCCTGCCCTGACAGGAGGGCACAGACCCAACCTCTCCCTAACCTAAAATGACCTCCCTTAAACAGGGATTATATAACACTTCCACATGAGGAGAGCAAACTTCAATTAATGTGGTTTTCACAGGCTGCTGCCAGCAGAGACATCAGTGTCCTTCCTGCTCATGCAGGTGCACCCACAGGTGACCTGGGACACACTGACCTGCCTGCAAACAAAGCCAGCACAAGAGGGAATCAAACCAGCTCAGGTGCAGCTGGGATCAGCTCCCCGTGTGCTGCTGCTGCTGCTGCTGGGAGGGCAGCACTGGCTCCTCAGCAGCCACACTTGTGCCAGCCAAGAGGAGAAAGTGCATCTCCAAGGGAGATTTTAAATCCTTTTAGACAAACTGCTGAAAAAAGCTGGTTTGAGAATTTCAAAGGTTCTTCAGCTTAGCTCACATAAACCCAATTTCTAAGACCATGACAACACAGAGGAGTTGCAAAAGAATTTGACCTAATTTTTTAAGCCAGTGTGGTTACACTATTGCAGAAATACTTGTTTCATGGAGCGTGTACCCAGAGTGTCCAGCCAGAGAACTACATCAGGTTTATAAATTCAGCATCAATTCACACCTAGGCCACACTGGCACAGCTTTCACAGCCAGACTGGGAGCTGAATCAGAACAAGCCCCAACTGCAATGACAATGTTGACACAAAATCCTGCATTCAGCAAGGGAGTGCAGCCCTCCCACATAGCCAAACCCAAAACTCCTCAGGAGCCTTTCACTAGGAAACCCCCACTTCAACACAAAGGGTTAACAGTCCCTTATCACATGTGAAATCCAGTAAAAGACCAGGCATGCATTTCAATTTTTGCCTTCCTGTACATTATGGTTTGGGGCTTTCCCCACCAAGAGATGAACAGATTTGTCACCTTCCCTGGTGGATCAGAAGAAAGTCTTGTAAGGCACAAGTGACTGTAAGGAGACAGATTAAATGGATTTCCTGGATTTCATCCATGTTCAAATTTCCCAGGTTGTAGATCTCAAAAATATCTGACTCTGACAAAACTGGTATGACAGGTTATGTAACACTGCACAGAATCACCCGGTGACAGCAGAGCAGGAACATTATCTGCTCTGCTCGGGGACTCCAGGGCTTTCTGGATCAACTGCAAGGGGTGTCAAAAAAAAATAAAAAAAAAAATAGAAAGGAACTGAATCACAAAACGTAGAGGAAAAAGAAATCCCGATGTGTTTTTAATAGCCAACCTCACCCACTGGTACATAACTGGTGATTCCTTAGATTATTTCCAGGAATTTCCATATGCTATATATGCTGAGGTGGTTTGTTTAATTATAGATGTTTATAGGTCTGATATAAAGAACATAGAATTATTGCAGAGAAACATCAAGAAGATAATAAGTGCCTAATACAGTGTATTTTTCAGCCTTTTTAAGATTGCCCCAAACAAACAAAATGGAACAGTTACATCTGATACTGTTAAATATGCTATTTGCAGCCTGGGATAAATGACAGGACAATCTTGTTAAATGAACTATATATGCTTTTTGTTCAGTGAAATATATATGCTTTCACCAGTGCAGTATAACTTGAGGCACAAAGAGAAGAAATAAATCAATGTGGGACTATTTGCCAGAACAGAAAATTTCAGACTAATGGCACGTGCACGGGTTTTCCCTCTGCTCTAAAAAGGGCAAGTTGCTAACTGCTCAAGGATGTTTAGGGAAGCAGCAAGGCTGCTTAGTATTTTCATAAAAAGTTGTCTTGCTCTTTTCCCTAATTTGCTGGATTAAGGAAACAGCAAAGCTACATCCACACTCTGCCTGCTCCTCAGCACTACTGGAAATCGGATCAGCCTCTGCCCTGGGGCAGGAAACCCTCCAGGAGATCTCCAGTGAAAATGCACCACTGTTAAGCACATCCCTGCACGGTCTTGGTCCATCCTCCCTCCCCATCCCTGCTCCTCTGCTCCCCCAAGGCATCTGGGTACCAAGGCACGGGCGAGATAAAGTGGGAGCTGAGTGCAAGAGGAAAATCCTACAGAAAACACTGTTCTGTGCAATGGGAAATACAGCAAACTCCACAGTAAACCCCACACCAAAGAGCCTTCAATACATCTTGCTACTTTTTGGTCAATAAAACTTCTTTCTTCCAGTAACAATCACGGACAATTAAATACTTAGCTACTAGAGGAGAAGAAACAACTGACCTCCCTGCAGAAGCAGGTCACAACTCATAATGGGCTCCACAGAACAAGAAATATTCCTCCCTTTCAAGCTCCACATGAGGAAAACAAACACATCTCTACTATCTCTGGTTTTTTTTCCCGACACAGCCCTGGAGGAATCAGGTCCGAGCTTTCCTCCTCCACCTGCACCGCACTGAAGTTGCTGCCACACCTGCAGCCCGTGCCCTGCACTGCTCTGAGCACTGCCTTGGCTGTGGAGCCACGGGAAAAACAAATCCTGGTGACAATTCCAGGGAAATGCCCTTATCTGGGAGTCACAGGAAAACCAAATCCTGGTGACACTTCCAGGGAAATGCCCTTATCTGGGAGTCACGGGAAAACCAGATCCCGGTGACACTTCCAGGGAAACAGCCACAGGAAACCCAAATCGCAGTAACACTTCCAGGAACACAGCTTTATCTGTGGAGCCACAGGAAAACCAAATCCCGTTGACACTTTCAGGGGCACAGCCTTATCTGGGAGCCACAGGAAAACCAGATCCCAGTGACACTTCCAGGGACACAGCCTTATCTGAGGAGTCACAGGAAAACCAAATCCCGGTGACACTTCCATGGGAAACACCCCTATCTGTGGAATGATAGGAAAACCAAATCCCAGTAACACTTCCAGGGGCACAGCCACAGGAAACCCAAATCCCAGTGACACTTCCAGGGACACAGCTTTATCTGTGTAGCCACAGGAAAACCGAATGCCGGTGACACTTCCCGGGGAGGGGAGCAGCTGAGCCCCAGCAGTGGCCGGGGAAGGGCTGCAGCAGAGGCTGCTCTTACCTTCTCGGCATGCTTGAACTTGACGTAGAACCAACTGGACTTGATCATTGTCTCCCCTCCTGCCCTCGGTCAAAGCCACGAAAGAGACCCCGAGCCTGTCCCGCCGAGGAGCCGGAGCTCTCTGAGGGGAGCGCAGCGCTCAGGCGAGGGGCCGGGGGGCCGAGGGGCCGGGCGGGAAAGGCGCTGTGCCCTGCGGCTCGGCGTGTCCGTCCTTCCACCCGTGTCCGTCCTTCCTGCCGTGTCTGTCCTTCCTGCCCGTGTCCCTGCCCGTGTCCCTGTCCCCGCTGTCTCTCTCTCGCTCGCTGCCGAGCGCTCGGCGCCGCTGCCAGCCCTCACGCAGCTCCGCTCCTCACGGGGACTTCACCGCCCTCATCACAAATGGCACATGTCAGTAAAGCCAGGAGGCTGGCTCCGGCGCTGGCAGCCGCCCAGGACCGTGACCTCCCCCAGCGGGATGAATAATGAATTCCAGCACTTCCCTCCAGACACAGATTAACACCTGGCTAAACATTATTCTGACAATGAGCTCGTCCGCGGCGAGAGCCCCGCGTTAACCCCTCGCTCGCCCAGCAGGCAGGGCGGGGATGCTTCGGAGGCTGTCCCGCCGTGCCCTCCCCCATCGAGAGCAAGATTACAGGACTATATATAGTTTAGAAACAATAAAGCCTCTTAGGCATCAAGCAAATATCTCCTTTCCGATTCTGCAGCTGCAGTAACGCTGCCGTGGAAGCAGAGCAAGTCCTCAGGAGACGGACTCGCTCCTGGATCCCCCTTTCTCAGCCCTCCCTCTACAAACACCCCTGGTAAACTCATCAGCTATCAGGCTGTTTTAAAATAACATCTGTAAGGACACAAAAAACTCCCAAACCAAACAGAACCACCACCACTACGAAATTAAGCTAATGCATAGAAAATCCCGGGAAGTCACTGGTCAGAGTGTTTGTTCTTCTGTCTGTTCAGAAACACTGCCCAATTCCCTGGCTCTGCTTTGAGGAGACACATTGATCTGGCTGCAAACCTCGCAGCTCTGAGCATCCACGGAGCAGTGAATATCACATTACAAAACCAAAGGATGGATATAATCAGCCTCCTGTGTTGCTGCTGCACGAAGCCAGAGCTATCTGGCCCAGCATCCTGTGCCCAAACACTTCACAAAGCACAAGGAAACAATGTCAGGAATCTTGAGTCCAAAGATGTGCCCTCAGTAATGTAATAAAATGTAGTGTAATGTAACATGTAATAACACAGATGGACATGAACTTGTCACACGAGTACCTGAACCTCTTCATGTTTCCATACAGTGATGAGTGAGGTTCAGAATTCCATTACAGAAGTGAAAAAGTCACCTCATTTTGCTGCTTTAGACAGCTGTCTGGTTATTTAAGTGGGTGTCTCACAGTATCTTATCCCAACAAAAGTGGATAATTTGCTTCTCATCATCTTCAGATCCTGACTTTATAGGTTTTGCTTGTCTCCCTTATATCACACCTCCCAGACTATTAAATTTCTCCTTATAGGCAGGCTGTGCATGTCTCCACAGATCCTTTTCATCACTCCCTGTACCTTTTTTAGGTCTAGGTATCTTTTTCATGGGAAGAGTGAGATGAAATAAATACATTTACCACTGACATACCATCTCCTACTATATGTGCACACAAGAGATATAAAGCAGCTGAAACAGACCCTGAAACCTAGTTTGTCACTATTACTCACCTAAAAAGTACTGTCAGTGCTGATAACAGTGTCAGTGCATTATCTCAAAGTGGTGCCTTTGACAACCTGGCTACTCATTCTCCTGCCAACAGAGGTTTTTAGAACTTTTCATAAACTAGGACTTAGACAAGGGATCCAAACACCAATATTGGCCAATAATGGTCACTGCACTTAGGTGGAGCAGAGGCTGCTCAGCCCTGCTCTGTCCTGAGACCCTTCCCTGCTCACCCACACTCTGGATTTGGTCCCTGCTCAGACAGGGAATTGGGATGAAGCCTTTCCAAGCCCCCTCACTGCAGTCAGCTGGGCTGGTTCAAATCATGGCCATCCATGGCCATAGCTGTCAGAAATGAATTTCCATTGATGCCACAGAAAAATATTCCCACTCTCCCTTTAATTCTGCATTCCTGTGGGAGAACTAACCTGTGCTAAAAGGGTGGTAGAATATCCCAGCTATTTTTTGGAACTGGAGGTGTTAAAAATGGATGAGAATATCTCCTATAGGGAGCAACATAAAAAGAAAATTAAAACACTGTCTCTTATCAGCACCTTCTATTTTCTGCGCCTCAAAAGCTGGTTTTTGAAGCAGCAAATGAATAAAGGGGACAGATCTGGCTGTGGATTTGATTGAGATCAGGTCAGTGCAAGAGCCTCGCTTCCTCCCCAGCTGCTGCCGCTCCTCCAGTCCCTGCGGCGGCGCATTCCGAGCCGTGCCAGGGCTGCTGCGGGCAGCGCCGGGCTCCGCACCGCCCCACGGGCTCCTGCCCGCTCCAGCCCGGGGAGTTCCTGCTGGTACTGCCCCATCCCGGGGCTTGGAGCAGGAGCAGAGCCCAACTCGGGGAGTTCCTGCCGGTACTGCCCGATCCCGGGGCTTGGAGCAGGAGCAGAGCCCAACTCGGGGAGTTCCTGCTGGTACTGCCCCATCCCGGGGCTTGGGGCAGGAGCAGAGCCCAACTCGGGGAGTTCCTGCCGCTACTGCCCGGTCCCGGGGCTCGGGGCAGGGGCAGAGCCCAACTCGGGGAGTTCCTGCCGGTACTGCCCGGTCCCGGGGCTCGGGGCAGGAGCACAGTCCCATTCCAGGGAGTTCCTGCTGGTACTGCCCGATCCCGGGCTTTAGGGCAGGAGCAGAGCCCAACTCGGGGAGCTCCCTGCCCGCCCCGCCCCAATCCCGGGGCTTGGGGCAGGAGCAGAGTCAAGTTCTGGGGAGCTCCGTTCCCGCACTGCCCCAGTTCCGGGGCTCTACGGCAGGAGCAGAGCCCAATTCCGGGATTTCCCTGCCCTCACTGCCCGATCCCGGCGCTTTTGGCAGGAGCAGAGCCCAATTCCGGGATTTCCCTACCCGATCCCGGCCCTCGGGGCAGGAGCAGAGCCCAATTCCAAGATCTCCCTGCCCCGATCCCGGCGCTTTAGGGCAGGAGCACAGTTCCATTCCATGATTTCCCTGCCCGCGCTGCCCGATCCCAGCCCTGGGGGCAGGAGAAAAGCCCAATTCCGGGGAGTTCCCTGCCCGCATTGCCCCGATCCCAGGGCTTTAGTGCAGGAACACAATCCCATTCCAGGATTTCCCTGCCCTCACTGCCCAATCCCGGCGCTTTTGGCAGGAGCAGAGCCCAATTCCAGGATTTCCCTGCCCTCACTGCCCTGGCGGCAGGAGCAGAGCCCAATTCCAGGATTTCCCTGCCCTCACGGCCCTGGCGGCAGGAGCAGAGCCCAATTCCAGGATTTCCCTGCCCTCACGGCCCTGGGGGCAGGAGCAGAGCCCAATTCCAGGATTTCCCTGCCCTCACTGCCCTGGGGGCAGGAGCAGAGCCCAATTCCAGGATTTCCCTGCCCGACCCCGGCCCTGGGGGCAGGAGCAGAGCCCAATTGCAGGATTTCCCTGCCCTCACTGCCCTGGGGGCAGGAGCAGAGCCCAATTGCAGGATTTCCCTGCCCTCACGGCCCTGGGGGCAGGAGCGGAGCCCAATTCCAGGATTTCCCTGCCCTCACGGCCCTGGGGGCAGGAGCGGAGCCCAATTCCAGGATTTCCCTGCCCTCACTGCCCTGGGGGCAGGAGCAGAGCCCAATTGCAGGATTTCCCTGCCCTCACTGCCCTGGGGGCAGGAGCAGAGCCCAATTGCAGGATTTCCCTGCCCTCACGGCCCTGGGGGCAGGAGCGGAGCCCAATTCCAGGATTTCCCTGCTCTCACTGCCCTGGGGGCAGGAGCCGAGGGCGCAGCCGGCGCGGAGGCAGAGCCGGCACCGCGTACCAAGCACAAACAGCTGTGGCTCACAGCAATTACCAGGCCTGGATGTTTTCCACTCGTTCATTAGCATCTGGCAGGACCTAAAGTTCCAGGGTCACAAAACACAGAGCTATTATTTTATTTCAGGAAAATGCACAGCGACATCCCTCGAGAGCTGTCCTTTTGTAATCAAAGGACAAGTGCAGCGCAGGGAATGGAGAGGCGGAATTTGCAGCCATCACATCCCCCAGCCGGGCGGGGACGAGCCCGTCACGCCACAGATCGCTCATTTTGTGTTGAAAGCCCCCACATCAGCATCCACAAACAGCCCCTGGCAGCAGCAGCAGAGCCCGGTGATTCCTTACAGCACTGACAGCGGCGTGGCTCTGCACACACACACACAAAGTACACACCAGCTCAAGTTTTCAACACTTCATTCATCTTTGCAGCAGGACAAAAGACACCATTTATTTTCAAACCTGCAGCATCAGCACTTTGTCTGAACTGAGTTTGGTTCTCTTGTTTTATAGAGCTGCAGTCTTTATGGTGTGTGACACAACAGCTTCACTCCTGTTTGCCAATTCACTTCCTAGGGATGAGAACTTCCCTTTGCCAGACAAACACCACAGAGGATGGGATCCACCCCTGAAGGTGCTGCACTCACCTCCAACACCCTGCTAGCCCACACCTTCTCCAGTCACCCATAAATCACACACTATTCCTTTTCATGTGACCCCAAAAAGGGAACCATGCTTTGGTAGAATATTCACAACTCTCCCAGAATAATCATACTTTGATTATTCAGCAGGTTTTGGCATACTCTAATAAACCATTTCAACTGTGAGACAGCATAGAAAATAATTGAAATAACCTCCTTTTTAACAGACCATTGGTTCTAAGCCTTTTAATACACCCTAATGTATATTTAGATATCGATTCACGTTCCTTTCAATTATTCCCCATGACAAAGCTGATCACACACTAATGCAATGAGCAGTGTAACAGTGAGTACTGAGCTGGTTTTTGAGTCTCCTAACAGCAGTGGGTACCTCATGCTCTTCTCTCTGGCTTTGGGTTCGTTGGTAAGTCAGACTAACACCTTGGTGCCACAAGGGAGGGGGGGAAGGAGCAAATCAGGCACTATTTCCATGCACTATTTCACTTATTTTCACTATTTCCTAAGGCAGCAGCAATCTCTTGAAGAACCCACCTGCACAGCAGAGCCAGTTCTGGAGGTTCTGGGTTCTAAAGAACCCTGACCCTTATGCCAAGCAAAAGCAATCTGTGTGTGCCGGGGGACTAAAGCTAAAGGAGGATGGTGCATTTGCAGCAGGGACTACATCCAAGATGAATTACAGCCATTCCTCTCTTCTTGGCACTACAAGAGCAGAAAATCATCTCCCTCCCTATTATCATAATAGCTTTCACACTTCCCAACCAGCAGAATGAAGTGTGGGGATGCTGAAAGAAACAGCATATAAACAACAAACAGAAAGTTTAGATACATAGGAAGATCCCCATCTCCAGAAAATGTTTACAGCAATTTTTAGAATTAGCCTGTGGGGAGGGAAAAAAGAAAAAAGGGGAAGGGGAGGCAGTTTGGAATAGGAATAAATAAAAGGGCTTTTGAAATGTTTTTCACAGTTCAGAATGGCTCCTAATGTAGCAGCCAAAGCAGGGACCCCTGGGAGATTAAATGAAGCTTGTGGGATCTGCAAGCCTACTAAGAGAGGAAGTTTTTCCCAAATTCAGAGAACTGGGATTCTGTAGAGTAACTGGGATTCTGTAAATGAAGTACAAATGCTGAAGCTCCTGCCTGCCTCTGAGCAAGCCCAGCACTCTCCCAGCTCTAAAGCAGCAAACACCCAGATTCCACAGCAGCCTTTGTGCTTTAACCCAGAACCACCCCAGCTTTGAACCCCAACACTTTACATTCTAGAAGGCTTCCAGGGCACAGTGAGGGAAGGGTCAGGCTGCCCAAACTCAAACAAATCAGGGCTGCATCTCAGGGCCAGCAGAACAAATGAGGCTCCTGCAGCCTCCCGAGGCCAGCACTGCCAGACCTTTGTGGGTCACAGGGAGGTCTCCAGGGAACTCTCATCTTCCAGGCTAATAGAAAGCACTGTGGGATTTGCTGTCTGGTTATTAACATGGTAACAATCCCATCTTGTACCTCAGGACCCCGCTCGCCCATCAACACCATCTGCTCCTTCATCTTGAGTGCTGCTGAATAATCCCAGCATGAACAGGCTGCTGTCAGCTCGGGCTTCTGTGCACGTCTGCAGAGAAACTCTCCAGGTCACTGCTCTGAGCCCAGTCTGGGCTGACAGGATTCCTGTGCTTCACCCCCACAGGCACAGCATGGGCTGCATCCCGTGTCTGGTGCTCCTGGCACTGGCACCATTTCAGCCCAGGGGACAAACACCACTATCAGAGTCACCCTTTACAGAAAGGTTTTTGGTTTTTTTGCTTGCCAGTGACTAAGAAGTGCAAGTGACATTTTCCCTGGCAGCTCTAAGCCCTGTCAGGTCTGTCAGTGCTGTAAGGTCTTACAGCTGCCTTTCCCTTGGAATGGGATAAAGCCTAATAAGTCAGACCTGACTCAAAGAGAAAGAGTTGAGATTAAGGTGAGAGAACCAGCCTGAAGTACTTTATCTCCCCCAGCAAAGTGCCAGTCTGTAATGAGTTACAGCAGGGGTAACCCCAGCTGGGGCACATGCTCAGCTCTCCAGGTGAAGTTATGGCTATGAGGCACAACCACAGACCCCTGGAAGAGTCAGAAACACCTCAAGGCAGCCCACAGAGGACAAGAATCAGGCATTTGATAGCGGTTGACAACCTGCAAGAGACAGACTGAGACAGAAGCAGGACAGCCATGAGCCTGGCACACAAGAGCTGGGCTCAGGATGGGGACAATCTGCTGCTTCTGCCACACAGAGTTAGCTCAGGGTGCAGCAAGGAGAGCTGCTGATGGTATATGATCTATATGGAGCTGTGCCAGGAGGTCACGTGTGACTGTCTGCAGCAGGGGGAGGCAAAGGTGCCTCAAAATGTCTTTCTGACCTCTCTGAAAATGAAGGTGCAGTGCCATAATCTGTAATTTAAACAACAACAATAATTGCCAGCTGGACAAAATCGCTCATGATATTAAGAGATCAAATGATGCTTTTGTAATCCTACACAATGGTTCTGCATTTTGTTCCCTGGCTTTCTGGTTTCTAGAGCTCCAGCACTGTTTGGACTGAGGTTTATTATCTTGAGAAAAAGAAGTCACTTCTGAGATGACACCAGCACTCTAAAGTGTTTGAAATGACAGGATTCTCAAATGCAGAAAGCAGTGATTTCTGTGACATTCCATCATTTCCTCCTCCTGAGCACAGCTCTGCAATTCACTACAGAGCTTATGGATCTCCCTCATTCACACATGGAACAGGGCTGAGGGAACAACACATCCAGTGGGGAAGGGGGGCAGAGAAATCCCTGAAAAACCAGAACCTGTGCATGCAATGGATGTGTTAACACTGGAGCACCAACACAAGTTCCCCTTGAACATCAGAAGGGATTAGATGGCAGGGCACTAATGCCCACAGCTAAATCAAGTCCTGTTCAGCAGAACGTTGGGCACAGAAATCCCCAGCAGCACAGATTGACTGCAGTGCCAACAGCTCCTGCAGCAGCCATGGACACAGGGCATTGCACACCCCAGCAATGAGTGCTGGTGTCCAGTTGCTTTCGGCTGATTTAATGACCTGGAAAGGCCCAGGGTGGCCTTGGGCAGCCCGCGCTCCAAAGGACGAGAAGAGGCTTCAGGTTTTTCCTCGGTCTCGGTGTTTATTAATTGTTTATCTAAAAGATTTTCTCTCGGCCCGACAGAGGTCTGCACAGCAGCCAGCCATGAGCACACTGAGAGCCCCTGGGGCAGTCACCTATCTTTATACTCAAAATTACGTATACAATATTTATCAATTTTCCCCAATACCTTTTACCCTTATTGACCTGTGTACTTTTAGTAATAACCAATCCCAAAGTGCCACCACCACCACAGAAGATGGAGGCCAAGAAGAAGAAGAAGAAGGACAGGACACGCCCCAATTCCTCCATCTTACTTCTCTAGCCCCCCCTGTACAGAAATCCTAAACCCTGTGTTTCACTCTCTAATTAACTTATCCCTTCACCATTCACCCAGTGAAATCCTCCCATCCTCATACAGGTGTCGTCTCCTGTGCAGGATCAAAGTCCAGCCACCAGACACTGCTGGCAACATCCCAGGACTCCCGAGCCCCCCAAGGGTGGTCTCGGTCACTCTGCACATCAGTCCTGAGGTGCTGAGATCCCACATGCTGGCACCTCTCCAACACCCACCAAGGCACAGGCTGGGCACAAGGACACCAGGGACCAAGGAAGGACCTACACAGAGCTCTGGACCCCAGCAGGTCTCACATCCCACCCCAGCCCACTCAGCATAATGACCTGGAAACCCAAGGGCACCTCTGGCATGAATCAAAACTCCTCTTGTGTCACACAAACCAGGAAATGCAGCACACTGCAGGGAGGCAGAGCAAAGAAACAGCCAGCATCTCCCCAGGCATGGGGCTACTCATCCCAGCTCCCAGCACCAAACACCCTGGGAGCTCCTCGCTGGGGCTGGCAGGTCCATCACCTGTGACTCTGGGATGCTCCAAAATTCCATGCACCAGGCTTGGATCAGCTCTGAGGATGCTCTGTACTCACCAGGCAGAACAAACACAGCCTGCAGCCCACAGCCAGAGCACACAGGGCCTCACATGTGCCTGGACACCCAGCCACCCTCACTGTGCTTTCATTTTCAAAATAATTCTAATTCTTGTGAAGTTTCCCTTTAAAAATGAGATTTTGTTCTTTAATATTCATTGACTTCTAGTTTCCTTCCCACACACAAGGCATTATTTACTCTACAGTGGCTCGGTGCATCAATTATGGTAATAGTTTGTGAATAACATTTGCATTATGGGAAAATGAGCCTGGTTATTTAGCACTAGCCCAACCATCCCTCTGGAAAATTGTCACAAACATATGTATCATATGCCTCCACTTAAACAGATTTGTAATTACTCTAGTTTATTAAAAAGAGCCAGCACTTTTTTTTTCTCTCTTGGTTTTTTTTCCTAAATCTTCTTTCTGAGAGCAGACAAACATCTACAGAGCCCTTTCCCTTACTCAGCCAAAGGTAAAGCTAATGACTGCTGCTACCATGTCCTCTTATTTTACACTGAGATGTTAGAGGTGAAAAGCATCTTCTACATTAGTTTACTCTAATGCAGAAAGTGTGGCTCAGTAATTGTGGCATTTGATTAATGCTCTGTTTCAGTCCCTTCAGCTAAATTCCAGCCTCAGTTCAACTACTGGAAATTCTGATTAACATCTGTATTACATCAGCACCCAGGGTTTATATTCCACAGGCAGCACTGCCTGGTGCACCACAGTCTGTACTTCCTCCAGAGCAACTGCTCTGCCCCTCAGAGGGTTTAAAGTAGCAAATAAAGCATTACACTTTGTGTAAGGTGTCTGTGAGCACCTTGTCAACTTTTTTAGAAAAGCTAAGAAATATAACTCAGACAAGGGTTATGTATCCACAAAAGCACCCCAGCAAAATGAACAGCTTTGTACATGAGGACCTGTAGGACCCAAATTCACAGCATTTCTAACATTCAGACTGCAGAATTCTTGCAAATAAGCAGTTCTGTTTGTGCACAGCAGTTTTTGCCTTGCTTTTACAGAGCCCACTGTCAGCTCAGGTGTATTTGGAGAAGTTGATCAAGGCTTCAGGCTTTCTTAAAGCACCAGGGCTTCCCACAGAGCACCAACTGCTGTCTTTGTAGCTAAGAAATGCACAAAACTGCCCCTCTGCCTGGAAAGGGAGATCAACGCAGCCAGGATGATCCCAGCAAAGGTACTTGGCTTCCCAGGTCACAAACTGTAACGTGGACAAGAGAAGCTGTTGATGCCATCAGATGTGCACAGGCAGCCCCACAATCAGAACTGAACTTGCACAGGGAGAGAACACCACAAAGACACTTGAACCAAGCCAAATGAAAGTGGGAAGAGAGTGGCACACACAGGTAACACAGGGGTATCTGAGCTGAGGCATCCTGGGCTGCACATGGCTGAGCTGGCCCTGCTCTGTGCCAGGCTGCTGGGCACAGTGTGGTCCAGGCCAGTAATGAGACAGGATAGTTGTTATTATTTAACACTTTTTCACAGCCCATGACTTGGTGATGTCAGGCCAATTCCAAAGTTTCCAGCCAAGAAATGTTCCTACAAGCCATCTCAAAAAGCACTAAAGGGTCACATAGGCTATTGACACTGCAACCTTGTTATTTGGCCAGATGTGAAAACAAAACAACAACGTTGGACAAGCTTAGCTTGCTCTGCCTCTGTAACACCTTCCCCTGAGCTCTGTGGATGGTACACAAGCAATACCCAACCCTCCTTACACCAGCACAGCACACCAAGTGGTTTTTCCTCTCTTGTGACAGAATTGAAACTGGTCTTACTCTGCACCAGCACATGGTGTGTGCACTTGGAAATTGCTGCAATGCCTGTATTTCCAGCTCTGGTGGGAAAATCTCCACAGCAAAAGCTGCAGCAGTGGCACCAAGTGCTGTGTGCTGCACCTCACACACAAGCTCTTCCAAGACAGGTGAGGATGGAGGTATAAAGCAGAAATTGGTCATTCCAATTATAACAGTACTTAAGTTAATACTTAAATGTCAATGATACACTTGACATTTAAGTATTAACTTAAGTACTATTATAAAATGCACAGTCAAGGCCAAAAGCTCACCCCCATCCCATCTAGGCAAGGCCAGACTCACCACAGCAATTCCAGATCCCACCAAACCTTTTCCCTGGCCAGCTGAGCAGCACAGCACCACGTTTGCCACAGGGCTCAGAGGCAGAGCTTTGTGTCCTGCCTCAGCAGGAGAGGTGTGCTGGTTTTAACAGCAAAGGGAACAGGCTGGCACTGCTTGACAAGTCAGAATCAAAGTGTCTGCAAATAGAATGGCAAAGGTCAGAGTGATGCTGTGAGCTGGCACTGCAGTGATGTGCCACGAGCTCTTCTCTGCTGGAAAACCCTCAGCTCTCATCCTCAACACTCTCTCCTGCAACACATTTATCTTTCCCATCCTAGGAGAGGAAAGATTAAAACAGACATGTAAAAAGGATGAGGAGAAGAAAACTGCAGAATAGTCCCCTCCCTCATTTTAATTATTGATGCAGACAGCCTAAGCAATCTGTAAGCCATATACATAATGTATTTACTTGAAAATCCCAGCAAATCCACATGGTATTACAGAACAAACTACAAGCTGATCTGGGAGCACTGTCTTAAGAACTGGGTAAGCTGTCTCCATGTACTCAAAAATCTGTTTGACAAACGGAAAGATTAGATTAATGTTAATAATGCTAACGTGCTCAGCAGCACTCCCTGCCCCAGCAGCGGCTTTGGGTGCCCGGGGTCTCATCTTTGATCCCTCCAGATCAGCCTGTGCTGCACACACTGCTTGTTTAGAATCACAAAGGCAAGGCTGAATCACATGGTTGAAGCCCCTCTCTCCCCATCTGATTACACACCCCAGCAGTGATGTTTAGGGATCAGCCAGAAACCAGTGGATGTTTTACACAGCAAAACACCATATTAATAAAAAATCACTTCTAGAAACAGCTGCTTCTAGGTTTGGGGCTAAGGAGGGTGGAGGAGGTAAAAGGGAAATGGGGCAAAGAATCAGACTTCAGCCTGAACTTGGTGAGAGATGCTGTGTCCCCCCCTGCTCTGTCACTGACTGGAACCACCTGGGCAAGAAACACATTCATTAAAAATAACATTCCCTGCAAAGCTGAACAGACAGGGTAAGCAGCAGCAGGCAGCAGTTTCCTACAGCATGAAAATGCAGAATCTGTAGCTCATTGAGCCATTCATTGTTTTAATTCCTGAGTTTCATCTCACTCCATGAGAGGCTCTGGACAGCGAAGCTTTCTGTGTCTACACTGCACATCCCTCCAGGATCTGTGAGCCACAGGGCACAGGGTGGGCACTGCCACTGTCCCCCACAGCTCCAGGGGGTGACACAGGGAGCCCAGGGCCAGGCTGAGCCCTGCAGGTCCCAGTGAGCCCCACACCACCCCCCCATGGCCCAGATGCTGCGAGACCCCTGGGGCACAGCAGAGCCTGTTTGCAATTTTCTTCTCAACCACCAGTACGAAAACACAAACCTTCAGACAAACGGATCCTTCACTTCCTCCTTGCTGCTTTTAGTGGTTTCTTTAATCTTTTAAGCTTCTGGGTCTAATCCAGCAGCTGCCATCAAAAGTACTTACACAACTGCAGGGGAGGGAGGGGGGGAAGGAATGGGATACACCAAATCATGAAACACATTTGCTGAGCAGCCTCTTTGTTCTCAGCACAAGTGAGTGCCTTTGGAAGTTATCTGTTCACAGCCCAAGCACATTTATGTACCTGTGATGTCCTCTGCTGCCTTATCTGTAAGAGCAAGCTAAGGAGGAAAGCTACCAATGAATCAGATGGCACATCTGAGCTGGCACTGTGCAGCACAGCGTGGGCAATGAAATGGGGGATCTCTCCAGTGAGCAGCTCTTGCATGAATATGCTACAGGCAGGCAGCTCCCAAGATGACAAACGCTGCTCTTTTCTGAAACTTGAAAATATTTAGTGGTGTTCTTCACAGAAGGCTCCAGTGAGCACTCACTAACTCTGCTCCCATTTCAACAACAGCAGAAAGCACATTTCAGATCTCCTGGCAAAGAAGTTTAACCATGGTCTGAGAGCACAGAAAAAGTTCAAAATCCATTAAGAATAAAACGCTGTTAAAATATCACTATTAAAAACCAACCAACCAACCAAACAAACACACACTCCCAGAGGACTCTTGTATTGAGCACTAGGATCTTGCAATTTCTGCAGAATGCCAACAGTTGTCTTTGTGCTAAACCCCACGTTTAAAGGGACTGGAGGGTTGGAGAGGCACCAGGTGGATAAATTCCAGTTAAGGCTGTGCTTCTGCTCCTGGTGTTCCCAGGACACAGCACACACAAATGCTCTGCTCATGCTGTGCTGTGAATTTGCTGGTACATCCTCATCAAGTAAAATCTCATCCCTCAGCATACTGACATCTATGCTAAGTTTCTAAAAATAGCATGTCCTTCTTACATAAACATGACATAAAGGAATTAGGCGACAGCTGACCAAGAGCATCCCTTTAAAAGGCAAACTCTGCTGAGCACCAAATGCAAGCAGCACTCATAAGCAGCCAAGCCTTTTTGTATTAATTGAAGACAGAAGAAAGCTTCTAGATAAAGTCCCAGTTTGCCTGGAAAGGAAAGATATTTCTGCACACTGACTCAATTACTCCTATTCCCATTTATTTATAATTTAAGGAGTTTTCCAATGGATTTCTGCTCCAGGAAAAGATCTGCCATGAGCACCTTTCAGGTGCAGGTCTCACAGGAGCTCTGTGATTCCCATGGCAGTGAAGAACTTTGTCATTCAGGCTTTAAAACCTCACCTAGAGTTTTCTAGAAGGAAAAGCTTCCAGAATTTCCAGCGTCTTTTTACACTGCATGACAGCTATCCAAACACAAACCAGAGCAGTATTAACTTCTTGCATCTGCAGGCATTCTGAATAATTCTTCAGTGTCTCAGAGCTTATCCCTCCTAGCAACAAGATGAACTTCACCAGAACCAAATCAGCAATGCACAGCAAAGTTAATATGCAAGTGAGTCTGTGGGGGAAAAAAACAGTTTTAGCATAACCTGGCAAATCCCTAAACCTCAGGGAACTGAATTATATATGAATTATTAGATCAGGATTTGTCTCTATGCCAGTGCTGAATACGTCAAGGAGGTGCAGGGCACCAGGCTGCCAGGAGGTCCCTGTAGCAGCATGGAAAGAGAATTAAACAATCACTCCAGAGAGGCACAGCTGAGAAAGGCAACACCAGCCATGCCTGGCTCCAGCCAGGAGGGCCCTTGTGCCATTTGCTGTCGGGGCAGGGGAGCACCAACCTCAGCTGCTGGGGCTGGAGCCACTGAGGCTCCGAATTCCTGCTCCGAATTCCTGCTCTGAATTCCTGCTCTGAACTCCTGCTCTGAACTCCTGCTCTGAACTCCTGCTCTGAACTCCTGCTCTGAACTCCTGCTCTGAACTCCTGCTCTGAATTCCTGCTCTGAACTCCTGCTCCGAATTCCTGCTCCGAATTCCTGCTCCGAATTCCTGCTCTGAGTTCCTGCTCTGAACTCCTGCTCTGAGTTCCTGCTCTGAACTCCTGCTCTGAACTCCTGCTCTGAGTTCCTGCTCCGAATTCCTGCTCTGAACTCCTGCTCTGAACTCCTGCTCTGAACTCCTGCTCTGAATTCCTGCTCTGAGTTCCTGCTCCGAATTCCTGCTCTGAACTCCTGCTCTGAATTCCTGCTCTGAACTCCTGCTCTGAACTCCTGCTCTGAACTCCTGCTCTGAATTCCTGCTCTGAATTCCTGCTCTGAGTTCCTGCTCTGAATTCCTGCTCTGAACTCCTGCTCTGAACTCCTGCTCTGAACTCCTGCTCTGAATTCCTGCTCTGAATTCCTGCTCTGAATTCCTGCTCTGAGTTCCTGCTCTGAATTCCTGCTCTGAGTTCCTGCTCCGAATTCCTGCTCTGAACTCCTGCTCTGAATTCCTGCTCTGAACTCCTGCTCCGAATTCCTGCTCTGAACTCCTGCTCTGAATTCCTGCTCTGAGTTCCTGCTCTGAATTCCTGCTCTGAACTCCTGCTCCGAATTCCTGCTCTGAACTCCTGCTCCGAATTCCTGCTCTGAATTCCTGCTCCGAATTCCTGCTCTGAGTTCCTGCTCTGAATTCCTGCTCTGAATTCCTGCTCTGGATTCCTGCTCCGAATTCCTGCTCTGAGTTCCTGCTCTGGATTCCTGCTCTGAACTCCTGCTCTGAACTCCTGCTCTGGCTCCCCTGACAGCTCCCAGGGCTCCACTGCAGCCCGGGGGTGCCCTGCAGATGTGCCCAGGGCACACAGGGCTGTCGCCAGGGATGGCCATGGCTCCCCCTGCGTTTGCCCTGGCAGCTGGCACGGTGCAGTTGGGCTCTGCCTTAGGGGCCGTGCTGAGGACACGGAGGGAGCATTTGCAGGTGCCAGCAGCTCTCGGTGGGTGCCAGCAGCTCTCAGTGGGTGCCTGCTGCCAGGGAACAGGGCTGTGTCAGGATCTCCCCCTGCTGATGCACAGCCTGCTGAGATGGCTGGGCAGACCCCACACCCCCTGCCCTGCTGCAGGCTGTGTTTAACTCCTCGCTGGAATTTAAACAGCATGCACAAACAGACTGAGATCTCTCCTGACTGAAGGGCTATCTAGGCCACATTACTTGGAAAAACTCGTTTGCAAGCCCCTGCAGAGAGAAATTAATTTACCTGGGTGTTCAGCATGCAGGTCAGCCTCCCCTGCCAGCACAGCCTCACAGCCAGGCTGGGCCAGATGGGCTCCTCCACCCTCCCTCCTGCTCTGGGTCTGCAGGCAGCACCCTCCTCCTCCTCCTCACTGCCATCTACACAGGACACAGATAATGAGCTGCACCATCAGCTGAGGGCATGACCCCAAATGCTCAGTGCCAGGGTTGAACAGATCTCAGTGAAAGTAAGGCATGGAAACAGGATGTTCTCCCATCCTCAGTTAGCCTGGCTGCCAGAGTTCCTGCCCATCTGCAGCATTTCCTACATTCTTCCCATTCCTGAAATTCAACAACATCTAGCTTGTCTTGTGAATAGCATTGGGAGATACCAGAATTAAGTTTTGGATAAACCAGGATTTATAATAACTACACCTTTTAAAGTATCTTTGGAGCTTTGTTTCTCACATGTGCTATTCCAGTAAGTGTTGAAGCCTTCAAAGCTTCTACAGAGGCTTCCCCTCTCCTCAGACTGTACAAACTCTGTGCCAAGGAATTAAAACTTCTTTTTCCTTGTAGCAGAGCAAATACCAACCCTCTGTTGTAGGTTTTGTGCATTAGTTTCTGATGGGTATCACAAAGCCCTCAGCAGTTCCCAGCTCTGGCCCAGTCAATGCAGCAGCAAGCTTTCCTAGTATTTCTTTCCATAACAGAACACATTTTAGATGCAGAAAAAGGAATTCAGAAAAAGGACTGATGTGTTTCAATATTGCTCTGGGCATCTGAGTCTTCTTCAGCCAGCCAGCCCTGCAAAGCAGAGGGCAAGGAGCTCCTCACAAATGACTCTTGTTTCCTCCTGAATGTTTTTATTCATTGGCATCAGCACTGTTGCAGAGCACATGGGAGAGATGGCCCAAAGGAATGGGACAACATCCCCACAGAAGCTGCTGCTGATAAAAGCAGCATTGAACAGCATTGCCACTGGCTGGTCACATTGTCCAAGGAGAGAGGCAAGGAAAGAGGAGCAGCATTATGTGTGCACTGGGGCTGTGTGACACCCAGCTTCACACCCAGCCTCAAAGGAGCCCTGACAATCAGCTCTTTGTGAGGCACAGCATATTTTGGGTCCATCCACACACTTGATCCACAGCACATATTGTATTGAGCAAACAAATTCTGTCAGTGAGCTGTGGAGTCCAGTATGAAAATGACTGAATTACAACTCCCATTAAGAAAGAAGTAGCAGGTCCTCTTACACCTCACCCAGCAGGACTGCAGAGCTCGAGTTGAATAAAAAAGCAGTGAGGTAAATTATTGGAGATGAACTTTCAAGATAAATTAAACAAAATTTAACACTTTCCTGATACAATTTCCTCTTTTTATCTCATTTCTACACCCTCATACACTGATGGATCTTAGCCAGGTAAGAAAGATGATCTAGGTTGTTTCTTCTCCACCCTTTTCCCACTGAAGGATCAAACTGTTTTGGAGAGGTAAAAATAAAATCTGAGTCCATGTTATAGTCCAGATTCTCCCTCCGCTGGGAAGAAAAGGCTGCTACTGGAGCACCTATTGTTTCTTTAAACAGAACCATATTAATTTATTTAAATAATAACAACCTTAGTGTTATAAACTGGTTTATTTTCATTAGGCACAAGCAAGCAAATGCACATAGAAACATTTCTTCAGGAATGTGTCCAACTGCACAGGGGTGAGGGTGTTTACACTTTTCTTTAATTAGTTCTTTTGTGGAGCCTCTCTGTTGGCTTAGAAACCCTAGTTTGAACCAGTTTGAACAAAGCTACTCTAGTAGAAAACAGACCAGGAACCAGAAACTCCTTTGTTACAGTCATGCCTAAGTCTCCCCAGCTCTAAGACTTTGTTTTACTCCACTTTTATTTAATTGTCTGCTTTGAGCATTAGTGTTTGCTGTGCTCTGAAATGCCCAGACAGCAAAGCCTGGCTTTGGGCAGCTGGAGATTCCCATCAGCCTGGCCAAGGCGACTCCCCCAGGACACAGCTGGAGAATGGAAAACCAGAACACACATAGAGGTGCCCAAAGAAATGGATCTTCTGTCCCAGTTTTCACTGTTTAAATGGTCTCTACAAATGGTGAATCATGACTTTGGTTTCCATTTCCAGCAGAAAGGGAAGCAGCACTTTCAGCACCCTGTGCTGCTCAGAGCCCCGTTCCTGCTCCTCACACCATGGCCGTCACACGTGGGGAGGGAGGCAGGCACAGGATTCTGGTCCCAGCATAAGCAGCTGGGGCCCTAAAGGAGATTCAGGGCTAGAAAAGCAGGAGGAAGCCAGCTGGGTCAGCTCCATTAGCTCAGGATGCCCACAGAGGAACAGGGGGTGATCCCTCACACTCCTGCTCGCATCAGCAGAGTTAGGAACACACACACACCCTCCAGCAGCTCGGGCTGTGGCTCCCCACACACCAGAGCAGGGCGTGGGGATTTGCTCAGCTTGTACAGCTCTGCCTTGTGCAGAATCTGTGCCATTCCCACTGCCTGGTGAGAGCTGTTCCTCTGGGAAAAGTGTAACACGTTCCCCAGGAGGTTTGGATGGCTGCCTCGAAATGCCTGTGGGTTTGGGCTCAGACACTGAGGATGCAAGCACAGCCATGGGGCTGCAATGACACCTGCTGATGAGGGACATGTGAGAGCAGCCAGGGCTCCCAAAGCAGATCACACCTCACTGAGCTCCTCTGGAAACACGGGGCTATGGGTGGGCAAGTACACCAGGGCATGGAGGAAATGCTGCAAGATAAAAACCAGTCAAATCTCACAAGGGAGAAAGCAAGGTACCCACAAACCTGAGCAGCTGCACACACTGTGTAATGGCTTGCAAAAAACCCCCTCCAGCAAAGATGGTATCACAGATATTTTGGCAATACAAGGAAAAGAAAATAAACACGTATTCTTTTCTTGGTATGATCTCACATAAAATGAGCATGAAATGCTTTCTCCTCTTCTTTCCACATCTGCTGGGCACCTCCTGTAGCCATGCACAGCAGGAGCCAGGGGAAGGGAGGCAGCATTCAGCATTTGGACACGGGCAGACTGTCACCCGTGTCCCCTGCAGGTAACACAACAGCCCCAATCCATACACAGTGAGCAGAGCCAAACCCAGGGCAATCCATCCCACTTCCAGCAAAACAGTCTGTATTTATTCCCAAAACACCAACATACATGGGATGCTTAAATCCCTTGAGCTTCCTAAGGATTGTTTCTGTTTTCTGCAAGGGAAGAAGCCAGGATGGAGCTTCCAGCTTTTCTGCTCAGCAACCAGGGCCTCTGCAAACAGAGAGGGGAACAGCAGCTGCTGCTCCTCAGCTTTAAAGGATGCCATCCATAATGACATTACACTGTCCCTTTTACTCAATAAACACCCAATTTAAAAATAAATCGGAACTCTCCTTTGATCTGTGACAGCTCCGAGGGCTGAGATGGAGGGTGAGGGGAAAGGAGGTGGAAAATGGGCACTCATGTCAGGCAGGGATCCAGAGCACTTGGCAGGACTGGATCCCCATAGAATGCATGGAAATCAATGTAAAACAACGGCAAAACCATGAGAGATGGGAGATAAATGTGCTTCGCATATTTTTTTTTTAATTAAAGGTAATAATAAAAACAAATCTGTACATCCCAGATACAAGACATTTTCAGAAGTCTCTCAGCCAGGCAATTTGCTCTTCTTGTGCACTCCAGCAAGCAAACATGAAAAGCTTTCCACATACATGCCATGCCCTGGCCCAACCTGGTTTTACCTCCCATTGAGCCACCTCCTGCTGCCCTCAGTGAGGATCAAATACTGCAGAAAAGAGAAAGTGAAGGTACCCACTCACACATGAAAACTAACAACAGGAACACCAGCAAAGGGAAAGAGCAAACTGCCCTGCTCCCAGTCCTGATGGGAACCTGCCTGCTGCAGGCTCTGCTGCTTTGCATCTGCCTTGCAGCCATAAATGCTACAATAAGGTCAGTGTGTGCATCACCACCGCTCTGACAGGAATTCAGTGCACCCAGGGCCTTCAAGCCTGTCTGGCTGCTCAGGAGCCCCTCGTGAAGAGAGGAGCCAGTGGGAGGCAGGGTTCTGCCTTCACCTTCCCTTCAATCACCTCCCACCTGCAAACAGGGGAAAATACAAACAGACAACATGAACAGGAAAATAGGTCACACTTGAGTGACTTCAAACTTCAAAAATAGGAAGGGATTCAACACAGGAGAAAGGAAAGTGACAGGAGAGCGCATCACACACTTCTGATGAATCCATTTGATCCTGTGACTGATCAGACTTTTTCAGTGAGATTGCTTTCTAATTTATGCCTTTAAATGGCAATAAAGACCTTGATCTTAGCATTAAATCTATGCAGATAGATCCTTGAGGCAATACTTCCACAGAAAACACTTCTACAAAGTGCAAAGACATTAAATTAATAATGCAAACACTGTATGTGTGTCTAGAGTCACTCTTGAGGATTCAGCAATTTTGCAGCTGTCAAATCCTCCGGTAACTCCTGCTCTGTCATTTTGACTTTAGTAGTAATTGGAGATTTCCTTAAAGCCTCCAGCCCAGGTGCCTTTCCCTGCCTGAAGAGGAGTGTTTGGGATGGCCAGGGTGGCAGAGGGAGGTGTGGGCTGTCCCTTGTCACCCTGCTGTGCTGGCAGCAGACACCTGACGGGCTCAGTGCCACATCAGCTCCCCACACCGAGCCGTGAAGTGTCAGTGCCAAGGGCTGCTGGAATTAGGATCACTGTTAGATTAGTTAACAGCTGTATAATTAGCCACGCTAAGCCTAGATGTTTCCCCTTGAAATCCAGTTTTTCCAGTTATAAATAGCAGTGTTAATGATCCCCAGCATCACTGCTCACACTCGGAGCCCTCCCTCCTCCACCGGCTCTGGTGTCACTCACTGAATGTCACATTCTCCTGCCTTCCTTGCAACAGCTATAAAGGGAGATAAAAGAAGAACTAAAAAAGGCAGAAACCAAAAATAAACCCCAAACTGAAGTGGACCAAGAAGGATTATTTTCTTTACATGCATTAAAACCTTAAGAAATACCAGCTGCAGCTTGTACTTAAACTGTACTTTCAAGCATTAACTTAATTACATTTCATGAGAGTGGGAGGAGATAGCACCAACATTTCATAGCCAGGTAAACTGAGACAAAGGAGTGCAATAGTCTGGAGTCACATAGCAGGATGATGAATGGGACCCAGAATGAAACCTGAGTGCCCAGCACATCACCATGCTATTTACCAAATGGGATAAAACACCAGGGCACTGCAGCACTGAGATGTCTTTCATAAATCTGTCATGTCACACCACATGCTAATGAAGGGATATGAAGAGCATTTTTCTTTATTTTGAAGGTATTCACTGCAGGAAAATTTCAAAAAATAGAGTTCACGCTCTTTAGATAAATTTGATTTGCCAGTCTATGAATGCAGCAGAGCCCAGATTTGTCATCTCTGAAATCTGAAGTTCAGACAATACAATCCTTAAATCCTTTCCATACTGCTAATTTATCACTGCTACTATTCTCACCTAACCAAAAGAATCCACACCTTTCAGCAATGATTAAAAACATTTCTTTTTAATCATTTAATCTCAGCAGAGCTTTCTGAAACTCTGCAGTGCGGCAACACAATCTCTGGAAGTGTCCATAGCACGGATTACAGATGAAGTTACTGTAAAAAATTTATAATACACAGATATTTTCAGCTGTTCCAAATTTTTCAATGTGGCTAGCACCACATGTCTGAGAGAAAAAGCATCTTTGGAGGTATAATATAAACAACTGAGAATTTTAAAAAGCTGTTTCTAGGAACACTGTTAGGGCTTTGATGGGGTTTAGAAATGAAAATGTGAGATAAATGTGAGATAAATTGAAGACTGCTGCTCACAGCTCCCTGTGTGGTTACAATCAGAGATGGTGGCCTGTGCTTTTGCACCCCAGGCTTGCAAAGGGGGTGCATTGCCTCCAGCAGCACAGAGCCCAGGCTGGCTGAGGAGGGATGGCGGAGCTGAAGCAGAGCACCAGGCTGCCAGGACATTCCCTCCACATCATACACAACATCTCCACTAGCACTTGCAACCATTAATGACTTGAATGCAGTGAGGAAACAAATCCCCACAGGCTGAGGCTGCAGGGAGCTTCTGAGAGCAGTGCAGGACTGCCAGCATCCAAACACACCACAGCACCTGCTGGCCATACCTATACCTACACCTGTACCTATACCTGTACCTATACCTGTACCTGTACCTACACCTATACCTACACCTATACCTACACCTACACCTATACCTACACCTACACCTATACCTACACCTACACCTATACCTACACCTATACCTGTACCTATACCTGTACCTACACCTATACCTACACCTACACCTATACCTACACCTACACCTATACCTACACCTATACCTACACCTACACCTGCACCTGCTCCTCAGGACACTTTGTGTGGCACACAGTTTGTGTTAATTGGGTTGGGGCTTTGTTGCAGACACACAGTTTGTGTTGTAGGCACAATTTGTGGTCATTGGGATAGGGCTGTGTTATAGGCACAGTTTGTGTTAATTGGGGTTGGGGCTGTGTGTAGCACACAGTTTGGGGTCATTGGGATGGGGCTGTGTTGTAGGCACAGTTTGGGGTCATTGGCAGTGGGGCTGTGTGTGGCACACAGTTTGTGTTAACTGGGGTTAGGGCTGTGTGTAGCACACAGTTTGGGGTCACTGGGATGGGGCTGTGTTGTAGGCACACAGTTTGTGTTAACTGGGGTTGGGGCTGTGTTGTAGGCACAGTTTGTGTTAATTGGGGTTAGGGCTGTGTGTAGCACACAGTTTGGGGTCACTGGGATGGGGCTGTGTTGTAGGCACACAGTTTGTGTTAACTGGGGTTGGGGCTGTGTTGTAGGCACAGTTTGTGTTAATTGGGGTTAGGGCTGTGTGTAGCACACAGTTTGGGGTCACTGGGATGGGGCTGTGTTGTAGGCACACAGTTTGTGTTAACTGGGGTTGGGGCTGTGTTGTAGGCACAGTTTTTGCTGTGGCCCAGCCTCATCCCCAGTGGGTCCAGCTGTGAGCAGCAGGTGAGCAGCACTGACAGCAATGAGAGTGCCCAGGTGTGCTGAGCAATCACACAGGGAACAGAGGGCACACAGTGCAATGCATGAACATGAGGGGTGTAAAAGGCTGGGCTAAAGAACCAGAAGTGCAGACACTTGCAGCCTTCTGATGTGACACGATGTTACTCTGTGTGGGATGAAGCTTTCTGAAATTGTGTGATGATGCTCTGTGCATTGTGCAACTATGTCCCAAATATAATATAAATATATGTCTCAACTGCAACATATACTGTACCAAGTTCCTACAAGCAGGAAAGAAATCTCAGGATGCGTTTCTTTCAGAAGGGAGAAAGCATTGGAGGTGAGGTGGCTTCCCCAGAACAGCCCGAGATGCTGCTCACCAGCCCCCAAGGACACTGCAGGCACTGCCATCCCTCCCTGATTAATAAACCAAGAGCCAAAGCTTTGACTTGTGTTCCAGGAGCAGCATGGCACAGCACTGTGCTAAGAGCTCCTCCAACAAAAGGCACAAAACCCCCCTGCAATTTGGGATGATTTATCAGCACCTCTGTGAGCCAGGCTTCCCCCAGCCAGATCTGCTTGGGTATTGATCAGCTGAACAAGGAGACAAGTCTTTAAACCTCTAAAATCTGAGAACAGGTACTGTAAGCAAATCACAAACCTCAGAAAATACATATTCTGTATTTTATCCATTTGGATGCTTAACAGAATTGTGAAAATCTGAACAAAACCCTGCAAAACCAGTCTTAACTCCAAAGTCACTGGCTGATGTATTTTAATGTAGTCATGTAGTTACTGGCTACTGATTTTGCTGACTTTATTTTCTGCTTTCCCCATTTCATGTGTACCCCATCTCAACCTGGAAACTTTTCAGACATCAAACTGCTCCTACTGGAGCCTCTTCCAAAGGGTCTCATCACAAATTCCCACAAGTCATTCAGCAAAATTTTGCTTATTATTTTGTAGTGCATGGAAACTTGTCAACTGGGCAACTATGCCCAGACAGTTGATGATATTCCCAAGTGAAAACTGTGGCTCTGGTGAGCACTTTTACTGTGAAGGAAACACAGAAACAAAACAAAACAAAACAAAACAAAAAAAAAAAAAAAAAAAAAAAAGGAAATTAGGAAAGAATGTAAAAATAAAAAGTAAATTGCAGGGGTTAAGGCAATAAATTAGCTTTCCTAATGATCTGAAAGTTCTGGCAATCCCGAGCAGGATGCAATAACCTCTCCTGCAGTTTCTTCTCTCCTCCCCTCCCAGCTCTCATGGTGCCATCCCAGTGCCAAGCAGGGAAATCACAAAGGAAAAGCCATTAGAGAGGCAGCAGGCCATTACACTTAGCTGGTCAAGGGTAATTACCCTAATTAAAACACTGGTAGAGCTTGTAAATAGAAACAAGGGACTTGCCAAAGAAAAATCCCCAAACCACGCCTCTGCTCCCTCTGTGGTGTCACTGGGCAGGGCAGGAGCTGCTGCCCCAGCTCTGCAGCACCTCTGACTGTGCAGGGCCATCTGCCACGGGGACACTCCTGCCAGTAGGAAATACTTGAGCTCCTGGAATGGCTCACCAAGGAACCCTGGAGAGAAAGCCTGAGAGTGCCCAAAGGCTGAGAGGAAACAATTCATGCTCCCATTCACTTGCTGGCCTCAGCAGCTTTGGTCCTTTGATGATCCCTGTGGGTCCCTTCCAACTCAGGATGTTCTGTGACTCTATGATTTGGGTGCAGCCTCCTTTCACCCAGGCAAAAAATAGCATTTGCACAATCAGTAAAATGCACACAATCAATATCTTCCCAAAAGAAGGTCGATAACTGAAACAGGTACTAAGTTAGAAGTCACACCTGCAACAGCATTGAAAGGCCCCACCCAAGCCATGCCTTTGGTTCTATTTCAAACATCTGAGTTCCTGGGGTGACTAAGGCAAAACCAACACCTTGAATGAATTTCTGCTGGAGTTTTTGCCCTGTGAAGTCACCGTGGATCACCCCCATGCTTTGACAGAGCTGGACTCACAGCTATGGATTTCACTCTGCTCTCAATCCCCTCTGTGCTGTGTGCTGTGGAAACACGAGGCATTGCTCTGGCTCTGCAAAGCTCACAGATCCCTGGGACAAACCCTGCAGAATTTGGCTGCAAGCTCACTGGATCCACTGCTCCTGTGAGAGTTGCTGCATGAATATCTCCCCCCTCACACAAGGAAGGAGGAGCAGAGGGCTCTCTGCCTCGTGGCATCGCTCCAGGCTCTCTCAAAGCCTGCAGTGGTGTTGCTAAAGAGCCACTGATCCAGGGCTGTAAGAGCTCTTGGCAAAAGCCTGTGCTGGATGGTGCTGAGCCAGGGAGAGAGGAAAGGGCTGCTGCACTGTGCTCACAAGGAGCCAGAGCCCAGCCAGGACAGCTCTGACCTGTGCTGCCCAGGGCGCTGATAGTTCTGGGACAGAAGCCTTTCATCAGGGAAAAAACACATCTTTTTTCTTTACACAGAGGGACCTTTTGTAGTGGGTAAACAAGCATAGAAAATGAGAACTTGACATTGTCACCAGGCCAACAAAAAGACTATGTCACCTGAGGCTGATCTGACACTCACAGCACATGGAAGTGAGAGGGAAACATCCACTCTTGGTGGCTTTAGTGACACTGTGCTGTAGTAGGGTATTGTATTTGCAGGGTGCCCCAATGAAGGAAGGAATGATGAATCTGACTCCATGTTCTCAGAAGGCTAATTTATTATTTTATGACACTATATTATGTTAAAGAATGCTATACTAAACTATACTAAAGAATACAGAAAGGATATTTACTCAATGCTAAAAAGATAATAATGAAAACTCCTAACTCTTTCCAGAGTCCCAACACAGCTTGGCCCCTGATTGGCCAAAGATTCTCCCAGCAGAATGCAATGGAACAATCACCTGTGGGCAAACAATCTCCAAACACATTCCACATGAGCACAACACAGGAGAAGCAAATCAGATAATTATTGTTTTCCTTTTTCTCTGAGGCTTCTCAGCTTCCCAGGAGAAAAATCCTGGGCAGAGGAATTTTTCCAGAAAATGGGAATGCCACAGGAGAGGGTGGCCACAAAATATGAGGTGTGTAAAGCAGAGGGCAACAGGGAATAACAGGGCATCCATCACTGCAGGTGCCCAGAACCAACCTCCCAGTGCTCCAGCAGGGCACAGGGGCAGTGAGGGCGGGTGGGGCACTGCTGCAGGGTCATTAGGGTTCCCATGGACATGGGGACAAGCAGCCCTGCAGGGATGTGATCCAACACCCACATCTGCTGCCACACAAACAAGGCACGCCTTCATCCCCTGGGTAGGGCTGGAGTTGCTGCTGCCTGGTTTGAACGTTTTCAATTGCTCCCAAAGCCAAGGGGGCTGCAAGGCAGGAGCCAGCCCTTGCTCTGGCAGGAGCCTGAGCCCAGTCATTGTCCCCAAACAATGAATGTCCCCAAGCCAAGGGGCCTGCCAGGCTCCAGCAGTGCTGCTGATGGCTGCAGAAAGCCAGGATCCTTTGGGAGTTATCAAAGAAAAGCGACCCCAAGGCAGTGAATAATGTGCTCTAAATCCATGATTCAGAATGCTGAATAATTGCTTTATTAACACTACACTATATGACATTAATACTATATTATATTAAAGAGATAGTGTACAACTATACTATACTATACTATACCATACCATACTATACTATACTATACTATACTATACTATACAATACTATACAATGCAATACTATACTATACTATACTATACTATACTATACTATACTATACTATACTATACTATACTATACAAAAGATACTAAAGAAAAACCCATGACTGAGACAGCCAGGACACAGCTTTGACCCAATTGGCCATGGAAACAAAACAATCCTCAGCAGAATCCAACTGACAAATCACTTTAGGTAAACAATCTCCCTAACACTTTCCACAGGTGCAAAACAACAGGAGCAGTGAATAAAGATAAGAATTGGTTTTTTTCTTGTTCTCTCTGTGCTTCTCACTGCCTTCCCAGGAAAAATCCTGGGAGAGGGAATTAGGTCTCTCTCTGTTCAACCAATGTGAATGCCACAGGGAGTGACTGAGGAACAGCCAGGATGCGGGCAGCCAGCCTGCTGGGGTTTGCAGAGGGGAGCAGCAGCAGCAGCAGCACCTTTATCCAGGGACAGTCCCCCCAGAGTTTCAGAAGTTGTGCCTGTGAGGCAGGTTCAGGCCGCTGAGTTGAGAACTCACTTCATGCCATGGTGTCTCCCAGATTGTTTTACCATCTCTGCCATACACTGACACTCTTAGAGAGCAGCCAGGGGTGGTAGGGGAGTAAACACACAAGTA
This sequence comes from Melospiza melodia melodia, assembly GCF_035770615.1. Taxonomy (NCBI): domain Eukaryota; kingdom Metazoa; phylum Chordata; class Aves; order Passeriformes; family Passerellidae; genus Melospiza; species Melospiza melodia. The sequence goes on from NC_086214.1 coordinate 5,049,070, forward strand.
GGGCATTTCCTTGTAAGTGGGAAAAAATTCAGTTGTCACTCCAAATGGACCAACATTTGCTGGTATCTGTTACTGTAACAAGTGGACAGTTTGAGCAAGGATCTCTCCAAACCACCAAACAGTGGGTAGGATGAAAAAAATCTCCCAGACCATTTGATCCACTCAAAAGAAACCCATTTCTGCTCAATAAAAGCACTCCACCAAAGCAGGAGATGGCAGGAGCTGTCCCAAACCACAGCAGCACAGTCTGGCTCACACCTATTGCTACACAGGGACACTGCAGTCCTACACCAAACCAAGCTGCTGAGCACCAAGGCTGGACTGCAGCTACTCCACAGCCAAACACCAGAATTCACTTTGAAAAGTTAAACTGCACCAGAGCAGCTGAGTTACCCAGCATTTTCCTGCACAAACCCATGCTCCACCCCCTGCCACATGGAATTGCAAGTGAATGTTTAAATACACAGGCATATGTGGTTCCTTACTGGGATCACACAAGGCATCAGTTCCTGATGAAGGAAATGGCCGATGCAAAAAAGCCCAAACACACAGCACTCACCATCAGAAATGCTGTGATACAAGCTGGTCTCATCCCATTGATTTTAAGGCAAGTAATTCTCCTTTCAGCAAGGACTGACCTGTGATATTTCACAGGAATGCACTTCCCAAAGTGGATGAGCATTTGCACAATCAATAAAATGCACACAATCAATATCTCCCCAAAAGAGGGTCAATAACTGAAACAGGTATTAAGTTAGAAATCACTCCTGCAACAACACTGAAAGGATTAAAACATTATTCCCTTTATCCCTGCATTCTTCTTCTTCTCACATCACAGCAAGCAACTAACCTTCAGAGACCACAGCAGAAATAAATAAAAAAGCCAAGACCAAAGATCAACCAAGAGTTTGACTTTGCAAATTCACAGTATTGACAGCACTGCCCTTGAGCACGAGCAGTTGGGAGGGATGGGTTTATATCCAGCTTACACAGAAACCCCCTCTGAACCTTACATTTTAACCTCTGCAGTGAGCAGGAATGAAGGACCCTTAATAAAATGACAAGCTAGCACTTAGGACTGTTAGTAAATACAAATCCATAATAAAATGCCTGTGACAGCAGCTTAATTCACAACATCCATTTCTTTTGATCATGATTTGTATTTTCACAGGGTTCCTCAAACCAAGACAGACTTTCCTCTAACACCTTGATATTTCCATTAAAACTGTTCTGAAATGCCACTACACCATTTTTCCCCCCTGAAATAAACCCTAATGGGTCAAACTGGGGATCTTTCTGCACACTGTAACACCAACCAAGATTTCAGTGTTTACCAGCAGGAGCACCAGCACACACAGTGTGGTGTCTTAGTTCAGATGCTAAACCTACAAATGGAACACTTCTAGATTGATACCAACACATCCCACACTCACAGTGCTGCATTTTGTGTTATTAATAAAGGACTGTTATTCATACATACAAATGTGTCCCACACTATTTCACCTAAAACATCATTTGGGTGTTGCAAATTGCCTGTCTCTTTTTAGAGCACAACTTGCTCCCATTTCACACTGATTTGCAGGATATTGAAACCACAGGACATGTCTGAGAGATAAGACAGAGCAAACTGTAAACCTAGGAGTATTTATCACAAACCCCACATGATCTACTGCTGCAGCCACTGCCTTTTTTCTTCACAGCTGTTATTATTTGCCCATATATAATGGAAAGCTAATACAAGCCTATTTTCTACTAGGCTTGTATCCTGCCTTGGCATATTTAACCTGACAAAAAGCAGCACGAGCTGGTCACAAGTGTGCAGAAGGATTAAAGAATTAAAGAATTTTAAAGCAGGTTTTCAATGGAGAGCGCTGGCCCATTCTCAAATGCAGTTCTAATTATTCTGCTGGAAATGATGCTTTCCATTAACATCCATTCCTATGTGTGCCAGAGGGGCACACACTGCAGCTCGTGCTCTGAAATGCCTGGACAGGGCTGTCTCAGGTGTGTCTTGCAGCACAACAGACAGAAAACCCATCTTTTCTCATGATTTTTTAAAGATAACATAGATAAAGCACATATACAAACTGCCTTTGTCAGGGCAGCCTTCCAGTAACTCTGTTAGAAATACACATCAAACACTCCTATCAAAATACCACTGTATCAAACCCCCTCATCTTTAACTCATCCAACCCAGCCTGGCCATGGCAAATTACTCACATACACATTTTAAAGGCATGTTACAAACCCCCAGCATGAGGCAGTCCACATTGGATCTTCCAAACTTAATTTTGAGCCACAAGACAAACACTTTCAACATAATTATCACTACCATATGGGCAGCTCTGCTATTGTGCTGGTTCTAATTAGGATTGTATATGTTACACATGTTGAAAGAGTTTGCAAATATGTTTTGTGGTTGACAGTTAAGCTCAGTATTTAAAGTAATGTGAACTTTTGTATGTTTACACTGCATTTGCATTTACATGATGTAACAAATACATCATGTGCATAATAAACATACATATGTGCACATATACATGTATACACACTATTTTGTTTTAGCAAAATAAACATAAAACAGGTGTCAGAAATGTTAAAACTCATATCTGGAATAAACATATTCACCAAAAATTTAAATCCAATGCAGTCCTACTCAGCTATTGGCTTCTACAGACAGGATCCAGAAGTATTTCCACTTTCTTACTAACACACTAAATTCACTGGATATTGGTATTACATCTGTAATCTTGAATACACTACTCAGAATTTGGAATTAACTTCTCCAAGAAGTTATCTGTGTATCTATCTATTGAGATGTAGTTTTTGCCATCAAAAGAATGGTATAAGCAATTCAAAGATAGAAAATAAAATGTGAGTTAAAATCTTGTAATGGTACAGCACAAATGCCGCTGGTGTAGAGGTGTAGAAAGGCAAAGTATCAACAGCACACAGGTAAAGAACAAAAATCAATCCTTTACAAGCACAAAGCCTGGGGCAATTAATTTAATTCTAAAACCTTATACAAATATGCCAGGCATGCAGCTGCTGTCTGTGAATTGCAAGCAGGGCTTTGGAACTCTGCTTTCCCAATCATTATTTTATTAGATGTGTGTACCTCTCCCTTTTGATTTGTGAGAGCCTTACATGATGTAAGAGCAGTACACAGACACATTTAATTGCTAATGATACTGTGCTCTGTTTCAAGTTTCAGCATTAGCATCTCAAGGTAGAAGAGCATTACAATCCTTTCAAAGCTTTAAAACCCACTTTTCACATAAACACATTACAGCCTGAGCTTCCCTTTCTAGTCTTTTGTCTTGCTCTCACCCTTCAGTTCAAAGTCATAAAATAACAAGATATCTCAATATTAGATAACTCCTGATAGTGCTTTGAAGCAAGAGGAGAGCAAAGCACCAGTCTCTATCAATAACACACAGGCATCTCTGAGCACGACCTGCCTGCCTGCACAGGGGCACAACAGCACAACTTTCACTTAGTCAAAGAGACTTTAAAGGCTCAGGCCACTTAAAACAGGATGGAATCAGTTGTTTTAATGCTCCTTGTCCACGGCAGGCTGCAGAGGGCAGCTGTGGCAGCTTTACACCATGTCTGCCCAGACAGATTGCACTGTCCTGCTGGGGATGGGATGGAGCAGAGGGCAGGGCAGCCCCTGGCACACCTGACCCATGGGCCTTTCCAGAACAGAACTGAGCACCCACAGTGCTTCCAACAGGCACAGAGATCTATTCACACCCAGCAGCATGCAGGCAGTCCTGCTAGCACAGCAGGGATGAGCTGCAAGGAAACCACAACACTTCCAGAAGCAGAATTATGCCCTTGATGTAGTAAAATTAAATACTGATGCACACAACTTAATCCTACCAGTCCACCTGGAGGACGTGGCTCCACCATTCCAGCAGGCTGAAATAAAAAGCTCAGCCTAACACATTAACTGTCCATCTCAGGTTTGCAGCTTACACACCCTATATCATATCATATTGAATGCAAGTTATGCTGATTTGGCATTATTAAATTATTTGCAACCACATTTGATTGATGAGGAGTAATCAAGGTAGGGGAGAGGAGCTGAAATGCTTCCATGGTAAGACAGACTGTGGTGCGAGCTTGTTCCTTATCAGATTCTCCTTATCAGAGAATCCACCAGGAAGGGAAAGTCTGTAGGAAGCCATGCTGTGCTGGATGGGTGTCAGGACTCTGCTCCTCATCACTAAAGGGGAAATGGGGGAGAAAGATGAGAAACAGCTATTCTTTAGTTGTAGGAGTTACAGGTTTACTAAAGAGAGACCTGCCCTTCACCAGTTAGGGCAATTCTCTAAATGCATGCAAAACAGGAGAGAAACGTTCATTTCCATCTCTCACTACACTCCACAGAATTAGTTACTCCACTGGAAAAGACACATAATATCTAACCTTCAGGTTAATCCATATTTATAATGAAAATGTTATAATTAGTGATCTCTACCACTCCCATCCAGCCATACTGAAACATTTCTACACTTCTTAGTCCATTAAAACATAATCACAGCTGAATAATACATCAGTAAGGCTGATCACAGGCAAAATAGAGTTTGTCACTTCTGCTCCTAATCTGCTCCAGCAGCACAACAGCAGCCAAACCTGTCCTATTTCACAGCGCCCAGCAGAATTGCAGTTCCCCATTTCAGCTGCTCTGATGGCTCGTGTTTGAGGTGATGACAAGGAGGAGCCACTGCTGCTTTTGTGAGCTTCAGTCATGCACAGGAACACCCAAGGGTGATTGTGAAGATGTTTAATGGGATCACATTCCCTCTGCTAATTCCCTAGCACTTCACCAGATAGGTTTTCATAAGGGAAGTTTTCAGGAGCTTCAGAGGGGACCCCAACGCCTTCCCAGGCTTTGTTTGCTCCCCAGGGCTTCCCTGCCCCTTGGTTTCTGTCATTTCCTGCCAGTGGCCCCTCAGTACTGAGCCAGGCTAGCACCCACAGCAGACCATGAGGATCTTCCAACACCAAACCCTTCCTTCACTCCTTTCCACAATCACCAAAGCAATTAAATCATTGCCATTCACACTCCCATTGTGGGCCCCCCAGCTGACTGCCCAAAGGAAGCAGGGGGCAAGTGACACCTTTATTAGTGTAATTTCTACTTCTCGAAGAAAGATTTCTATCCCTGTACAGAAGTTTTGACATATTTAGTGTTAACTAAAGTTTTACTGGATGTGGGAGAAGGATTCATCACTCAATGTGAGTCAGTTACAGCCAAGCTAGAGCAGACAACAGAAAAGGGGAGAGAGGCAGTACACAGGTGTGCTTTTCTCTCACAGATTTTTCTATTTTCAAATAGAACCACAGATGGTTTGGGTTGGAAGTGACCTTACAGATAATGTAGTTCCATGGATAGGGACAGCTTTCACCAGGCCAAATTGCAGCAAAGAGCATGTCTGACTCTCAACAAGTCACACCATCAGCCTCTTGCCTCTCAGCAGAACACATTTCCACTTCCAGTCCTGCTGTCAGACCTGTGTGAAGGCTCTGAATGTTTTCAGTCTCTCACTGTGTAGTCAAACAGCTGCTCTGCACAAGCAAAGCCAATAAATGCCACTTTGGTGAGATAAAAGAACAAACCCTGGAACTCTGATTCCCTGTCAGCTGATGCTGAGTCTGCCTTTGTTATCTGTCTGCCTTTTCTTCTGCTTGTTCAAGTGGCAAGGAGGAGGCCAGCAGTGACCAGTCTGAGCAAAACTGGAATCTGCTTCTCGTTAACTACAAAACCAGAACACACCCCAAACTTTTCCCCCTAAACAAGCATTCTTTGCCAAGGGCAATAAATTGCAGAATGATTTGGGTCAGAAGGGACTTTAAAACCCATTTAGTGCCACCCCTGCCACGGCAGGGACACCTCCCACTGTCCCAGGCAGCTCCCAGCCCTGTCCAGCCTGGCCTTGGGCACTGCCAGGGATCCAGGGGCAGCCACAGCTGCTCTGGGCACCCTCACAGGGAAAAATTCCTTCCCCATATCTAATATAAACCTCTTCTCTTTTAGTTTAAAACAATTCTCCCTTGTCCTATCATTATCTGCTAATGTAAAAAATCCCTCTTTTTTATAAGCTCCCTTTAGATGCTGGAAGGGGCTTTAAGGTCTCCCTGGGCCCTTCTTTTCTCAAGGCTGAACACCTTTGGCCTTTTAATCCTGTCTCCAGAGCAGAGGAAGAAACAAAAAAGGAAAGAAATGGAAAAGAGATGAGGAAAGAATGTGAAAGAAGGGGAAAGAAGGGGGGAAAAGGGGAAAGAAGGGGAGAGAAGCGGAAAGCAGCGGCCCTGCCCTCAGCGCTCGGTGCCGCAGTTCCCCGGCGCGGCCCGCAGGGGGAGCCCCAGCGCCGCCCAGGAGCGCCCGGCCCGGCCCGGGCGGGCTCCGAGCGCCCCCAGCCCTGAGGGGGAAAGGGCGGCGCTGGGAACGGCCCGCGGAGACACGGCAGGAGAGGGGCAGGGAGGGCAGGAATCCTTCCCTGGATGGGGAGAGAACCTGGCACAGGGTGCCCAGAGCAGCTGGGGCTGCCCCTGGATCCCTGGCAGTGCTCAAGGCCAGGTTGGACAGGGCTTGGAGCTGCCTGGGATAGTAGAAAGTGTCCCTACCCATGGCACTGGATAGGCTTTAAAGTCCCTTTGAACCCAAACCCTTCTGGGTTTCTACCATTCTGTGCATAATTTATTTTTGTTAAATAAGGATAAGGGAGTGGGAAAGGGGAGAAGGTTACACGGAGGAGCCATGAAAATAGTGAAAGGTCTGGAGGGGCCACATAAGGAGCGACTGAGGGCACTTGGTCTGTTCAGCCTGGAGGAAACCGAGGGAAGTGAGACCTGTCTGGGGTCTGCAGCTTCTCCTGAGGGACAGCTCCCATCTCTGCTCTGTGGGACAGGGACAGGGACAGCACCCAGGGAAGGGCTGGAACTCTGCCAGGGCAGGGTCAGGCTGGATTTGAGGAAAGGTTCTTCCCCCAGAGGTGCTGGCACTGCCCAGGCTGCCCAGGGAATGGGCACAGCCCCGAGGCTGTTCCAGGAGCTCCAGGGATGCCCAAGCTGGGATTGTTGGGGTGTCTGTGCAGAGCCAGGAGTGGGACTGGTGATTCCTGCAGGTCCCTTCCAGCTGAGGATATTCGGTGACCACGAAAACCAAAGGATGGGGGAGGAGTGTTTTCCCTTACAGGCTGCTCTCATCTACAGAAGTCACTACAGAATGTTTCAGCAGAGATCACCTGGTGGTGGAGAAAACTGGATGCAACTCCTTATACACAAAGTTAATGCCAAGGGCCCCAAGTGCCCCAGCACAGTTACTGGTGCAAACACACCCTTCTCCCTGCTCCTCAAGCCCATGGACACCCTGGGAAAATTCTTTCATAAGCACGATCATGCTTTGTGTTCATGTAAAAGAGCAAGCAACGATTTTCACAAGAGTTACAAAGCCTTGCCTAAAAATAAAAATGAAATTCTTTCAATCACAGGCAAAAGGGCTCTTTTATCTATTTTGTACGTATATAAATATATATATTATTTACATCCTATTTATTTGCTTTTTACCTCTTTTTGACCTAAACCTTTTAGCATCAAACTTCAATTGGGATATTAAAAAATAAGAGGGAAGTCAAAGTAGTACTTAAAATCAAATATCCAAATCACTGAAGTAAATAAAGCAGTTAAAATATTGTAAATTATCAGAATTGTGTTGTGTATTGTATGGACAGAAATGTCAAAGGGCTGACTACCCCCACTCCCTACATGTGCAAACACAAATGTCATCCACTATCAGCAAAATCTTCCCAAGTACTTTAACAACCACTTCTTCCTAAAAAGCTTTTCTGGACAGAAAGCAAAAAAAGGTTCTTCATTTCATGTAACAAGCTGTAGAAGTCCCAGTTCAAGGGTGAAAGGAAGGACGGGGAAAAAATTGCCTTTCCCCTCCAATCCAAGTCAAACATCTGCAATGTATTCAGAGCAGCTTTTTGCTGCAGCTCCTACACTGGCACTGCCCTGTGCGCTGCACAGGTGCACTGCAGGACTGCCTGTCCCTCCCTGCTCCCTCCCTGCTCCCTCCACAGCTCCACAGGAGCTCCACGGGCTGAATCCTGCTCTGGCACAACCCCCAGAGCTCCTTCCAGTGCCCCTTCTCCCCCAGCACCCCCGTGCCAAGCTTGGGGTGCTCCAGGCACGGGACTGGGCAAGGAGCTGAAGGAGAGCTGCGAGAAGAATCTGTGCATCTCCAGTTCTCTTTGTTTCAGGAGAACCTTTTCGTTTCGTTGTGCTTGGCTCCGAGTTGCTGGTTTTATCTTGCATTTCACACTTAAGGAAACCCAGCCAGGCCTGCCAAATACTACAAGGTTTTCTGTCAAAACTTGGACAAGCTGAAAAGTTTTACATTCTTCTAACCGTAAACCTTAAAGCAACTCAGACTTTTCTTTTACTCGCAGCTCAGGTTTGAGTGTTCCATGACATTTGGCCAACCTGGCTTGAGATTTCTGTTTGAGGTTTCATTACGAACTCCTAATTCCAGAACAGAGTAATTAATACTTTTACTAATAGTATCTGTAGTAAAAGATTATAGGACTTGGAAGAATGACTCTGAGTGCAGTTTCCTGCCCAGCAGACTGCACGCAGTCCAGAAAGGAGATCAGTCATCTAACTCAACTTCCAAAGCTGTGTGCTAACAAAAAAGCAAAGGCCTTTGGAGACCCAACTGCAGGACCATTCCCTGAGCTGGCCCCTGCAGTGCTTGTTCTCCATGTTACAGCCCCAGAGCAGACCCCAAGGAGCTGCAGTGGACAGCAGTTTCTGTTCCCAGAAATTACTCGCTCAGTGTGACACAACAGTTTGGGTTGGAGGGGCCCTCAGGGGTGACCTCATCCAAGCCCCACTCCAAGCAAGGCTTATTCAGGAGAGATCCAGCTGCTCAGGGGAGAGGTGGATGGTCCAAGGATGCAGATCCCACAGCCTTGGGACTGAAGGGACCTGCCTGCCTCCCTGGCAGATCTGAGCAGAATTAAATGATTTGGGATTTTTTTTTGAGCTGGATTCTGACCTCCTCAGCTTTGTGTTGCCCGTGTTCTTCAACGCTCCTCTGCTGGCACTGCATGTGAGAGCCAGCATGGAACCACAATGTGGGACAGACCACACCCAGCTGAGTACAGATGCCAAATCTGGAATTTCTGCTGTCCATTTCCCTTATTTTCTTCATTTGCCCCATAATGTGATGATGCTTTAGAGATTAAATACAAGCAGTAAGCGGTGGCACGCTGCAGGCTGGGCAGCACAGAGTGCAGCAACACCTCTGAAGGAGGAGCTGCCAGGGCTCTGCCAGGTGGCCTTGGACTGTGGCAGCCCTCAGCTGGGTGTCAGTGGGACTGGTGGCGTGAGGAACTGTTACGCAGGCTTGTTATGGAGCTCAAATGTTTTCATTAACATAAACGAGCAGAAGTTAGGTTAATTATCTGAACACACTGACAGATGTTCAACAAACACTTGGCATTGCTGCAGCCAGAACAAGAAAGAATTCAGTGTTATCTTGGAACAGCCTGCAGAACAAGACAAGAGAAGCAGCAAAGCTCTGCTAGCAGCTTAGACACATGGATGCACAGAAGAGCCAGGCTCTCTCCTAGCATGGGCTCCAGAGGCACCAGGATACAACCCAGCCCTGTGTGCAGACCTGAAAATTTTGCAACTTGTAGAAAAAGAGATTTTACTTCCAATGCAAGTGAACAGCACTACAGTGGGGGCAAGGGGCAGGGTGCTCTTGCAGGAAAGGAAAGCCTCCACTGCTTTACATTAAATTAAGACATCTCTTGAGTTTTGTCTTAAATTCAAGTTCTGCTCAAGTTCAATCCAAGGCAAGTTCTAAACATAACAAAGGGCTCCTCCTCCCCTCAAAAAGTCATTACTGTATAGATACACAGGGTTAGTAAAAATGACGAATTTGGGGGGAACAGTGACATGAATGCATTCTGGTCAAACAAAAAGCTAAACCCCACTAAACTCTCATTCAAGAGTTAATAGAAAAGCTCAGAGAACACCATGTGTGAGAAGTTCCATCAGAATCAGGGAACTGGGCATGGCTGGACAGCACTGACTCATTGCTGATGGTTCCTGTATGGGTTGGGGTGCCTGTGTTGGAAAGGTTCAGATAAATACACTGGTTTGGGGTTTTTTAATGTGTTAACACTATTCACAAGTGTAAGGGAAATAGTAGGATCTAAAGCTTGTAAATGAGCTACAATCTTGGAGGAGCTAAAGATTAGATCGACCTGTGTTGCACCACTTTACAAGTTAAATATTTTTCTTAAAGTGCTAATCCAATCCAAACAAGGGTTTGATTCTAAATTAAACAAACTCCACTTTTATTGGTATTAACAAAAATATGCAATGCTAATTTCAGCAGGCAAGCACTAACAAGAGCAGCTATGCAGGCTGTGCTTTCTCCAGGGCAAAGAAGGAAGGACATTAACTTCAATTTCCTTTTTTCCAAGCAAAATGCATTATATTACAAAATCCACTGTGAGGTTTATTTAAAAAAAAAACTTGAAACAAACAACAAAACAAAATCCCAAATTTCCTACACACCCATGTTTTTAAAGAGTCTTTTAAAAAACCCACTTTCATTGCATCTCCACTTCTGATTCAATTTGCTGTCAAAGGTCATGAGCTAAAATATACAGTTTACGCTAAAAGCAGGAAGCAGGGTAAGTAATTGAATAACATCAGGAAATGGAAGAATACTGCCATTTTCCTAATGGATATAGTACAAGGTTTATTCTCTCCAAATTTAATTCTAGGAGCTCCTGTAGTAAGAGCTTTATTTTTCTTCAGCTTGAATTTTAGCCTACAAGGTTTAAAGCAAAATCCTCGTGCAATCAAAAGAACAAAATACCACAGCAGCTTTATTTTCTAACAGACAAAGATGATCATTTCTGCAGGAAAGAGAAACCCCCCATCAACAGTGTCTGAAAACAGAGCTGGCATAGCAGGTTGGCTGCTTAATATACATGGGCTGGAAATAATTCTACTAAATCAGAGTCCTGAATTATTCATGAAAAACAGATTTTCATGATTTAAATTAGAAAGACTTAAAATTACAAGCCTTGCATTGCTATTGATAGGTAAGATCTCTTTCCCCCTAAGCGATGTTACAGTCTCATACAGCTCCACTCCTGGAAATGCTTTATGATCACTCTAAAACAGTACAAAAATCTCCTGACACTCACTCCTTCTGGAAACAACACACCCTCTGGTACATGATTTAGACCAGTAATAGCCCACCAGTAATGATTATATCAAAATATATCATTATGATAATGAATAAAGTTTGAAGGGATCGTTTTCAGTATTTATTGCATATTAATGCACAGGTTCATTTAAAACATTGGAAGCACAAGCCTCAGTACTGCAAATAAACTCCTTCCATCATGAAAAACACTGCACTTCTTACAGGAAGCATCAGCCCACAAATCTGACTTCAGATCTTTGCAAAGCATTTTGTAATGATCCACAATGCAGCCTCCCTCCCTGCACTGCTACTGATTTATAAAGACAATGCCATTAATAAGCTGAGGGCTTGCACTGCTCCCTGGGAGCTGCCAGGAATTCCACACATCCACTCATTCCACAAAATCCCATCAGCTGCGGTGGCTCCAGCGCTTTGCATTAGGAATTATTAATATTCATTCATCACACAGGTACAAGCTTTCATCTGCACATCTCCAAACTCTGCACAAATTCGCCAATTAAACCTATCTGCCTTGATTAGGGGTTGGTAGACAAGTTGTTCCTGATGAAGCAGCACTTCCATGCAGGATGAGCTGGGGGCTCTGGGGTGGCTCTGGTGCAGCTCCAGCCCAGCACCACAGCTGTGCCCTCACAGGGGCCACGTCTGGACACTGACTGAGCTCCTGGCAGCTCATGCAGAGGCTGCTCCAGGCTTTGCTACACTCTAAGTGTGTTTTTTGGAAATCCTCAGCCTGAGCTACAGCTCAAATGTTAATGCCAGCAGCACCTGAACTGAATTGAGTAAGGGCAGTTTGGGCTGGGCAGAGTCCAGAGCAGGAGCAGGGGAGCAGCTGGGATAACCCAGCATCCAAAGGACCCCTCAGTCACAGCTGGGATAACCCAGCTCCAAAGGACTCCTCAGTCACAGCTGGGATAACCCAGCTCTGAAGGACTCCTCAGTTACAGCTGGGATAACCCAGCATCCAAAGGACTCCTCAGTTACAGCTGGGATAGCCCAGCTCCAAAGAACCCCTCAGTAACAGCTGGGATAACCCAGCTCCAAAGGACTTCTCAGTTACAGCTGGGATAACCCAGCATCCAAAGGACTCCTCAGTCACAGCTGGGATAACCCAGCATCCAAAGAACCCCTCAGTAACAGCTGGGATAACCCAGCTCCAAAGGACTCCTCAGTTACAGCTTCTGTGGGCTAGGGCACAATCCCTGCTCCTGAATCTTTTACTTTGGCATGGGATTTATGGAAACTCACTCCTTTTCCAGTTAGCAGGATCAGTCCTCAGCACATCATTCTGTACCATCAAGAGAAGTGAAGACAACCAGTATCAAATCTTGCAAACTGAGAGCATCGTGCCACCCAAATATAGCTTTTATTTGACAACACAACACTAAGTCATCAGTATCCTGTCATTTCCTTCTTCAGAACCAAAGCACAGAGCACTTGTCTGGATATTAATTTATTTCCTTAAACATAGGAGCTATTTTCCTTCACCTAGCAAACCCTATTGAGCAGGTTATATAATTAAGATCAAAGCAATTTGAATGCTGCTTGACTTGCTAAAAGGTGGTAAACAAGCAGGAAGCAATAAGGTGCTTTACAAGAAAAGAACATGTGTTGGGGGAAGGGGAGACAATAAAACATTAAACAGATTGATTAGTGATTTTAACAGAATTTCCATTTTTATTAACTCTCTGCATGCTTTGGTACTCGAGTCTTATTTCATTTATAAAAGTAGGGATTTTTTTATTCAACTAGATCAGACAAAAACCTGTTCAGAAGGAAATGATGAGCATGGTTGGCAAAAATAAAAGCACCATGGAGAAACTTCATGTGCCAAATATCAGCTTCTTCCAAGGGCTAGGAGTAAATTCACCTGGCTTTATGACTGAAATATTTTTTATTAACATATTTAGAAAAAGGCAACCTCGAATCACAAGGAAAGGTATCAAATTTCAGCTTCCAGTTCTACACCCATTCTCAGCTGTATTACTTTTATTGATTTAAGGGCTTGAGCCTGGGAACAGGGTTAGCAGGGCTTAGACTTGACAGCATTTTATGAGCAAACTTGGGGCTTTCTCTCTTGTTTTCTCTTCATGCAGAAAAGAGTTGCATGAGAGGGAACTCAATTCTTCTTTTTTAAGCCCACAGGTCCATTACAACCATTTGTAACTCCACCATGTGGGAAAGGGCACTCAGGACATGGGAACTCTGAGCTCAGTGACTCAGGTTTTGCTGTCAGAGACTGCAATGGCCCATGGCTTTTTATAGGACCTAAATCAACTTCTGCCTGCAAACCAATTATGTTCCTGCTTCCTTCTCCAACAATTCCTTGCAGGATCTCAGCAGGCTTTGGGCTGAAGGCTTAACTTCCTGCACTAGTTTACACCTCTGTCACATTTTGTCAAACTTTACCTTTAATAGATCTGAGATGTCTAGGATGTTCACCATGGACAGATCTAGAAAGACTTAACACACTCTTCCTGTGTCTTTGTTTTGCTGGATACTGAGAGCACAGCCTTCTGGTGTTTTCTATGCTAGGAGGAATTGTGATTAAACTGCAATGGCAATTGTTTAATTGAAGAAAGTGGAGATTTGCATTGTCTTCAAGGAGGTGCCTCCATCTCACAGAGCCCAGCAGAGGAGGAAGGCAGAGCCCAGGGGAGCAGCTATGGCCAGAGCAGGCTCCTGCACCCTCCTGAGTAAGGGGGGACTTTGCTACAGGTTAGGATTTTTTAAGGAAGTCCACTCACAACAGAGTGACTCCTTTCAATGGTCTTCAATAGCTGAGCCAATACAGATGGATAAATCTGAAACTGATCTTGCACTGTCTATAAAAATGTGAAATTACACACATCAGGAGTAGGTACTTTGTCACAGCCTGTTACAGTGTTGCTGATATTAGAGACAAACTTCCAACAGCACTGGAAACACAAAACCACAGTAACTTCTGCAGTCAATCTTCTATAAAAATATTTGTATTCTTGTAGCAAATTTAATAAAAATTCTTAAGAGTCTTTCATTTTTCTCATAGAACTTCACTGTATTTTAATATTGAGCAGCAAAAATTGTTGCAGGGAAAGGTCAGGAGGAAAGGAGAAATTTGTTTTGTCTGTTTTAGGAGTCGTGGCCTTACACAGTAATGGCCACACTGTGTTCTTCAGCTGGCTCCACCACTGATCCAAATATCCATTGGAATTATCCAAGAGTATAGCAAGCTTAGAGAAAACAATCACAACAACAATCACCTAGGGCACATTTTGCTACTAACAGAGGAGGCCTTCCTACTGCACAGAGCCCATATACTGTTGATAAACCATTAAACATAGGAAATGTGGGACTTAGATTTAAAAGTTTGTTCCAATTTTAGTGGGTTTGGGCACAAATAAGGATGTCTTTGATTTTATAAAATTGCAGCATTATGACATTTGAAACTCTGAAAGCAGAGAACAACCTTCTCCAGGCTGAGGAAATTATCAATAATTTAAAGTTAAGAAGTGCACCCTGTTTCCCCCAGCAATGCCATGCCACCTCTGGGGACACAGGCAGCCCCTGGGGCTGGCCAGAGCCAGCCAAGCTAAATCCAGGGAAAGCTCCAAAACTCCCCAATGGCCCCCAAAGCACTGCAAGCCATGAAAGCAATTGTGTGAGCTCTGTGCTGGAATTCCACAGGGATTTATTGCACACTGCCATCCCCCTGCCCTCAGCTCCCCTCTTGTGATAAATGCCAGCCCCAAGGACAGCTGCTCAGCCCCAGGGCAGTGCCAGCCTCCCTCCACATCCCAGGGACTGGAATGGACCAGCTCTAAAGCAGGAGTGCTGCCTTGAGGCTGCCAGGAGACAGAAAACTGAGCCAAGGCACTGCTGCTTCCCTTGGCAAGGCTGGACAGGGAGCCTTCCACACCCTGGGGAAGGGAACAGCTCCTCTCAGTGCTGTTCACTGACACCTTGAAAGTGTCCTTGGACATTCCTCAAAGCCATGGCCCAGGTCTGTGTCCTGAATCCATGCAGTTACAGCACTCAGGAGTTGGACTAAGGCTACAAAAGCCTGAGCAGGAGTTTAAACAACCATGGGAGGCTGAAATGTTCCTGAGGATGCTCCCAGAACCTGCAGTGGGTCACCCCAACCTCCCTGTGCCCCCTGCAGCACAGCAATGCTGCACACCCAACCTGTGCTGCTGGGAGCTACAACCACAGCCCAATCCATCACTGCCATGCCTCCTGCTCTCCTGAAAACTGAGGTTGTAGAGGGAAAAACAAGGATCCAGTAACATAAGCACAGAAGTACATCCTCACATTCAAGTTACGATTAATCTGCAGGCAAACCTATTGGTTAGAAGTCTTGGCCTACATTTATTTCTAGAATACAAAAAAATATTTTAAAAAGTTCTGGATGATTTCCTTTTTAAATTAAAAATGGTCACTTTATTATACTGTCTTATAATACTTAAACTAGCTTTTAATTTATCTCCAGGCAGACTCAGTCAAAATTAATTTTTTGTTTAATTCCTTACTGGTAACATGCATGGAAACTTTTAAGACAGCAATTGATTGCATTAAGCATTTAAAATATGGTTCACTTCCTGGCACATTTAACAATCATTTAAGTTTTCAATTAAATAGGGTGCCAACATTAAAAGAAAAAAAGATAATCCTGAGAGACAATAGCTGCTCTGCGCACAAGAAACTATTTTTTTACTAAAATTCTCAAGATGTCTAATTGATTAATATAATTAGGTTAGCCCAAAAGTGGCTGTTTCTAATCTCCTTTTTTTTTCAGTTGGAATTTGCTGGGAGTTTGTGGGAGTTACACACAGGGGCCCTTCCTCAGGTAACATCATAGTGACATTGCCTGCTCAGGTAACATCATAGTGACACCTCTGCAACTCTATCTCAGAGCAAACTGGAGCCAAAAGACAAAGTGAAATGCAGCAGGGCAGAGCAGAGAGAGTGGCAATATTTGCATTACAAATAAAAACATGCCAACATTGTTCATTTTCTCGCAAGCCTGATCACACTCAACAGCGACAGCAGGCACAAGCACACGAGGCAAAGAAACCCTTCCTCTGCCTCAGCCCCGGGGTGATCAGCTCACACCATCAGCTGGAGAGAAATGGGGGAGATCTTAATATCCCACTGCCTGTTCCTGTGTCCAGATGTGACCTGAGT
The DNA here is from genome assembly GCF_035770615.1 of Melospiza melodia melodia. Lineage (NCBI taxonomy): Eukaryota > Metazoa > Chordata > Aves > Passeriformes > Passerellidae > Melospiza > Melospiza melodia. The sequence continues at coordinate 5,065,502 of NC_086214.1, forward strand.
TCCTCCACGCTCCTCCTTGGCTGCACAAGCTCCACCAGCCAGCAGCATCACAGCAATCACAGTCACCACATCAGGTGCTCATGGCCTTTCTGAGTGCTGGTTAAGGGACAGTCCACCCTGCCCAGCAGCTGATATTTCACCCAGAGTGGCCAAATCAGCCCCTGACCAAGTTTTAAGCTTGTGTTGTTCTGGGTCTGCGCTTGGGGCCTCTGTGCCTGCCCTGGTGCTGAAGCTGCTCTCACACAGCAGGCTCTGAGCTGGGCAGTGCACAGGGCAGCACACAGGCAGGATCAAACCATCATCCCAAACACAGTGCTTCTGAGGCTGAGACACAGGCATTTGCCACTTCAGCACCAATAAACAATATCTGGGTAGAGTTCCTGTTACCTTTGGGCACACACACTCATTCACAGCACAGGGACATGACAAAAACCAGGCCCTTTCCTTCCACCCTCATCAGCCCTGCAAGGGAAGCTCTCCATGGAGAAGCCATTTTGAGTCCCTGGGACTTCCCAAAATGTATTTTTAAGCCTTCTAGCAGGGATAACATCCTGAGTAATCAATTTGACTCATGATTACTATTTCAAACACAGGCTCATACCCAGACGAAAAAAGCACACTTACATGGCAATATATACAGAACAATAACACTGCCAGATGGTATAATACTGAGCAGAATTAATTTCACACATGATGTTTTCAAGGTGTTAAAATATGTCACAGCTTCTGCTAATAAAACATCTTCCTCTCCACTCCTCCTTTTAAGAAAATGCTCCCTTCCCACCAGCCTGTATTTTACATTATATGTGTTTCCATCCTGATAAGGGCAGCTGATTGCTTGCAAACCTAATTACAGTCAAATGAAAGTCTTTCAGAACCATCATTAGCAATTAGGACCTGCTGGATTTGCAGTGTATCATTTAGAGAGGTATAATTCAATGGCTTATTGAAAAATTGCAGGTGAAACTGGTGATTATGAGGGGGGACGCCTGTGACACGTCACTGTGGGCGAGCGTGGGGTGGAGTGGCAGCTCCCTGAGCACTGAGCAGTGACTGCAGGGTTTGTGCTGGCTCAGCTCACCCTGCCCAGCCCAGAGCAGCGTCCTGGGACCAGCTCTGCACTCCCTGAGCCTGGCTTTGTGTGTGCTCTCCTGGCTCCCAAGCCTGGCTTTGTGTCTGGTCTCCTAGAATCCAACGTGCCCATTGAGGAGCTGGGGGAAGCCAGGGGGGATGTGCAATGCAGAACAACAGGCACACGAAGCCACACACATAATTTTTCAGTCCTTTCTGCAGAGAACAACAGTCTTTTCTGTGCCCATTGAGCTCAATTATATATTATCAGGGCCCAGAAGTTGTTTGGATGCTTTTGAGCAGCTGGGTGCCTTCACAGATGACGCACTGGATACGGTGACTGCGGGTTAAGTGCAGCTGGAGATTTCTGTGGCCTCTGATCAGAGGCAAACAGCAGTTGAGAATCACAAAATGCTTGTAATTCAAGCACTGTTTGTCACCCACGGCGCTCTCCAAACGGGAAACGAGAGGGGACTGAATGGCAGCCCAGCTTTCAGCACATGCTCCCCCACAGCCAGGAATCCACACACTGTGCATGTGTGAAAATAAAGTGTGGGTCCCTGCCAAGGGTGAAATTACCAACTGGCCAGCATGAAGCACTCAGCATTTCCACAGCACATGGCGGAGTGGATAAGCTGAGCTGGACCTTAGCAGAGACAGAGGATATTGGCTCACAGAACCTGCCCCCTTCTCTAGGCATCCCCCTCTGTTTGCACACCATGTGTAACATTCACCCCTCAAAAACCCTACACAGCCCAGCCTACACCTCTGCAAAGCCTCACCTCTTCATTCCCTCCCCACAGATCTCTTTCTCTGTTTCTACCCTACAAAGGGTTCTCAAAGCCCAGCTCTACCCATCCCCTTTATCACATGAACATCTCCCAGTGTATCACTGCACCCACTCCTGCTGTGATGTAACCTCAAAGCACAGTTATCCAGACATGGCCCTTTCTATTCCTTCAGAACTGTAATCTGATTTTTTTTCATCATTTTGTGGGTTATTTTTCAAATTAAGTGTTGTTTGATATGCTAGATTAATAACCAGTGCTTTGAGTGACATGATTCCAACGCAGTTTTGTTACCAGTGGCCCCTGCAGGTGACACTTGTAGGTGCCTTCAGACTTTTGCAACACTGACACAGAATCAAACCACACCATGTAGGCTGCAGCAAAACCAGCAAATCCACTCATTTCAAAGTGGTGCACTAGCATCTTGTATCTGAAAAAAACCCCTAAACCGAGCAACTTCTCCCTTTACATACAGAATGGGAACATCACCTCCCTTTCCATCAAGGTGTGGCCATATCCCTGCTGACCTGATCCTGGCTGGTACTACTCCCAAGGCATGTATGTGACTTTGTCCCACATTTTACCAGTCAGTACTGATGTTTCCTGTCACTTCATACAAAGCCAGACCTCCAACAGTGCAAAACCAGCCCAAAAATCCCACATACAGCTTCCAATCCCCTGCACAAGGTAGTTTCACAGCCAGGTTCCTTCCTGCTCTTCACAAGTTTTATAGTCACTGAAATCCACTGGCTGCCAGTACAGGATTCCCAAATCCCAGCAGCTGTGTTCAAGGAGGTTCAAGCCTTTATCACTCACTCCGGGTGATGCATGCTGCAGGCAGGATTTCCAAGGTGTCAGACCTCACACTGCACAAACACATCCCCATTTCTTCCCTTGCCCAGAGCTCCAGCAGGCAGTCCAAGAAACGAAACATTTCTGTGGCCGTGTATGGTCCTCGTAGCTGCCACGGCTCTCCCAGAGCCCACCCACAATTTCATTTTCAATTAGCAGCTCTCCGAAAAGCAGTAATGAAAGCAGTTGCTAAAGAGCACTCAGATGTCATTGAGAGCCTGCAAACCCAAACTGTAAATAGCACATTGTAAATCGCTTGTCAGCACGGCGAGCTCTCGCCGGGATCACAGCGCCGGTGACAACCCGGCCCATCTGCTGCGGGCCCTGCGCCGGGCCAGGGCAGCCCGGAGCGCTGGGCAGCGGGGATGGGAGCTGAGGGGCTGGGAGATGCGGGGATGGAGATGCGGGGATGGGAGCTGAGGGGCTGGGAACTGAGGGGATGGGAGATGCGGGGATGGAGATGCGGGGATGGGAGCTGAGGGGCTGGGAACTGAGGGGCTGGGAACTGAGGGGATGGGAACTGAGGGGATGGGAACTGAGGGGATGGGAACTGAGGGGATGGGAACTGAGGGGATGGGAACTGAGGGGATGGGAACTGAGGGGATGGGAGCTGAGGGGATGGGAGCTGAGGGGATGGGAACTGAGGGGATGGGAACTGAGGGGATGGAGATGCGGGGATGGAGATGCGGGGATGGGAACTGAGGGGATGGAGCTGAGGGGATGGGAACTGAGGGGATGGAGCTGAGGGGATGGGAACTGAGGGGATGGGAGATGCGGGGATAGGAGCTGAGGGGATGGGAGCTGAGGGGATGGAACTGCGAGGATGGGAACTGAGGGGATGGGAGATGCGGGAATGGGAACTGAGGGGATGGGAACTGCGGGGATGGGAACTGAGGGGCTGGGAGATGCGGGGATGGGAACTGAGGGGATGGGAACTGAGGGGATGGGAACTGAGGGGATGGGAACTGAGGGGATGGGAACTGAGGGGATGGGAACTGAGGGGATGGGAACTGCGGGGATGGGAGCTGAGGGGATGGGAACTGCGGGGATGGGAACTGCGGGGATGGGAGCTGAGGGGATGGGAACTGAGGGGATGGAGCTGCGGGGATGGAGATGCGGGGATGGGAACTGCGGGGATGGGAGCTGAGGGGACAGGAACTGCAGGGATGGAGCTGCGGGGATGGGAGCTGAGGGGACAGGAACTGCAGGGATGGAGCTGCGGGGCTGGGAGCTGCACCAGCCACCCTCACCCCAAGGCTCAGAGCTGCACCAGCCGCCCTGGCCCAGGACCCAAATCCACACAGGCATTCACCCTCTGCATGGCTGCTTTGCTGCACTGAGGCTCACGAGCACCTCTGCACCAGGGCACGAGTGTGCTGGCACTGAATCAGCACAGAACCACACGGTGCTGAGTGACCATGGCAGGGGACAGCGATGGCTGCCACATCAGCCACCCAAAGGCTCAGCAGTCTCAGATTTAGGATTTGTAGATTCAGGGGGAGACTACCAAGGGATCGCGGACTTAATTCTGAATGGAACAGCTTCAGCACTCCCCTCCCTCCCCTTTAATTAATTTATGTAATGGACCACGAGGTGAAAGCCAGTGGTTTATAACACCTGTAGCTGGGGACTGCCAGAGTCAGCAGTGTATCTTCTGCTGCTGTTGTTCCCATTTTTCCTTTATCTCATTATAATTTACCTCCCAATTCATTTCTCCATCATGAGTTCTCTTCCCTCTATTTATCATCCACCTCCTATTTATTACCAGTTGTCTCCTTCTCTGCACTCCTGCAGTATCTGGGATTGGGATTTGATATTCTGGAAGCGTCTCTGGAATCAGGTGGTGAAGGCAGAGCCCAGCAGCTGCTGGCTCTCATGCACACGTGGGCCAGCCAAGGCACCCCTTGCCTAATGCACACACTAATGGTTTAGAAGCATATCCAGAGATGATCCTCTTCTGCAAGAAGGTGCAAGAACCTCCCACCAGATGAAGAAAAACAGGGAAGGAAATGGTGGAGGTAGCACAAGTCAATGTCTTCTGCTCTTTTCAAATCACACACCCACTGAACAAAGCTAAATGATCCTTCCCCCTCATTATCAAAATACTCTCAACACTCCTTCTGTCCTGAAAGCTCATTGTTTCCTGGCATGCCCCACTGTGCTCAGACCTCGAGGAATAAAATCTCATTAAAACCCATTTAAAAATGTTTGCCACCCTTTTACTACTTAAAAAATGTTCACTTTAAGATTTCCAAATGATTTTTACAGAAAGCACATAAAAACATGCCATCACCAATTAACGTAAAGGAAATTAAATTTAAAACGCTGGAGAAATATTCTGATGAGTCTTATGTTTGCTTAACGCCAACCAAAATTTCCTTGAGGCATTTAATAAGTACATTTATAAAAGCTCACAAAGCAGAGTTCAAAAGTCTTCTCACTAGTAAAATATGAGCATTAATTAACCTACAGTTTCACATTTTCTGGATTTCAATAAACCTGTAGGCATTTCAGCAGAGCTGGATAAATACCTGCATGAATACTGCAAGGATTTGCTCTGAAAACTAATTAGCAATGCTTTCAATAGCTGACTTCAACTAAATCTGTTTGACAAGGGAGCTTCATACCCTAAATCCTGCAGTGAGAGTTACTTCCAGCAGATAACAGATTTCACAGGAAAGCATATCCAACAGCACTGTTAACCACTGGAAAAACTGTGAGTGAGCTCTCCAGGTAAAAAACATTTCCCAGCAAGGACAGACTGCAGCCAAGGTCTTATGCAAGCACAGGAATGCAAGTGACAGCTCTGAGATTGCATCCTGCCATCCAGTTACAGTAAGCACAGGTGACAATCCAGGATTCCCCCAGGGACAGGACAGGAAGGATAAATTGTTTGTGTATCAAATATAAAGCCCTGATATACATGCAGAAGCCTCCTGAACTTTAGGGGAGGACACTCCTGCTGTGTCACACACAAACCACAGTGGCCCCAACTCTTGGTCACTGCTGTCAGACAAGGTTGACAAGCAGATCTATTTCCCCTTCAGGAGCCCAGGGATTCAGTGGGATGGACCTGGGTGGGGAAAGCAACCCAAGTGTGCAGCCTAGAGTCACTTGAGGAGGAAAAGTGTAACATGATCAGGAAAAAAACATGCTCAGAACTTATCAATCTCCTCCTTCTTTTGTGCTCTTCACCATTTGTCTTGAAAGAGGTCAGAAAATGCTTACTCAAAACTCTTTCTTTGTCTTATGCATGTTTTTCCAAAGAACTCTGCAGTCTTTCCCATGACATCTTTTTTCCATGTTAAGTGCCAAAGCTGTATGTGTTTGTCAGCACCTAAACTGTTCATAAGACTTAAATGTTCTTATCTGAGAAGCTCTACCCCGACCAAATATATTACATTTATACTGAGCAAGATACTATATTTCCTCTCAGTCTTATGCCTTAGGACTTAGGCTGAGTACTCAGTTTTATCAGCTCAAAGGAAAAGCATTTTCCGTGACATTTGTCAACTCAATACCTTCCAAGCCAATGCATATTCATTCCCAAAAACACAACCTCACAAATAATCTCCATCAGCAGGAAGGGCAATTTCCTTCACAGATGAAATTCTGGGCAGAAAGGTTCCACCTGACATTAGGCCCCACCAGGAGAGTTCTCAGTGCACACCAAAACAGAGCAGAGACCACAGAGGAGAACACAGCAAACAGCCAAGGAAACACAGCAACCTTCAATATCTTCTGGTAATGGAATCATTGCATCTGCTATCCTGAAGAGATTTCCCCACCTTCCTTTGACATACCAAGCAAAATTAAATCAGAAGAAACACCTTTAACAGCTGGCAGTATGGAACAGGCATTTTACAATTTCTTTGCTCTGCTAAAGAGCTGTATAATCTCTTACCAAATTCCTATATACATCTTAACATATAGGCTTCAAAATTATCATGAAAACCTATTTCTTCCCAGCTTCTCTAATTCTGCATATCAAAATTGAATACAAGTCAGCATACTTGTCATCTTCAATGTTCCTTCCATCTCCCTGAGCTCACAAAATGAGAAGCAGTGAATTCTCACTATTTGCTACAAGTTTCTCTGCAAAGCAAGGTTTGGTCTGCACCAAAAGGATGAAAACTGATTCCATGAATATCAACCATCCCCATTAAACATTTAAATTTTGGTTCAAGAGCCATTAATATCACTCAAATACAGGCAAAAGCTGACCTAGTCCCTACTATGTACAATTATCAGCATCATAGCAATCACACTTGTCACCTTTCTTCCTTAAAAAGCACAACAAACACAACACTGCACAGTCATGAAGACAAATCCAATGTTTTCAGCCTCCAGCTTTGCAATCCTGGCTGTTGCCTGCCCAGTCCCACCACTGTGGGAGGACATTCTTGCTCAGGGTGGGTGATCAGTAACCCATAGGAGCACCACTGACACCTCACAAATGAGCTCCTCACACTCTAATCAGCTTTGCCCTGATTAACAGCTGCCCTTCTTGCAATTGCCTCACCTCACCCTGGATGTTCAAAATGCTCTTCTGCTTCTATGTACAAAGCCTGAAGACAAGAAGGTGTTTAGAGGACAAAATTGGCCTTGCACCCACAGAGAGACCTCATTTGTTTGCTCTGACAGTCTCACAGCCAGCCTGTGGAAAGCTCTTCTCGCTCTTACACATCTATGAATCAGATCAGCACCAATGCACCACTTGCTCTCCTCTCAGTGGCAGGACACTGCACCACGTCACACCCAAGAGCTCAAAACCACAACAACCACAAAAGCATCAAAATAAACAATCCCACAAAATGAGAAATTGGCTTCTACATACCATGAACCAACGGGCAGAGCCCTCCCTCCCCGCAGAAGGGAACTTGTCTCCCACCTGTCTGAGGCCCTTGGGGAACTTCTTCCTTTTCCCCAGGTGCTGGCACAGGTTTCGGTCATTTTCCCGGTCCGAGCTGTACTGGTGGTGGTGGAGCCTGTTCTTTTTTGGAAGGTAAGACAGCCCATTGGTAAGTGCTTCCCTTTTCTTCTTGGCTAGAGGATTCTGTCGCTTCTCCACACGTTCCTGAGGTTTCAGAGCTATGTCCTTCTGCAGAGGGAGGAGAAAAACACCATGGTCAAACTACAGCTCTGGTTTGGTTCCAGGTCATCTGCAAAACACTCCCAGGGCAATGCTGCAGTCACCAGAAAAGGAACAAACCCACCCTTCACTGATGTCCTCTGAATCAAAAGATAGGAAAATGCTAAATAAAATTGGCAGGATGAAGTGAGTGCATGAAGGAGACACATCCCCCTTGAGACTTCATGCAGCCAACCTCAAATCTCATAAGCATCTCATGTATCCAGAGAGCACACATTTAGAAGACAGCATTTGTTTATCATGCTTAAATTAACAATCTGCTTTGATCTAAACAATGCTTGACTTTTCAATATTTGTTCTTATTATTTCTTGTATTTGAGAAGCCAAGGCACAAGCTGACCTAAATCCAATTAGGGCCAATGAATCTCCATTGACTCCAGGGCATGCTTCCCTCAAGCCTGACTTAAGCAGTAGATTTCCAAGGGAGAGGGGTGGAAAGTGCATGAAAAAAGCAACTTGTATTTGAAAACTTTGTCACTGACCCTTTAACCCCCAGAATCAATGTCTGTCTATAAAAATACCCCACTCCTGTAGCACAAATGTGAGCTGTGTCACTTAGCCCACAGCTGTTTTCATACCAATAACCTGCAACACACAGAATCCCTATCTTCATTTCAGATAAATGCTACTTGAAAGAAATCTTTTTCAACGGCACAGAACGACAGGCAGAGGAAGAGGAGGCTGGAGAATTCATTAGGAGAGAAGAATGAGAAGCTATTGAGAGGATGTGAATTCCAGTGCAGATTCTGCATGCAATAAATGCAATGTGCTGAGTCCCATCCCCTCCTAGAGCTGCCCAGTGGGGTCTGGTGGTGCCCTGGGAGGGAGGGGAGGTGACTGAGCATGGGCTGTGCTCTCAGCACTCTCTGCTAACGTGCCTGCCTTGGCCCAGAAGCTTCCATGCCCACCATAAGGTGCTGGGTAATCTTGTGAGCCTTTCAGCTGTTGTTTGCAGTCACTTAATATTAGAACTGACAGCAGGAAGGGCCATTGGTCCCTGTGTCACATAAAGACTGAGGCTCAGGAGAATATAATTCAAATTATGGCACCTTTTTATGCAAAAAAACATGCCTAAAGGCAAAAAGCAGTTTGGCTTTAATTAAAGACTGCTCCCTAAATGACTCTCTAAAACACAAGAGCTTCACAAAATTCATAACTGAAACCAATGAGATGATTAATTAAACTGAAGACAGTCATTGTTCAAATCTGATATTTAGCAAAGAGAATGATTTTACAGGCATTAAAGATGGGAGTAATGAACAGAAGCTATAAGACATTTTTTCTACCTTTTCTTCACCTAAGACACCACAGGACTATTCCCAGGGTTTTCTCCACAGTGTTATTCCTATCCAAAACATAGGAGCCTTGTCCAAGCTCATGGAAGAGAATTGGAGCATCCTTAGCTACAGCACAGGATTAGTAATTTAAGAAACCTCCTGTGTCTGCTCACTGGTCCCTCCCTGCCCCTGCTGAGAAAGAGCTCAGGATTAGCCCTGATCTTCCTAAAATGCTTTGGGATCTCCCTGTGCTCAAGCAGAGGGATCCTGTGGAGCTGCCCAAGGAAATGAAAAGCAGGAACAACCCCTTTCTTTCCTCAGCACACCTTCTGCCTCCCTTCCCAGGAAGGTTTTAGGTTTAGCTGCACACATAAATGCAGGAAGGCAAATTCTCAGGTGCAGCAACCATTTCACCAGTGCTCCCCATCAACAGCTTTGTAAAACTACAGCATCCACAAACACCCCTGGACCTCCTGGACAGCAAGGACAGGTTATAAAACAGCAGATATTTAATGTTAGAACTTATTTGTAACTTAAGATAGCTGTCATGCTGCTAACCATTCTTTTTTTCAGATCAGCATAAAAAAATTCCGGTGTTTTATGAGTAGAACATTATACCAGCAAAGACTTTTGTTAAAACACAGAGCTCATGTTTGTAGACACAAATGCTATTCAAGAGGATTCACTGTAAATGTGAAAGGCTGAAGGAGTGAACAAAGGGGAAACTTTCTGCAGAAAAAAAATAAAAAATTCTTCTAATGACTAAGTAGCTTTTGTGGGATTTTTCTCCCAGCTGTGAGTGATCTAAATGAAACAGTGGCAGCCTTCCAGAAGCTTATAAAATGTCTAAAGGGGCCAGGCAGTTCCATCAAGAAATAACTGGTTCCTGTTAGCTTTAAGGGGGGTGTGAGATGGGTCAGACTCAGCAGATCACTGTGGGTGTACCTGGGATGACCCTTCCTCAGAGCCCTTGCTCCAGACAGCAGCACAAGGCTTCACAAATTGCCAGAAACACCCAAAGAACCTGGAGCCTGGGAGAGCTGGGAGGCAGGAATCTGCTCACACACCTGTGGCAAGGTGAGGGACACCAAATACACAAAGCCTGGAGGGAAAGGCACCTTCCAAGGCAGAAGGGAGGATTGGCAGGAGTGTTGAAAGTTTGGGACTGTTCCTCTTCTGCTCAAAGCAAAGAGACACCAAGGAGCTCCAGACATGCATAATTTGTGAAAGGGGCCTTAAATCCTGTTTGGTGGGTGGGCTTGCTGTGAAAATTAGCATAAGGATTGGTGTTTGCACAGCCCTGTTCCTCCAGAAGAGCTGTCTGTCTGCTTTTTACCAGCTGACACTTACAGAGCTCTGGGGATCAAACCCCTTGTGAGGGACCTGTGGGGTTGAGCTTCTCATGGATTTCAACAGAGACATGACTTGGCTTGAAAATAAATGTGAGCATAGAAATGTGTGTTAAATTCTTCATCTGCAGACTAGGTGAGGACATGCAAGAGGACATGATAAAACTTAGACACAGGTGGACAAGATGCATTAAAAGTAGCTTGAATAGAGCTCTCCCAGGGTGTTCTCCTGGTGTTTGAGGTGGAAACTGCCTGGGATTTACCACTGGCTGGGGGCTACAGGCTGGGTACAAATCACCAATGGGACAGGACTGCTGGGAACGTGCCTTGAGCTGTTTGATTTTCCAGCATCAGTTTCGTTCCATGGTTATGACAATGGGAAGATGCCAGCAGCTCACATCCCAGGCAGCAGACCAAGAACTCAATGTCACAACTCACTTTATAAGTTTTTTTACCAATCACACAAAGCAAAAGCACATTGACAGTATTTATATCTGCATAGTATATATTCTATATTGACAGTAGTTCTATCCAGCCACTATAAGCACAGGTACCTTTGGCTAAACAATGCTTGCTTATTTCAAATACAATCCCTGCTTGTGAGCCTTAAAACACAATGCACAGAGCTCCATTATTAAGCTTAGAACTCCCTAATATCTCACTAGATAAACTTCTATGCAGCTTAGGGAGTTATTCTAGACAAGAGTTAATACACAGACCATTGTTCTATTTGTCCTTGCTTTTCTACTTTTTACATAATTTTTCTGCTGACCAATCTCATGGCTGCTCCTTAGCTCTACTCACAGTTCTGCTGTCTCTGGGGCCTGCCTTCTGCAGCTTTCCCAAACCCTCTGATTTTATGGATTTCCCCAGGACTGTCTCAGGTTCTGCCCTGTGGAGCCCCAGGCTCTGTGGAGGCAGAGCTTGGCTGGGAAGCACAGCCCTGCATAAATCACTTCCCCACTTGTGCCCTTTCTCCCTCATGCCATTTTTATCTCTGCCTTGTTTAGATAGGACAATAGCTGTACCATGCCGTGTGTGCTAGTACATTAGCCAGCACAATCTTAATTACAGTCTTCAGGCATCATCATGATTAGAGTAATAAGCTGTAATTACTCTAAGGTGACAGGACTGCACAGACCTTATCTACATAGATAAGAAGATGTAGCAATATTTCATGTTGAGACAGATTTTTCAGCACTACCCAAGGAGTGGATTCAGCCTGAGCAGACCCCATGAACACTTTCAGGCTCTAATGGAGCTTTTTCTCCTCCCCTGCCAGCATACAAGCCCACACATTATTCAGTAAATCCTACAAACATATTAGGCACAGTTTAAAACCTTCACTTTCAGAGATATCTTTCATCAGTAAAGTGCCTTAAGTGTATCAGGAAGGTGACTTAAATGTATAAATATGTAATCACATGCAATTCAATACTAAAGTGCATTAATATTTATGAGTGTACCATATAATCTAAAAAAATTTCCATTTGTTTTATTTCTATTGGGCACATTAATCAGGCTGATGGTGCTGTAGGTGCCCTGGCAGGGAGGAGCAGTGGTGCTGAGCTGGCAGGAGCCTGGCAGGGCCCTGCAATCACCTGGCTCTGCTCAGCCCCCACAGCCCCAGCCCAGCGAGGAGAAGCAGCCCCCAGAGCATCAATGACCTGCCTCCACCAGACCATTCCTCATGGCAGGAGGCTTGAAGGACACCCTGCATCCTCATCAGGCCTTTCAGGGAGCTGTGCCTGATTTATTTCAGCAAAGTCCATCTTATTGCTGCATCAATGACAACTCCCTGAATAAACATCAAACCCTCAGAGGCAGCAGAGCAGGGCTTTGTGGGGTGCACTTATCACCCCTTGAACCCCACTCCAGAGCCAGCCCATCACTGCCCACCCCTGCCCTCTGACAACACCTTAAATACTGCATGGGAACAACTGCATGGGAGCAACTGCATGGGAACAACTGCATGTGAGCAACTGCATGGGAAAAACTGCATGGGAACAACTGCATGGGAACAACTGCATGGGAATAACTGCATGGGAACAACTGCATGTGAGCAACTGCATGGGAACAATTGCATGTGAACAACTGCATGTGAACAACTGCATGGGAATAACTGCATGGGAACAACTGCATGGGAACAACTGCATGGGAACAACTGCATGTGAGCAACTGCATGTGAACAACTGCATGGGAACAACTGCATGGGAACAACTGCATGGGAACAACTGCATGGGAACAACTGCATGGGAATAATTACATGTGAACAACTGCATGGGAACAACTGCATGTGAGTAACTGCATGGGAACAACTGCATGGGAGTAACTGCATGTGAGTAACTGCATGTGAGCAACTGCATGGGAACAACTGCATGTGAGCAACTGCATGGGAACAACTGCATGTGAGTAACTGCATGGGAATAACTGCATGTGAGTAACTGCATGGGAAAAACTGCATGTGAGTAACTGCATGTGAGTAACTGCATGGGAACAACTGCATGGGAATAATTACATGTGAACAACTGCATGGGAATAACTGCATGGGAACAACTGCATGGGAACAACTGCATGTGAATAATTACATGTGAATAACTGCATGGGAGTAACTGCATGGGAACAACTGCATGGGCATAACTGCATGGGCATAACTGCATGGGAACAACTGCATGTGAACAACTGCATGGAAATAACTGCATGGGAATAACTGCATGTGAACAACTGCATGTGAATAATTACATGTGAACAACTGCATGGGAGTAACTGCATGGGAACAACTGCATGTGAACAACTGCATGTGAATAATTACATGTGAACAACTGCATGGGAGTAACTGCATGTGTGTAACTGCATGTGAGTAACTGCATGGGAACAGCTATATGTAAATAACTACATGTGAATAACTCTGTTCCACTCCTTATTACAGGATTTTTCTCTGGGAATGCTGGATGAAAAGCAACCCTGTAAGCACAGTGTGTAGCAAATACAGAAATTTCCCTGGATGAACATTTCAGATGCTGCTCAGGGATTTCAAGCCTTGACCTTTCCAAATCATCCTCGTGGATTATCACTACTACAATTCCAATGTTGTAAAAACTTATTTTCTGAATTTGCACTGAATGTGACCTCAGAAAAATACAACATTTAAAACCTGATTATTAAAACAGGAGCAGTTTACACTGCTGTGCTAGTTAAACCAAATTACAATTGTAACACTACAACTATATTCTAATTATTTGCTCCTCAGGTTCTTGCTAAAGTCTTTTACAGCTTTATATCAGAGCCCAACAATTTATCCTTCACTCCAAGAATAAAATATAAAGAAATTATATTTTTTAAAACATCAAACAGTTATGAAATATCAGTGTAATACTCCACTTTATACATGAGTACTTAGAAAATCAAGCTTGAAGCTGCCAGTGTGCCCTGTTCACTATTCAGACATCCAAAGGTCTGTGCCAAACAGAACTGTAAGAAAGGAACTTCTGGAGCCTGTCAAGGTACAAACAATTCACGTTTGATGGGGAACACTAGTGCAGAAGGAAGAAGCTCATTAAGGCAAAAGAAAATACATTTTCAGTAGCTACAAAAGTCAATTTGACATTCTTTCCCAGTTCCATCCCAAGCCTGCTGTTAGCTGCAGCAGCTCTGAGGGATGGGATGGACATGGGGGAAGCAAAAAGAGCCAAAGGGAACAGCACAGAACCAGAAGCCATGGCAGAACCACCATGTCAGAAACACCACCCCACACTCACCCACTGCACTGGGCACAGAGGGTCAGCTTGCAGGAAATTAGGATGCCTGCAGGGCACAGCTGAGAGAAACCCTACAGCTTGGAATCACAGAGTCCCAAGAGGGTTTGGGTTGGGAGGGACCTGCAGGGACACCTTCACTGTCCCAGGCTGCTCCAAGCCCTGTCCAGCCTGGCCTTGGGCACTGCCAGGGATCCAGGGGCATCTCCCTCACAGGAGGCATCACACAGGAGGAATCATCAGCTGGGAATCCAGGACAGCAGCACACAAAAACTGAACCCAAACTGAACCCAAACCTGCACAAACCCAACCCAAACTGCACAAACTGAACCCAACCCAAACCTGCACAAACCTGCCCAAACCCAACCCAAACCTGCACAAACCCAACCCAAACTGAACCTAAACCTGCACAAACCAAACCTAAACTGCACAAACTGAACCCAAACCTGCACAAACCCAACCTAAACTGAACCCAAACCTGCACAAACCAAACCTAAACTGCACAAACTGAACCCAAACCTGCACAGACCCAACCCAAACCTGCACAAACCCAACCCAAACTGAACCTAAACCTGCACAAACCAAACCTAAACTGCACAAACTGAACCCAAACCTGCACAGACCCAACCCAAACCTGCACAAACCCAACCCAAACTGAACCCAAACCTGCACAAACAGACCCAAAACCCCTCAGAAACACTGCTAGTCTGGGTACCCAATTTTGCATCACATCAATTCCTACTGTGTTTCTGTTACATTGGAGAATTTTTACAGCTGATGGATGAAAATGCCCCTAATCTTCAATACCTCTCTCATGTTTCATAATTTGCTGGTTTAATTCCAGCAGAAACAACAAGATGTAAAGGTCTGAAAATAATGCACTGACCAGCCCTTCTAATCAAAACCAGAAAATAAAATTAGATACTTATAATAGCCATTCATTTACTTCCAGATAAAACAGTTAAATGTACTGTGTATTCTTCTGATGAATGGCTAGTTTCTCAGAAGCATTTTTCTAGGAGGAAAAATTGCAAACACTCTTTAAAAATAACACCAGGGGAAAAGGAAGTCAGGTGTAATGCACAATGCAGAAGAGAAAAGGGTTCTCAGTGTCACTGCTATGGTACTTTAAAACAGAGGGCACTGGTGAAGAGAGGTGTGATGTCAGCTACAGTGGGTGCAGCAGCCCATCCATTAAACCCAGCAATTCCTTCAAGCCACAAGACCTCCACAGAAAGGTTTAATCTTGTTTTGTTTGCTTTGATTGCATAAAGTTGCAATCCATTGCCTCCTGCATCTCCGTGGAATCTGAAAACAAAGTGGCTCAGTGCTGTGCAGAGGGGGGATGAAAGGCTGTGCCAGGCTGGGGATGCTGGATGGGTGCAGAGGAAGGAAAACAACAGCAGAGCAAGTTGCTGTCTGCTCCAGATATGTTGTGTGAAAGCCCTTCTGTGGCAAAGAGATTGCTTTGATTTTTCATCCCAAAACCATTTGTTAACAATAGCATTGACAAACAGAAGGTGCCTTTTCAGCTCCTGATTTAAACTGCACACAGAATTACATTAAGGCAACATTATTGAGGTTACAAAGTCAAGGGCTTGGAAGTTATGAAAGGCCAGGATTAAGGCTGCAGCCACCACCTTAATTCAGGCCTCTTGTGCATGCATGCCAAGATACAATCTTTAATTACATGATCCCATGCTCCTATTTCCCTACACAGAATGGAAGGTGTTCAGCTAATGAGCAACCACTCGGGATTTTGTTTGCTCCTCTTTGTCCACAGTGTGGACCCAGGCCTTGTTTACTGGCACTCCATTCACAGCCTCCTCTGAATGCACAATGATTAATTTCCTCAAGGGCTTTTCTGTACTGGCTCCTCCTGATAGTATCAGATAGATGCTCAACAAATACCAACGGCCCATTTTACACTTGTTTTGCCAAAGGTATTTCACTATTCCCATTTTATAGGTGGCAATAACAGTCCTGACATGTTCAGGTCAGCAACATCTGCTAATTTTAAGCATTGACTGAGAAACACCTGAGATTTGATTTTTCAGAGAACTTGGCTCCACTGAGCACTTTCTCTAATGAAGCACAGCCTTCATTGATTTCAGCAGCTGAGAACTCCTGAAAATTGGGCTTTAGTGAGCACCATGTGTTATAAGGACACAGGAAGAGCTGTT
This sequence comes from Melospiza melodia melodia, assembly GCF_035770615.1. Classification (NCBI taxonomy): domain Eukaryota; kingdom Metazoa; phylum Chordata; class Aves; order Passeriformes; family Passerellidae; genus Melospiza; species Melospiza melodia. Next base: position 5,081,929 of record NC_086214.1, read on the forward strand.
TCTCAAATAATGTGGTGCCATGGCCTCCCTCAATGCCCCACAGGCAAATACAAGCTGGAGGTAGAGGAAATCTAAGACTGGTGCCAGCTGTTGAGCTGGTGTCATACATGGAGATGAACATCAGAGCAATTGATTGCTATTCATTTATTTCATATTTTTCAGACCTGACCTGGCATTCTCAGCTGTGTCAGCTCCTCCCTGCTCTGTTCTGTCACTCCAATACTGTGCCAGAACACGTTACACTTGTGCAGAACAGTCCAGAAACTGCTGGAGCCTGAGTTAGCAAAAACCTCATCTTGGAGCCAGTGCAGAGGAAGTGCTGAGCAATGCCAGCCTCCCGTGCAGAGCATGAAGTGTTTTTCCTGAAGCTGCATGGCTCTGTGGAAGGCAAATACACACAGTTGGTTCAGCTCTGCCTGGCTCAGCCAGAAGCCTGTGAGCTCCTGCCAGGAGATCCTGAAGCTCTGGCTCCAGCCAGCTCCTGCCAGCCTCAAAGCCCCATTGTGTTTTCTCTGGAGATTTTTCTGGGTCTAACACAAATTGCCAGCAAAGCCCAAGGTTTTGTCTTTGCTGCAGATTTGACTCCCTGACCTCCAGCACACCCAGGGCTGACTTGTGAGGCTGAAACTGTGGGGTCACAGGGGTGAGGATGAGGGAAGAGATGAGGATCTGACTCCATGTTTCAGAAGGCTGGCTAAGGATAGAAAAAGAAAGAATGATAACAAAGGTTTGTGGCTCAGCTCTCTGTCCAAGCCAGCTGTGATTGGCCATTCATTAGAAACAACCACATGAGACCAATCCCAGATGCACCTGTTGCATTCCACAGCAGCAGATAACCATTGTTTACATTTTGTTCCTGAGGCCTCACAGCTTCTCAGGAGGAAAAATCCTAAGGAAAGGAATTTCCATAAAAGATGTCTGTGACACTGAAACAGCAGTGAGACCTGGCCTGTCCTTGTCCCCTGCTGACCCCATCTCAGCCACTCTCTTTCAACTCCTCCTGCAACCTCTTCAGACCCTTTGGGGTTAACCCTGCTGTCCCTGCCCCTCCAGGCTGGGATCTGGCAGAGCAGCCAGAGCTGTGCTGCCCATGCTGCCCCTGCAGTTTTGGAGCACCACAGCTCCAAACCCCTCCATCCCCCTGTGCTCCACCCAGCTGAGAGCCCTGAGGCTGCTCCCAGCCCCTGCAGCCAGGGGAGATGGATTCCCACTGCCCTGGGCTTATCTCACAGAGCTGTGCCTTAAATAAATGTGCCTGACTTACCCTGTGAGCAGCAGGGCCATGTGCTCATATTTATTTTCTTTGTTTGAGGAATGAAAAGAAATAGAAAAGAGATGTGGAGAGGAGTCCCTAGGGATGCTCCTTTAAATCTCCATGCCAGGAAAGAGGGCTCAGTGCTCCTGCCCTGCTCAGCTGGGATCAGAGATAAGGCAGAGAGAGGAGCAGTGCAGCAGTGCTGAGTTTGTGTGTCCCCTGTGCTGTGACACACCAGGGTGTCACAGGTCTGAGGAGCCAGCACATTCCAGGAGATTTCACTGGAGGGAAATAAAATTCCACTGCAGGAGCAGCTGGCACAAAGCTGGCTGTGTGTTGCTCTAGGCTCCTCCACCCTCCACACACATTGTGTTCTCTGAATAATTCAAACAGCACTTTGGTTGGCAGGCCACAGACCCAGGCAAGGCTGATAAATTTTACATTTAAAGGGTATCCCCCTTATCTTAGTGTTGCAATAAATGCATGTGGGCTTAGACAGCTCTCATCCCTGCACTGGGAAACAGATGACTTCAGCCTGGCACCACTCATTAGCACAGCACTCAGCACTCATTAAAAATGGATTATGGTTTGTAAATGGAATCAGAAGCAGCCCTGCATTCCTTGTCTTGTGGGAAGATGGTGCAGCACCAGGAGAGTCCAGAGCATTCCAAAGGTCTCAGGATCATCCCTACAATCTCCTGGCCACACTGAGCTGGGACATTTGGCTTTGCTGCCCTGCCAGCCTGGATGGGAACACCTGGAGTGGGGACAGAGACACCACCCTGAGCCAGCCCAGGTGAAAACAAGGAGGAAACTGCTGTAGGGAGAGATGGAAACATCCCTGCCATGGCTGGGGATATCCCTACCATGGATGGGAACACCCCTGCCATGGATGGGAACGTCCTTCTGTTGGAAAAGAAATGAAATTTAGCAAAATATTTAATTATAATGAGTTGTGTGTGAACTGGTTTGTTAAAAAGTAGTTTTGTAGCCGTTAAAAGTGTGTTGGGTTTTGTGTGTAACCTAGCTGGTGGTCTTAGGGATTTAATAAATAATTAAATTAGTGCAGGAAAGTAAGAATGCTAACCTGTCTGGAGGCAGCATACAATGCTCTTAGAATAAGATAAGCAGAGGATTAATGATCTTGTTTGTGAACCAAGGAATGTATCACAAGGGGTCTGTGACCAGGCAAGGGGAACGGGGAACTGTTTCTTGGAGACTTTGTTGTGAATTACATGTATAAGAGGGAAGCACCCATACGTGAATTTGGGGGCTCGGACTTTAGGGACGTGAGTCCCCCAAGCTCCCCGGGCCCTTAATAAAGCACCCACAAAACTTATCCGAGTTTTGTGTCATTTATCAATCGGGCAACACTTCCATGCCTGGAAACATCCCTGCCGTGGATGGGGACACCCCTGCCAAGCATTTCTGCACCCCACAGGCACCTTACACCCCCACAGGGAAACCACAGCATCCCTCTGCACACCCAGGCCAGCAGGACAGAATGCAGGAATGAGCAAAGGAAAGGACAGAATGAGCAGAAGCACTCATGGACTGTGCCAGGTGCTGTGATCCATGAGTAATCCAACCTGCAGATTTTTTCACCCAACAAAAAAAATCTCCACATAAGAATGGGTTGTAATTATTGAGCCTTAAGAGAAAGTTAATCTGTTTTAAAAAAAGTCTTTTTATCTGATATGTCAAGAATTTGAACTACTCAGCAGAGGAGCTTTTCTAAGCTCTTACTGTCTCATATTCCTCTGGATTTTCTTTTTTTTCTTCTTTAGGAACTCCCTGACTCTATCACTGTTTTGGCATGTGGCATACACTCAAAAAAGACTGATTATGAAGGATTTTAAAGAGAAAGAACAGTAATTAAAAAAACAAGGAGAGAGAAAGAGAGCTCAGGTAGGACCTGAGGACTGCAACACTTAGGTGAGCTTGGCAATATTCCTCATTAGGAAAAGGATCAGAACCTTTTTGCAATTAGAGGGAAAAAAGAAACAATGGTTCAGCTTCCCATCTGCAAATGAAACCACCTTCTAGCATTCAGGCTGGAAAAAACAGCAAAGAACAAAAGTTTAAGAAACAGAGCAATATGTAACCTTTCCATTTACTGGCTTATTCTTCCCCAAGGAAAGAGATACAGTGAAGATAAATTTGATGATCAAAAAACCAGAGGGATTACATTCTTGTACGGTGCTGATCACTGGCAAATCCCCCTCTCTGCAGTTCAGAAGCACAGCTTAGCATAACAGACAAGATTTATCATTGCCTTGTCCTTGCACCACTTACACAGAGACCTAAGTGGCTCCTGTCTCAAGAGTCCTCACTCATGTACAGGAGGAAATAAATACCAGAAATGCTCTGCTGTGTCTGTACAAAGGGACAAACCCTGTGCCCAACACAGAGCCCCTGGGAAATGCCACATTTTCACTTCTATTTCTGCACTCCTGTAAAGGCGTCACACCCTGGCTTCAGCTCAGTGGATGCTCCAAAGTCCTTGTGGGATCACCCCAAAACCCACCAGGTACACACCCACAGTTCCTAGGAGGTGAAACAGCTTCGCCCTTCCATCTGTATGTAGAACACAGAGTCTCCCGTTAACTGGGCACAGAACACAGCATGAATAAATAAACAAGGAAAACCAGAGCTGGCTGCTTTCTCCAGTTGTACCTCAGGGCACAGACCCTGCAAAGCCACCCCATACACCAGAGAAAGAGAGAATTTCCTTCACTGTGGCTGAAAACATCATGTCTCCTGCAAATATTCAAGGTATTTTGTACACAGATATTGTAAAACTGAAGGGTCATCTAATATTCAGGGCTGGAAAAGCAATTTCTGTAATATTCCTTGTTTATAGCCACCTAGAAGCTACAAATGTAGCTTGGTAGGGATGCACCGTCAGGGGATCTGCTTCCAAAGCAGAACATCTCAAGTCAAGAGCTTTGCTAATGCCTGCAGCAAACTTGCAAGGAGTTACAAAAGCTGTGAATCACATCACTTCAGCAGCACTTAGAGTCAAACCCCCCTTCATGGCAGGCTGCCTGCTCTGAACTCTTCCTGCTGCAGGAAACATCCCAGCTCCTGTCTCTCTGTAAAACTTGCCTGGAGCAGGAGCAGATAAAGCTCTGCAATGATCTCTCCAGAGCCACAGAATGTGTTGAAGAGAGTAAGAACCATAAGCAGGAAATCAGCCTGCACTGGGAAGGAAACATTTCCTAGCAAAGATTTGTTTTCTAAGCTTCTTGTAGGGGCTGGTATCCAAATCTCTCCTGTCTGACCTTACCAGCACTCGTGCCCTGCCAGGAACAGGATTAGAGCTGGACTGAAGGTAAATTATGAATGTGGGGGCCTGGAGGTGGTGTGGGAATTGCTGATCCCCCCCAGTGCTCCCTGTGACCTGCAGCACTCAGCTAAGCCCCTGACCACAAAGAAGGTATTCAGGGGCCTAAAACTATTTAATTCCCATTGACTGCCTTTCCAAAGGAAATAAATGGCTCCATGAATTTGGGCCTTCAGCCCTCCCATGCAGCAGAGCTCATCTGTGAAATGGAAGTAAAACCACATCCTATTCCATCTGTGCCGTGCAGTGCTAAATCCTGGCAGAGGTGAATGGAGCAGCCCCCAGGAACAGCTGCACACCAGCATGGAGAGCCCTGCATGGAGAGCTGGGGGGCTCCCGGCACATCTCCCTCCTCCCAGAGCCACACCAAGGCAGCCCCTGGGACAGGGAACAGGAGAGAGCAACTGCTGCACCCCAAAGGCTCACGAGGGCTTGCACTGCCCCTTTGTGTCTTTTGGGAACAGCAGCAAAGCCAGGCTCTCCCCTTGCAAACCTCTGCAGTGTGACCGTGCTCACAGGGGTCTGAGGACTGGGGAAGAGATGAGGATCTGACTCCATGTTTCAGAAGGCTTGATTTATTATTTTATGATATATATTACATTAAAACTATACTAAAAGAATAGAAGAAAAGGTTTCATCAGAAGTCTGGCTAAGCTAATAGAAAGAAATGATAACAAAGGCTTGTGTCTGGGACAGAGAGCCCAAGCCAGCTGACTGTGATTGGCCATTAATTAGAAACAACCACATGAGACCAATCCCAGATGCACCTGTTGCATTCCACAGCAGCAGATAATCAATGTTTACATTTTGTTCCTGAGGCCTCCCAGCTTCTCAGGAGGAAAAATCCTAAGGAAGGGATTTTTCATAGGAAGATGTCTGTGACAGTGCAGCCCTTCAGCTTCATCAGGCCAGGCCACCACAGCCAGGGTGTGTTCCCGTGTCCCTTCCCTGCCTCCTGCCAAGCAGGGGCTTCTTGCACATCCCTTATTCTCCCCCAGCTGATGTGCAGGGTGGGAAATGTCTTCTGCATTTTCATCATCCTTAAAGGAAGAGATGAGCATCGCTGCTGTCACTCAGCCACGTCTGGGTACATGGTTTGGCTTTCTCCTGTTCCTCCCTCCCTGCCCTAACACCCACAGCACTTCCCTCCCCACTTCTCCATCCCAATGTTGTACCTCATGTAACGTGGACACTCCTCAGGAAAGGAGTTCAGCACAGAAAATCCAAACCAGCACTTCAAAAGGACACCCAAGTCTGCAGCTTTATTCTGGGGTGAAAATGACCTCAAACCCCTGGACTAAACAAATGCCTGGGGTGAAAAAGATGGAATAAATTAAAGGATATAATTATGGCTGGGAAACGAGAGAAGGAGGTTGCTCAATAGGATGAAAGAGGGATTTGAGGAATAAGAAATGAAAGGAGGTGTCAGCTTGAATCAGCCAGGTTGAAAACTGCTGCTGATTTTGACTGACATACTGAGACTTTCCAATTGCAAACCCTTTCTCTAATAAGCTGCAAATTCACCTCTACACTTTTGCTTTGATCTTAATGCAAATATTTTATAATGGACACATTTAATGATTTTCAGGTGCTTATTGGTTCTATCAGACTTGATACTGGAATCAATCTCCTCTTTTAGAAAGCTCGGGTTAATGGCAAAGTTTATTAAACTGCATGCAGTCATTCAGAGAAGATCAATAGAGACATGATTACAGAGCAACCAGAGGATTAAACATGAGATTTATCACAAAATTAAACTGAATTAAATGTTCTCTGATAGCACTTGAAATGCTGTCGATACCCTTAACTGATAATCTATGCTTTCTGTGTTTACTTAGCAGGCAGCAGGGAAGTCTGACTCGAGGAAATGACTGTAATGTAAAATCTGCAAAGATTTGCTGAGAGCATTAAACCTCACCCAGAAAACCATTATTTCTTCCTGTTAGAGGAGCAAAAGCATTTGGCTTCTTTGCCCATTTCCTCTTTAAGGGAGAGGAGGATGCAGCCCTCTCCCATTTCACACTTTGCAATCTCCTTCCCAGGGCCATTATAGGATGCACAGGACACTGAAGGCTCCTACACAGGGCTACCATGAAATATTTTATGGTTTCCTGCTATGGCAGTTTTTACCTCATTCAGAATTAATTTTGAGTTCTCGATGACCTTATTAAAGCTTATTCCACACACTGAGAAATCTGCAGCCTCTCTGCTTCTCTGCTTAGCCTAGCCACCCCCCAGGTTCTTACACTCACACCTCCTCCTCCTCCTCTCTGATGTTCTCTGCCAAAAGAATTCAACTCCAAAGCATCAAAAAACCCCAATAAAGAAACAAACAACAGAACTCAACAAAAAAACCCAACAAAAAAACCCCCAAAGAAACAAAAACCTACAACCCCCCTTAAAAAAAAAAAAAAAAAAACCAACCCAAAACAAAAAACCAACAACCAAAAAAACCCCAGGTGCACCAGCAACACAGTGCCACTGTCCTAGGAAACAGAAAAGGAAGTTCAGGGGATAAAAATCAGGCCAGTTTTACAGAGAGAATCTAAATTCAGGCACTATTATTTGAGATGAGATGTGCCCCTACAAGGGAACAGGAATTTCCCAGCCCCTGCTGTGCCCTGAGCTCTGTCATCAGAATCACAGAGATATTTCCATCTGCTCTGGGGTTACTTGGCTGGCCTGGCTGCAGGACCAAAACCTCAGCAGGAGAAAAGGGAGAGGAGGGAGGGAGGAGCAGGAGAGCCTGAGTACACAGGAGACCAAATGCAAAGTAATAACTCATCACAACCACAGCTTTGACAAGGTTTGATCCTGGGTCTGTGGGTTTCCAAAATGGTCACAACACACAAATTCATCTGAAGAGTTCCTTTAAAATGCAATGTTTGTGCTCAACAAGCAAGCAGGAGGAGGGATGGCAGCTTCCAGGTATTTTTCCATCACACTTTTCAGAGAAAGTCTGTATCCCACCACAGCCCCCACCAAAAGCTTAACAAACCTTGAGAAAATACCTCAAAGGAAATGTGACCATCCAACAGCAAATAAATTACCCAAAACAAAACCCATCAAAAAAGCCCTCATCAACCATCATGAATTGAATTTTTACTGACTCAGAGGGGCTTAGCTGCTTTCTAAACAGGCTCAGCTATCCCCAGTGTACTTTGCAAAATTCAATCCAGTAATCCAATCCCAGATGCATTATGTGAAATCTTATTTCTCCAAGCTCTAGAAAAGAACAAGCAAAAAGGAAGACTTTAGGAACACTAATTTGCCAATAAATACTCACTGAGCCAATTTTGCCTTTACTGCTTTTTGGAGGAAAATAAAAGGCAAAAAAATCCCAAAACACAAACTGCTGTCCGACTATTACATTCCCCGATTAAAACTTCACTTGTGGATAGAAAAAACACCATGGAGCACATACCCTGAAATTAGCCCAGCATGTGCTGCCCCAATAAACAAATCCTTGGAAACTAGATTAGCATCATTCCCAGTGGGCTTCCACTAGAGAAATCACTGCCAGCTCTGTCCAGAAAGGGAAAATCTCTGTAATATGTAATAAATGGACCAAAATATTTCAGTGTAAATTGTGGCATGTTCCAGCAGAGACCTGTGGCACCCCAAACCATGGCTGGTATATTTTATATGGGTGCCATCCCACAGTGAAGTCCCAGAGTGAGCAGAGGGGCTGAGAGCCCTGAGCTGAGCAGGGACAGAATCATCCTGGTGCTCCATCAGAGGGGACAGCCCAGGTTTATGGGTCCCCATGCATTTATGAGATGTTCCACAGTGACACAGATGGCATCAGGAGCACAGAGTGTGGCATTCACATTCTCTGAACAGAGACGGACATAATTCACTGTCTGTTCAGAATAATCCCAGGATTTTTGCCTAGGGAAGGCAGTGAGAAGCTCAGAGAAGAAACGAAAACAATTCTCACCTCTTTTCACTGCTCTTGTTGTTTGGCACATGTGGAATGTGTTATGGAGATTGTTTGTGAGAGTGATTTGTTAACTGGACTCTGGTGAAGGTTATTTGGATTCATTGGCCAATTGGGTCAAAGCTGTGTCCTGGCTGTTGCAGACAGTCACAGGTTTTTCTTTAGCATCTCTTTAATATAATATAGTATTAGTGTAATATAACATAGCTTAATAAAGCAATTGTTCAGCCCTCTGGAGTCACTGCGTGTTACTGCCTAGATGGGGGTGACCCTGCAGTGACACAGGAGCACTGTCCCCACCCAAAGCAGCAGCTGCTCCATCAGCAGGGCCAGGACCAGGTCAGGAGCTGTAGGTGACATCAAACACCAGCTCTGCCAGCATCCCTGTGCCCTGGCACTGCCCCGTGGGATCCCAACCCATCTCCAGCCAGCAGCCTGCTGCCCTGGCCCTAAAAATAAACATTTCTGCCTTCCTCGTGTTGGCATGCAGAAAGAGGGATGTAAAACCCACTGTGAAGAACACAGTTCCATATCTCAGTGTACAACCTGAAAGGGGGGCTGGAGCCAAGCAGGTGACAGGCAAACAGTGCCAAAAATGGGATTTTTCCAGGCAGTTGTTTCCCTGAACTGCTGCTCTGTTGGAAACAAGGCCATCCCTGCAGCCCTTGCGCATGGAACACACAGCACTGTGCTGAGACCCCATCTCAGTGACCAAAGGCAGCACAGGGGCACAGAGTGGCTCCTGTTTCTGCCTGGGCAGAAGCAGCCTGTGAGAGTCTCATGGTTTAGACAAAAAGTGTTCTAAAAAGTTTATTTTAATTCTTACTACTTTTTTTTTTTTCTTTTAATTACTATGAATAAAATTGTCTTTATACCCTTTTAAACCTGCTTTAGCTTTCTCCAAGAAGGTAAACATTCTAACAAATAAGTACATTAATAATTAACCAACACTAAAACCCACTACACATTAGTTTAAAAAAAAATCTCAAAATTTAAAAAAATCTTAAATTAACAAACCAAAACCACTACAGAGAAACAGCTCTATTAAACTACAGCTGGGCATTCCTAATGGGAGACTCATCCCCACCAAATGTGCTCCTTCTGTCCTGTCCCACAGCTAAGAGATGCTGGACTTGCCTTTTCCCCTTCCTCTGGCCTTTAACCACAGAGATCCAGGGCAGCAGGGAGGTGACAGCCCAGGACATGGAGCTGGAGAGGTTCCTGTGGCACCAAAAATCACCTCCCTCCAAAAGCAGTTGCTGTGTGCTCTGTGTTTTATTAATTTAATGGTCAGGATAATAAATTTGTCAGTAATGACAAAGAAATTCCCTGGAAACTGGAGCACTCAAGTGTCATTGAAGCTCCATCTATTTAGCAAAGAGATGAATGCCTCTTGGTGAGGCTGGCTGTGATTAAGCAGCTGTCACAGCTCCTGCAGCAGCTGCACAGGCACAGGTAGCTCTCAGGGCTCTTCCTCACAGGGATGGGAGGATGATCCTGATGTGAAAGGAAATCAGCAACTGAAAACCCAATTAATGAACTGACACAGAAGTAATGGGTCATTTCTGTAAGGCTGCTGCTCCCATTGACTTGTACAAGCTTCAGTTTTTACAATCAGATTCATTAAAGTTTCACAAACAAAAAATAATAGATTTGGCTCTCTGGCTTGCTGAAGTTATGTTTGAGTGGACTCATACCTTCATGAGGAATAATGAGGTTTTTTTAGAGGAACTTTGAATTTTGAAACTCATTTTTGTTTTTTCCAGGACTGAGACACTGAATCTATTTTAGTAGCTTGATTTCTCAAAACTTCAAGGTGATAAACTGTTTCTGTTACTTTTAGCCCTCTAATTGAGCTGCTCTTTTCATATGTGTACTCTCCTCAGCAGCCACTGAAACTGGAGGAAGTTTTCCAGGGAGTTTCTATGTGCTCTGTTTCCTAACACGCACTGCAAGAGGTTAAGAGAAGAGAATACATAACTTTCTGCTCTCTCACTTTCACAGCTAAAAACTCATGGGAAGTCCCAGTGAAAATGTGGCTGAATAATGGATTGGAGAGCTTGTTGTCCCTGGGTAGGGGATACCAAAGATAACACTTGTTCCATTGAGAGGAAAATGAAATGGCCATGAAGGGTCCTAAAAGAAGGAAGAAATTGAAGCAAGAATGAATCAGCAGAAGACTCTGCCTGTAAAGAACATGGGTGCACCTTGAAATGGTTTGAAAGCCCTTCTCTACATGCAAGATAGAAAAAAAATAAAAGAAAAGAAATATACAATGGGACAGACTTTCAACCTGGAAACAGCAACATTTACACCAGCTGAGAATCTGCTCTAATTAAGGGGAATGTTTCTGTATAAAAGAAAATGAAGCACAAGATGCTCAACCTAAGGCAAGCAAGTTTCAATAGAATATTAACTGGTGAGGGTAAAAATGACAGGGACTACCAAGCATCAGGTGGCACAGAGGGATCACCCAGGGGACAACAAGCAGGAACTTCCTCCTCACTGAATGACTGCACTGAGTCCCCACAGTGCTTACAGCTCACTGAGAAAAGCTTACAGCTGTGTGAGACAACATGATCAGAAATTCTTCCTCTGTGAATCCTAAATATTTACAGCACTGTGCTTGACATTCTGGTTTGCTGAAAACCATCATAAACCCAGAAAATTCTGAAGCAAAGCAGAGCAGTGGTGGAGGAAGCTGTGGGGGAAGGGAGGCCCTTCTCAGAGCATCCCCAGTTGAGCACAAGCACACACTGTACCATTTGGGAGGCAACTTTATGTGCTCTTAGTAGTAGATTAATGAATGTAATTACCTACCATTGTGGCTGTGAATGCTGCAAAACTGTAATTTATAGTGTGCTGTAAAGTTCTAATGTGTTTTTATGTCCATAAGCTGCTTAACCATAATCTAATGCATTTGTACACGAGCACCCTCCTAAGTGGCTCTTGGAGCACGAATCCCTCTCTCTGCTCTGTGTCCTGATCCACCAACCTCTCCTGCTGCCAGCTGAGGAGGAACAGCTGCTAAAGGGATGGATGAGTTTAAATCCAGTGGCAAGAACTTCTTTTTTTCCTTCCTTCCTGGCTGGCCAGAGCTGCAGTGTGGTACAGAGAGGAGACAGCACATGGGGGTGTTTATTGTATTTGTGGGGTGCCACAATGAAGGAAGAAATGAATAATCTGACTCTATGTCCTCAGAAGGATAATTTATTATTTATGAGATAAATAATATCATAAATATAACTATATATATTAAAGAGTATATATTCTCTATTATATAATAGAGTATATATTATATACTCTTTAATATATATATGATATTTTTATATACTATAATATATTAAAGAGTACATAATATATTAATTAAAGAGTAGTAAATATATTAGAGAACTAAACTAAACTATACTATACTAAAGAATACAGGAAGGATACTTACAGAATGCTAAAAAGATAATAATGAAAACTCCTGACTCTTTCCAGAGTCCTGACACAGCTTGGCCCTGATTGGCCAAAGAGTGAAAACAACTCACAGCAGAATGCAATGGAACAATCACCTGTGGGTAAACAATCTCCAAACACATTCCACATGAGCACAGCACAGGAGAAGCAAATGAGATAAGAATTGTTTTCCTTTTCTCTGAGGCTTCTCAGCTTCCCAGGAGAGAAATCCTGGGAGAAGGGATTTTCCAGAGAATGTGAATGCCCCAGGTGGGGGTCCCTGTGAGGGGTGGGATGGAACACAGACCCTCGGTGTGATGGAGAGCCAGGACTCAGCCCCACCTCCCTCCTGCCCCTCATCCTGCCCAGCCAGGACACCTGGGAGATCCTGGGATAGCACTCACAGAACTGTCTCACACAAAACCCTTCCCCTTCTCACAGTCCCAGCTGCCCTGCTCTTCCTGCTGCAGGACCTGTGGTCACTTCAGTCCTTCTCTGCTCCAAGGGGAGGGATGGGCCAGGACTCCTGAAGTATGTGCTTATTGTTGCCACTAACTAATTTAGGCAAACCATTTAACTTCTTTATGCCCTTGCTTAACCATCTGTAAAATGGGACTAATAATAAACCTCAGAGGGATTTAGTTAGACTTAATTAAATGGTTTGTAAAGTGCTTTGAGATCCTCAGGAGAAATGTGTTGTGCAAGTGCAAATTATTATTACTGTTACAGTGCTTTCTACTTTCAACACAGTTAAATATTAATGATCCAGTTCTCCTAATGCCCAATGATACAACTTTCCTGAACAGTCATTTTCTCAACTAAAAAGACACAGGACCTGGTAGTAGAACATCAAAAAACTTTCTTTGTTTTTCATTCATAAGTAGTCTGAAACAGCAGATAAGAGTAAATTATAATTAAATTAGTATGTATCAAACCAAAGATGGGGATCCCAAATGCCTGTGCTGCACATGCAGTCAGATCAGAGGCACACCAATGCCAATTAAATCACCAAATCAGTGCTTCTATCACACACTGCCAGAGACCCAGGGAGGAAATCAGCATCAATGCTGATATCTAATAAATGCCTTTGCTGGTTAAAGAGGTGCCATGGCATGAGTGAGGTGATTAACATTCAATTAACAGCCCCACGGTGGCAGAGGAACATCAATGCCCTGTTGGTGAGAGTGTTACAGCTCCAGGGGCCAGGGCAGAGAACATCCTGGATTTTCAATAAGGTTTGTCTATTGTGATCCCACAAAAACGATCTGAAAGTTGCCTGCAGGCAAAAAAACAATCAGCCATGATTCCTCCTCTTTTGTCAGCTTCTCCCAGGCCAACTTAAAAGGAGAAAAATGAAAAAAAATTGACTGGTGATCCAGGTCTGAGGAGCTGGGTGAATGTGAGCTGGTTTGCAAAGACTCTGAGCTCTTCCACCCGCAGCAAACTCAGCCACAGGAGCAGAAGTGAAAAAAAAAATACAAATACTTCCTCCCTAAAATGTTTAGGATATAAAATCACAAAACAAACAGTAACTGTAACCACTCCAACTAAAGAGAAATCCAAAAACACTGAATGAAGTACAGCAAGCAGTAAAAACTGCAAAACCTCATCCACTACTAAACATTTCAAACCAAAACTTAGGTTCTCTAGATTCTATTAAAGAAAAACACAGCTTTAAACTCACCACAAAAATTCAACAAAATCTTTAAATAAAGTAATGTGAGCCATCTAATCATGCCAAGCTCATCAGTATAATCCTAATTTATCTTTTTTGTTTGCAGTTTTAGGGGAGACTCCACAGCTTCATGGTCTAATCAAAGACTGAATTCTCCCCTCCCCAGGACGTGGCAGAATCTGCTAAAAGTGAACCCAAATCACCCCTGACAAGTGTTTTCTTAGTATTTTTCAGTATTTACTTAAAATATTGTAGTGGGTTTTGTTCTCTAATTTGAGATTTTGATAATTTTGGATTTTTTTCAGCTAATTATTACTGAGTGTGATGGGTTTCAGTGCTGGTTAATCATTATATACTCACTTCTTGGTGTGAGGTAGGATTAGGAAAAAGGCAAAGTAGGCTCAAAACTTTAAAAAGGTATAAAGAAAAAATATTAACAGTAACTAAAAGAAAGAGTAATAAGAATTAAAACAAAAGTTTTAGAATTTTTCTCTTCTCCTTACAGCTTTTCTTTTCTCACTGACAATGTAATGAAACAAAACCTAAAATTTTAGTCCATTTACTACATCCAAAATAGTTTTTTCTACTAATAATATATCAGAAGCCAAATCAAATATTAAAGAAATAAAAGCAATTCCAAATGTGAAGGTATTAAGTTTCCACACACAACCTTAGGTGGTCTCCACTTGGAACTGTGGTGTGGTGTGATTTTTAATTATGCAGTGAACTCTGCTATTTCTATTTGATCTTCAATAATAATGACATAACAAAGATACATAATCTATTGATAATTAAGTCAAACGTTTTTGCCATCCTTATGTACTACAAAGTGAGCCTATCTAAAGAAAGCTGATTAAAAAGCACTTCTAATTTACTTATATTAAAGATCCTAGAAATAATTATAAGAGCAAAGAAAAAAAGAAAAGCCAAGGAAAAAAGAAACCACAAAAAAAAAAAAATAAGAATCATCATCATGCCAGATGAAAAATCCCCTTTGCACTGAACACCAGAATATAAGGATACAAATACAAATAAGGATACAGCAGGTAGGAATGTAGCAAATAGAAATGTGTGGTTTTGAATCATGAAGTCTTTATTTCATCTAGCACAAACTCATCTCATTATTCCCTGCAACAGAAGAAACCACAGCAAAGACTTTTAGAGGCCTGGGCCAGCACCAGGACTGAAACTCTGCAAACTGTTCTCATCCTGCTCCTACACCATGGGCCAAAAAAGATTCTCACTTTGGTTTTTTGTACCTCCCTCGTGGATCAGGCAGGTCACACCTGCTCTGCAGAGATGCTGCCCATGGTACCCTCAGCCCACCTGGAATCTCAGACTCCCTGTGCACAAAAACCCAAAATATCCACCTGGAATCTCAGATTCCCTGTGTACAAAAACCCAAAATATCCACCTGGAATCTCAGATTCCCTGTGCACACAAAGCCAAAATATCCACCTGGAACCTCGGACTCCCTGTGTACAAATATCTAAAATATCCACCTGGAATCTCAGACTCCCTGTGCACACAAAGCCAAAATATCTACCTGGAATCTCAGCCTCCCTGTGCACAAAACGCCAAAATATCCACCTGGAATCTCAGACTCCTTGTGCACAAAAATCCAAAATATCAACCTGGAACCTCGGACTCCCTGTGTACAAAAACCCAAAATATCCACCTGGAATCTCAGACTCCCTGTGCACAGAAATCCAAAATATCCTCCAGAGTGGGATCAGGTAACCATGAACACTTACACAATGCCAAGCTTCCAGAAAAGCATCCTTGAGAAAGGATTTTCCCAGCTTTCTGCAAACAAGCTCAAGGTGACCTGTGTGAATTTTGGATGCTTTCATAGCCAGGCAGAAGGGCTGTCACCACACCACAAGGTCCATCAGTGATGTCCTTTGGCTCCAAAGCAGAGTGGCTGAGCCAGAACTTGCCCTGAGGGATAATCCTTAAAAAAAAACAGCTTTGAAACACAAACCAGGCAACCTGATGCCAGGGGTGCAGCAGATGAAGGACCTGGGTGCCCTGTGGGGAGGCAGGAGCTGCTGGCACACAGGGAAGGGATGAGGCTTCTCAAGGAACCACTGCAACTCCCCCACTGTCACAGACACCTTTTCATGTAAAATCCTTCCTTTGGGATTTTTTCCTCCTGAGAAGCTGGGAGGCCTCAGGAACAAAATGTAAACATTGATTATCTGCTGCTGTGGAATGCAACAGGTGCATCTGGGATTGGTCTCATGTGGTTGTTTCTAATTAATGGCCAACCACAGCCCAGCTGGCTCGGACACAGAGCCGGAGTCACAAGCCTTTGTTATCATTCTTTGCTATTCTATTCTTAGCCAGCTTTCTGAGATGAAACCTTTTCTTCTATTCTTTTAGTGTAGTTTTAATGTAATATATATCTTAAAATAACAAATCAAGCCTTCTGTAACATGGAGTCAGATCCTCATCTCTTCCCTCATCCTCAGACCCCTGTGAACACCATCACACCCCACTGTTTATAAACCTCCTCCCCTCGAGCACATTTCACACAGGCAAGCCTGTGTGCCATCAGTGAGGAAAAGAAGAGTTGTGGCAATTTTATGTTAGTCGTAATTTCAAACCCATCAACTTCAACATAAGGATTTCTATCTGTTTCAATATTTAATTTATTTTTGCCTTCTAGTGTTCCTGAATTAGGGAGATGTTTTATTGCTCTGGTTGACATTTTTATGAAAACTGAAACTAGGCTTCATTTTTTAAGTGAAATTTCTCCACTTGAACAGCTAATTAGTGCCTGTGCTCACACTGGGGATGCAGGTGCAAAAACACAGACAGACCTACACACACACACAGACTGCCTGGGTGGAAAGATTAATATCCTTTTGAGAATTTGGACATCCTGTACCTTTGTCACTACAGAAAATTGCAAGATTTTCATATTTTCCTACTGCTCCACAATTAAACCTCCATCCATGACTGGACACTGCAATCCCTGAGTCTGCATTTTTTCCTGAACAAGGATTAAAGCAGCACTTAACTCCATAGACTGGCTGCCAGTTATTACAGTAATACAATCCATCTTTGCTCCCTCTTGTTTTAAAGCAGAGGTAAGTGCTCTGGCAGCCTTGAGCTCCTTTTTTTGCCTTCACCAGCTGATTATTTTCAGGATGGAAATGCTGGCCTCAGTGGGTACCTGCAAACAGCCTGCCTGCCTGTAATGATGATCTACCTGTCTGCTGCTTCCAGGCCACCTGTTTGCAGCCTCCCTGGAAGCCTCACAGATAGATAAAAAGCTTCCAATATTTTCTCCACATAAACTGCAAGCCATCCATCAAGTTGTTTACATCACACCAAGATCTATGCACCTTTATCATTAGAGGAGCCTGTCTCCAGGAATGGGATGAACACACAGACATCATAAATCTCCCCTTTTACAAGGGGACTGCATGATTTTGTTGAAGGAAATGCACCCAGCAGCATCCCAGCATCAGCCATTAAGGGAGTTCGGAACAACAGAAGGACACAAAGGCAGAATGATTTTAAAACTGTTGCCTGTGGTGTTTTTGGGGTCCCCTGTTATAGGGAGGAAATGATGAATCTGACTCCATGTTCTTAGAAGGCTAATTTATATTATATTATATTATATTATATTATATTATATTATATTATATTATATTATATTATATTATATTATATTATATTATATTATATTATATTATATTATATTATATTATATTATATTATATCATACTATATTATACTATATTATACTATATTACTATAAAATAGATATATAAAAACTATACTAAAATATAAACTACACTAAAATATATATAAAGCTGTACTAACTGTATATACTATACTATATATATAACTAAACTATACTAAAATATATATATAAAACTATACTAAAGAATAGAGCAAGGATGCAGAAAGAAAGTAGAAGATAATAATTAAAAACTCGTGGCTCTCTCCTCAGAGTCTGACACAGCCTGACTGTGATTGGTAATTAAATTAAAACAATTCACCTGTTGGATAAACAATCTCCAACCACATTCCAAAGCAGCAAAACACAGGAGAACCAAATGAGATAAGAATTGTTTTCCTTTTTCCCTGAGGCTTCTCAGCTTCCCAGGAGAGAAATCCTGGGCAAAGGGATTTGTCAGAAAATATGATGGTGACAGTCACCTTGTTCTTCTAAAGTTCTCCTAAGCTTTCTGATGTTTACATTTTTGTAATGGAGTTCTCAAGCACTTTTCATGTAAATAATGATTGTTTTGCATTCCTTTCTGGAAGAGGAGAGAATTGATGGGCTGTTAGTTTAACCAGTGTGGTTGGAGAGGTGGCAATTCCATCCTCCAATCCATGGTCACTTTTGGAATTCTGTAAATATCCAGGTCTGGAAATAACCATGCCTTTTTTGCCTTGGACATCTCAGCATGTGAGTGTCGTTCATTTCCTGATCTGTTGTGACATAAAACACAACCAGAATGCTCAGAGAGGACACGGTGGGTTCCACAGCAGTGCTGCTTTGCTTGTGCCATCCCACAAGGACTCTTAAGGCCAGGCAGCTCCTTCCAAGGTTTTGTACCACCTCCAAACCTGCCTGGCTGTGGATGTTTCCTGTGAACACAGCCAGGGCTTTGCAATTGCAACCTCACAGCAATTGACATTCTTCTGCAGTTGCAGTAAACACGATCTGTCAAACTGCGGAACGTGCCCAGGCTCTGAAGGATCAGGCACAGCAGCTCTGTCCTCAGGCAGAGATGTCACCTGTCCAGCCAGCCCCTGTCACCAGGAGACACCTGAGACAGCACTGGGAAGGGAAATGTTCATCCCTGTGGTGGGCATGGATGAGCACAGCTCTGCAGGAATACCCCTTTGTGCAAACCCAGGGCACCACAGGGGATATTTCTGTGTCTGCTCTGGGGTGCCCTGACCCCCAGGGGAGCACTGACTTTGACCCTCCTTCATGGAGAAAGTTTCCTAAACTCCAGAATAGACCGGAATCCACAGAAGTGTGAAATAGATTATAGAGAGTAGTGTAGGTGTTATCACTTAGTGAGAAATTTAGGTTTTGGGATTTTTAGTATGTTGTGGATGGGAGCAAGATGGAGGGCACAGGGTGTCATCCTGGGCTTCTTGTTCATGCTTCTTCTTCCTCCTTCTCCATGGGTTTGGGTGGCATTTTGTAATTTTGGGTGGAAAAGTCCCACTGTGGGCTCTTTGGGTTAAAAGGGGAAATAATCCAGGTGTCAGTTCCTAATTGGATAGTTTAGCTTTAAAAGCCCTTGTACCAAGAGATTGTTGGCCATTTTGTGCCTTCTAATGCAAAGCTGCTGAACTCATGGTAGTGAGACTGTTTTACTGACAAGAAATAATAAACACCTGAGTCTGAACATGAACTGCTGTCTCAAGTGCCTTTAATCCAGACCCAGAGAAACCACAACTGGTCCCCCCACATGCTTTCACCACAAAGCTGCTCTGACATCAGGCCAGGCTGTACCTGGGGATTCTCCTGGGGCACAGACCCACAGGGACTCAGCAGCTCTGCCCCAAACATCCCCCAAGGGAATGGAGTAGGAAGAAGAACCCGGGAAAATCATCAGCAGCACCTCAAAAAGCTGTCAGAAAAGGAGGGGGCAGGTGTGAGGGGACTGAAAGACAGCTCATGTGTGAATCAAGTCTGAATGACACCCCAAATGCAAAAAAAAATCCATGCTGTGATCTGCTCAGGGTGGGGAAGAAAAGAAGTCTCCCTCCAGTGAGACAAGTATCCCAAAGGGACCTCCCGTGGATTTGCTTTGAAAACTGCTTTCCTGTTTATCTGCCAAAACAAATAAGGACAGTCAGAGTTTGCTGCTGTAAACATCTTTCCTCTTCTTGAGACAAATTCTCTCACAGAGTAATAATTTCTTTTTAATTGCTGCATTTAGACAAAATAAACCACTTGAGAAGAAGAGGACATGAAAAAAACCCAACAAATTTGAAGTGAAGTCTGGACCTTCACTTGAGCTACAGAATTAAAAGCAGATTAGAGTTGGTGTGCAGAGTTATTAGAGTAATACATGAACTTCCAAAGACAACCAGAGCAGGATTTGCTGTGTCCCTGCAGTGTCCCTGTGCTGTGACCCGCCCTGTGCAGGGACCATGGGCTGGGATTGGGCTCATTTTCACACCTAGGGCTCTGTAACAGAGAACTACAGATCCCAAACCTCACAGAAGTTCCACCACTAGATGGGAATAGGTGCAATTGCTGACCTTAGAAGGCTGAAATGCAATAAATGACTGCTTAGCCCACTGAAAAATAAACCAAAAACAAGATCTTTCCCCCCCACCTTTTAAAATTCAACTACATATAAAATTACAGCATTTGCTATTTCAGCAGGGATGTTTTTAGCCACAAGAAGCTGAAGATACAAGAAAGGATTTCAGGGAGACGTAACAGCTTTTATGAGAGCCACTGACATGTGGGGAAGAAGAGAGGAGCTTCTGGGCACACACAGCCCCGTAGGCTGGGGCATCTCAAGGCTGCTGAGTTTCCCCAGATGCCAAATAAAGGATCAGTCAAATGTGATGGGCAGCCAGATGAGAACAGAGAAAGACATCTCTTCCAGTTCCATTTCCTTTTCCTTTCAAAAGCAAGCCATGTCCTGAGCAGCACAGAGAATAACCCCCAGCAGGTAACCCTGCCCTTGAAAGCATCTCTGGCACTTCCCAAGCCTCTCACTGGAACGGTGATAAGCAGAATGATAAAGCCCAAACGCACAAATGTCAATGAAAGGCAGCTCAGGGAAGAGGATAAGGCTTTCTGTCAAAGTGCTTCCCTTTCTTCCCTTTATCAGCTGCTCTGCCCCATGCTCAGTTTGTTCCTGAATGTGCACAGCACCAAACAGGCAGGGAGGGAGAGGAATCATTGGCAGAGAGGCACAGGAATCATTCCTATCAGTGACAAACTCCAAGATCATTGATTGCCTCTCTCTACAGGCTGTGTGGAAACCAGCTGGAAGAGCTAAGGAAGAAACGGAATTCTGGTGTTAGAAAAACAAGTTCTAATGAGATGCACCTAAGGACTCATCTCTGATAAGCCATTTGTGGATAGACAAGCCCAAACTGAGTTTTGTGTTTGCAGGAAAACATGAAAAATTCAGTTTCACTAGAGACCATTCTGGCCAGTTTGACACACTGGTAACAGTCAGGGTTTTATGAGGTCCCTGTGCTCGACAGCTCTGTGCTGGCATCTGAGGTTACAAATTGCCTCTCTTGATTCTACAGGGCTATGGGTTTTTGTGGCATTGACATTTTCCTTTCAAGCATATCAGTTCTTCCTTCATTTCAAATGCTGGTTGCTCATTTTATCTGCCCTTTAAGTGTTTAAAAAGATTCAAACTGGATTAAGAAAAAAAAAAAATCAAACCCAAAGCCCCACAGTCTTCTGGATTTATGTGTTTTTCTGATGTGTTTGCCATGCTGTAACCAATCAGATAAGCTCCTTAGTTCCCTCCAGTGATGGATTATTGAGTTTTTATTTATGTTTCTCCTTGTTTAGCCTCCCAAGCACCAATACACTTGTACCAATGTCTCAGCTTCGACTCCCATTAAGGAAAGAAAGAGCCGGCAAATGTGATCAGCCTTGGAGATTTTCCAGAGGCAGCGTGCTCCTGAGCCCTGTCCTCTGCTCTCAGTGCATTTGGCACTGGCTCTGCTCCCTTCCCAGCCCTGCTCCCCAGCATGGGCTCAATGCAGCCTGCAGATCACTCACTGCATTTCACACCCACTTGCAGACATCTGACAGACAGGAGGGCAATAAAGAAAAACAGCGCTGAGCAATGAAGGTCAAAGAGAAGTTCAAGACTGACAAAGGCTGTGATCTCCACCTCCCCAGTGCTGTACAAAGTGTCCCTCCTGATCTTCACTTACTGAGCTTTTCTTTCCCTTCCCAGGGCAGTAAAGCACTTTTAGCCTAATGGTCTGCTTCAAAATCCACACACTGTGGGTTTCTTCTCATGGGAGGATTCCAACTCTCATACTTAAAGTCAATCTTAATATACTTATCTATTTTAATTGCTACAGAATTGTTCTCCAAAGCACAAACTCACTGTGGAAGTCTGAAGATATCTGAGGTGATAACAGAATGATGATCTCCTTCCAGGTAAGGGTCAGTTCCCTTGCCAAAAAATTTAGCTTTGCAGAAGGGTGGAGAATTAATTGCTGAACAGCTCTTGGCACCAATTAAACCTTTCTTGTACCCAGGAGCAGTCTGAGCTGCCATCAAGCAACCTGGACTGATCCTCAGCCAGAGCTCGTTGAGATTTTCCCTACCTGAGGAGCACATTCCATCAATATAAAGTCTGAAAAGTTCAATTGGAAATGCTGATTTATCTTCTGGGGGTTCATTCCTGGTACAAGTTAGCTCACCTATGGCTGAGTTGGGAATTTTCCCCACATCAGATAAGAAAACAGTCAGAGCAATGTGTAGGGAGCAGGACTCCTCCTGAGCTGGAAAGCACTGACTTTGCCTGCACAGAAAAAACAGAAAATGCCCACAGAGTGAACCCTGCTGGAATTCAAGGTTAGAATTCAAGGAGAATTCAATTCCCTCACAGCTCTGCAGTGCAGGGCAGATGGATGACGAAGCCAAGCCTGGCCCAGGCTGTGCCCTGTGGCAGTGACACTGCCCAGCACACACCTGCACACGAGCTGTGCCAGCCTCACCACCTGGTGCCACCACAAAACCTGGGCTCTTCTCCCTGCTGGGGGCTGGGACCAAACCATGAGCAGCAGTTTGCTGTCCCTGTACAGGCCTGTCCTCTCCTGCCCTCTGCAGTGTTCATTTCATTATGGAGCAGTACCTATGGTTATGTTTTGTCACATTCATCATCAGGGTGTCACTGAGCTCAGCTCAGCACTGACAGGCCCCCAAAAGAAAGCAAAAACCAATTTTAACAGAATTTTGCATGTCCCCTGCTATATAAAGAGTGGGATAAAACTGCAGAGCTCCATCCTAGGGATTCATCACTGCACAACAACCAGAGATTCCTGACACAACTGCTGGCTGGAACCCACCAAGACAAACACAACATTTTCACCATCCTAACACCTGCTGAATGCATCGCAGACACCTTACAAGGCTCACAGGAAACATGCCTAATGCCAACATCCCTGCTATGACAAGCCACTTGATTTCTCCAATTCAGAGTGCTCCCAAGTGGTGAGGAACATCTGTGAAGAACAAACATTAAGGAGATATTACACAATCAGCAAAAAATCCATTTCCTCTCCAGTGCATGGGATTGCACTACACATTTCACAGAATTAGTTTACCATAGAAGACAGCAAATCAACTATAAACCAACTTGTTTACATGGCCCATGTGGGACTGAGAGAAGAGCTCTCAGTTCCAATCCTTCAATCAGATGCACACATGATCAAAGCAAGGCTCCTGTGGCTTGGGGGCAGGTAAAACACCCTTGCTCTTAGGGAAACTGCACATTTACAGTAAAAAAGAATGAAACACACAGAGAATTCACTCATCCTCACAAAGCAAACTCCTCTCTCAAACTTCTCCACATCCCTAGGATACTTTAACCCTTTAATCCACCACCTAACCATAACCAACTTCCTCAATGGAGGACAAACCATTGCCTCCCACCTAACTGACCTCTCCTGATACAAAATGCTAGGCCCAGCAGGACCAGCCAACCTGCAACTAACAGCAACCAAGGCTGCCACCACCCTCCACTCTGGCCTAATCAAAGCTTACTTTGGATCATTCCCTTTTTCCATCCTCATCATTTCCTCTCCAGCGCATGGGATTGCACTGCACATTTCACAGAATCAGTTTACTACAGAAGACAGCAAATCAACTATAAACCAACTTGTTTACATGGCCCATGTGGCACTGAAAGAAGAGCTCTCAGTTCCAGTCTTTCAATCAGATGCACACATGATCAAAGCAAGATTTCTGTGGCTTGGGGGCAGGTAAAATACCTCGTTCTTATGGAAACTGCACATTTACAGTAAAAAACAACGAAACACACAGAGAAGTCCCTTTGATTTTTGCACACTCCTGAATTCAGTCACTGTGGGTGGTGCCCAGCTGTCACACACAGGTCAGTTTTGGGGCTGGATGGACAGTCCAGCACTGCAGCCCTTGGTACAGCACACAGAGCAGCAGCAATGACCAGCCAGTGCATCTGCTCCCACCTCTGGTACTTGTTTCCATCCTACAGAAATGTTAAGGCAAGCTTATTCCAAAGCAGAAAATCAGTTAAAGGCCAGAGGAAAAATGAACCCTGTTCCTCTTAACACTGAACTTGTCACTTCCCAGTGAGGACTAAGAGCAGTGTCTCAATGTCTGCAGCTGGATTCCAGCTCAATCACTGACATTTCAGGATTGACTGATGCCTGCTTGCAGTCTTGGATCACAGGGGAAGAGCAAGAAGGGAGCAAGGCAAGCAAACTGTTACTACCAAAAACATGCAAAACATCTGAGTTGTTCACTTGTATGAGGATTGTTTTTTCTTGAAAAGCCAAGAATGCAAGTCCCAGTTAAGAAATCCAAATACCTTGGATGACTGAGCCTGAAAATCATTCAGATATTAGTTATTATTATGTAGTACAGGCTGAGACAACTGTATTTAGTGCTCACAACAGCCAACAAACTGAGGAAAGTCACCATAGAGAGGGGAGAAGGGAATGACTGGATGGACACGTGTGTGAGTTAGTTTGTATTCAGCCATGTCAGCTCTCTTTGCACAACAGAGAGAAGTGAGTTTTAGGAGCAAAATGAACCATGAAAGGTGGCAGGTTTGTCTCTAGTGGCCACAAGGGACCAGCAATTCAAAGGTGTGAACATGACCTTGTCATCAACAGCTATTAAGCAGACAAATGCAGCTACAGGTTTATCAAAACAGAGACACTGGCCTACATGTCCCCTGGCAGCAGCACTGAACTCCTCTTAAATAACCTTTTGTTGAAGATTTGGGAAAACCTGTTAGTACATTACACCTTGCAGTGCTTTAAGGAGGGCTTTTGTTTCAAGTGACACTTCTTGCCTTCCCCTTCAGCTGTGCACAGTTTTTACAAGGAATCCCAAAGGTGTTGCAGGGTTGGGATCAGTGGCTGACATGTTCCAGGGGACACAGCTGGAATTCAGGTGAGAGCAGCTGGAACTGCTGCACTTGCACCACTGGATCAGTCTGAACTTACAATCTCCAAGACAATATCAAAACATGATGTAAGGCTCAGAAAATAACAAAATGAGAGAAAATGTGGCATCCACCCTTTCTAACAACCACATTTCTGCCCAGCACATGCTCTCACCAGCCACACACAGACCCTGGGGTGCAGGGACATGTCCTACCTACATCACACCAGGTTTTCACTGTTTCTCCCATTCCAGGCTCACAGTGACACTGCAAGAGCCAGAGGGGAGACTCTTATTAAGCAGAAATCAAAAAGAAGCAGCAAAATTAAAAAAGAAAACTTTTAAACTGTAAATCAGCACTGGATGGTGAGCAGCTGATGCTTGGGCTTCCTCCTTCCCTCCAACATGTTTGAGATGTGCCCCAGGAGCAACACAATACTGAAAGGCTATTGCAGCTTCTGGAAGACACTGAGCATGGGTGGTCTGCAGACAGCTTCCCATCTTTCTTTCTCATTTTTTTTTAAACTCCTCTCCACAGTTTTTAATGACCTGAAAAGGGCAAGATAGGCAGAGCCATCCTACTCCTCCTGCCCATAAATTATGTGCACTTTCCAGTGTAGCACTGGGTTGGTGATTGTTTTCTAATCTCTCTTTTCATTAAGACCAGAGTGGTCTCACAAATACTGGAGTGTGTGAGTAGGCCTGACCATGCAACCAGGGCAGCTTTCCTCCCACCATCTCCATGAGGGAATTGAGAGCAGATCCCTGTTAGCCAGGACAGGCCAGAACCCCAACTTCTGCTCAGCCACAGTCAGAATGGAATCCAACACTGGAAACTGGAAGGATTTTCATGCTGGTTCAAAAGAAAGTTAAATCCAGTATAGTTCTCTGCTTTCCTTCATTTCTCAACATGCATGTGGTCATGCCCATGGATTCAATGCATATCTGTTACAAAGCAGATCAGCTGCACAGCCCCTTTCTTCCCTCTCTCTTCTGCTTCCAGGCAGAAAATTAAAGATTGGAGGGTTCACAGTCTATACTAAAACCACTGGCTCAGATGATGAGGGAATCACTTCTTTTGGAGGATTAACCTGGAATAGATGGCAAAGGAATGCAATTACTTTTTTGCTTTCAGTGGCATTAAGCACAAAGAGTACCCTCAGTTTAGGAAACTTGGCAGTATCAAAACTCAGTTGATGATAAAGATAATTAAGAAAAACGATAACACGAGACCAGCTTCCACAGAAATGTGCAGCTGTGCAAAGAGAAGCCTAAAGCTGCTGTGATCAGCTCAGGAGGCAGCGATGGGGCCATCTCCACCCTGCACTGCTGGCACAGGAGCTGAGGTAAAATGGAAAAGTGTGGCGTCCTTGCACAGAAAACACAGAAAAACATATCCCAATATGGGAGGGGGTTTCAGTCATGAGCTCAGAGAAAAGCCATGAAACTGAGAACAAGGAGGATGAGCTGGGTGTCAAGTGTGCACCTCATTGAAGGAAGAGGAAGGTAAAAGCAAGGACAGGTTACAGATGCACAGGGAATTGAAGATGAACAGAAAATAGAATTACTGGAGAAACAAAAAATCATGTATAAAAATATGTGATGAACACAGAGGAACTGTAAGTCACTTCAGGAGGCTGAGAATGGCTTAGCACCTTTCTAGAGGAAACACAAACCTCCACTTGCTTACACAAATTACAAA
Source organism: Melospiza melodia melodia (assembly GCF_035770615.1). Taxonomy (NCBI): domain Eukaryota; kingdom Metazoa; phylum Chordata; class Aves; order Passeriformes; family Passerellidae; genus Melospiza; species Melospiza melodia. The sequence goes on from NC_086214.1 coordinate 5,108,425, forward strand.
CCTCTACCTCTTACACAAATTTCAGGCAGATTGACAAGCTGAGAAGAAGAAGGACAGCACCTCCCAGAGCTCCCCAGGCTCAGAGCTGTCTCACAACCCTGCACAACAGGAGCAAACTCCTTGGAGTAAAACCCTTTCAGAAGTTTTCCCCCAAATTTGCCCTGAACCAGGACAGCTTTCATTCCACCATCTCCATGAAGCAGCTGAGACCAGACCCCTGTCAGCCACAAGGCAGGAGTTTTCCTTCGTTTTCCCAGAAGTGGGTCATTAAGTGCTTTCCTCCTTAGTGAATCCCAGCTGGAAGCACTCACACATCCTTGCTCTGTGAAGCCTCTGCTTTTAGATTTCACCAGCCATGAAACTGCTGTGTCCAACACTCTCCCTTCACCACAGGCCGAAGTGTCATCCCAGCAGAAAAGGATTTGCCCCATGTGGTGGCACAAAACTTTATCATCATCCCTTTTGTGGGATGCTAAAGGGATCTGTGGGATCACAGACCTGATGAAAGGGCAGCACCCAGTTAACACACTTCCTACTATGCTTTTAGCCAATTCTAGAGGGGAAAAAATGGCATTTTTAAGCTCTGGCATTCTTACTTGACAAACTATTTGCAGATATGGCAATATATATATATATATATATCACTGCCTTGCTATGAACATCATGTAAGGATTCACTTTCTAACTCAATGTATGAGCAGATTTTCAGCTCCCAAATTCAGTTTGCTGTTCCTCACATACAGACTTACTAGATTTCCTTTCTTTCCTGCATTCAACCCCATGAAATTTGCAGTACTTTAAAGCACCAGCACTTATTATTAAATTTTAAGTATATGGTAACTAGAGATGTATAAAAGAGAGTTTTACAGAGTCCCTCTAAAACAAAGCACTACATTTTTGTATGCCATCTGATAACTATGAGAACCATCAAGCATTTAAGCCTTGGCTGTAATTTCAGAAGAGCTACATATAAAACCTTATTTACAACTGGGTCTTTCCTTTTTCTTTCCCCACTGAGTAATCCTGGTCTGTTTAGTCCTTAGAGGGGCTATGCATGAGAGACAGCATTGAAAATGCATTATTTCAAAAAGAAATACTATTATATATATATATATATATATATGTGTGTGTGTGTGTGTGTGTGTGTGTGTTATATATAATATATTTTATATATTATAAAATTATATTATATTTTTATATATTATATATATTTTATATATTTTTACATATGTATTATATATATTATGTTTTATACACACACACACACCCCCCTATTTTTATTTATATATATATACAAAAAAAAACCCCATAGGCCATAAGTCTATACTCATTCATACCATTATTCCTGCCAGGCAAAACCCGAAAAAGGTTTTGAAATGAAATATGTATTTTCATACAAATCACTGGAAAAGAGACCAGAGTCACAACATTGCCTAGTGCAGGATCCAAAAAGGGACCTTGTCAGAGTAATCATTTCACAACATGGACCTGTGTGTAAACTACTAACAATGGGAGTTTTTAACACTGGTTAATTTACTATGAAAAGTGTATTTAACTTTACTATATTTCGTATAGAATATAGTATTATACTGTATTTTCTACAGAAAGTGTATTTACCTTGCTGTCTCTGGTGCATCATTAGAAGGCACCATCCAGCTTCAAGTGCTGTGTCTGATTTCAGAGATCCCAGGCTACAAGTGATTTGAGTATTAGTGATAGACACACACCCCTCGTGACTTGGGGATGTTTAGTGACCCCCATTTCGACCATCAGCTCATAAGCTCAGCACCAGAAGCACAAACTTGCAACTTAAACTGGAAAAAAACCACTTTTTGGACAAGGAATCACAACAGCCCAACTCTCCACACACCGAAGCAGCACAGAAAGTGAAGAACACAAAAGCTGAAGCTGAGGCACCACGAGCAGCTGCTCTGCACGGAGGCACCGCTCAGCAGCAGCAGCAGCGCTGTGCAGGGTGGGGAGAGGCACCCCCTGTAAATGTCACTGGGTTTCTAAAGGTTAAGCAAGCATCTTGAGAAAGGCCTTTGTGCTCCTGTGCTCCACCTCACTGCAGGCTGATAAAGGATTATTGAAAAAGGGGGGAAAAAAAAAGCCTGCAAACAGATAAAAAGCTCACGGGTTGGTGTTGAACAATTGAATTTTTCCTTGCCTAGCTACACTAGTAGATTACCAATGGCAGATTTACCACTATTAATTATTAGAGCAAAGTATTAGAGACTGTTTTGCTTAATTAATGGAGTCATCTATAGATAAGTGTTAATTCATATACATAACTGTTTTTTAAATCTATGGCAGCTTCCCTTGGAGTGCCCTCTGAAACATCTGCCCTGGAGGTCAGAATTAGTGGAGTGACCAGCAGTTCAGTGAGTCAGGCTGGAAACAAGCCCCAAAACTTGGTGAGAGCTCTGTGCTGTACCACGAGCTCTGTTACTGCTGTTATTTGAAGGGAAACAGACTGGCAAAGCAAGAACCAAGAACCAATGAAGCCAAGGAAGGACAGCCCCAGCTGGACACTCTCCTGGCTCACTGCAGGAACACCAACACCTTCTTCCCTCACAACCAGGGGTTTGGTCTGGTCACTCACAGCACCCAGGGGGACAAAGCTGCCTTTGGAAAGGGGAAGGACAAACCTCAACACCCTGTCCGCTCTCCCTCCCCACATCTCTGGCAGTTCGCTGCCAACCTCACTGGTAAAGGGCCATAAAATTAGAACAAACTAAATGGATCTTGCACTATGAAAATCTTGCACTATTTCTTCTCTTCAACAGGGACACAAGAAAACAGAAGGAAAATGGAGTCAGAGAGTAAAAAAGGACTGATAGCAGATACTTCCACTTTATATGTCTAGAGAGTAGCAGAGGAGACTAAAAATTGAGGGGAGAGAAGAGAACTGGGGATAGAACCTGGATGTGAGGAACACCCTGAGGAAGAAAAAGCAGAATGAGGAACAAAAGATGACAAGGAAACAAAGTAAGCAGCAGAGAAGAGAAATCCACCAAGGGAATGGAGAAAAACAAAAGAGCAAGAGCACAGTGGAATCAAGTGGGGGAGGGAGGCTGGAACAAGAACCACTGAAACGGCTCAGAAAACTCAGACATGTTGTGTAAAAAAAAGTCACAAACTAGAAATAGAAGGAAAAAGAAGTGAGAAACCATACAAAAAGATTAAAGGCAAAGGAGAGATCAGCTTTAAAGCCTAGCCTGCACAAAGCTTGCAAACATGATAATAAGAACAGAAGGCAGGTTAGCACCACAACATCAACCCCTACCCAAAGAGCTGTCACAGGGGCTCAACTCAAACCATCAGCCCTTCCAGATGGAAAGTATGATGGAAAGTTTGGTCCCAGGCTGATTTGATGGCCAGAGGGATCAGAGGCAGCAGTGCCCTGGGGCCAGCAGGGCCATCCCTGCCCTGGGGCTCCAGCCAGGCCATGAGGGCATTGTCCTGCTCTGCTCTGGGCTGGGGCAGCCTCACCTGCACAGCTGGGGCAGGTTGGGCACCACATGTGAAAAGGACATTGAACCATCAGGGAGCACCCACAGGAGGGCACGAGGATGGGAAGGGTCTGGAAGGGAAGCTGTGTGAGAGCAGCTGAGGGCACTGCAATGTGCAGCTGCAGGAGACTGAGGGGAGACTCATCAGGGCTCCATCGTCCTCATGAGGGGCAGAGGAGGGGCAGACACTGATCTCTGCTCTGGGGGACAGGGACAGCACTCAGGGAACAGCTGGGGCTGGGCCAGGGCAGGGTCAGGCTGGATTTCAGGAAAGGTTCTTCCCCCAGAGGTGCTGGCACTGCCCAGGGAATGGGCACAGACCCGAGGCTGCTCCAGGAGCTCCAGGGATGCCCAGGGTGGGATTGCTGGGGTGTCTGTGCAGGGCCAGGAGTCAGAACTCAGTGATCCTGATGAGTCCCTTTCAACTCAGCATATTCCATGATTCTGTGGTCAGAATACAAAGCTCCTACATAATAAATATCACCAGGAAAAACCCCTTTCCTTGAGAGGTCTCTGACTTTAGTACTAGAGGGCCCTTAAGATACCCCTGGAGCTGAAAATGGCACGGCTTCCTTGCAGTGCCAGCTCTGTTGGCTGTAAAGGAGATGGAGTTCAGCTACAGGAGGGTTAAAGCAGAGCACTGGGGTAACCATATGACCCACCTGTTCTGCATTTCTTCCCTTGCTCTGCAGCAAATCCACCACATTGTGTCACTGAGGTGTCGAGAAGGAAAACTGCACCTCCTGGAATGAGGCAGCTGCTGGTGCACATCCCCAGCACCTTCCTGGCTGCAGGCACACAGAGCAGCGCCCCTGGCATGTCCTGCTGGCCCTGCAAAACCAGCTCAGCTCCAGAGAGAGACACCTTCCCCCTGCCAGCCCTGTGTGAGGCTCACAGCACCCTGCAGCAGCCCACTCCTCATCCCTTCTGACACCTCTGCACCCCTCCCACTGCCAGCAGCAACAGCAAGCACAGGAACACAAATTATCCACAGAGCAGCTCACGGAGCTGCTGCTGCTGCTTTTTAAGGTTGGTAATGTTGGCAGAACAGCTCTGAGCACAGAGCTGCACAGCGGGGCAGCTGTGGGCACAGGCAGCTCACATCACCTGAGCTACGGGCACGCAAACCCAAAGCACTGCCAGCTAGCAATGAAGATGTAAAAACAAGGCTGCTTTGTGAATTAAAGCACTCTTGTCAGGAAAGGCTTGCCAAGTGACTTGGAACAGCTCCCCTTCATGCCAACTCCCCTTCTGCACCCATCTGAAAGGAAACTGTTCTCATTCATGCTGGTATAATGTGATTTATGTGTGGGCCAGGCTGCACCAGCACAGCTTATTCTGACGCTCCTACTTAAGTCCAACTTTTTAATTTATGTCCAACTTTTTAGATGTTTTAAATCACCTAAGGCATAATATACGTAAAAAGAAATCTGAATCGTTACTGCAATTATTTCTGAAGCACTCCATGGCAATGTTTATCTGTCCCTGAAACTGTGTCAGGGGAGACGCTGTGGTAGGTTCAGCAGGAGCAAAAGACAGTCCTGCTGCTGGCTGAATCTGCTCCCTGCAATTTCTGCTGGCTGCTATTTGTCAGACAACAATAACAAGCCATGATTTTGGAAGCAAAATGCACTGGTATTTGAATAAGTAATATCCAAGAATTCAGTCAGGGGAGGGCACATTCCTTGCATTCGTATAATATTTCACAAATCCTCCAAAGTGCAGCAGCACACAAGGATGTGGTTTGTTTCTCTTTCAAACAGTCATCTGCAAGTAATTTCATTCAGTTAAATATCAGAATTAAATTTTAGCCATAGTAGTGCTTCTGTGCAAAGGAAATGATGTTTTAAATAGGCATGCAGATGTGGTCCTGCAGATTGGGCCTTAAAACAGAGTAAATGACTGAAGGGGAGAGGCACTTACTCCTGAATTACTGTTCCCAACTCCAGAATGAAAGTTCTATATATGACATAACTAAAACCACTTTGGAAACAGAACCAAACTGTTATGCAATAAGCTTTGTTACTCCCAGAGAAAAGACGATCAAATAAGAAATACAGTTTCAAATTCAAAAGGTTCTATTTTTTAATTCCTACTATTTTCTCTGTTTAGATGAGCCCAAATAATGCTGTGATAATAAAAGTATTCTGTGCTACCCCATGTCTGAGACAGAAACAACCAATAGCACTCATCAACAGGCACAGCAGAAAGGCTTCCTAAATGTGGGTTAGTACAGATCTGATGCAGCTAGCCAGGACTTCCCAGGAAAACCTGGGTTCTTTACCAAAATCTTCCACTGCTGGGTGTCCCTCTGAATGGGGCAAGCCCAAGCCAAGCTGCAGGAACGTGCAGGTCTGGCTCTGACTACCAGGGACAGTTTCCTGCTTGCCAGCACAATTTTTGCATCAGCTACATCCACCTCGGGCTGCCTGTCTCAGAGACAAATACTTTACTTTTTTTCCTCTTTTAAATATCTTCTAGGTGAGTATAAAATAATCCCTGTTCCCCATGTGGAATCAGCCAACAAGTGTGGAGGTAACCACTTCCCACATGGAAACACTCAGAGAATTTAAGTACAGAAATGTCCAGAGAAAGACAAATGCCTCCCAGAACCAGCCCTCACCCAACAAACACAGGCTGTCAAGACTGACAAACACAGACCCAAGATTTTAGAGAATGAGGTTCAAGCCAGGCCAAAAGCTCAATCAAGCCTGTGTTTTCCAGCTCTCAGTTAAGTCATTGGTGCCCAGAGTTAAAATCTGGTTTTAACTGGGGGTGGAGGGCTTCTGTACTCTCTTTGTGCTTCTGCAATAGCTACTCTGGGGTGGGGAAAGACTTCAAAAATTTCATTTCAATATTTTGCTGGGAGTATGCTTTCTTTTGTTCTAATGCAAAATGGTAATGTTTTGGCATGTCAGAAAAAAAAAAAACATTAACAAAAGCACAAGATCATTCCTTCTTCATGCCAGTCCTGTGTCCGGCTTGAGGAAGAGGAGGTCTGCTTGTCATGGGGGAATGTCTCTGAAGGAAAACAACTTCTGGGACAAGGTCTGTGTGTCCCACAGCAGGACTGTGCTAACAGGCAGGATTCAGCTTGATTTCACCTGGAAAATGAAAAGCACTGTGTAGCTCTTAAATATTTTATTATTGAAAAGGGATCATTTCCAAGCGAGAGCTTTGTTTACAGCTTGGCAGAGGGAATGGAAAATATCACATGTTGATATTTGCATTTATCACCTCTGAGCACTGGGAATGGGTAACCCCATGCACAGAGACTAAACAGTGGCAGCAGCCAAGCACCCCCTCAAATCCAAGCCAGTACCTTTGCAAACCCATTCAATGCACTAAATTTAAATGCACCAATACCTTTAAATCAGAAACAAACTCTCCAGTGTTCTGGGAGTGAAACAGCACTAAACTATGTGGTAATGCCAGGGAAAGAAATACCTCCCTCTCTATAATAAGCCCACAGGAGACCACAGCCCCTTACACAACTATTTGCTACTGAGGGATTATTGCTGAATTATTCCTGAAAAAGAGTCTAATAAAATTTGAGTAAAACCAGAACCATTCCCACTGTTGTTATCGAAAGACTTGTCTGTACCTGCATAATAAACTCTTTTACAGAGAAAGAAAATGAGAGCATTAAAATCCACTCTGATGAATGTCTTCCTAATGAAAGTAAAATATTTATCACTTAGCAATTCTTACCTATGGACAATGAGTAAAATATTTTGCTGTTAGATGCATAATGACCACAGAATTAAAACGTGTCTTTTCATTACAACATGGAAAATTAAAGAGTTTTTAAAATTAAGGACCAAGCTAAAACAAGCCTTGTGACAATGAACAGCATTTCTGTGCTCCACTAATTCCAAACACTGCTTGACAGATCAAATTAGTGTATGCTAGGGGCTAAATATGAATGCCATGGTTTTGGGCCTTTAAAAAAATGATTTCTATTAAAACACCACGTGAATTAGCCCTATTCTACATTGCTAAAACAATGTAGAGTGCCCTATTTGCAGGTGATTTAAAAGTCCAGGGACAAAATGCCATTTAATTCTGTGGTACAGTGACAACTTCATAACCTGGAGGTTTCTGAGCTTACCACCAGAAAGGTGGAGAGAAAAAAATAAATGAACAAAAAACTGTAAAAGAAAGGCTTAAGCCTATTTCCCAAGAGACAAGTACAGGCAGACAGAGAACAAGTGGCATGTGCAGTGTCACACACATCACAGAATCATGGAATATCCTGACTGGAAGGGACCTAAGGGTCATCCTGTCCCACTCCTGGACCTGCACAGACACCCCAACAATCCCAGCCTGAGCATCCCTGGAGCTCCTGGAGCTCTGGCAGCCTCGGGGCTGTGCCCATTCCCTGGGCAGTGCCAGCATCCTCTGGGGAAGAGCCTTGTCCTCATGTTCAGTATGGTTACTGGGAAAGAGCCAGGAACTGAATTTAAGTGTTGATCCACTCTTAACTCTCCTGTTTTCTGGTCCATAACCATTTCTCACCTTCCTTTATGTCTCAGGTTGCAGGGTGTAGCTGGGGGTGTGTTCTATCCCCACCTGTCAGAGCTGGGGCAGTTCTCTGCTGTCCTTGGGGCAGTTTTTTCTTTATCTCTCCCACGCCAACCCTCCCTCCAGCAGATCTCTGCTGTCCATGGCCACTGAGTGTCCCTGCAGGGCTGATCCAATCCCAGCATCCCATGGGGAGATGCTCCGCCCAGGGGAGGAGCCAAGCATTCCTGCCTGGATCCAATCTGAGGTGCTGGCACAGCACAGCAGCCTTTGCCCCCTGCACTGCCAGAGGAGCAGCTTTCTGCTGCCCTGCATGGCCAGAGGGAGCCCAGGCCCATCTGCAGCAGCCCTGGAGCTGCAGAGGAAAACTCCCCCCTTGTGCAGGATCCCTGCTGCAGCAGAGCCACAGCTGGCACTGCAGGAGGGCTGAGCCCCCCTGGCATGGGGCTGGGACACCCCCTGACACACAGGGGGCAGGGCATGGTCTGACTCTGGCTGTGGTTTGGGGTTTTTTTGTACTATTGCATTTGTATTTTAAATTTAAAGATCTGTTATTCCCATTCCCATATCTTTGCCTGAGAGCCCCTTAATTTCAAAATTACAACAATTCAGAGGAGGGGGTTTACATTTTCCATTTCAGGGGAGGCTTCTGCCTTCCTTAGCAGACACCTGGCTGTTCAAACCCAGACACTTGAACTCCCAGCAGTGCTGAGTTCCAGGTCCTGTGCAGTCAGTGCCAGCCTGGGCTCCTGCAGCCCAGGGCTCACCCCAGCCCTGGAGCTCCTGCTGAAGGCGCTTTGAGCCACCACAGCTCCAGGATGAGCTGCTGAGCACCCACAGGAGCCCAGCCCTGGGTGAGCCCATTCCCAGGGTGGGGATCCCTGGCAGAGTTTGGTCCCTGGGAGCTGCTGGAGCTCACAGCTCAGTGCAGCTCTGCTCTGCTCTTACACTCACAGCACTTGCACTCAGAGGCTCGCAGCATTTCCTGGGAGTTAAAAATGGATTTTACAGTGTTTCATTAAAAATAAATAACCTACTTAAGGGGGAAAAAAAACCCCAGTATTACCAAAGGTAAACACACCAGGAGTCTCAACTAATGTTAACACAGCACAAAACACATATCAAATATTTGTCAACGAACTTTTTAATGCAATTTGCAGGAACTTTTGTCTGTGTTTTTTTAATATTTTGACACTTTGTCATAATTTATTCTTTTCCCAAAGCAGGCTCTGCTTTTAGCTGACAACTACCTTTTTTAATTTAAACCACACTATAAATGTGGTAAATTTCCAAAAATATTTCTGAAAGCATGTTATCCCTGGCATTTAACCACCAGCCTGTCATACAGCTGAGCCCTCTAACCTTGGCACTGCAAGAGTAGACTTTAAGTAACCACTGTTTTAAAGAACAGGGGGGAAAAGGGCAGATTTTTGGATGACAGGAAGATGGCATTTTTACAGTGACAAAGATTTATGATCTTTAAATTGCTCAGCCAAACTACTCCAGTGTAATGACTGAAGTTCAGATGGGTATCCTGTATTTAAATGCACAGATACACTGCAGGGCAGCTACTTCTGGACGGTTTTGATGGGCTCATTTGCAATAAAAAGTAAGATTTCAAGGAAGAACCTTAAGGAGTCAATTGGCTGGTGTGCTGTTTGAAATCCAACTGGTATTTCAATGGCTGTATTATCCACTGATGTGTTAGCTGGCTCTGGATATGGGGCTAAGTCTTAATGCAGCAAACACCTTAAATATCTAAATGAAATGCTCCAGCCATAGCAGAGATCTCTGCACGAGAACAAGTTCAGCTGAGTTCCTGAGGGAAGGAAAAAAAAAAGCCTGCAAAGAGAATGGAGTTGTCTGTAACAGCTGACAGAAGTTCAGATGCAGCTAGTCAAGTGCAGCCAGTTATGATTCAGTTGTATAATAGCATTTGCACTGACAGACAAGACAATCTTTCTTACAACTGTCTGTAGCTTTTTGGCTTGAAGAATCTTGATGTTCTTATAAATTGCAACTTCCCATCACATTCAAAATGTCTATATATTTTTACAGGACACAAGGCATTTGTATGGCATCTGTTACAAAATATATATTCCTACTGCCTAGAAAATGCATTTCAAGTCTTCATACATTAAGTCTGATTTATTCAAGCTCGTGGAAAAACTATTTTGAGCAATCTGTCTGGAACACAGGATGCATGAAGAACTGGGGTGCCAGAGACTGCTTTCTGATTCTCTGCCCCTCGGCACCAGCACAGAGAAAAGTTACTTTGACCTGAAACTAATGTAAATTGAAAGTGCTGCAACCTGAGCTACTCCAAGAATGTAATTCCTATCCCATTTACCTGACATCATTAATCTGTGCAGCACTGATCATCAGTCAGCTATCTCAGTTCACTGCAGTTGCCAGAGAGCATCCCTATTTATGGAGATGTTACTCTTTCCAGCACAGAGGTTGAGTTTTTGCTCAGATCATCTAGAGATACTATTTGCAGATAATCTCCAGCTGACAGAGGCTGTTCTAGGGGTGGCAGAGAGCACTAGCACTCCCAGGAACACGTGCTCCTTATCCAAGCATTTTCCATGGCATTTCCTGACCACCCTGCACTGCTGCCAGCACCACACACTGAGGAAAACACCCCAGAATTCAGAGACTGCACCAGAGCTACCAAAGCCCAAAGATACACCCCCTCAGAGAGGTTTTGTGCTTTGGTATTTCACAATTCCCATGGGCTCCAGTGACAACCTGGCCTCAGAGCCCAGGCTGGAGGAGCAGGGGATGGAGCACAAATCTGCACTGAGGGGCAAAAGTTATACTGAGGAACCGGAGAATGGCACAGACACAGCACAGAGCAGTCACAAAAGCACAGCACTGCATTGTGCCAAGCTCCCTCTCCTGAGCACTCTCACCAGGTGACTGCAGAGCCCTGGAGATGGCACAGGGCACCACCACACAACTGCTTGTACCTCCCATTGTGCCCCTTGCCCAGATGCTTGTAGAGCCCTTACAAATAGCCAGGAGTCATGGATAAGATCTTTTGCATTTCTGTTGAGAGATTTCATGCCTTCTTATAGATTGTCTTCATTATTAACAATGCAGACACTCATAGCTTCACACTTTCACAGAGTCACAGAATATTCTGGTTTGGAAGGGACCCACAAGGATCAAGTCCAATTTTTAAGTCAATTGTTCACAGAGGGATCAAACTCATAACTTTGGTGTTATTGGCACCTTGGTTTTGTTCCCTTTAATCTCTTAGTAGCCTACTTGTAATCCCTCCTTCCAGAGGACCAAGAAAAGTCTATCTGCAAAAGACACTCAGGTTGTAGGACAGAGCAAGCAGGTCCCTGCCATGGGACCCTGCTGCCCCACACACCTTCATTCGCAGAATCACAGGATTAATGAGGTTGGAAAAGAGCTTTGAGATCATTAAGTCCAACCTGTGACGCAACACCACCTTATCAACCACACCATGGCACTGAGTGCCACATCCAGTCCTTTTGTAACACCTGCAGGGACAGAGACTCCACCACCTCCCTGGGCAGCCCCTTCCTATGCCCAATCACCCTTTCTGTGAAGATTTTTTTCCTGATGTCCAGCCTAAACTTCCCCTGGTGCAGCTGAGGGCTGGGTGCTCTCATCCTGTCGCTGTTCCCTGGGAGCAGAGCCTGAACCCCCCTGGCTGCACCCTCCTGTCAGGGCCTTGCAGAGAGTGATGAGGTCTGCCCTGAGCCTCCTCCTCTCCAGGATAAACACCCCCAGCTCCCTCAGAGGATTTGTGCTCCAGACCCCTCAGCAGCCTCGCTGCTTTTCTCAGGATGCATCTGTGTGCCTCCAGCCCAGCACACAGGCAGCCCCTGAGGCACAGGCAGTGTCTCCCTCCTTCCCCAGTCCACAGCAGGGAAAGGCAGCCAGCTCCCCCCATCCTTAGGAGGAGAGGAGCAGCTTCACCGTGCCGGGGTGTGGCACAGAGGCTGGGCTGCCTCCCTGTGCAGAGGGACAGCAGCTGGTGGCCATTGCAGTGGGCAGGGCAGGGTGAGCACAAGGGCAGCACAGCGACCCAGACACTCCATCCCCGTCACACACAGCACACATGGACAGGAGCTGCACTGCAGATCCTGCTGGCAGCAAAAGCTCCAAGCAGGAACACTCCTTGCACACAGAGCCCTGTGCAGCTGGAGCAGGCCCTGCCAGACACGCAGCACACGGCCCTCTGCGTGTCACTGTCCCAGGGAGCCCTTCTCATCCAGAAACTGAACCTCAGGCTTCCCTCCTCTGAAACCACAGCCCACACTGCTTTGGTTTTTAATGGAAAACACCGGTCTGTGGAAGTATGAAACACAGACATTTTAATTCACCCTTATCAATTTGTGGCAGAGCCCATAAAGTGTGTCTGGAGAGCATCAGCAAGTCAGCCAAACCACGTGGGAGCCTGAGCAGGGAGAGGGACCCACTGTGGGATACCTTGCTGAGACAATGTGTTTTACAGGAGGAAATGCAATGTGCCTCACATTATCAATAACATTTAACTGAGACTGCTATTGGACTAAAGACCTCTGTAAAAATCTCTCTTGATTTTAGACTTGGAGCAAACCATTACCTGCTTCCAAGAGACTTCAGTGTAACAATATTCTCTTTACATTGTGGTGGAGTAAAAGCTGGGAATGGAATCAGCTCTCAGGACATGCAGTGACAAGTCTCAGTGGAGAATGAGCCCCAGCCCCATGCCAGCAAAGCAGTTTGAGGTTTGATGATGCAGAGCCAAGCTGAGCAGTGCAAAGAAAACAAACCTCTGCTATGAGGGCTGTTCTACCCCCTACCCTGTGCAGGACTTCAGCCATTAACTTCAGCAGGGAAACCGAGACAGAAATATCTGCCCCTTTCAAATTCAACTGCTGTTTATTAATATATCATTTTTCATATCTGGATTTTTGACTTCAACAACAAGCACATATGTATTCTTAAAAGTCACTGTTCAACATGACACAAACACGTGCCTGAATGTGTTACTGGTTCTTGACCAATTTCTGACTGACAGCAATAAATTTACTCTTTAAATAGAAATTTAACAATAACAATAATAAACCACAGCATGGACTTAAGTGGGCACTAAATCAAACATTCAGGGCAGACATTGTCAGGCAATATCCCCTTCCACACAACCTGTGTTTAGGAGTTGACAAAAGCCCTACTCATACTAATATAACACAGTTTATTTTCCAAATCAGACCTCAAAAGTGCAGCCTTGCATGAAATCACCCTCAGAAACCAATGAGGTTCTTCTGTGACAGACCACAAGACATAATAAATGGAATATTAACAATCAGCCTGCAAGGAACAGTATCTGTGTCATCCAGTGCAGTTATTTCTCCTTTAAAGTAGAATAAAACTGCATAGATTTGTGATGTTACCCTTGGATTGCACACACTTCCTAGGGCACAGACTGTGAGAGCAGATCTAATGTTCACCTGCAGGAAGGTGCCCAGCACAGCTCCTTCCTGGAGCCCTCAAACAGAGAGGGGCTGAACCAGCTGCTGCTGTTCAAGCAAAGCTGTGCATGGCAGCATTTCCTCCAGCTGCCTGCCCACACTGGGAACACTGCTTGAACTCCACAGCAAAACCTTGGTGAGATCCCCTTCTCTGCCAGAGGATAATTTTTGTTAACACCAACACCTCCAGAAGGATGGAGCTGCTTCCTGCTCAGCACCATGTGTTGTCACGCCAGGGAATGTGGGTGCAGCTGAGAGCTGGGAAAAGAACTCAGAAAACAGAGAGAACACAGCTTCTATGTTGCATTTTAATTGCAATATTTGGCAAAACTCATGTCATTTGGGGTCTGGAGACAGGAATTGTTGTACAGCTGCAGTGAGAGACAGAAAAACAATCACCATGTTACAGTATGGAAACATTTTATGAGAGAAAGAGCACAGCCAAACCTTCCTTTCACCAAATACAGAAACCAGAAGTTTTTAATAGAATTCTGGGCACTTCTTTGAGTAACTCAGATAAGTTTCAAGCCCCAGACCGCATTTACTTGTTTATCTAGAGATAAGTAGAGCACTGAAAGATGAGATTAATTTTTCATCCTGAAACATGAAACTTTCCTCAGAACTCCGTCACAGGAGAATGGAGCAGAGGATGGAGCACAGAGGGTGCCTGTGATTCCATAAGAGCCTTCTGGTGGACAACAGCTTAGGAAAAGCCTCAAAGCCATGACAAGATCTTGGGGTCTGATCTTTCCTTTGACTCCTCCACTTACAAGCAGAGATGTTGGTTAAACCATCACCCCTTTAAATTTTATCCCAACCTGCTGCAGCTCCAAGCACTGGATCCTCTCACTACCTCTAAAGGAAACCAAAAAAAATAATTAATTTAGCTGGACACATCCAAAACCCAGATCTGTCAGCCCTGAGTCCCTTCCAGACAGTCCTAACCCTGAACAAACCTCAGCCAAGGCTGGCACAGGGCATGGCTGGTGCAAACACAGACCCAGCCCAGAGCAAGTGCCCACCACTGAAATCACTGCTCAGCTCAGCTCTGCAGCTCTGTGCAGCAGATCCAAGGATCAAAAGCTGCTGACAACCCACAAAAGAGATTGTCACCCAAATGAAACCAAACACAGCCACTGTTGTTTGGGAGGATGCACCCAGAGCAGTGCTGGAATGTGGGACTGACACACTGCAGTGACTCAAATCTCCTTGCAGATGCTTTCCCTGCCACCCCAGCCACATGCAGCAGGATCAGAAAGGATGCCTAGCAGAACACAGGGGCTCTTGAACAATTCTGATGCTCTAAAATATGCGAGAGGGAGAGGGAGCAAGAGAACAAACATTTAATTTCCTTGTAAAACAGATGACTGCATTGTAATTTACTAGCAGCTGCTGGCAACAAACACCATCCTCTCATATTCCTATTAGGCAAGCTACAGCTGATTTATTAAAGGCTCAGATACATCAAAACAAATGACTGTAACATCATTTATATTACTATTTACAGCTTCTTAATAGGGTTACACGAAGGGGCAATGCAGCACAAACTGGAATCTGGTTACAAGTCTGTCAAGCAGCAGCAGAGCATCTCTCTGTTGCTCTCTCTCTAGCACTGAGCTCTCCTGTATCATTTCCAACAATTACCTGTGTTCCTGGGAGGCTCAGGTGTGCAGGAAATTGCTGGTGGCAAAGCAAGCAGCTCTTCCCAAACTGCACAAATACTCAGTGGGCTGCTGCTAGTCAATAGAATGCTGATTAAAAAAAAAAAAAAAACTAAAAACCACAAAAACAAACCAAAACACAAGAAAAACCCAAACCAAGCCTCTGCCCAGCTGTGAGACTCGATCAAATACTGTAGCCCAGTAAGGAATCAATGTTATCACTCCTCTGCAGAGCACAATGCTCCCAGAGCTGCTCCTGGAGCCACAGGCAGCACATTTACAGACAGGCTGTGTCAAACACAGCCAGGGATCAATATCCTGCCTGGGACTGAGCTGGGCCAGCTTCTCAGAGCTGTCTCTGCTGGGCTGCCTGAGGTTTCCCCAAAGCCAGAGAGATTCCTCAGCTCTTTGCTCATGACAGGCAGGGAATGATGTGCCCATTGCAGAGCAGCAGCAGCTCCAGGGCCTGCAGGGTTGCCATGGGCACAGTGATGCCATCCCAGCTCTCTCATGGGATCACAGAATGTTAAAGGGTTGGGATGGACCTTAAAGGTCCTCTAATCCCAACCCCCCATGCCATGGCAGGGACACCTCCCACTAGAGCAGGCTGCTCAAAGCCTTACCCAACCCAGCTTTGAACTCTGCCAGGGCTGGGACATCCACAGCCTCCCTGGGAACCCTGTGCCAGAGTCTCACCACCTCACGGGGAAGAATTTCTTCCTAATACCTGACCTAAATTTCCCCTCTTTCCATGGGTACCCATTCCCCTTGTCCTGTCACTCCAGTTCCTGATGCAGAGTCCCTCTCTGGTTTCCCTGTAGCCCATTCAGGCCCTGGAGGTGCTGGGAGGTTTCCACACAACCTTCTCTTCTCCTGAGGGAGAGAGAGCAGCCCCAGCTCTCCCAGCCTGTCTCCATAGGGAGGTGCTCCAGTCCTCCCATGGCCCCCTCTGGACTTGCTCCAGCAGTTCCACGTGTTTCCTGTTCTGGGGACACCAGAACTGTGCACAGGACTCCAGGTGGGGCTGACAAGAGCAGAGTAGGGGGAGAATCGACGGCTCCCTCGACCTGCTGGCCACTCTCCTTTGGATGCAGCCCAGGACTCGTTGGTTTCTGGGCTGGGATCACTCACTGAGGGCTCACGGTGAGGTTTTCCATCACCCATCACCCTCAAGCCCTTCTCCCAGGGCTGCTCTGCACCCACACTGCCCAGCTGTGGATTGTCCCAACCCAAGCACAGGACCCCGCACTTGGCTTTGCTGAACTCCGTGAAATCACACAGTCCCACCTCTCCAGCCTGTCCAGGTCCCTCTGCATCCATCCCTTCCCTCCTGTGTGCGACTGCAGCACACAGCTCAGTGTCACCAGCAAATCTGCTGAAGGTGCCCTTGATCCCACTGTCCTTGTCACCAGCAAAGCAGTTGGACTCTCCTCAGATAATGCAGGGTGTGGGCATGAGCAGCTCTCTGCTGGGCAGAAGATAAATTTGATCTCTTCCAATTTATTAGAAAAACACAGCCTACTGTGTGGGCTTTCAATTTCCTTTTCTCTGTTTTGAGTTAGCATACCTAAGGTTAGTGGCACAACTTCCACAGCCTGGGAATCTCAACCCCCATTGTTAAGAGCCAAAACTACTGGGACTGGAAAATGAATGTGTTTGTGATCAGCCTGAGCATAAGGCAGGAGCTGTTTGAGCCACTCCACATCCTGACAGATCTACAGGATCCTCCCTACACAGACATTTCACTCTCAGAGTCACCCAGATTTTCCCATGCACCCAAATGAGATCTGCAGTGGGTGCTGTGAGGAGAATACAACTCCAGCTGGGACCAGGGGCTGTGCTGGTCCCAATCCCTCACACTTTGAGGGCAGGATTCCCCATCCCCAGCTGGGAAAGCACAACTCCAGCTGGGACCAGGGGCTGTGCTGTGACCCCCAGTCCCTCACACTTTGAGGGCAGGCTCCTCACACCCCAGCTGGGACCAGGGGCTGTGCTGTGACCCCCAGTCCCTCACGTTTTGAGGGCAGGCTCCTCAGACCCCAGGCCCTGCTGACACCACACACAGAAAGACTCTATCTGTCCAGCCCTGGGAGAAATAAGCCAGCATCCTCACAAGCCATGGATTGCTCCATCTACCCAGATAATATTCTGAGCACTGACAGACTAACTCATCTAAAGACTCGAGCTGACAGGACATACTTAAAAGGATTTTTAAATTAAAAGGGAGCTTTGTATTAGGAACATAAACCCTTTATCAGAGGTGTCGATGAAGGCAAATGGAGGATTCCTTTGCTGTATAAATTACACAAGGAATTCCCAGCCCACCCCATGAATTTTGAACCAATGTGTTCAAGCTTCTGGTTTTCTCTAACCCATAAAAGCTCCAGATAGTCAAATATTATGCTTCTGCTTTTTAAATATTTCCATTTAAATGTAGATTTTGACCTTCTTGCCAATGAAATATTAATAAGAGAATAAAATATATATTACTCTTCTTCTGAGGGAGAGGTCTCTCTAACTCTGTCATGTTCCCCATTGGTTTTTTGAAGAGGATTTCTTCAAACCATGGTGAATTTATTCCTCATTTCTCTACTTTTTTAGGCCATGGCAGCTGAAAACAGAAAGGTGATGCCTTTATTTTTAACATCCCGGGGGAGAAGGGAGAGAAATTCTTTTTCTCTAGATCAATGAAAAATAAACAAGGACGCCAAAGAAACCCTATCATTTCCAGCAAGAGGCAAAAGGCTAATTTAATTTGAAGTAACTGTGTTCCTAAAGAAGGACACAGTATAAAGATTAACTGAGATCTCCGTTTCTTTATATAACTGCAGCCCATTAAGTGGGATAGAGGATAAAACTCACAAATTGCCCTGCTTGTCCATCTTTATCTTCATCATTGTTCCAAGACAAATACCCCTCCCCTCCCCACAGCATTATCTTTCTCGCTCCTCCTTTGTCGTTAAGGAAAGGGAAAACAACCAAATCCATCACTGTGCTGCAGCACAAATGCAGCTCTGTTTGAAGGGGATCAGCTCTGCTCCTGCTGATTTAAATGAGAGCCAGGCGGGACCCCAAGGATGCTCATCAGTCCTAATTACAGCTGCTTCAGGAGAAATGTTCCATCTCTGCAGAGTAACATCCTCCTTTACAGGCCATGGCAGGGTGCACTGTAAAAACACAGGGGATAAATGTTGTTGGTATCCAACACAACAGCCTCGAGCCCCTGCTGCTGCTCTGGGTGTTTTCATCTGAGTCCTGTGTCAGGTAACACTGCAAAGCCACCACAGACTGGTGGGGAGGGTGACAGAAATCATCTGGTAAGCTATGGAAGATACATGACAGCTGGAAAATCTAAGGCAGGATGGAGTGAGACCTTGGGAACCTGTGAGTGCAGATAAGAAATGTGAGCTGTGATGGAGGAGCCCCTGGCAGGGCTCTCAATCACCGCCGAGCGCTGCCCTGGGCCCAGGCATTTCTGGAGAGAGGCATAAAAAAGAGATCAGCAATTTCTCAAACTTTATTTACCAGCTCTTGCTGTTAATTCTCATGCCAGTGCCTCTCTAATCTAACTCGTGGAAAGTATCAATTCTGACTTCTCAAGTATATCTCATAATTTGGTTAAATTACAGCCCTGTGCCATCAGCCCCCGTACTCTCAGCACCTCTAGGGCAGGGTGTAATTTAGAGAGGGTGGGATCCTGAAAGGCAGCTATGAGAGTTAAATGCCCAACTGCAGCTGAATTTCAATAAGCATTGGGTACACCGAATCCCCTTAGGCTCTTTTTAAAATCCTAGCACCTTTTTTTTCCCCCTTTTTTTTTTAAGATGCTACCAAGGAAAGGTCAACCTAATTTGCCATAGCAGCAAGTGAAGGCAAAAGATCAGCACATGCTGACAGGCTGTCTGAGAGGTTTCATTATAGAGCTGTTTACAGCATTTATTTCTCCTGTTGTTGCTGCTGTTTTCAGGGTCAAGGAACTGAGATCCCATTTCAGCAGCAGAGATCACTGGTCTGGGAACAAAATACTTGAATTTTACTCATTTTACTCCTCCCTCACAGGCTCGTTGACTCATATGCTGAGATTTTTCTGAATGACCACATGGTCGTTGGAAGTTTATATTAATGCATGTAGAAACTTCAAGCCTAAATTCTAGTACTAACATCACCAATTAGGTTTAATACAACTGGGAATTTCTAGTGGAGTGTAATGCCAGCTTAATTCACAACAGCATATCAACCAATCAAGCCAAGACAATTCATTTGAAGTTTGTTTCCTCTGGAACATAAAATTGGTTTTGGGAGGGAGAGCTGCATTAGTGAATGGTACTTTCTGGAGCAGTCTTTCTTCACACCCTTTAATACTCCAAAGTTCACAGGGAAATGCTCTAAAGGTCTGCCCCTCCCCTAATACAAACACTTTATTTAGCATTATTTTCACCATGTATTACCAGCTAATACAGGAAGTACCCATGAGTGCATGCAACTGCTGTGAGGTTCTCCACAGCCTCTACCTCCCTGAGAAGGGCAGGTACAGGGTCTGCTGGGAGGGAGGGGACACTTCAGGCTGTCCCCAAGTCAGGAGATGTAGGTGAGCACTCACCTGAGTGCCCATGAATGGGCACAACAGCCCCTGAGAAAGAACTGCCCTGCAAAAGCTCTTCAGCCACTTCACAACCTCAGCTCCAGCACAAGGAAATGAGAAGTGGCTTTGGCTCAGTTTCTGACAATCCAAAGAGGACAACAAGTCAGAGGGAGTGCAACAGCATGGCCAGGAGCCAAGGCTCAGAGATAAAAGACAGTAAAGGAAGACCTTCAGTCACAGCCAAAAGTTCAGCCGACAACAGCATTTCTCTTCCAGCAGCAGGAAAAGAACCTTCACGTCAAGTAAAGCACATCTCCTGACTGCCTCAAAAGACTGCTAAAAAGGTCAAGAGATTTTGTATCTCCCAGCTATGTGATGAAAGATGTGCCACAGAGGCATTTGTTTCATATTGCTTTTGTCAGGTGATGGCAATATTCACGTGTGATGAATAGATCTGGAGGCAGTGCGGTCACACATTCACATCTCACTGCCCGCACCACGGGGGCAATGCACCACAGCCAGGCACAGCAGCACCACCCCTGCTCAGCCAGGGACAGCCAGGAGGAGACAGGAAAGCTTCTCATCTCTGAAGGAATTTAGGGTGAACAGTACTCCAGAAGCGACCTGTGAAAGTTATGTGATCATTTATGATGCATCTGCATAATCTTTTGCATGGAGAACACAAATGGGTTTTTAGACCTTCAAAAGGCCTTTTGTTGGCCCCTGCATGGCCACAATCTCTTGCTGCCACATTCCCACAACCAGTAGTTCTTTGCCTTATCAAAAGTAATAAAAAAAGGAACAAACCCACTACAAATTACTTGAAAGTGTGGTGGTTTTTAAACTCCCCATTTAAAATGCTTCCAGGCTAAATATAGAAACAGTTTCCAAGAAAGCATACACACCAACCCCCACAGAGTTAAAAAACAAAAACCTTTTCATGCCCATCCACAAGCACACACTGTATGACATCACCACACTGCCTTAAGACACTCTGCCCCAGCACAAGATACACGACAGAAGAGAGAAAATAAGAGACAATAAGAGACAATAAGCTTTTTCCTCCCACTCTGCACTCCTCAACCATGAGCCCAGAGAATCCATTTTCAGGTAAGAGTCCTCAGAGGCTCTGCTGGCTTTCTATTCTGAATTTCTTTCTCCACTCAAACAACAAGCAAGAAAAACTCCCAACCCAATTTATCTAAGTGTCTTCAGCAATATCCTTTTCAGACTTTCAAAGAGCCACTGGCAGTAGTTAAGCTGGTGCTGTTTAACTTGGACATCTGTCCACCTAGGCTGGGATGACCAGCTCAGTTTACATCACCGGGAAGCAATCAAATAATAATTACTTTGGGTTACTACAGACTGGAGCTGGATTTGAGTGAATGATTTCAGAGCACTGGAATCCATTACCAATAACCCAAACCAGCTGGGTTCTCGTCTCTGTTACAAAGAAAGCAGCAACAATTCCAAACATTAATTCAGACACTAAGTACTAGGCTGGATCACCAGTCCATGGGAGCAGTGGCATGTATTTTGACATAATTACCTCAAGATGGAAGTGAGAAGGACATCCTATGGAGAACAGTTCAGAATTTACATTCTGTGCCACATTTAACTCTCTGGAGTTATATGGAAAAGGTTTGTATTCAATAAAAAGCTCCATTTAACATTATTTCCTTTGCAAAGGCAAGCTGGATAATGCTGGTGGAGAGCAGGATTTTGCAAATGCAGGCTGCAGTCTCTCAGCAAAAAGGGAAACCAGCTGAAGAGCAGGAAAACCTATCCTGAAACAAGTTAGACTGTGCAACAAATTGGTACATCCAAATAAACAAATCCCTGAATCTCCTCCATTTGCCTCTCTCAAAGCAATGAGTCAGTGCTGACTAATTTTATTATAATAGGGGAAGCTTGTAATAGGCTTACAAACCATGTGTTTACAGCTCTTGCTGCTCGGGCTGCCTGGGAGTGTAAAGAAGCTGCAAGAGAAACACTCCAGAGTCAAAATCTCATCAGGTGTGTTCTGCAACTGAAACCACTCTGCCATTCACACCAAGATGGGGTATGACAAAGTGGGACTGAAGTGAAGGAAAAGGAATGTTATCTCCTCATTTTGAACCAGAGATCTCTACTTCAAAGCTACATCTAACCAGGGGGACTGATGACAAGAAGAAATTCTCCCAATTTCTACAGGAGTCAACCCTCTGAGATCCCACATGCTCTGAAGGGCCAACTTCATTGAAAAAAGGGAAAATGAAAAGGAGCCATTTCTTCACTACACCCTGGCAAGGACTGAGGTACCTTATTCTATGTGTTTATTTTCCATTTGCTGTAAAAGGGCAGCTCTTTGGAACAATCTGGCAGAGTAGCACAAATAGATTCTTAAATACTGTAGGACACAACAAGCAGCCTATGGGAGGGGATCATGCAGCTGCAGTTCAACTTTGTAAGAGAATTTGTAAAAACAAGATCTTAATTCTTATTTTCTCTGTTTTTTTACTGTAAAAATCATAACTCTGAGTTTTCTCTCTTCTAAAAGCTGCTTTATTATGGTTGTATGTCCATTTAGTTCCAAATTACTTCACCAGCAAGAAAAGATGCCACTTTCTTTTCTGTCTGCTTAGAATAAGTTAGAGATGCTTTTCTCCAAACACACTCATGTTCAAACCCTGAGAGCCATCATTCTTGCTGTGATACAAGGAGCCCACATGCAAGTGTTACAAATACAATCTATTACCTCCTGACTTCAGTAGCCTCTGTATGAATTCCACAGTCAAAGCATTAAGAGAAAGGGAACTCAGCTGTTTCTCCAAATGCAGGACAACATGCTGCCAGCTCAGGAAACCAGGTTCCTCCACCTGCAGCAAGTTGTGAACCTTGCTTACCTTGAGATTATGAAATAAAAGGCATCACAGACACTATCAAAGTTGCAGCAGAACCACTATTTGGTACCCCCCTAATTTGTCTTCAGGGAAAGGAACAGTTCAGAAATATGACAGACCACAGAGAAATCAAGGAATCCTAAAACAGTGCATCATGACAAAATTTTCTAAAAGATAGTGCAGAATGTGCAGCAAGATGCCATGAAAATTAACTTAAAATCCCAGTTTCATGTCCTTGAGGATCAATTATAGCCTTTGTGCTTAAATGCATTTAATACATCAATGCTGTAGTGAGGCAGGATCTTTAGTGCTGTAGCCAGTTCAACCTCACTGGTCTGTTAATGGGACAGGTCAGCACAATCCCAACGTTGTGAAGGACAAAGAAAGGCTGAGGATAAATCCCTGCTGACCCTACTGTCACTTAGGTCACACTAAAGGCTGGTATTATGTTTATCCAACACCATTAACCTCAATTTCTCCTGCACACAACTAAAACCCAGCTGGAGCAAGGCAGCTCAGCCAGGGCCCCTTACACAGAGCCAGGGCAGTCCCAGCTCAGCCAGAACCCCTCATACAGACCCAGGGCAGTCCCAGTTCACAGATGGACCCAGGGCAGTCCCAGTTCCATCAGAATCCCTCACCTAGACCCAGGGCAGTCCCAGCTCAGCCAGGGCCCCTCACACGGACCCAGGGCAGTCCCAGCTCACAGATGGACCCAGGATAGTCCCAGCTCAGCTAGAACTCCTCACACAGACTCAGGATAGTCCCAGCACAGCTAGGGCCCCTCACACAGAGCCAGGGCAGTCCCAGCTCAGCCAGAGCCCCTCACACGGACCCAGGGCAGTCCCAGCTCACAGATGGATCCAGGATAGTCCCAGCTCAGCCAGGGCCCCTCACACGGACCCAGAGCAGTCCCAGTTCACAGATGGACCCAGGATAGTCCCAGCTCAGCTAGAACTCCTCACACAGACCCAGGGCAGTCCCAGCTCACAGATGGACCCAGGATAGTCCCAGCTCAGCTAGAACTCCTCACACAGACTCAGGATAGTCCCAGCTCAGCCAGGGCCCCTCACACAGAGCCAGGGCAGTCCCACCTCACAGATGGATCCAGGATAGTCCCAGCTCAGCCAGGGCCCCTCACACAGACCCAGGGCAGTCCCACCTCACAGATGGATCCAGAGCATTCCCAGTTGCATCAGAATCCCTCACACAGGCCCAGGGCCATCCCAGCTCAATCAGAAACCCTCACACAAACCTGGGGCACTCCCAGCTCAATCAGAGCCCCTCAGACAAACCCAGGGCAGTTCCAGCTCACAGATGGACCCAGGGCAGTCCTATTTCAATCAGAACCCCTCACACAAACCTGGGGCAGTCCCAGCTCACAGATGGACCCAGGGCACTCCAGGCAGAGCTGCAGTGAGGTGTTTGTCCCTCGCAGTAAAGCTGAACAGAACAGGCCCCAGACTCAGCACAGGCCCCGGGTGCAGTGCCCACACTGTGGGGCACCACACGCTCCTCATGTCCTGGGAACACACCTGGAGAGGCACAGAACTGGGAGAACACGGGCACCTGCACTGTCCTCTCAGATCCACCAGGTCAGAGGCCCTCAGGGAAGCTCTGTCCTTAGGGATTGTGGGGTCTTGGCCACGCCAGGCTGTGACAGGCAGCAGAGTGCTGCTCACAGAACCAGAGAGCTTCCCAAGCTCTGCTGCAGCTGAGAACATTGTGATCCACGAACTCAGTGTCCTTTATTTTCAAAGGTACAACACCTCCTTGTTTCATTTCCTGCACTCCAGCTGCCTTTCCTCTCATATGAAGGCTTCACCACCAGCCAGTTAAAAGAGGGACTGGTGAGCAGCCTCTGCCTCCCCAGCTGCCTTCCAGGGATTGCACCTCTGTTCCCCAAGGCTGTCAATCCCCACAGTGCCACCATTATGGATTTTGTTCTTACAGTTGCTACTGCCATCCTCCATGGCAGTCCCAACCCTGGCTGTCCAAACAGATCTGCAGGACTGCATGAAGCTGGGAAGCTTCCCATTTCTGCAGCATAACCAAGACTTTGCCTAAAGCAGCAGACAAAATGTCTTGAAACCTTCCAATTATGCAGCTGGGGAAGCCCTCACCCTCTGAAATTATCAAATAATAGAGAGAAGCAAGAGAGAGCATGAGAGAAAGAACAGGGGCGGGGTGGAATGCAGAGGGAATATCTATGGCCTTCTGCACCCAATTCTGTCACTCTGACATTTCTTTCAAATACAATTATTTAAAGCCTCCTGATGGCAAAGCCGAGGAAAGGGACTAATAGAGGCTTGCACGGTACCTCTCCATCAGGCAGTTCAATAAATCCTGGCAGTGCTGTGATTTGTGTTGGGAGAATGAGCTTTTCAAGAGCAGAACTATCACTTTACACCGTCAATAATCTCACTGTCAAAAACTCCCCGAGTAACCTGACCAACACTTCAGAAGCTTAATTTATAGATGTGCTATTTGCCTTCAAGGTATTTTATGCAGCTAAATAATGGGAGTGGATATTATTCCAAACTATTCTGCAGCTTTCCCACGTGGAGTTGAAGAACATGCAGGAGGACAAATTTTCTATTAGCTTAGGGCTAAATTCTTCCACCGTGTGGCATCTGTTTGATGCCATCTACCACTACTGGAGTTGCTTCCAAACTATACTCTGGAAAATAAAATTATAATTAAGCTCCAGCACTTCCAGAGGAGGTGAATATCCAGTGATTTAAAGGCCATCCCGTTCCACCCCCTGCCATGGGCAGGGACACCCTGCCCTAGACCAGGGCTCCAAGCCCTGTCCAGCCTGACCTGGAACACTTCAAGGGACGGGGCAGCCACAGCTGCTCTGGGCAACAAATGCTGGGGGAAGATCAGAACTAAACAGGAACAGATCCTAAGAGCCTGGTTCTCACATCATACCTCTCTAACACTGAGCTCAACAGAGACATTTAAGTAACAAAGCCATGGAAAAGTGCCAGAGGTTCTTGGCTTTGCTGTGGACACTTGTACAGGGATTTGCAGAAGACAGCTCTGATCACCACTTCTCCCACCCAGGACACCCATGGGCTGCAGTGGGATTGCAGCAGGCCAAAGCATCTGCCCAAAATTTCACCACTGGGATACCCATGGCTACACTGAAGTTGCAAGGACCAATACTGATACATAAATGCACAATCTGGAAAGATCTGAGCTCTAATGCCAATTTTCAGGTTTAGGGACATACCCATAGAATCATTCAGCCAAGCTGGAAAAGCAGGCTCTCTTTTTCCCTGATGGAATAAGGGATGGGCTTTTTACTCACCACCATAACCCACAGTGCTATTTAATACAAAAGGCTGTTATTTCATTTATTCCTGGCTCTAAATGCTGATCAGGCAAAGATTAATTATGCAACTATAACAAAGGATACCAGGGAGAGCCCCTGGGCAGGCACCAACCATGGCAGTGCCATGGTATCCCCATGCATCTGAGAGCCCCAGGCTGATCCAAACAAGAGCAGCAACAATTCCCTTGCTCTGGAGCAGGGTAAGCCCTTGACCTAAAAAAGCACCAGCAGCAGTGTGGAAGTCACAAGCATTTGCACACACTTATGGTTCAAATGAGTCACAGACAAAAGTCAAGGCAATCTGAACCTCAGCTAAGGGAAAAACTCAGTTCTACACCCAAACTCAGCAGCCAAACTACTGCATTTCTGTAGTGATACATGTGCATTCCAGGCTGCAGAACAGCCCCAGTACTCTGCTTGGTCAATACCTACTCAGATTGCTCCCTTTTTTCAATTCACAGCTGAGCCACTCTAAAGGGTTTTGCTTTTAAAGCTCTTGCTCTAACAAAAGGCAAGGACTGAGCTGAGCTTTTTTTTTTTTGTCCCATTTATTGGTTTGCTTTAAATAACAGTGTTTCCTTGACTAATGAGTCATATGCCAACAAATCAAGATAATTATCCAAAGGTCAGTACATCAACAAGGTCCCTTTTTGCATATTCCTGT
This sequence comes from Melospiza melodia melodia, assembly GCF_035770615.1. Classification (NCBI taxonomy): domain Eukaryota; kingdom Metazoa; phylum Chordata; class Aves; order Passeriformes; family Passerellidae; genus Melospiza; species Melospiza melodia. The sequence goes on from NC_086214.1 coordinate 5,135,087, forward strand.
GACTCAAAAGCTGGCTATCTGCACTGCCAGCCTCTGACACCCTTCAGACAAGGGTGGCAAAATCACTTAAAAGCAAGTGGATGTCTGGAGTAACCTGTCTTTGTATGGACTGAGGAACTCTGCCACTGCCTACACACACCGAGAGAGCAGAATTGTGTTCACACTTACAAACAAACCCAAATAAGAGCCCAAATATTAAATATTAGACAAAGTGAGAAGGGTCTTAAACAACCCCAAAACTCTTTGTCTTGTCAGACCAAACTGAGTTTGACATCTGATACTCTCCCCCATAACTCTCTATAGCAATGCAGTTTACCAGAGCCTGCTGAGGCTGCAGAATAAATTAATCTCAGTTCACCACCCATGCAGGCACCATGTTACCTCTCCTGGAAGGAATTAGAGCACCTTAGCTATATAATAGATTCTGTGCCCACTGCTAGCAGCTAATAAAACACAACTCAATTGGTACAATTCCTCCCTCCTGCTCTTTCTTTTAGTAACATAAAACCCAGTGTATTTTCTACACAGTTCCAAAAGCAGCCCGGCAATAACAGCAGAAAGCACAGCTGCCTTGTCCTTACTATAGGGTATGCAGAGCTCAAGATTTAAATTCCCATTTCAAACCCATCAAACAGACCAATTCATCTCCTCAGTCCCTCCAGCTGAGCAGCTCTGCACTGCTGGCTCCCCTAAGGAAGCCCCTTTGATGACTGAACTTGGCAGAGCAGGTGCTGACTTCTGACACCAGGAATAAGAAATGCATGGCTCCCTCCTGCCTGGCCAGGAGATACCCCAGAAACAGCTGGGGCTCTGTTCCTCCCTCTTTGATCATGCTAGTGGTAAAAATGAAGATTAGTCTTGGGGATGATCTATCCTACAAAAGACAGAATGATCACCTGGCATTTACCTCCAAATCTCTTCCTCTTCAATACATAAACTGCTGTAGTTTAAAGTTGGCACCATGTGGCAAGGAAAGCTCTTCCCTAAGCCTCAGCTGCACAAAGATCTCAATGGGAATATTGACAAGATTGACTTCTTCTGCATGTTTACCAAGTGTCAGAAAATATTTATGCAAGCTTTTTCCACTCCTTCTGTCCTCACCCCTTAATCCTGGTGCAGTTGGAATAGCAACTCGTGACAAGTCTACAAGCAACATGGTCCAGGGGAAATATTTATACTCTGCTCAGATTCAGAGCACTCCAGGGCTGTGAAAAGGCTCCTGGAACGGGCAGCTCCCATCTCACTGTCCTGCCAGTGCTTTTCCTTGCCTGTGGCACCAGGCACAGTGGGAGCAGGCAGGGTAACAAACACTTGGCTCTCCCTTGCTCCATCCCAGCCTGGGCTCTTTGGTCTCTGCAATGCCATCCACTCCATGGTGAAGGCAGTCTGAGTGACTGTGCAGCATGTTGTATGCCATGTTAAGTTTGTAGCTGAGGGTTTTTCCTCCCTTGCACCAGGAACAGGAGCCTGAAGGCAGGGGTTGATCTTGGTTGTTAATTCAAGAACCAAATTCTGCTCCTTAGTCACAGCTGAGCCACAAAGGCTGAAGTACAAACCAGTGGCCTTGTCTGCAGGTGTGTGGAGTCCCTCTGGTACATAAACTACTTAACTGATGGAAAACCTGCAGATATTTCTAAAGGCTTGATGTCCTAAGGAAGAAAGTCTACCTTTCTTCCCCAGGGCAGTTCAGATGAAGGGAACTGGGGGGTTCCCTGGTGCTGAGAGGAAAAAACCTCACCATGATGTGTTCTGTACCACAGCCAGGTCATGGCCCCTTCCAGACACATGGTGATGTCTGAACTTATTGCTTTTTGTCTCTTATTGTCTTATTACTTCACTTTCTGTAACTGTTCCCCAGCTCGTTTCCCATTGCAGTGCAGATTGCTCTGCCCTGCTGCAAACAACAGCCACGATCAATACCCTCATATCCAGAAAACAGTCACACACACACAAACACAGATCTATTAACTGAGTTTACATGCCATTTGCACACTTCTTTGTGGGCAGTGTGATAGATGTTAATAACTCCTGCCATAATATTTACCCTTTCTGCTGTTGCACCTGCCCATCATTCATTTAAAGTCCCTCCTTCCCTAAGGCGTGTGGACATTGTCTCCCACAATGGCACACTATTCTCATGGAGTCCTTCAGCCAGCAGACCCAAGCCATGACATGATCCCACAGTATCACCCTGTGGGATTCAGAGACCTTCACTTAGCCACCTTAACTCTGTGGATTGTTGGCAGCAAGGGAACAAGAGCAGGTGAGGACATAGAGATGTGTGAGCGTGTTCAGGAGCAGCAGCATGGCCTGAGTGGTTTCTGTGCTTGCTCTCCCTCACTGCTGAGGGCTCAGCACCCCAGGAGGAGCAAAGCACCAATGGGTAAAACACTCACAGGGGTGAGTGATGAGACAGTCACATGTCACTGCACACAGCAAACGCTCCAAACCCCAGCTCCCAGAGGAACAGGAACAGAGGTTCTGAGCCAGCCCCTGCCTGAGCGCTGCCCTCTCCGCACAACAGAGCAAATGAAAGGGAACAAAGCCATGAATGACACATGAGACACAGAAACCTCCTGTTCTCCCCTGTGATAACACAGCACAGCAGACCTGCCAAGTGCAGCTTCTCCTAGGGATTGGACCTGAATGAAATGAGACTCTGTAAATCACTACCCCCAAGAAGGAGCTTATGAAAGCTAAGGACCTTGATCTTCTGAAGAAATCTCAAAAAAATCATAGCAATTTAGTACAAGAATACCATTAGAACATCTTCAAATATATATTTTTTTAATTAATTCCAAATAATCTTTAATCTCTCTGCTTGAATCCCAGCATATAAAATGTAAAGTACTGTGATCATGCCCTTGTTAATGAGCACTTAGAGGAAAATGGGTGTTTGAATCCTTTGTTTCCAGAAGAAGTGGATCCAAATGTGTACATTCAGCTTGGATAGACAGGAGTTCAGCTCAGTACCATATGAAATTATTTTTGTTTTATCTAATGGACTGAAAAGCATGTTTTGGCCCTAGTTCACATGCTTGGTCTGTAATTTAGCTCAGACTCAATGATGCCTTAAATCCAGAGAGCCAACATCAAGATTTTCACAGCTAACATTTTTCTGAAATTAAATTTAGATTAGTTCTTGAAATGCTTATGTTTAATATTTGATCTTACTTTAAATATAGAATACAAGTGTTATCCAAGAACTGACATCAGGGGTAACACTGCTTGGTAACCAGCAAACAGAAGGGAACAGGGTGCACCCAATGCTGCTGCTGCTGTACCACAGCTGAAGATTTTTCAAAACTTCCACCCCATGGATAATACTTCTCATGGCCAGCTTAGAGAAGGAGTTAGGACTTTGCAAATGAATTTAATCACAAAGCACCACCAAGATGCGTCTTCATTTACAAACTGCCACCAGCCAGACCAAGAGCCTTTGGACTATAGAGAAAAACAAGATGTGGTTTCTTTTCTTCTCAGAGCTTTTACCTGTGTGAAGGCTTCAGCTGTGGCTGCCAAGCTGTTCAAAGCTGTTTTTGCAGCATGGAGAGCAGAGCAGGGACAGGGGGCCTGGAGCAGCCCCCATGTCACTGTCCCATTGCCAGCACAGTGTTTGATTTGGACTGGCCCTTTGGCTGGAGAACCCAAAGCTTCTTGCAGGCAATAACAGACTAATCACTTAATACACTGCTCTGAGCAATGATTGTTGTTGTTGTTTGATTCTGGTATTTTTAGGAAGAGGTAATCCTGGATATTTGCATCTCATTTCCCAGAATGCCCTAGGGCTTTTCCAGCAGTTGGAATCTTACAGGATAAACATCTTCCCCTGATTGTAATTGCATTATTAAATATGATTGCTCTCCTCTTCCTTGAATTTTTTTAAAAGCAGCAACAAAGAACACTGTGAGCAGGCGCCCTGTTGACAGCATGGAGGAGAGCTGCACAACAGAGACAGGCAGGAATATTTCACCTTTAACTTCCAGATGCAAAAAAGACTTCCAAGCCAGGAGTCTCACCCCACCACACAAAAGCTTAGTCTTCTAAATAACTGCAACCATAGGAAACCTTCAGCTATCAAAACTGAGGCCACCGCAAATAACTGTTTCCTTTTCAAAACACATTGCAATAGCTCTAAGAAATCCTGTCAAAGATCAGGGTTCTGTTACTGTAAATCCTACAGACACAAATAACCATAATCATAGAAAAGTCACACAGTGCAACTGCAGTCAGGGAAGGGGGAGGTTATGGAGGAGCCTGACATGCTCCTGGACCCACATGAATGTGCTGCTCAGTTCTAAAATTACACTGAACAGTTCTTTACACCTAAAACACAGCAATTAACTCAGACTCTGCATGCTCCAGTGACTCGGCTGCCTAAATTCCTTTCCCTCTAAAAAGTTCCTCTTCTCTATGATGTCTCACTCCCCCTTTAACAGCCAAGGCTCCCAGTTTGGTGAGAATCACAGGAGCAAGAATGCTGGCTATCTGCTCTCAGCAGTAATTATGATACTAGTCCCACCTTCCTTAAAACAAACAAACTTCCAAAACCAACAAATAAAACCCAACCCAACAAACAAAAGCAAACCCAAAGAACACCAAAAGATAATTAAGTGTGCATGCACATTGCTTCAGTGTAAATCCAACTGGTTAGGAAAAATAATAAATAATGCATATAAATCATATTTGAGAAGTATGGCAGCCCAGTGACGTTCCCCCTGACTGAAACAGGGGAAACAGATTTCCCATTTGTAAAAAAGGAAATGAGGAAGAGGTGAGGAGCTACAGGCAGGTGCAGCATAGATGGAGGGAAGGGCTTCAGGGTATTGATGGCCAGAAATTCAACATACCCTGGCCATGTGCTGGCCCCCAGAAACCCCCTGTGCCCTGGCTGATCCCCCAGCATGGGCAGCAGGGGGGTTGGAGTGAGATGAGCTTGAAGGTCCTCTCCAATCCAAGGCATTCCATGGCTTTATCACGCAGAGCAGTTACACAACCATGACAAAATATACAAAATCTGAGAATGAATGTGTTTCTGCCTTACTTGCATATTTATGGAAAAGAAAGCAGACTCTGATGAGAAAACACATGACAGAGCATGAATTTTCATCTCTAAAAGAGGAAAAACAGATCCTCCTGCACTTCATGGGACTTCTGCAGGTACAGTGAAGAGTTTGGTTCATGGATGCTCCTAGCCTTAACTCAGGAAAGCCCTACTCCTACACAAGCTGATCTGTTTTAAACTCCTCACCAAGACTGTGCATGCCATGGCTATATTGCTATTTCACAAATATTTACAGTTACACACACACATATATAGCAAAACATGCACATTCAGCCTGTGCTTTATGCAGAATCTCGTGCTTAGTTATTTATGTGTCGTTCCATAGAGCATTAAGATAATTTCCTGCAGAAACCCAGCTGGATTGGGGGCAGGAAGAGAACGTGCCACAGCAAACTGCACACTCCAAGTAGCAGTTAAACTGCTTGAGACCACTTTTCTGCTTTCAAGAGCCTCTGCTCAAGTGTTTTCACCAGGCTTTCCATGTCTAACAGCCTCATGACATGGGAATCAGTAATGCTTCTTCAGTGCACTTTAAAAAAAAGTTAAACATCTATAAAGCAAGGCCTCCCATACAGCAGATGGTCTAACCTCTTGAGTGTCAAACTCCTCCTGTGTCAGGCAGCCCAATTAAAGGGACATTTATAGCAGCATGCCTCTCTCCACTGTGCCCTGCCTCCCACTTCAGCCCAAATGTCCCAAAGGGTAATTGCTCAGCACACAATTACAAACACCAGTTTGCCATAGTTCTTTCTCCCCAGTCTCTAAGTGGGGCAAACTCTGATGATGGTTAACCTAACTCCTGAGCCTCAATGAAGGAAACTGTTAAAAAGAGAAGATCTTAGAGAAAACATGAAAATCTTCAGCTAACTAGCATAGCTCCAGTTCTCCTGATTAGGATCATTGTGTTTTAGCCTCTTGAGCTGCAACAAAGGTCGCAGTCATTTCCAAAAGACCAAAAAGCAGACGTGGCAAATAAATAGCAAAAGAAAAATCATTGTATTTTGGAGGTGTGCCATCACTGAAGTAGGATGTGCTGCAGTGTAAGAGAGTGCCTTGGACAAGTCTAACCTATCACATCAGCCAGTCCTCACAAAATGCATCAGCAGTCCCATTTCCCAAGAGCAGGAGCAGCCACAGCCAGCCTGGCGTGGGACCAGCAGGTCCCCATGGCTGAGATGGAGCAGGCAGGGGCAGTGCTGCTGTGAGAGCTGGGGGTCACAGCAGGGGACAGGCCAGAGGAGCTGCTGAGGCTTAGGGCATCCCAGAGAGAGGTTTCTGTGCAGCCCTGCCCTGGGCCAGTGATCCCCGAGGAACCAGGGCCATCTCCTCCTCACACACTCCTCCTGAGGCTCCCCACACCACATGGGATGTGTGTGGCTGCAGAGGCAATGGGGGTTGGACATTGGGGATGGATGGAGAGCAGAGATCTCTGCAGCCAGGGCAGGAACTTGGGGTTTATTGCAAAGGGCCTGGGGGCAGGGCCCTGCTGGGAGCTGCCAAACACAGCTCAGAGCAGGCTGAGAGAAGAGAGGGGAGAGAGGGTGAGAGAGTAAGGGAGTAAAAAGGTAAGAGAGCGAGGTTCCAGTTACAATTCAGTAAATCTTGTGTGTTGAATATTCTCATTCTCACTAACCAATCTAGTACAAGATACAAATCCTACAGCATTTACATATCGCCTATAAGAATCATTACATCACAACACTGTGTTACATTTTAAACCCTAAAAACTCCTCTTTGGGCCCCTTCTGCCAAGCTGTAGGGTCTGCTCTGACCCTTGGGCCTGTCTGCAAGCAGAGGGTGTTGTTCCATCAAAAGGGGATCACCTTCAGCTGGCTACACCATTGTTTTCCAGTTGTTCAGTAACTGAGGTATCTCAAAGCTTGCTTTCATTTCAATCTCGCTTATAGTTTCTATATTCTCAAAATCTTTTGCCAGAAAATCACATTTATAAGGCTTTCCTGTTTCATCTTCCCCAACATATGGTCATTCCAGCCACACAGAGATCAGTGGACACAGAAGAGTTGGTGAGCCCTGTTTCACAATTTGCTGAATGTCTCCAATTCTTCCAGCCTACAGGAACTGATAATTTTTCCAGCCTACAGGAGCTGTCTGCTCCTCTCCTGCCCCTGCTGAACAGAGGGGAAATGTTAGCACAGAGCTTCAAAGCTCTGCCCAGGAACCTCACAGCACATACAACAGACTTGAACTTAATGTCTGACACCCTCCTAAGTGAGAACACCCACAAAGCTCAATTCTAGGTCTGTTCCTGGAGGTGGAGGGTGACAGCTTCTACACTGTCACAACAGAAGATGGTCAGGCTGCTCTGAGCAGGTCTGAGGTACGAAGCAACACGAGTTCTTCCCATCCACCACATGCCAGCCCCAAAAACAACAGCGCTCACACAGCGCCACGGCTTTAATGCTGAGAAAGGACTGCTGGAAAAGGCAATCAGACACCAACAAAAACATAATCCTCTTCATGCCCGAGTGCGTGTTTCTGAGATGATTTACTGTATTATGATAAAGGGGATCTCACTTGCAGAGCCTGCAGCCTGCAAGACAGGGCATCAGACACACGGCAGCTCTTTTGATGCTGCTTCAGAAGGAGAGACTCTTTCCTCCCTGCTGCTCAGAGAACATTGGCAGCACAGGCAGGTTCTCCAGACGTGGCCTCGCTCTTCAGGGCTGCTGGATTCAGCAATTTAAAGCAGATAACAAGAAATGGCTGGTTATTTTAAACTGGCTGCAGCCTGTACTCAAGCAAGGAAAATGACTGATGGAAGAGCTTCCTCCTACGACTCTGGAATGCTGCTGGGGGTTAATATTTGCTGCTGAGACAGAAGCAGTGATTCCTTGTGGGTGGAAGGACAGTAACACTCAGAGACTAGAATAAAAACCTACACTCCTCACAAAATGAGTTTCATTCCCGGCTCAGCATCAATTTATTCTACTACAAAAAAAACCTGACTGATCAGTTTAGAGAGGAGTTCTTCAGCAGAAAGCTCAATTTATGACTACAGGCTTTACTAGTATCAGTCTGTAGGTTTCCAGGCATGTAAAATTCCAGTTAAATACACAGTGGCAGAATTAGCTGTGAGTTTCTTAAGCACTTTGGAAACCACAGACTCAATTTAAGTGCAGAGTTGTTCTTGTTATTACTATCAAAGATGAAGCATTCATTTAATGTGTGGGATATGCTAAAAAGGAGTGACAGGTGACTGCTGCCTATCAGAAAGACTAAAGGGAAAGGATAACGTTTTTTAATCAGGAGGATTAAATGCACCACATCACCATGCCAGATATTAGCTATTTTCTGGCCACTTAGAGAGCAGAGCAGCTAATTGTGTGCCTAAAACCTCAGCATCATGGAAAGCTGTTTCAATCACATTACATTCTCCAGTTGAAAGGCTCTCCTAAAAAGCTGTTAAGGGTAAGTATGAAACAAGGCTTTGAAAATGTGCAGAAGTCAACCCACTTCCACACTCATCCTGCTCTTTTGACCATGTTGATTAGTGTGATGGGATTTAATACCCCAGCCTTGAGCTTGTGAGAGAACCATAAAGCTGGAACTTAGTTCTGCAGGTTCAGTCTCCTCTGAAAGTATTCACCCTGCATGAAGCTTTTAATAATTTCTAAAACCTTCAACTTACACAGGAGGATCAAAAGACAGACAGAAAGAGAATCCAGTCTCCACTACCCTGCCTTCCTTTCCTCTAGACAGATGAGCTCCACCCAACACATCTTTTATGAGGGAAGCAGGAGAAAGGAGTAGGCTCTACTTTAATCAGTGTGGGTGCAGGAAGAACATTACAGCAGGTGCACTTGCAACTCCTTTCTCGACTTCCATCTCCCATTCTGAGCAGCAGCAGCCTCCCTGAGATCTGCAAAAGTGAGCCATGAACCTCCTGAGAAGAAATTTCCCTTGGGAGATCCACCAGCTCCAGCTTTGCTCTGAGCCAGAGACACTGCAGGAACAATTCCCTGTGGGGCTGAATATTCCTCCCCCGCTGGAAAGCACAAGTGCAGACACACACAGAGGAGTGAGAGGTGGAGGATGGAGCCCAAACTTTTCCATCCTTGAAGGAAGATGCACATTTCTGTGTTTGAAAGGGGCTGTGGGAGAAGGTGGGCAGGACTTTAATTGCATCCAGATTGTTTTGTCCTTCCCCACTTCATCTCTCTGGCAGTCTGACTGTCAGCACCCTCAGCTCTGCAGCCCTGCACCAGCTAATTGTGGTCCTTACACACACACCCCCAGATCTAACTTGACACAATGCTGGATAATTGGCACCTCCAGAGAACAGGGAGAGATGGGCACTGAATGTGAATTACCTCCTGCACCTGCAGCAGGCAGAGCCTCTGAGACAGAGGCTGAAGTCAGTGGCAGGGAGCTTGCCCTGTGCCCAGGGACACAGTGGCAGCTTTGCAGACAAAATGACGACTCAATTTTCCAGTGCTGCCACTCTAAAGGTCCTAAACACAAATACTCCCTGACAGGAAAAAGAAGGGCAAAATGAATGCTGAGCAGTAGGCTTGGGCAAGAGAAGCAGGAACGGGGGGAGAAGGGCAGCAGTAGAAATAGGTATTTATAATAGCAGAGTTTAGACTGTAAATGAAAAAAAGAATCACAAAATTCTCACTCTGCCTCCTTGAAGGAGCTCACACTGTGACTGTGCATTTCTGTTGGCTGTCAAATGGAAAAATACAAGTGGGACATTCAGCTCTTGAATCAATGTTTATTCGATAAGGTCAGTGCCAGAAAAACAGGTTTCAGTCTCAAGTGTAGGAAAAGACTCCGAATAGCTGCATACAAACAACAGCAACACATCTGCACTTTTCCCACTTCCCATCCTTCCCTGCAGGACTGACCCAGCCCTGAGAGAGGCTCAGGCAGGAGCTCTGTTACTCCCAGCTCAGCACAGGGCAGGGAGGACTCACTGCTCACAGTAATTGCCACAGCACTCAGGTTTGCACAGAGCGCAGTTTTCAGTTTACTCAGAAATATTTACTTTAAGTGCAAGATAAATCAGCACAGCCCAGAGCATGAGAGCTTTCTGGTCTGTCTTTAGCTCCCACATCCTCATGCTCACATCTGGCTCTGTCATCCCGGGCTCCATCTCCAACTCCCTTTTCCCTTCATATCTTTAAAGAAACCAGACCTTTTGTAATCATATGTCAGGGTAGCTGTTGCTGATTCCCTGACTCTGGGCCCTCCTGGGGGCTCCCCTGTTGGGGAGACCCTCCTGGAATGGTTTTGTGTCAGGAAAGAGATGCACTGGATCTTTTCAGTCTTCAGGTTCTTGTTTATTGTTATCTTATCTAGAGTTTTGCACGCTGTCCACACCAGGCTCAGCTCACTGGAAAAGCACCACAAAAATGGCCAACAATCTCTTGGTACAAGGGCTTTTATATCTAAACTATCCAATTAGGAACTGACACCTGGATTATTTCCCTTTTAACCCAATAACTGATCCCAAAGTGCCCACAATGCAGACTTTTCTGCCCAATTACAAAATGCCACCCAAACCCATGAAGAAGGAGGAGGAAGAAGCCCAGGATGACACCCTGTGCCCTCCATCTTGCTCCCATCCACAACATACTAAAAATCCCAAAACCTAAATTTCCCACCTAAGTGATAACACCTACACTGCTCCCTATAATCTATTTCACACTTTTGTGGATTCCAGTCTATTCTGGAGTTTAGGAAACTTTCTCCTTGGATGAGGGTCAAAGTCAGTGTTCCCCTGGGGGTCAGTGCACCCCAGAGCAGACAGAAAATATTCCCTGTGCCCTGGGTTTGCACAATCAGATGCAGCACATGGGTTTTCACATAAGGATGTGAAAACCTTGACACCAGCTGTGTGGAGCACACTTCAGAGAGGAGGCTCAAGCCACCCATTGTCCCTGGGGATGGCACAGAGCTCTCAGAGCATCCACAGAGCCCCTCAGCAGAACCTGCTGGTGGTGATTTCTGGTGCTGCTTTAAGATCCTTGCCTCCAGGGCAGGACCAAGCTGTCCTCAGGCTGGATCATGGAGGCCTAACTGGGATTAGTCCAACTAAACTGGAGCTCTGACATTGCAAACAAGATGGGAAGGCTTTGAGGGGGAGGATGGGCTTAGCACAGAAAGCAAAGCAAAACACAAGCAGAGCAGGAGACACAGTGAATGGAAGAAAAGAAAAAGATCAGAATAGGTGCTGGTCAAACAATGAGCAAATTCTCCCTTTGAATGTGACAAGACGGCTCTGAATAAATAATAATAACATAGCTACATAAAGGTCATGATCTCTGTGCAAACCTCCCACTGCCATCAGGAAAAAAAGTCCATTATGGACTGAGATTTCAGGAGCACTGGATTTTATATCCTGGTCTGCAAGCATGAATTTTATAAAATAGGAATGCTTCCTTCAGTCTCTGTTTTTTTGATACTTTATCCACACTGATACTTGTTAATCTTCTACATTCCCTCTATTGTTATGGAAGATCCCCTATTCTGTAATGATGCTGCCAGTTACAGTAACTCCCTGAAAAGAAAAACACTTGCTTTCAAAGAAACAAGAAAGATTTTGTGTTTTAAAAGTATAAAAAATTTCAGAAACAGGCAGAAATAGATGTTCAGTCACTAGTAAAGAGGACTTTAGAGGGCTTATAATCTATTTTCAAAGGCAATTTTCATGTTCAAGTGTATCAGAAAGTCCATGGAATTTTGATTTTTAAGGGCCAGACTCCATGAAGAAAATGCAACCTGGGCACATATATGAATTTTAGCAGTGGTCTTCCATTACATATTTGTCACCTATCTATTGAAATCCTTGGAGACTGTTTGAAGCAATGACTTAGAATCCAAGCAGAAGTCCACAAAAGCCAGGCTTTAATGCAGGTTGCACTGCACCATCACAGGAGAGTTCTTTGCTATTCTTTGTTACTCTGCTGCTTTTTGGGAAAAAAAAAAAGAGATTTTTTTCAAAGCAGACACCTGAATTGGCCCAATGATGAAATCTGCATCTGAAACTCTGGCAGGGGGAAAAACCTCGATGAATGACAGCACAGTACATTGTGTTTCTGCTCCACCAGTACTCACATTTATTATTTAGTGACACCACCTCAAGCTATTATTTTCTTACAACCAGTGCTTCTTGCCTTCCAAGAACTCAGCCAAGTTCCATAAATACAAGAGCAATTAACTTTGTTGGGGGGAAAATGAGTCTAATGTCAGGTTGCTGTGGTGACAGATGTGGCTCCCACTTGTCCCAGAGGCTGATCCTGTCTCTGGTGTGATGAGGCACAGCCTGGTACTGAGGGACTGCTCCACCTGAACACACCCTGAGCTGCACAGCCCATAAATGACACCAGGACCAGACACTGGCCTGTGTGGACTCAATTGTTTGTTTTAGTTACAATTAATCAAGAGCAGGAAGCCACATGAGGCAGTTTGTGATAGCTGGATGTTTAAAGAGAAGAAATGGCCAAAAATCTTTGTCTGCCTTTAACTTTCTAAACTTTGCAATTTTTTCTCACTTCTGACAATTAGAAAAGCCTTTCTTCTTCTTATATATATAAAATAAAAATATTTCGTTCCCAAACTCACACAGCACACTTCAGCAGCTTACAGGGTACCCCAACATGCTCCAGCCACACCAATGAGCTTCCACCAGTCTTACAAAGGCAAAAACTCTCAATCCCTGATTTCTCATTCTTGGGGAGATATTGCCCACAAAATGAAGCTAAAAGTAAGGTAAGAGAAGCACCACTCTGCACCTCCCTGCAGCTGTTTGTGCATTCTTTTCTCATGCACTTTTGCTGGTAACAGGATAGCAGTGAAGACTGCTTTGGCAAGGAACAGACCCACAAGAAACCACATCAAGGAGATGGTGCCTGAACCCCCTCAGGTGCACAAAACAGAGTTTTCATATTGCTAAACCATTTTCTTAAAGAGAAACACTAGGACACAAGAAGACAAAGAAATCCAAAGCCACCTCTGCCACAAGAAAAGCAACCCTGCTCCACTAGCCCCCCATGCTCAGGTACATGAGGAGGAAGAGGAGGAAGAAGAGGTAAAGAACACCACAGCTTTTCAGCCATTCCTCTGACACAATACTCCCACCTGTGTTCACAGCCTAAGCTCCCCAAAAGCTCTGAGGAGCAGGTGAAGGTTCTGCTAACTGCTTTAGAGAGGGAGAAACAGCCCAGTGAGACCAGCTGATCTCCCTGCTGGCACACAGGAAGCCTGTGGTGAAGCAGGGAGCTGGACACATCCGGCTAACATCAGCCCCAGAGGTCAGCACGGGGAAGGTAATGAGATGCCTCAGTGCCAGAAGCTGAGCTTTATAAAGCAAACATCACACAGAAGTTGGAAAAATCACTGCAGTGAATCACACTCACTCAGTATTCAGAGACACGCTCACATTACAACCACAAGCACTTATTTAATTAGAAAAATGATCTAATTGAGATGCATCCAAAATTGCCTCCGATACAACACAAGCAATAACACACGTAGCTAAGGAAATATGTGGGTTATGAAGGTGTCTGGGTTTGGTGTGTGAGGGAGGGAACAAGGGTAAATCGTCAGACTTGCTCAGCACTATAACGCTGAATACATTTATTAAACACAATCAAATTTTACAAGGCACTGAAGTGATAACACTGGAGCAGTGGGAAGTGCAAGCAGCAATAAATATCTTGTAAACACAGAGGTCACAGGCCCAGGTGCTTGTGAGCATGGGAAGGGTGGCTCACTGTAAGCAGGATGCTTCAGAGCCTGAGCAGGGAGCTCTCTTTTCTTGGACAAGGGGTGAAACAAGACAGGATGGATTATTATTTAATTTATTGCAATAAATCAGGAGTCAAAGCAATTCAAAGGAATTTGTATCTTATCACTATGTAAAGAAAAATCAAACCTCTATCATTTCAGATCTAAATACAATTACAGGAACAAAATAGCTTTATGTTTAAACCATCTAACCGAGCCTGACAGATGGATACTATTTATATCCATTTGTATTTATTGAACATAGTAAAAGACTGCAGCTGTTCTGTCAACACCTAGCTGCTTCCAGGGTGTTTGGAGCTGTATATAAATGTAACAGAATTTTATGGATAAATATATTCCATGGAATAAAGATGGAGAAGATACTGTGATATAACACATATTTACATTAACATCCATAACACCTTGAACTGGTTCCTATTGATCTTTAAGCACTTCACCAAAGTGAAGTGCCTCTGCACCCAGAGGCAGCTCAGTGAGCACCCAGAGCTCCCTGCCTGCTTCAATCCCACACCCAAAGCCTGGCCCTGGCCCTGCTGTCCATCCACCCTGACAGCTCATTCCTGCCTGAGGAATGCTGGGCACAGCCTCTGGCTGACAGTGCCACACCAGATCTGCCCCACCAGCCAGAGGATCAGAAAGAGCCCTGTAATTAGCAGAGATAAAATCCCACACCTCATCAGGGAGGTTTTGCATATGCATGAACCACTGCTCTTCATGTAAATCACACACCCTGCAAGGCTGGGGAGGAACCCTCTGAGCCCTGCAGCTTTTCCTGGGGTGTCTCCTGCTCCCAGCCCTGGGACATGCTGCGCTTTGTGCAGGGGGAGAACAAACTGCACCCGTGCATGTGGCTGAGCTTCAGGCACTGCTTTCTTTTACATTTCACCAGCAATTGTGGAGCACGCTCCATTGCAGTCTGTGCTTACAGAACTGGATGACAGAAAGGGAAGGGGGTGAGAAACCCCCATTGGCTGGGAAAAAGAGCAAGTTTTAAACTGAAGGCTGCATAGGGCTGGGAGGTGAAACAATCTGAGGATAAGACTTTAGTGGGAGTCCCCTGGAGGCAGCTATTTTAGGCTCTGAGGCTCTTACAAAGAATTTCAGTGGAGGAAATGGAGCATTTTTTCTGCTATGGATTGCTCCCTTACCTTCAGAGTCCCTATACCCCAGGCTGTCCAAGTGCTGTGTAACCTACTTTAATGCTTTTCAGAAAATACAAACAAGTTTTATGGAGCTCTCTGGACAGAAGGAAAAGGAAAGATTTTGTTGTCATCTTATTGCAAAGTTTCCATTCCTTCTCGGTGATTTCTCATGGTCACCTCCTTGCAGCACTGACTACTTCTTCCTCACAGCACAGCCAACAAACTCCAACTCTCTTCTCAACCAGCTAACCCACTCTTTTGTAGCACTCATCCTCACTGGACACAGCTGTGGCCTGTTCCTAATCTTTGGTGATTAGTACAGCTGCAACTTCTCAGGTGTGGGATTATCTTCTGCACTCTTTATTCTCTTACATTCTATTCCCCCACAAGATTTTACTGGGAGAGAAGAATTCTTAATATGGCAATGAGAAACATGCTGGAACACACTAGAAAACAGATCAGAAATTAAATATGACTTATCTGGAAGCAGGCACATGGGTAGAAATGGGGAGGAGTAGTATGTGGAGGGGAATCCAGCTTCCTTTCTGCCTGAATTGCTGAACTATCAGTCATTTCTGAGCAGTGTGAAATCACAGTGTTCATTTTAAAATCATCAACAACTGATAGCCAAATTCTTTTCTAACAGAAAGAGATATCCTCATCTCCACTCTGTGCCTGTGGAAGGGGCAGCATAGGAAGGTAAAAATGGAAGGGGAAGGAGAGCTGGCCTGCTAATCCCATCTGGCCAGCACAGGAACAGAGTGCAGGCTCCCTGATTCCCAGACTAGAGCCACATCCCCAGAGCCTCACCATGGCTTTCCATCTGGAAACGTGAGGTGTGTGCACACAAGCAGGAGCAGCAGCAGCACGGCTGAGGCCTGAGCTGTGCAATGAGAGCCATCATGTGCACAAGTGAGCGGGCACAGTGCCAGGGCAGCCCTCCCGAGGGGAGCCGTGCCCTGCCTGCCCACAGAGCGGCTCCCGGGGCTGCCACAGCCTCGGCAGGGATCATTAGCCCGGCCCTCCCCTGCCTGGGGCCAGCCTTTCATAATTACCCTGCAGGAACCCAAAGCTGCTGCTCCAGCATCTTAAACACAGCAATCGTCCTCTGGTGCTGCTCCTCCCCTATAGCAGAGAGCAGTTTCTACTTAGGCAGCAGCCAGAACAGAAAATACTGAGAAGGGTTTGAAGGGGAGAGCAGATGCCCACCCCTCCCTCCAGGACAGGGATGGGACTGTGCTCTGGAGCTCCAGGATGGGGATGGGACTCCGCTCTGGAGCTCCAGGATGGAGATGGGACTCTGCTCTGGAGCTCCAGGATGGAGATGGGACTCTGCTCTGGAGCTCCAGGACGGGGATGGGACTCTGCTCTGGAGCTCCAGGATGGAGATGGGACTCTGCTCTGGAGCTCCAGGACGGGGATGGGACTCTGCTCTGGAGCTCCAGGATGGAGATGGGACTCTGCTCTGGAGCTCCAGGATGGAGATGGGACTCTGCTCTGGAGCTCCAGGATGGAGATGGGACTCTGCTCTGGAGCTCCAGGACAGGGATGGGACTCTGCTCTGGAGCTCCAGGACAGGGATGGGACTCTGCTCTGGAGCTCCAGGACAGGGATGGGACTCTGCTCTGGAGCTCCAGGACGGGGATGGGACTCTGCTCTGGAGCTCCAGGACCTACTCTTCCACAACACCCTGAAACTTCTCCTAAGGGCTGGGCACTGGGTTGTCTCTGTTGTCAGAGGTGTTCAAGCACTATTTCTCCTGAGGCCAGCACGCAGCAGTGAGCAGCATGGTCCCAGAGCTGGAGCAGAGCAGGGTCAGAGCACAGCCTGTGCCTCTGAGGGGAGCTGGGCTCAGCCAGCCCAGGGAGCAGAACTCACTCACCTGGACAGGGGCTGTGTGAGCACATCCCCATGCAAGCACTGAGGTTTGGGACACAGCACAGTGTCTTAGAGCACCTTTGGAAAATAATTTGGAACAAAACAAATCAACAAAGACCCTTGAAGTTGTTTGTTTCTGCTCTAAGTTCTGCAAATAACAAACAAGGTGTCTGCACAGAGGTTCCAGCCAACAGCTGCCATTAACATACATAAATCTTCCGTTCAAAGGAAGCCTCCAGCAGTCAGTTTTTCTATCTTAATTTGATTCTTTTGACTTTTCCATCCTGTCTGTTTTCATCTTTCCTCATTAAAAGGATTTTTTAAGAAGGGTTTTTTTTTTTTTAAAGCCAAACATGGCTAATTATTTTAATGAGCTACCAAAAAAAAAAAAAATATAGTTGGTTTCTACTCTGAATATAAGCAAATGTCAACATTGCATGGGGAGCAGAGGCAGCACTGCATCTTATTACTATACCATCAGCTCCTATATTTGATTAATGAAGACTCACAGGACTAATTTTACGCTGCTTCATTAAAAGCCTGGGGCAATTAGCATAAAGGTTAGACTACTACATTATTAAAATGTTATTTTTTTAAAACAATAATTTGCTTCTTTTCCTTCCCCTTTGAAAAAAAAAAACAGACACTAGATATACAAAAGGAGTTACTGTCTTTTTCAACTTCTTCTGTAGAGAAACATGAAATGCTAAATCTCATCAAGGATTTTAGCAAAGCAGCAAAGCAGCTGCCCAGTCTCTACAAAAGGGTAAAGGCAGTGCTCTCCTGTAAAGCAGCACACAAAGGGAACAAACAGCCTTTCTGCTCACAGCTCAGGGTGGTGATAAACTTAAAATTCAGCCAGCACCTAGAGGGAGGGGGAGAAATCACTCATTCCAAAGAGCACATCCATTTCTCACACAACTAAACCTGTCTTGCAAACCTCTCCAAATGATGATCAAAGGTAAGAGCGCATATATGCAACACTGCAAGAGCTGAAGTGTACATCACAAAAAGGCACAGGCATCTCCTATTCTTTGAGGCTTTATTGAGAGAACAGAGGAAGAGCTGCTTCTGAACTTGCAGGTGAGCAAATCTCTAAAAGCACATAACACTGGCAGCCTTGCTGTGCTGTTGATTCAGCATCCTGCTGGACAGCACAACAGAGCAGGGGTCAAACCACTTCACCATTTCCCTGCTCCCTTTTTGCTCTCCTTCCTCAGGTTACCAGCTCTCTGAAAAGCAGCTTCCTCCCAAGCCTCCTCCTCCTCCTCCTCTGCTACAGCCCCAGGAATGGAATGAAAACATAAGCAGCAGCAGCCCTGAGGAACAGACTTGATGAAAAAGAAAAGCTAACTGCCAGACAAGGCTTCAGTCTGCTGCGGCGCTGCTTGGCACGTGGGAGGACTTGCCAAGACGTGCACAAGGCTCTGCTCTGCCTTGCAGCTCCTGCTGGCACTGCAGGGGTTAAAGCAATCCCAGCCAGGCCTGCTGGAGAAGCACTACAGCAGGAAGAAAGAGTTACAAATGATTTTTCTTGGCAAAAGCAGCTCGTTGGAATAGTGGAAGGATTGTGCTTACTCCTCATATATAAATGCCAAAATGAGCCTTGCTGACACTTTCCTGGCACGCCCAGCCCTTCCAGCGGCCCGGCACTCCAGCCCAACTTTTGGAGGGACAGAAGCACACACAAGGTGTTTCTTCCCCAGCCCTCCTCTGCAGTGGCACCATCCAGCCTTTATAGAAAGCACCCAGCATGGATTCAGCCCAGCTCTCCCTTTGCACTGCAAGGCCTGATTTTTGTGGCCACTGTGTGAGGATGGGTTCTGTGAAGCACACATCAATTCTGGGGTGCTCTACTGGGTAGAGGAGCATTAATGAAGACTAATTTCAGACAAGACCAAGTCTCCTGAAACATCAGAATTTTGCAGCCAGGCTTTCTTTCCCCTAACGCTTTTCTCCAGCCCCACAGTCCTCCAGGCTGGGAGCTGGCAGGGAGTTTAAGGACACCCTTTCCCTGGCCCTCAGTCCCAGCACAGCAATTTGCAGCCTCCAGAGCCGGAAGCTACATCCAGATCATCACATTTAATAGACACTAATCTTCCTAAGGGTCTAATCCCCTTGTACTGCTTCTTTAGACTCACACTTCTGACTTCTGCAGAAGTTTCACATGAGTTTTGTAACTTCATTTTGCCCTGCTAGAAGAACAAAAAAGGAAAAGAAGAAAACAAAAAAATGCTTATCAGTTCAAATGCTCTCAGACTTACACAAACTGATATGATTCAATTATTCACTGTTTCATCATATGAAAAAGTGGCTCCACAGCCAGTGCAGAGGTTCATGGCAGGGCTTTAAGAAGATGAAGGTCAAATGGCTATTTTGGGAGTAATTAGCTTGTTCAAAGGCACATGTGATGCAACCTTGGCTTTTGCCTGTGGGCTGCTCTCATGCCTTGAACAGGGATGGCTGAAGTGTCTTTGCAGCTGAGGAAAGAAGGTGATGCCCTCTGTGCCAGAGGAACTTCCCTTTCCTCATGCCAGTCTCGGTGCTCTGTCACTGGTTCCTCACCTCCTGCCACTCTCTCACCGTGGAGCTGCTCCCTGGCACACTGATATTCAGCAGCATCCCATTTCTAGCATTTTGCTCTTCTTTTTAATCTCTCCTGTTTCCATTGGAGAGATGGATTTCCTTTTTTGTTCCTGACAACCGACAGCCCAAACCAACCCCTTTCTCTCTTGTTCTCCAACAGTAATGACAATAAATGCCCAGAACTTCTCCAGATATCACTGGGGACACCCAGATGACTATTCTTAAAAAGGCAAGTGAGAGAAACAACTTCTCGCCAGTGGACTTATATCAGATTCCCCAACTCCATGGGCAAAACCACACATTGGCAAACTGGAAAGGAGGAATCAGTTCCCTGAGAGCATCTGCTGCAGCCCTGCACCACGAGTAGCAGCTCTCTCATGGTTAGTTTGGTTCTTCTAGAGCCCCCACAATACCAAAGATTAAATCCCCAAACCTCCACATCCCTTCAGGAAAATAAAATGGGCTAAAATCCATGAGACAAAACTGCAGCTAATTTTAGCCATAAAACCAGAAAATCTTTACTGGTTTAAACTTTTTTTTTTTTTTTTCACCAGACTTTCTGCACCAGGATTATTAGGAGCAATTCCTACTAGTTGTGGCTTTTTTTCCAACATTCACTTTAGAAATCCATGCTGCCTGCAGCAATGCCCACTCAGATTGGAAGGGTTTATCATGAAAAGATCACCCCACATACTCATCCCCCAGCAAGTGTCCTTAGTGTGGTCCAGTACACCAGGGCTGCACAAAGAGGAAATGTTTGCAAGGCAGTCAAGGGCAAGGCTACTGGGGCTGTCAGACTGCTTTACAAAGAAAGACACATTTTCCCTGCTTACAGTATGGAGGAGAGCCACATTCTCAAATATCAGAAGGCAAAATACTGTGCTGCAGGTGGGAACTCAGCTTGGACCTGCTATCTCCAGGATCAGAATCCTGTTAGCAGAAGCTAGGGAGGGAAAAAAATAAAGATCCAAAGAGGGTTCCCTGTGCTGCTGTTGCAGGAAAGAGAAATCTTAAAGCCTGGACTGTTAGGAGGAGATGGTAGGATGGCAAAACAGAAAATCTATCAGAAAAATTATCAGCACTGATGGAAATGCCATCCCCAGCACTGAAGAACCCCCTAAACTGCCCTGATGTCTCAGGGCCCTTTTTCTAACTCCATTCCTGGGCCTGGAAGCTCAGCAATCAGTCTTGTAAATTTTCAATTTTCAAATCCAGGCAGGAGGTTTGTTTTTCTTGAGCAAAGTGCCAATGCTATTTTGTGCTGTACAGCTTCCAGTATTTTCTTAAGTGCCTTGAGAGGCTTGGCATGAAGGGCACTGTGGAAATGGAGCTTTAACTGATTGCTTCCAACTTCTGCCTTGTAACCTCCCTTCAAAATGAGGCATTTCAGCAGCAAGAGAGACTCTGTTCCCTGAACACAAGGGGAGCTGTGCCTGCTGCAGCACACACCAGCAGCAGAACACGTTCCAGCAGCGCCATCAGCAATGTCCCAGCAGGTCTCAGGATTTCTGCTGGTCACAGTGACCCTGAGATGTGTCAGAAAGTCTCTTTTCCCAGCCTTGTGCTTGAAGGAGGAGTCAGGGCTCTTCATTTCTCAGTCTCAAGGTTGTTTATTGTATCTGATCTATAAAATTCTTTCTCCTGTCCAGCCGAGGTCAGCTCAGCAGGACAGACTGAGGCACTCTGCATCCCCCAGGGCAGTGTTATCTTTTTAAACTAAAAACTACATGTACAATATTTACAATTACTTCCCAATACCTATCACCCATGTTAGACAGTGAGCTTCTACTCTAAACCAATCTGTCAGTGCCACCATCCCAGCAGAAGATGGAGGACAAGATGAAGAAGGAGAAAGGCAGGACACGCCCAGATTCCTCCATCTTGCCCCCTGAACCTCCATTCTAAAAATCCCAAAAATCTATTTTTCACCCTGTGATAAATTCACTATCATTCTACTTAAACTTTTGTGGCTTGTAATTCTTCATAAAGGTTGGTAGCTGTTTTTTCCAAGGGCTAGATCAAAGGCACAGGGGTCCTGGGCTCTGTGCCAAGGTCTCTGAGCTCCCTGACCAGGGCTCGAGTCCTGCAGGGCAGCCAGAGGAATTTCCTGGGTGGTGACAAACACCCCCATCCACCAAGCACCACAAATGGCTCCATTCTAGGACAGAACCCTCACCCTTCTCTGTGCCCACATTACAAGGCACACTGGATATTTCTCCTTCTCAGCCCCAAGGCCTGGCTGACAGCATCCCTCCACATACAGGAACCATGTCCAACCACACGGGGAAGAACTTTTCCAGCTACCAGAGAGCTCAGCCTCAATCACAGCTTCATATTCACTGCTAAATGAACACAGCAGAGCCCACTGAAAGGAGCCCAGCTAATTGGAGGTGTTGGGGCATGACTAATTCATGACTAGCCATGGCCAGGGAAGCTCCCTCTGTGCCTGCAGACCCATGTGCACCATCCCCAGCTGCCATCCTGACCTGCAGGTCAGATCCACAGCACCTCTGGGAGCAAGGAGCAGGGATAAAGGGAAAGCAGTATAATGCTTTTCCCCATTAACACTTGACTTTGGGCAAAGAGCATCACACTGTTCTTTGTCCAGCATCTTTAAAGATTTTTGAAAGAATATCCTAATTAATCTGTGGAGGAATTCGGGCAAGATTGCTTAAAGCATTTTTAGCTTAAAAATGCAGTGTTGTCAAGCATTTTCCTTGTTCCTATTTCACAATGTTCTCGTGTGTTTGAGGCCATTATACAGGAGCATAAAGCATCAATAAACCCCAAGATTATGCAACAGAATTAAAACACGTAATATTTTGGGGCTCCACAGAATTATTATTTAATGATAGCAGTTTTCATGCCTTTCATCCAGAAGGACCCTCCAAAGTAACAGCTCTGCCAAAATAGAAGAGCAGCTGCCTGTGAGATGGGACAAAGCAAAAACCTTTGGGGTGGCTTATCAGGGGAGAAAAGGAAATGACAACTCTTGTCCATAGGAAGACTCCACTGAAATTCAGCTAAGTGGGATGAATCCAGAATTCACTGGAGAGAGCACCTGAGGATTTTTGCTTATCAAAGTTTTGCTGCTGATCCACAGACATAAAGCTAATAATCATAGTAGTAACATTAATAATAAAAATCATTATCATAACAAGCCTTCTGGGCATGTTTGCCTTGTCACTTCTTATGTAAACTGATCACATCTCAGTGATAGTCCTGGTCACTTCCAGAGCAACTTCCACCCAATTGTGTCAATACATCTCATAACCATTAACAAATCATGCTAAGATAACAAATGTTATTATCCTTTCATGTCATGATTCCAAGTCTGTTGAGTAGTATGAGAATTTGGATCAATTCTTCACTGCTTAAAAAAAAAACAACAACAACAAAAAAAAACCAACCACAAAGAAGAAACAAGGAGGAAAAAAGTCAAAGTTATGCAAGGTTAATTCTTGGTGCTGCAGCTAAGAAACCAATCAGGACTGACTTAGGAGAAAATCAAAAGCAGCAACAGATACTTGTGCTAAAGCAGAGCCCAGGCACTTCCCAAAGGGACACGAGCTGAGCAGCACATGCAGAGCTGAGCAGGGTGGCTGAGGGATGTGGGCTCAGGCACACACAGATTCACCTATGAGAGCAACCCGGAGCAGGTGTGTTGCCCTCTGCTTGGTGCAGGTGATGCCTCAGGTTTGAGCTTTTATATTTTTCACATTCTGTGCTGCTTTCGTGTGTGGATCTGGCCTTCATATGAGGGGATGGTGAGCTCTGCACAGAGCAGGGAGACAAAACAATTCCTGCTCCAGCTGGGGACCAAGGACAAATGTTCCAAATCTCAGGCCCAAGAGCACAAACAATGTGGGCTGGAGAGAGAAAAACAAGCAGGGTGGGACTGCATGGGCTCTAGAGCTGGAATTGGACAATGAACTGCAAGGTGCAAATGGAGCAGAACTGATCAAAGTGAGAGACCCTGGGAGCGCTCGTGCATTTTGTGGCCATTTTGGTCCATCTTGAGTGCAGCCCTGGCTGGGCTCTTGTGCTGCCCAAGGTGCATCCATTAAGGCTCCTAATAAATCCCTACTTTATTCTTTAACTCTGTCCAGCTTCTGTTCTAGGTCAGCCTTCACAAGGCATCAGAGGAACTAAAACACCTGACAAGAAGCAGCACATTTCCCACACATAAATACAGCACTGGCAAAGAAGGGAGGGGAGGCCTCCTTCCTGCTTCTCTCCTTTTGCTTATTTTCCATTAGCCACAACACAAATCAAACTGCCAGGCTGCCAAGGCCTCCAAGCCAGTCAGCACCAGCCCAAGGAGAGCTGTGAGATGGTGTCCCCACTTTGGGGGCAGCCCCAAGAGCTGCTGTCCCACTGTGATGGTGTTCACAGGGGTCTGAGGATGAGGGAAGAGACGAGGATTTACTCCATGTTTCAGAAGGCTTGATTTATTATTTTATGATATGTACTACATTAAAACTATACTAAAAGAATAGAAGAAAGGATTTCATCAGAAGGCTAGCTAAAGATAGAAAAGGAAGAAAATGATAACAAAGGTTTGTGTCTGGGACAGAGAGTCTGAGCCAGCTGACTGTGATTGGCCATTAATTAGAAACAACCACATGAGACCAATCCCAGATGCACCTGTTGCAGCAGATAATCATTGTTTACATTTTGTTCCTGAGGTCTCTCAGCTTCTCAGGAGGAAAAAATCCTAAGGAAAGGCTTTTCCATAAAAGATGTCTGTGACATCCCTCCCTGCCCTGCCAGCCAGGGGCCCTGAGCTGGGGACAGCACCCAACCTCAGAGAAGGTTGGGTGGCTCATTCTCCACCAACACAGCTGCTGGCTCAGGGTCACAACCAGGATCACCCAGCCCAACCAACCCACCTGCTTTATACTGCACAACCAAAATATGCAAACCCCTAACTCATCAGGCACTTTAAAAATTGTGGGTTGACATTAAGCACTTGGTTTGCTACAAAATCAAAAGCATAAAGCGATGCAGAAATGAACATTTTACTTGTCCAGATTGGGGTATTGCTTTAGGCATGGTGCTGCACTGCTATTTGCTCTAGGATTTATTTAACAGCTAGATAGAACTAAGTTGGCCTTCAAAGAAGAGCTTGTATCTTTCCTTTGAGAAAACAACTGAAGCTATATCTCAGTATTATATTATTTCCTTAAATCCAGAAGAGGAGGAGGGTTCAGTTTCATAAGAAATAAAATCAAGAGACTCAACTTCCAAGTATTTGGGCTTTTTACTCTCATCTTATGCAGGAATTAATGTTATCACATAAATAGACATAGATCTGTCACTCCCTATTAACTCCTAAGGAGAAAGAGCCAATCTTGAAACTACTGCTGAAGAGTTACCTTAACACAATTTTTCATCTCTGTAGATAAGGAGCAGACACTGTACTAAGTCACGTGGTGCTTAATGCATTTCATAAATTAATTGGTTCCTAAACTAACTTATATTCAGAGGAGTTTGTAGAAGTTTGCAAAAGGAGAGCAGGGAAATCTTGTCTATCTCTATGGAGCTGGAGTTTGTATCTGTGCCCTTGAACATTTTAGCTGCTCTGTTAATCCAAGTTTCCCCAAATCCTACCCATTGATATCTTTCTCCACAACTACACAGCACACATTTAGTTAAATCTGATGACAGCAAGTCTCACCAAAGACTGGCTCAGTTATCACTCAGACAAGTAATCTGAACAAGTCCATTTGCGTTTAGATTTACCAACACCCAATTTAGGATGGAGACTCCTATTTTATATTTTACCAAAGAGAAACTTAAAACTCCATTGATGATGGTGTACCAATCACCAAAGCACTAAAGCTGCCCTCTCTAACAGGTTTTTCTCAACAAAAAAAACTGCTCTTTTAGTTTTGAATTTGAGTTCTGAAACAAGGGGAATTGTTTCATTGGCCATTGAAAAAAACCCCGCACATGGAGGGATCCCAAGTTTTCCACACTCATTTGTTTTTAAACATTCCCTCACCTGAAAGAGAGGAGAGGAAACCAAGGCAATGCTTTCTGTGCAGCCCTTCCCCCTCATATCAGTGCTTCAGCTTAGTGCTACACTGATTGCCACATCATTTATTTAACTCCAGAACTGGTGTGCAAATAAGCTTTTGGATGCCAGCCACAGAGGAGTTCCCAACACAGAAACTATGAAGTCTTTTTCTTTATTAAATACCCTCAAATCAATGTCACAAGCAGTGATACCCAGGGATTGGGGTCAGGAAAGGATTTCTTACACTCTGCCCACTTTTTGCTTAACACTTCCAGCTTTGTGCATTGCACCTTTTGTGATTTTACTTTGTTACTGACAAAATAATACCATCAAATGCTAACAAATCTAATCCTTATGAAAACATGTACTTGTCCTGCTGGTTTTCTCTTCACCTCAAACTGACTCCTGTACACAAAATCACCTCAATGCAAATTCACTGAAAGAGTTTTAGGCTTTTTCTAAATGGATGAGATTTATGCAAGCCCAATTCAAACCATTCATCCGGGGCTGACTGGAAATCACTCAGACTCAGCTCACATGGGAATTCTGCATGGTTGGAAACCAAGCAGTGTTCAGAGGAGGCACTGCAGCTTTGGTGCAGAGAGCATTGGATTCCTGCTCTTGGCTTCCTGCAGCCAGGCCAGTGAACTGAAATGTCATTTCAGTCTTTACCTGCTCCCAAATGTACAACATCAGCTCCCAGTCCTGTCCTTCTGTGCAGCACCATGAGACTGACACAGGAAAGAGAAGAATTACTAAAAGGACAGCTAGAACAAACTACACTTGAATAGATTTCTTTTAATTTGGAAACAGTTTCTTCTTCCCCTAGATCTGACATTTAGGAGAATGAAAGGTTGTTCCCATTCATAGCCACACCAAGAGCTGTAGCAGTTTAAGTAAGACTTTATGGATAGGGTAAAACTGCACTGATGCAATAGAATTGATTGAGAAAATTATTTCATTAAAATGCTGCAGTCGACTCACGTAGGAAATATTATTTTGATTTAGGGATATCAATTTAGCATAAATCAGCAATAAAACCATTTAAGATTGTGGTATATCACTGTGGTTTTCTTGTCTAAGGAAAAAGTGTAAAAGAGCACAATTGAAAATATCATTAGGAAGAAACAGAAGCATAAGAGCTCACGAGAACAAGAGCTATGAAATCTAGAAATGACTTTCAATTAGTAACTGCTGAAACAGAAACACTTCTGCCTAGTGTTGCCACTTACGGACCATTCCAGTCTGCTGGAAAGCACGTGGCTGAGGCAGGACAGTAAAGCAAGAGATCAGATATTTCAAGCTAGATTAAATGATGCTTTTATCCCACCAACACTATCTTACCCAGGCAAACCAGTTCCTCTCTCTGGGCTGCCTGCTCTGGCACTGTATTTCTGGCCAAGGTGCTTTTCTCCAAGAAGGAAATTTGCACATCAGACTTAATTGGAATCAAGCCCAGTTACACAAAAGGAGGTTTGTAGGGAACCTTGAAAGTGAATGCTAAAAGCCTCCTTTCTTTCCTCCCTTCTTATCAGAACTCTCCAAGAAATTAAAATTCAATTCTGTTAGGCAAAAGGAACATGAAGATGGGTAAATGAATGAACAGATGAGCTTGTCTAGGCACAGAACTACACAAGGCTGTGAGATCTGCTAAAACCAGAGCTCTTGTTACACAGCAGAGTGGAAGCAGGTTGGAGCTGGAAGCTTGTCATGGCAACTGTCCCCTTAAATCAGCCTAGAGAGACAGCCCAGTGCTCCAATATTAGTGTAAAGAAACTGCATCTCTCAAAGCCCAGAAGATTCCATAAGCAGGGAAGGCTGGAGAAAGCCTTGCTTTCCATTTGGTTCTCCCTGGGAAGGTTTTAGACATTGACAAAATGCCTAAACCAGCTTCATTTGGCCACAGACTTTCTTCTTCTGTAGCCCCTGCATGTGTGTAGAGCCCATAGACATCCTGACAGCGTGTACAGCTACATAATGAGCTCCAGAACAAGAATTTTATTTGGCTACAGAAAGCTGAATGTTTCTAAGAAAGCCATTTTCCTTCTTACACTGGTCTCCAAGAGATTCACCCATCAAAACAAATAAGCTGTTGAACTGAGTGAGGCTACAGCCTGTACTACCACTAAGAGCACTCCTGTAATAGCTCAAGTCCCTTCCTGCTATCTTTCATCTGCTTTAGCTCAGTGTTGCTGGTGTATGAAATTTAAAGAGCTCTGAAAAAGATGTTAACGAGCCCTAAAGAGGAGAGTGCTCTTGCTGCAGTCATTCCCAGGAACACCTGTGAACTATTGAGTTTAATTAGCCTACAGCTGGCACCGAGTGTGTGTGCAAAGACAGGGGATTTATTATCGGATTGCCAGGCCTTAGATTGGCTCTTCCAGCACATTTTTTTTTTTCCTGTTTGTTTGTTTTGTGATAAAGGACGCACAGAGAGTGAGGGCAATTGAACTAACAGGGGATTCCCTCCTTGGAAAGGGTGCCAGGCACGGCAGCACTTGGATGCTGGAAGAGCCTGGGAGTGGGAAGAGCCTGGCAGGGTGAGCTGCTGGCAAGCTCTGCACCCCAGCCCTGTTATTTACCATGTGGCACAATTCACTCCCAAACCCATACCTTACAACTACAGAGCAGCCAAGGGCCTGAATTTTCATTTCAGTAGCGTGTTACACTTCTTTTGTCACTCCTCAGGACTCCACTTAACTCTACAGGCATCCTAAAACAAACCTGAGAGGTGGGAACAGCCTCTGCTGCCACTTCATTCTGCCATCTACAACACCCAGTGACTTTCAACACAGGTAGCTGTTTCAGCACCAATTATGTCACAGTATCACACACAGCTGCATGTATTTTCATCAGCAACCGTGAATTACAGTTGTTCATCCTCAAATATCTCCAACCCACCTGCCTGAAATCGTGGCTGCACTCCCATGTGACATCAGCTTTCTCCTCTGCCTTAGGCAGAGCTGGAAGAGAGAGTTTGCTCCTCTGCCCTCCTATTCACTAGGCAGAGTTTGAAGAGGGAAATGAAAAAAGCCAAGCAGAGTGGGAGCTCAGTCCCCTTGACTCTGCCCACAGCAGGCAGTGCCCAGTCCCCAGGGCAGCTTCACTGGCTGGGATGGAAGCTCCTGACACTCTCACAGAAAGAAGAAACAGTTTGGAGGCTTTTATCTTTGAATGACTATTCTCCTTCCTTGTGCTGAATCCAAAATACCTCAACAGAAACAATGCCCTACTTAAACCACAATGTACAAAATAATTATCAGCCTGACATCATTTTTACTGACAGCAGCTCGTCCCCACAGCTGCAGTGTGAGATGCTTCCCAAGCTGATGGGACCAAATCCTGCCATCACCTTGACACTGCCAAGTCAGTCCTGCTGACATTTCTTCTAGTTGACATTGGAAAGCCTTCAGTAAATCTGTACTGACATCTTAAATTCTCTTTTCTTCCTCCCATACTTTCCTCCTGTCATGTCATCTCCATAAAATTGCCCTGCCCTTGTTTCACTTCATTTTGACATCCTATTGTTACCTGCACAGATCCTCTTTAGCACAGTGCTTCTGTCACAAAGGCACATCTCCAAAGAGCTGACACGGGAGCACCTGGAGAAGGAGTCTCATTAAAATGAATTAAATGTCTGTGTTATCACTGCTACCCCTTCCCAGCAAGTTACTCCTGAAACCACAGCCTCACCCTGCAGTGCTATGAAGCACTTGAAGAGAGAATAACCTGCACACCCTGACTCCTGTGACAGCCAGGCTTGATCCAGTCTCTAATCCTGATCCAGTCTCTAATCCTGGGGGGAGCAGGGGCCAATCAACAAATTACCCAGTGCTAAGGTGTAGTGACAACTCAAAACCCTCCTGCAGGCTAAATCTGAAAAACACAACAAATGAGCCCCAAATTTGGGCCAGGCCAGGCAAGGTCCCACACCCAGCACCAGGGCTGGAGGGTGATGCCACCACAAATACCATTCTCAACACTTGGTACCACTTGGACCAACATCCCTCTGCCCCTGGGATGCAGCTCAGACCCTCCCCAAACCTTCAGCACTGAGTAACCCAGAACCTTCCCGAACCTTCAGCACTGAGTGACCCAAAACCTTCCCAAACCTTCAGCACTGAGTGACCCAGACCCTTCCCAAACCTTCAGCCCTGGGATGTGACCCAGAACCTCCCCAAACCTTCAGCACTGAGTGACCCAGAACCTTCCCAAACCTTCAGCACTGAGTGACCCAGAACCTTCCCGAACCTTCAGCACCGAGTGACCCAAAACCTTCCCAAACCTTCAGCACTGAGTGACCCAGACCCTTCCCAAACCTTCAGCCCTGGGATGTGACCCAGAACCTCCCCAAACCTTCAGCCCCAAGAGTGACCCAGACCCTTCCCAAACCTTCAGCCCTGAGAGTGACCCAGAACTTTCCAAACCTTGAGTCCTGGGATGTGACCCAAAACCTTCCCAAACTTTCAGCCCCAAGAGTGACCCAGACCCTCCCCAAACCTTCAGCACTGAGAGTGACCCAGAACTTTCCAAACCTTCAGCACTGAGACTGAACCAAAACCTTGCCAAACCTTCAGCCCCAAGATGTGACCCAGACCCTCCCCAAACCCAAGGCAGCAGCACTGCCCTCACAAGGAGGGGCTGCACAGCACCTTCCTCACCCCATGCCCTCATTAGCACGTTCATCAGCCTCATTAGCAGGCTCATCAGCCTCATTACAGGGCTGTCCCCTCGTTAGCACTGAGGGAGCCCCACTATGTCCTCAGGGACACATGGCCAGGGACCCATTCAATACTGAATATAATTAACAGGTTTTTAAATCCCCTGTTTGAGGGAAGCTCAGGCCTTGTGCTCACTCCATTTGACAGCAAGGAGATGCATTTGTGCCTGCTGGGGTGGGGAAAGCAGGGGAATAGACGTGGGAAACCACAAGGCAGCTAAAACCCCTAAATGCTTTTGTGGTGTCTAACAGATTTTATGCTTATATAATATCCACAGAATTTAAAAGTACTTTATCTACATGGATTATTTCCTAAATTCAGTTGTATGTTTTGAGATGTAAATAGGTACCTGCTCTAGCAGTGTAATTAAGCTGTCCATGCAATTAAAAAGCACATTGTTTTATTTGCATAATTCCATGCAGCTTTTTCTTTAGGGATAGACCCTGAAATACAATGTTTTCCTGACACCAGATTTTTCTCTTTGCTTATTGATCCATATTTCTCCAAGATGTAAAAATCACTTACAACCCAGGAAAGCCACAAGGGCCAGACCAAAAGCCTGCAAGTTCAAACACCAATGTGGATTTCATACACACCAAAACCCAGAACAAAGAAATGAAATCTATGTACTCCTAACTCTAAAATGAGAAAAAAAATCTCTCCAGATATTTCCTGAATTCCAAATCTGCAGTACACAGTTCCATCAGACAAAAAAATAGAATCTAGGCTAGGAGAAAAACATATGAAAAAACACCCTAAGTGATGAGCAATACATGTGGACATTTTATGTCAGAGATACCTATTAATCAACTTCTGCTACTTGTATTTTATGTATCTAATATGCAAAAACGATCAAAACTACCTCTGCAAAGAGGTAAACTCCAAAACTACCTCTGCAAGAAATACCTCAAGTCTGTAATGTCTTGTAGAAATCCCCTCATACCTGTTCCTTCCTCCTTGCCATTGCCTGCTCCCATACTCCAGCTCTCAGGTGTGGCAGAGGTGTCACTAAAATCCCAGAGAGTTTAAACTCACAGCCTTTAAAACAGGTGTCATTACAATGCCTGGACTGAACCCTGCCACATGGCCACGCTGTCACCTCCACATGTGACAGGGCTCATCCCAAACACCCACACCAGGAACCCCTCCGGGCTGCACAGCACACGCTCTGAAACGAATAAAGATTGTGCACAGATAAACACCAACAGGGGGTGTGGGTTTGGGTGGGACAGTGACCACACTGTGGCTGGTGCTGTGCCAGCCCCAGGAGCCTGTGCAGGTGGCACTGAGGGCTCTGTGAGTCTGTGCAGGTGGCACTGAGGGCTCTGTGTCCATCCCAGCCTGTGCAGGTGGCACTGAGGGCTCTGTGAGCCTGTGCAGGTGGCACTGAGGGCTCTGTGAGCCTGTGCAGGTGGCACTGAGGGCTCTGTGTCTGTGCAGGTGTCACTCAGGGCTCTGTGTCCATCCCAGCCTGTGCAGGTGTCACTCTCTGTGTCCATCCCAGTCTGTGCAGCTGTCACTCAGGGCTCTGGATATCTGTGCAGGTGTCACTCTCTGTGTCTGTGTGTCTGTCCCAGCCTGTGCAGGTGTCACTCTCTGTGTCTGTCCCAGCCTGTGCAGGTGTCACTCAGGGCTCTGTGTCTGTCCCAGCCTGTGCAGGTGTCACTCTCTGTGTCTGTGTGTCTGTCCCAGCCTGTGCAGGTGTCACTCAGGGCTCTGTGTCTGTCCCAGCCTGTGCAGGCGTCACTCTCTGTGCCTGACCCCAGTGTGTGGCTGCAGGGCCCTGTGGGGATCCCAGATGCCCACACATGGCAGCACACCCAATAACTGAGCAAATCTCAGATGCAAACACGTTAGGGATGGCATTGCTACACGTTTTCTGATCAACAATACATCAGCAGAACATTTTGCTGCTGCTGTTAACTCTCCTCTGTGGTTCAGAAACAAATGCTTGAGGACATGTACTCCTGCTCTCCTACTGTGTGTACAAGCTACACCACTGTATCCTGCACACAACATCACTGGCAGCAATTACTGTGAATATTGAAGAGATGGAACAGGGTTTGTGATGCATTTTCCTGGCTTTTGTGAAACATTTGTTCACCAGATTTGCTAACTCTCAAAATGCAAGCATACATGAGAGGTCTGCTAATCCAGGGAATTAACAAGGTACTGCTCCAACAGATTGCAAGAATGCTCTGTTTCATACTAATGGGCTTTAGAAAAGCAAGCAGTACACCCTGTGAACAGCTCACCCATTTTACCTAAAATCTAGAAATATATCAGGTGATTGAATACAAAACAGAAAAAAATTATGCTAGCAACCTTCTGAAACAAAGGTTCTTGGGTTGGGGTTGTTTTCCTCTCTCCCTCCTGATCTCTGGTAGTCTGCAAAGACATAACCTTAGAGCACAAGAAAAGAAGATTTAAGCACATGTGAAATAATAGAGCCCAGTTGCTATCACACTGTGATTATCAGCACTACTGCCAACAACCCACACCGGAGCCAGAGTCTCTTCAAACACCATAAATTCCAAAGAACAGGCACCTTCATCCATCTCTGAAACCCTGCAAGGTCAGGGAAGGCTCCTGCTTTGCTGCATACCCAAAACAAAATTGTTCAGTGCAAATAAATAAATATATAAGTAATAGACTAGCAATATACTCAGATTTTCTGAATAATTCAAGTCCCATTCTTAACAGTGACAGGAATACAGCAGAGGTTGGCTTGGAGATGCTGAGCCAGGCAGTGGTGGGGACAGGGGGTGAATGATCTATAGGAATCTGTCCAAGGTGGGGTCTAATTGATGGATGGTTCCCTTCCAGGCAGAGCTGTTTGGGTTTGGATGTTAACAACAGCATTTCCATTCCATACAAAGCATCACTGCTACATGTTTTTATGTCCTTTAGCAGATGTATTAATACAATACATACTTCCACAGTATCTCCTTCCTTGTAAAATCCAAAAATACAGGGCCAAATGCCCAGCAGCTTTACACACTTCCATGTGGGCATGGCTTGCACATATGCACAGACACATGAGGGATTTATTTCCAAATGCAGCCACACATGCAACTTAAACACTTTTAAAGAGAGACATCAATTTTTACCACAAGAAAAAAAAATTAACAGGAAAAGGCCTTTTCCTGCAGTAGAGAACACAGCACTGTAGGAAAACCTATAATCCCAACATTGAAATTCCCAGCATTGAGCATTCAGTCACACTGAAAGCTTGACACAGCAACTGAGCCAGCAAAGGAGCACCATGAGCCCATTCATGACACAGCATTTAGGACAAAAATCTTTGTGTGGACACTTCACCAAACAGTGCACCAGAAATTATTTTAAAAAAAGGAAAAATCCCTACAGTCATGAAAATCTGACATAACAGCACATAATTCCATCCTCATTCAACACCTAAAACCGGAATCAACCTTGAAAACCCTTCAACATAAAACAATAAGGATGCACAATAAGGAACTCTTCCAAAACCATCATATCTGCTCTCCCCAGAAACTCTCCCTGCACAAATCCAGTGATGCTGTGCCTAATCCTGCTGCTGACAGGGATGTTGGATTGCTGTCAGTGGCTGGCTTGTCCTGCAGCTCCAGTCCCTTGGGCAGAGGGCAGAGCAGCTGCTCACCAGGGCTGGGG
Source organism: Melospiza melodia melodia (assembly GCF_035770615.1). Lineage (NCBI taxonomy): Eukaryota > Metazoa > Chordata > Aves > Passeriformes > Passerellidae > Melospiza > Melospiza melodia. The sequence goes on from NC_086214.1 coordinate 5,168,927, forward strand.
CTGCACACACCCACTTCCAACACTGCTTTGGTTCTGTCTCCAGGGCTCATTAGCATTAATTATGACTCACAAGCCACAGAGAAGCCATGCAAAGTGAATTCACGGAGCTCCCAAAGCAGCACACAGTGCCAGTGTCCAGGGAGGTACAAGCTACCTCAGCCTGAACGTGGGGACTTCTTCACACAAAGGCAACTCAAGGTGTGTGAACAGCACTGAGCTTTTCTCCTACAGCAGATTTCTGCCAGGACTTGCTCAGTACTTTGCTCACCCCACAGCATCTCCAGTGGCTTTCCGTAGCTGAAGTTACCTGCTTGCCTCCTGCACCTTCACCTTCTCTGCTGAGGAGGTGGGGAACCAGAAATCACAAATCCCTCCTTCTGACCTCCACTGAGCACTGCCATTAGCTAATAAGAGAGCAGGAGAGGAAAGTGGTTTTTTAAGTACACTATTCACATAAGACTAGTTTTTGCTGAAAGAGCACCAAAAATAAACCCCTCAAGAATCCAGTCTCTCATATTCTCATAGCTTATACCTCCACTCAGCTTCAGTAAGCCAGGAACAATATTGCATGCCCAGACTCTGGATCACTGGGATCACTGGGGCTCGAGTAAAGCAGGGATTTAGCCAGCACCTACTTAATTCCAAATTCATTTAATATCTCTATACCCCCTCCACAAATAAGCCTTACAACATTGTGAGCCAATCAAGCCAGGCAGTAGTAAAATATTTTTTTAAAAACCCTTAAATCTAATAGAAGATTACTGCACTCAAGCGTAGAAACAATTTTAAGCCTAAATTTGGCAAGACACATTAGTTTTATATGGAGCTAAATTATTTCCAAGTGTCCAGGAAATACAATTCAGTAATTACAGCTATATTAGCTGGATGCAAATGAAGCAAGAGGCAGAGCTTATTTACCACCAAGTGGCTGAGTCACCCTGGGCATCCTCCAGAGCCCAGCCCTGCAGCAAGGACAGGCTTTGCTGAAGACTGACCCAAATCCAAGAACCAAAGGTGTCGCAGACAACTTTTATGGAAAAGCCTTTCCTTAGGATTTTTCCTCCTGAGAAGCTGGGAGGCCTCAGGAACAAAATGTAAACATTGATTATCTGCTGCTGTGGAATGCAACAGGTGCATCTGGGATTGGTCTCATGTGGTTGTTTCTAATTAATGGCCAATCACAGTCAGCTGGCTCAGATTCTGTGTCTGAGACACAAACCTTTGTTATCATTCTTTGCTATTCTATTCTTAGCCAGCCTTCTGATTAAACCTTTTCTTCTATTCTTTTAGTATAGTGTTAATGTAAGATATATAATAAAATAATAAATCAAGCCTTCAGAAACATGGAGTCAGATCCTCATCTCTTCCCTTCTCCAAGAACCCTGTGAACACTGTCACACCAAAGCACCTGGCTGATGGTGACAAGGACTTGAAGCCATGTGAGTGACATGGGGATATATTTGTAAGATATCAATACACAAGGAGGCCAAGCTTTTGAAAAGCTCAAGTCTCTCTTTCTAGCACTAACAGAGGTTTGATTTTCCAGACCATCCCCATGCTGGGACTTCTCTCAGGATGTGTTCAGGGCACAATTTTTACAAGACATTTTCCTCCTGGCTGAAAACAGAGATCCCACTAAATTAAATGAAGCTAAAGCCTATCATCTGTACACCCTGCAGAAAAGACACCATCATCATTGTCAAGTGAAAACCTGGAAGCCAAGCAGGAGGCAGAATAACCTCTGCTCCCCATCAGGCTGCTGTAAAAGCACCGCACTGAGATGACAGCAGAAATGGATTTGATAATGCAGCAAGGGAAAATACAGCGTGGGACAGCATTTCCAGTTCAGCATTCTCCACCCCCACGTTTTCCACAATAATTAATAACCAAAGTGGTTCATGTTTAAATGATCCACGCTTTCCAGTGCAGTCAGCAGTGCCTCCAGAGGCTTTCCACTGGGGCTAACACTGTTAACTGTAGGGATGCCTGAGGATACAAACTGTTTAATGGATGAAAGGACAATTCTATGCTGTATCCAAACATTTAGGAATTTTTCTTTTAAAGTTGAAACGGCTTAATAAAGCATTTAGGTTTCCCAATTGCTGTGTAATCATCCAGGTACATCAGGGTTAAAGGAAAACAAAGTTTTTCCCAACCCTCAAGTACTAATAGCCTTTATATTGCTATTCCCCATTCCAGTGGGGCCAGAACATCCAACCTACTTCTAATCTTCCCAGCAAATGGTTATCCAGGGAGAGCAGGCAGGGATCAGCCAACCCAGGAAAGCTGAGCAACAGGCAGGGAGAAGCTTTCTCTGGTTTCTCACAGCACCAGACACTCAATCACTCCCAAACATGGCTCCAGGACTCTGTGTTTTGTTTATTTGCTCAAGTCCTTGGGAACCTCTGCAGTTACCAACACACTTCTCAGCAGTTAGGACAAGAAGGTATTTTAGCATGAAATTACAATCATGATGATCACCAGGTTTTCCTGTCCCACCTTCTCCATAACCCCTTCCTGCCCACTCCCCCACCCCAGGATTAACACAGACAAAGGAAAATTTTAAAACCAAAGCAGTTTCTCCATTTCTTTTTTTTTTTTTAAGCTTAATTTTCAAAGAGCCAGGGGTACAGAAGTTCATCCTGCCTGTGTGTGTTTCCCTATCTGTCCCCCTTGTAACAACTTTAATTTCAAGTCAATGTGACAGCAGGGCAGAGGTCTCCACAGTGCCAAGTTCCCAGAAGTTCAGCGAGGAGCCTGCAGCTGTGCAGGGAGAGGAGCCTGGCTTCCCTCACCTCCCACCACGGGGAAGGCTGCCTGCTAGCTCACACCTCATTAGACAGCACAAACCCACAGAGGAAATCAATTACCAGATAAAAGTCCATCGGAAACCAGCCTTCAATCATCCTGCTGCTCATGCAAGTGCTGCGCCGGAATTCTCCTGACAGCCTGATAACAAGGGCGGCCTGGCCCCTCCCTGGGCAGCACAGGAGTAAATACATCAAGGCCCACAAAAGCCATCCTTGGCTCCTGCACCTCCTCAGGCTCACCCATGGCCTTGCACTAACAGGGAGCAAGGGCAAAACATCATTAAAATGGTCACCAGGTACCATCAAGAAGTCAGGGACTCGAAGCATTTGTTTTGTAAGGGGATGGATTTAGAGCCACGAGATTGATTGCAAACATGCACCAAAAGATGGAAGTTCCTCCCATCAGGCAAAGTTCAACCCATTCAAACCAATACTTTGGAAACACTGAACTTCTGAACATTCTGATGTCTCATTCCTTTTGTTTGTGGCTGCACACACCAGGGATGCTGCTGACATCCCTACTTAAGGTCTGCACTCCCAGGCCTTGCAGAAGACACTCAGACACTGCAGCCTGTCCTCTGCTGAGGTTCCCCACCTCACCACTCCACTCAAGCCAGGACTAATTTCTCCAAGCAGCTCCAGAGCCAGCAGCACCAGCTACACTTGCCGGAAGGATTTAGAGCAAAACAAAAACCAGCAAAAAGCAAAATAACCTTAAGTGCCGTACTAACAGCTGGGCAATTTCTTTTTCCACTTAGGGACTCATTTCTCTAAAACAGAGGCTTCATTCTTCAACATAAGACTTCAAATACATGGAAAATGTGAACCAGACCTATCACACCAGGCTACAGTTTCCAGCAGGATAGTTTAATGGGCTCGTTGAAAGCATTCTTCAAATGTTTCATTCCTGCCATTCCTTTCCATTCATGGTTCTTCTTTATGGACAGATGCATGGGAAATGGGGCAAAATTGGGTGCACAAGGATCAAGGCAGCATGCCCAAGCATGCCATGTGTTCTGTGTGTTATTGGCAGGGCTGCAGATTGATTTATTTATGGTTTTTGTGACAGACATGGCACTTGCTGCTCAAACAGACAAACCCAGACTAGCTGCTGATGAGCTGGGACTAACTGAGCTCTGTGAGGGCTGGGCTGGCCCTTATCCACAGCTCATGGATGACTTGTGTGCCTCTGTACAAACTGTGGAGACAGCAGTGACTGCCACTGGATCTCTGTGGAGCAGCTAGAGAGTGCATGTCCCTAGAAAGGCAACAGCTGGGAGGCAAAATGTGGCAAATGCCTGCTCTAATTAAGAGGTCAGCCAGCAAAATTTGCCCTCCACTCCCACCAATTTCTCCAGGATTTGTGTATCATTTGTATATATATATAATGTACATCTGTGTACATTATATATCATTACATTATATATATTATTGTATATATTATATATTGTATGTATTATTATTGTCTATATTATTACATTATACACATTGTACTGTATAAGACATGAACAGTCTTTATCTTTCATGCTGAAAGCTTGAAACCACCCTTTCCCTTCCCAGCTTCCCACAAAACCAACTCTTCAGGAGCACAATAGGAAACAACCAAGTTTCAAGCAGACAAAAAGTGTGTGGAACTCAGGGTACCAATAACTTGAATTCCAAGTCTTGGGCATCTCTTCCTCCATTTACAGTTCACAGCCATCCTACCAAAGAGCATAAATGTCATCATCAGAGAAGGTGTCATGAACAAGCACTACTACAGCACAAAAGTCTTCTTTAAGGAATTACCTAGAAATAATTCTGATTTGTGCACCACTGTTGATAACTATGAACTCAATTCTTCTGCTCTTCAGCACAGTGAGGACACTGGAATTGAGCCATCATTTATATAGAGGGAAGCTCAAGGAGCTGCTGAATGCTGAAATCTGGAGATTCTATAGCAGGGGTGGTTCTGCTTACATGAAGACAAACTGCACAAGCTCAGCACAAAACGATGAGGTTGGGATTAAGAAATTGCTTCAGCTTTAAGAGTGCTCTGCCTTAGTAAATCCAAGTCAGGCTCTCAACCTTGCAGTGTCATTTTTCTGTGTATTCACATCAAAGGACAAGCCCAGGTGGGGAAGGGAGAGGAGCAGCCACAGCACAGGGGGAGAATCTGGAGCTGAAATTCATTCCAGTCTCCAGAAATCATCTTGTATAACTGGTAGTACAAATTGGCTTTAAGAGACAACTCAGCTGGCACATGTATTCCCTGCTGAACAGTGATACCTATTCAAATGATCAAAACTTGTCAGTTCTTAAATTCAGGATAAATCCCAGACCTCAGAAACAGGCAAATGGAAAAAAAAAAAAAAAAAGAAAAGGTTCAAAAGCAGTAAGACAGCAAATGTTACTCTCAGGACCAATCTCTCTGATATGCCTCAAGCTTGCTAACAGCATTCTAATGCCACAGGCACGTTACTTTCCTTTGCCCTCATATTTTATTTCACTGAAGCCCTGTCCTAATAACTGATTACCAAATACCAAACAAGCTGTAGTGTTATCTTGCTAGCTGGTGAAATATTTAGGTCCATTTAAGTGCCATGCAGAAATGAGCCTGAATATATGGGCTGTAGCAGGCAGAAATAGGAATTTTGCATTCAGGGACAGGAATATCCTATTGAGGCCCATTCCTCACTCCCAGAAAGTGCTCATGCCCTCTCACCAGATCAATGCAAAGCAGGTGCAGTTGCCATAGGATAAAGTGCCTCTTTCACATTTAATATGGAAATTACCATTCCTCCACCACATTCACAGGGAGGGAGGGAGCTGAGTGCCAGCCCCCATCCTCCAGAAGAACTGCTCACCTATATAAAACACCACACAAAAGGAGTGCTTGCTCTTTGTACATCTCAATGGAAACAACTGGCCTATAACACACCAGGTTCCTTAAAACCATTGTAACATGCTCCTTTCCAGTCTATGCAGTTTAATTTTTCAGGAATTTATGAACAAGTTTCAAAGATTCCTTACGCCCATTGTAACATCCTCCTTTCCAGTCTATGCAGTTTAATTTTTCAGGAATATGTGAACAAGTTTTAAATAACTGCCCAATGGCTTTAATCAGAGTGGACGCTGTCCACTGCAAAAATCAAAATCCACATTTTCAGAGGTGTGACATACACTAACTTGCTTCAGCTTTTTCTCAGGGCATTCAGACACAGCAATCAGTGTCCAGGAGAGACAGCAGTGAGCCCAGCAGAGCAGCACTGCTACTTTAACTCAGCTGAGGCTTCATGTGTCTGCCCTGCTCCACCCTGAGCGCTCACAGCACCTAAGGATAGAGGGGGAGTGGAAACAACTTGAGACAATTCCCACACCACAGAAGCAAAACAAATCTCTTCCCCACCCAAAGGAAAATAAAAAAAAAAATTGCAAAATCTGGCCCTCAATCATTGCTTGCTTCCAGATTGCAAAATGTTCTCTGGATCTGGCAGTGAAAATCTAAAATAGCCTTCAAACAGCAGTTCTTGAGAGATTTCCAGTCCAAGTGCTCAGGGTCAGGGTAAGCACCCAAATGTGTAAATCCTGCTCTCAAACAAACACTTGTGCCACAGCAGTTGCCACACACCTGCAGGGGTGGATCTTACTGTGAAGGGCATTATTGCAATTTCTGTGAAGTGTCCCAAGTCTCAGTGCCACAAGCCCCACATTTGCAGCAGCTGCACAAGTGGAATCATCAGTGATTCACAGGCTGCTGTTCTCTCAGCAGAGCCCTCTCTGGTCTTTCGTGTGAGACAGATAGTTAAATCTGACTTTATTTGCATCATGCTTGCCAAGACCTGTGAATTGGGAATTAATAGCTCCCACTGCTCCCACATTGCAGCCAATTTTACTGCATTCACTCCAGCATATATCAATGCACAGAGGTCAGATGCAATTTTAATGAGAGCCTCTACTGTTCTATTTATTTTAATACCTTTATTGCACCATCAAATTTCTAATAATTAAGCATATTATAATTACAGTGAATTAAATAGTCTTCTTAAATGCATCCCCCACATTATTTTATAATCAATTAAAATTAATAAAGTTGATTGTAAAATCTCATGTCTGGTGTATACTAATGCCTGTTCTCATCATTCCACAAAACTCTACCTCCATAACAGCCAACTGCAAAGATTTCTGTACTATCAGAAGGTCTATAATAATCCATTTTCTTTACTGATCCTCTGACACCTTCCAGGGAGTACCATTAATGCTTGGTTTGGCTGGCTTTTTGCAGAGCCTGGCTGCAGAGGGCTTTAAGGGAGCTGATGTGGCACCAGGTACAGTGAATTGTCCCCATGCCATGGGACAGCAGCTCTGGGCAATCCCTGCTGCTCCTGCGAGCAGCACATGGGGACAGATGGCATCCAGTGCCTGCTTTCCTTTCCTCTCCAGATTCCCCAGAGGACTCCCAGGACAGCAGCACCTTCCCACCTCCATCACACTCGGGGTGTCCTGCACTCTCTGATTCCCTCACTTCCCATCACCTTTTTGCTTTCACAGCTGCTCAGCCATCCCCACTCAGGCCCTGGCAGCTCGGCTGCCTTACAGTTGGGTGTTTCCTTGGCAATTATATCTCTTCAGTTGCTGAAAGCATCAGAAAATGACCCCAAAAGACCTCCTTTCTCTGTAAGAGCAAAAGGGAGCTGCTGGAATCACAGAGGTAATACAATTTTCAGTGTAAGTACATTAGCTCATGGAACTTCTTGCCACAGAGTCATCCCAGGGCAAACAGTTTGACAACCACTCAGTGTCTGTTCCGCACAGCTCAGAACCAGCAGCACAGAAAGGAACAGGAACAAATGGCACCCACTGGATGAGTCTTGCCTTTTCCTATTTTGGGGTTATTCTGAGAGAGAAGTATCTAGAAAATTAACTGCCAGGAGAAATGATGCTGTGATCTCTGGGACACCAGAGTTACACGGTGAGGACTCATTTCTCAGAATGTGCTTGCAAAGGGGAGTCTGCATGGTCTCACTGCACAGATGATGCATCAAGGTCCTCAAGAAAATGAAGAGGCACTGTCGCAGACATCTTTTCATTAAAAATTTTTTCTTAAGATTTTTCTTCTTGAGAAGCTGAGAGGCTTCAAGAACAAAATGTAAACAATGGTTATCTGCTGCTGTGGAATGCAACAGGTGGAGCTGTGATTAGCTCATCTTAGATGTTTAGAATTAATGGCCAACCACAGCCACCCAGTTAGCTTGGACTCTCTGTCCAAGACACAAACCTTTATTATTCATTCCATTCCATTCTTAGCTTAGCCTTCTGACATGAAACTTTTCCTTCTATTCTTTTTAGTATACTTTTAGTGTAATGTATATCATAAAATAATAAATCAAGCCTTCTGAACAGAGAGTCAACATTCTTGTCTCTTCCCTCACCTGAAAACCCCTGTGAACACTGTCACAGAGGCATTTATAAAACATCACCCCAAGCCCCAGGATTTCTACAAACCTTCAGGATAGAGCTAACAAGAACTCTCCTCTCACTGAATTTCCCTGAGAGCAACTTAGGGTATTAATTATACAAATCAAAGCTGACTTGCTAAACTTTGTCACCAAGAGAACACAGAACTGAGCAGTACTCACTGCATTTTGCTTCTGTCACCCTGGATGTGCTGTTTGGCTTCTCTATCCTTCAGTGCTTTTATGTTTGAGGGGTGGTGGGTGGATTTTGGCAGGGGAATTCCCTTGGCCAAGCAAAGAATCCTTTTGGTCCATGTTTCTGCAGCACCTGACACAGCAGCTCCCCAGACCCTGATGTACCCAGCTCAGGTCTAATTTCTGCAGTGCAAAGCACAATGTGATTAGGGGCTCCTTGTAACCACCTGATTTTCCTGAGCATCTCAGGGCACTGGAGAAAAAGGCTGGACGTGCCTGGTATCACTCCCTAATGTGCATGGCCCGCTAATGGCAGGCACTTCAACGATGACACAATGCAGATTGCAGGCCCTTTTAGCACTTGTCAGCCTGCCCTGCTCCCTGACACGGCTCTGCACTGAAATGTTCTTTTCCCTGGCAGCTTCGGGGCGTGATGGGAGCTGCTACCCATGGCAGTCAATGAGTGTGAACTTCCCTGTGCCACGGGGCCTCTCCACAAGCGCCTCGGCGTGGGAGGTGGCACTTGTCACACTGTCAGCTCTGCTGCACAGCCAGCCCAGCACGCTGCTCCTGAGACACCCTGCTCTCCCTGCAGCAGGGAAACAACCCCAGTTACATCACAGCATCTCACAGAGAGCAGATCTGCTTACTCAGAGCAAGCTTTTTTTATTTTTAGCCTGCTTGGAGGAGGCAGTGGCTGTATAAATAAAGGCTGCTCTGAGTCTGAGTAAGCACGGTGCCTGCACGGCTGCTGTCAGCACCGTGAGGGAACAATCCTGGAGCCAGGGCTGCAGTGGGAGCCCACAGTGAAGGCTCTGTGTGCGGCACAGAGCTGTGGCAATGCTGGAAATCTCCCTGGAAATGCTCAATCCAGAGCCAGACAGCAACAGGAGCACAGCACGTGGCCACAGGGGCTCTTTTCCAGCACCCAGGGACTCCTGCTTTCAAGGAAAGAAACCAAACCAGCACAGCCCTGCGCAAACAGGATCCCAGAAGAGCCTTCAGGTGCTTCCTCTTAGCAAAACACACACTCAGGAAGTTTTTACAGCCTGGAGCAACAAAGTCATCCTTGTAGGCAGCACCTGCACCATCTCCTGATGGATGCAGTCCTCTCCAGCAGGACATCCACAATAAACCCCTTTGGAGAAAGCCTGAGAAGCTCTGGTGCACTCCAAGCTGCTGGGAGGAGGGCAGGGCTTGTACCTGAGGGATTGAACACTGTTATCTTTGACATCCTAAGCAATTTTCCTGTCTGCTTGTTGATACAATCCCTCGCTTCCTTTCTCTACCTGTTCCTCAGCTCTTCTGTCACTTGTGGAGTAATAACCAGCCTAGGGAAGAGCAGGCTGGGCTCTAACTAAACACTCACTATTTCATCTACTTTCCCAAAGAACAAATGCATAAAGTAGCTGGAAACATCATCCCTGACTGCAGTTACATGCCATATGCCTTGCAGTTAATCCTGAGCACACCAACACCAACATTTCCCATTTATGGGCTTAGATTTCTCTTTTCTCTCCCTGAGCTATTCCTCACCCTCCCTGCAAAAGCCCCATCCTCCCAAGCAGCTCTCCCAGCCCATCTCTGCTCTCCATCCAAATGGGCACACTTCACTGCTTAAAGCCTTATAGCTCTTCTGAGCCCAGTAATATTTGAAAGCAATAAATAAATTCATTGTTCTCCGATTGAGCAGGCTTAGGAGAATTTGTGATGCTGAGGAGGATCCCATCAGGCAGGGACATGACAGCTTGTGGCACATCCTGCTGCTCTCAGCCCTCCTGCTCCTGGCACACACCCCCTGTGTCCTGCAGATTCCTGTCACAGCCCTTGCAAAGTTACTTTCCAATGTGACAGCTTGCTTTTAGTGGATTTTTAAATCACTGGCTAATCCTTCTAGCTGTATTCAGTTAATCTGGAAACAAGGAAAGACAAGGGTTGGGTCTTGCTGCGTTGGGTCCAGCAGGCTCCATGGTATGTGCAATTCAAACAGCCAGAGATGCTTTTCCTTCACAGCCAGTGCAGTTCTTCCCTGTGCATTAATGGGAATTAGGAGCCCTCATACATGTACTTGACATGTACCCTAACACATGCTTCAAATCCAATGACAGCAAGGCTCCACTTGGAAACCCTTTCAAGAGAATCATTAAGCACACATATAAATCTTGTTAAGAGTCAAGCCCATGTTTTGAACTCCAGTCACTGATGGTTCAAATCCAAATTTCCAGCACTTCCAAGCTTCCTTAAAAGGAAAAAAAAACTGCAATAAAATTAATGATCACTACTGTTTACATTTCTGTTGGTGCATTTCAGCAAGTAAGATTACATCCACATATTCAGAAGTCAGAGACACATTCCTCATAAACTCTATGAGCTCAGGACTGCCCTCCAGGCTGGGCTTTTGTGCTTAGCTCTGCAATCAGTTTGTAAAATGCTTGTACTGTGTTATTCTGAGTCTGTATCCCTTATTCTGAGTCACACCAACAGCAGCTGCAGAGGACACACAGAGAAGCAGAGCCAGAGAAGGACCCTGAGATGTGTCACCACCATCTCCAGGTGTCCTTCCAGCAGCTCTGAGCTTGGCTGAGCACATTTGGTGGTGGTGCTCTGAAATAAAAGCACGTCCCAAAAGCATCTAAATGTCCACACAACTCTTCCTGCTCTGCTATTTCCTGGCACCATAAAAAAAGGCAGAGTTCCAAAAATCACTGTCCATCTGGGAATATGCTTTGTGATTTCTTACTACACAGTATTTTATCCCACAGGTATTTATCCCCCAAGCACCAGGATAGTTCTGCTAGCAGTGATTGCTATCAGATGTGTGTCCCAGAGAAATCAGTGTCCTCTGTCCTCCTTCCAAACTTCCACTCCACTCTATTTCCTGTAATGGTGAAGGGTGAGCGGTGCAAACCTGCCAGTCCCCTTCCCCAGCACAGAGCCCCCCACAAGCTCTCTGCCCCTCAGCACATCCCCCTGCCAAAATGTGGAGGTGCTGATGGTGCTTTGGGTGCCAGCAAGCTGCTCTCACAAGTGACATTTCAGACTGCTGCTGGAGCAGCTCCAATGTCCACCCAATGGCCACAGGTTTGAGAATATCTGAACCAGGTGTCCCTGCTCTGAGCAAAGGAGAAGGAGAAGGCAGGATTAATGACTGCCTGCAGGAATTATTCAGAACTCATTGGCATTCCAGAAGGAAACATGGCAGGCAGTTGAGATCCACAAAGAATATAAATATTCCCTTATTTATTCACAGACTATTTGTTCATTCTTCCAACATTAAAGTACATGAGACAGAGCAAAGCATTCTATGCCTGACATAGATCATTTCTGTTTCTTAAAGTGCCTCTTTCCCTGCAAACACTAAGGCAAGTACACTAATAGAAGTTAAATCTATTATCATAAACTTTATTAGAAAGAGGTCCTGAACTCTTGGGATGGGACCCTTTTAAATATAGTTGAAAATATATCCTGGTTTGGCAGAAAGTCAGTTTTCACTTCTTACCAACCAACATCAGAGCTGAATTAATGCCTCAGTTAGTTCAAACATTGGACAGAGAATGAGGCAGGGCTGCATGATGAAGATAAAATGCTGGCTTGGCTGAAGCTGATGGCAATGTGCCCACCAGCTCCCAGGGAGCTCCCTGGCTCCCGGAATCGCAGCGGAAACCCAGGAGCTCCTTCCAGGGATGCTGAGCAGCGTGTGAGGAGCACCCTGGTGCTCATCCCTCATTCACCACAGGGCTCTGGGACACATGAGGAGAAGGAAAAGCTTTGAGGGGATGAGAAGAATTTTCTTAGTTGTGCACTGCAGTGATATTTGGGAAAGTCATGTTCGCTGCCTGTCACAAACTCCTGTGTGAACTTGGGACAGTCACTTTGTGCCTTTTCCCAGGGCTTGGACTGTAAAATGCTCAGCAAAGGCAGCAGCTCCCTGCCCAGCAGGGTACTGGTGGTGAGTCAGCAAAGAATATGTCATTCTCTGCTTTTTAATTGCAGCAGAATGGAATTAAACCAGGATGGGACTGGACATTGCTGCTGGAAATCCCTCACCTGAGCTGAGCCAGCTCCTGCTGCCCCAATGGAGAGAGGCACCTTCAGAGAGGGTTGAGCTCCCCTCCATCCCCAGCTGGGAGTCACCTTCCACAAGTGCTCAGCCACACAGGGACACCAGCCTTCCAACAACTGAAGTGAGGCAAGATAAATCCTCCCTCAATAACAGGAAACAAAAGAACTACTTCTGCTCCCCAACACACAAAATGTGCTCAAAGCCTTTCAAGCTGCTCTTTCAGCTGCTGGCTCAGGATGCAGCACCGAGTTCCTTAGATCGAGTCACAAGCTTGGCATGGACACAACATGGTGGAGCTACATAATAAAACTAAACTTTTGTCCTCTGTGCACAAAACTCTAGCTGAAGAAACCTCAGCTTTCCCCTCCTTGCTCTGGAGGGCCTGGCTTTGCACCTCAACGTTCTTGAAAATGAAAAAGGTGACTTTATTTTTGTTTTCTCGAGAAAATTGTTTTTAAGATTGCACTTTTCACATGTGAAGGTTTTTAGTAGCATGACCTCCATTATTAATCAGAACAGAATGCAAAACATCTTAAAGCAATCCTTCTAAATAGCAATGTTTATCTATTCAAAGAAGCAATTAGGGAGGCTCTGGGTTCTAAAAGCACTGAACACTATTTCCAGTTAAATGCAAGGACATTCATTACAACTGTCGTTGTCTCAGGGAGAACTGGAGCTAACACCACTGGAGTAACAACCCTGTTGTGTGCACATTCCCAAAGTCACCTCTCAGCCCTGCAGTCCTTGGCTCCCCTCCAGCCTCACCCCAAAACCACAAACACCCAGGTGTCTCTGTGCCATCACAACAACATTCACTCAACTTCCCCGGTTATGATTTTATCTCCCACCTAATTACAGCTGAAATAACATAATAAGGTTTGTGCTCCCTGATATATTTAATAGATTTTTCAATATTGGTTTATCCAGCTATGTCAAAATGACAGCCCCACTTAATGTTAATCAGAGGTTGCGTGTGAGCATCAGCGCTGAGCTCTGCACAGCTCAATGGAATTATCAGGGCTGTGAGACACCGTCGATATGTTTTGATCTCTGTGTCAAATGAATTTGGTTACTTGTTAATTTTTTCCCTTTATGTTTCGCTGCTGTTTAATTGTTTTGTCATCTGTGTGTACTGTGCTCTGTGTAATTGCAATATTGGATGTTCAGACAAATCAGAGGGCACGGAGTGACATTCATTGTCACTGAAAATCAGGTGTTTTTCTTGTTACCTACATACCAGCAGCACACAGTGTGTGTATGCCTGGAAAGCCCGGCTCCAGCTTCCAAGGAGCTGTTAAAAATCATTCTGACACTTCTCCAGCATCACTCAGCTACCAAAAAATATGATTAAACAACCCACACGGCTTTGGCATTAAACGGTGAGAACTACCAGAACTTCAACCACTACTCAGCCAGCCTGACAACCCCACTGTGCACACAAGTACAGGGGGCAAGAATTTGAGTTCTACAGAGCTCACCAAGCTCACCTTTCCCTGCTCAAAAGACAGGATCAGACACAAAGGGCTGGAAGGAATCTCCTTTTCTCAGGCCCAGCTGCCTGCAGCCCTGAGTGCAGCCCAGCCGTGGTACCCCCAAGCAGCAGTCCTTGACATCTCAGAAATAAGGGATGACCAGCATGGAAAATCCTCTGAGCCACTCATTAAATGCTATTGCCTATTCTAATTGCACCAAACCAACTCCCATTCTCCAAGGACTTTAATTAGAGCATGATGATCTCCCTAAGGAACCCACATGCAGTGTAAATCCCAAGAGCAGTGCCATGGGGTGACCATCATTTTTCCATCTCAAAATTAAAACTCTCCAGCAAAGCTAACTTGGTTTTAAAGAAATGATTTTTTTTCTAGTGACACAGAAACATGGAATCACAGAATAGATTAGCTTGGAAAACACCTCTCAGATCATCAAGTCCAGCTGTTCCTCCAGCACTGCCAGGCCAGCAGTAACCCATGTCCCCAGGTGCCACATTTACATGTCTTGTACATGACACTTACTAAGGTCACCATGAGAAAGCTGAGTCAGGCCTACATTTAGATCCCTATTTTATCAAAACTCAATGTGTAGAAATGGATTCAGAGCTGGTAGCACGGAGATCCAGCCACTCAGCATCCAGATGCAAACACCATTGGCATTTTCATCCCAATACTCCAAATTTGGGCAATCCCACAATATATTATAATTTACCATAAACAAACCAGCAGTAGAGAAGCTGAAGACAAAGCAGCTGAAAGACAGTCCTGTTTGATACTTGTCACTGTCAGAATCCTTGAGAGGTGTCAGGCAAGCCAACACACAGTCTATCCATCATGAGAGTCTCTTTGCATTGACTGACAGATCATACAAAGCACTTGCAGTTAACTTGGGCTTAAAAATATCATCAGTGGATTCTTAAAACTCACCTACTACAGTCTGCCTTGCTTAGCATTGCTAATGGTTTTAGAGAACCAAGTACTTGTAAATATATAAGTATATACTTATATACTTGCCCCTGAAATCCAAATGAAATTGTAATTTGAATGGAATATCTGAATGTATCTGAAAGGCCAAAGCAGACAGGTTGGGGTCAATTATCAGAAATAAACCAATAATTTTACTTACTCCTCTAGGTCTGAGATGTAGGAAGCTTCCTGGGGCACAAGAGGCAGGAAATCATTTAGATGGATTTGGGGGTTGCATGGTTTTCTTCCCTAATTCCAATAATCAGCATATCCATTGCCCTGACATCTAGTTTTCAAATGTTCACTGAACACACAAATCAATTTTCTCAGATGTTGCAACCCAAACAAGCCTTTCCAGCAAAAATGTGTGAGTGCAGCAAAAGCCAGAGTTGAAGGACCATGTTCAGAAAGCTCACTAGGAGCTGCTAGGCTGTTCTGCAGCCACCCAGGCTTTCAAACAAGTGTGTTTCAGAGTAAATTCAGATATTTAGAATTCAGGGAATGCCATGAGGCTATTTATGGGAATAAATAGCACCAGATCTCAGATGAGGAAAACTAAATTACATTTTAATTGATCAGCCTCTGCCATGATCTTCCAAAATCATGGTGGGAGGAGGGGAACTCAACTTGAATTGCCTTTAAAAAGCCTCAGTTCTTGGAAAGTTTTGAGCTGGATTCTGTGAGATTTAAGCCCAGCTACCAGTGCTCAAACTGGACAGTTCAAAACAAAGAGACACTCAAACCACCAGCCCTGAGACTCTACTCCAAGTGCTTTATTCTTATGCACGGCTCAGCTGAAGCCAAATCCCAAACTGTTATCAGCAGCTCTCACAAGGTTTTGCTGTTTTGCTAAATCACCCTTTAGACTCTTCCTCCACCCCACCAAGCAGTATCTCAGAGGCACATTTGGGGCTCAGCTCTGCACAGCAACACCCCAGCAGTGTCTGACTGCCAAAGAAAAACCAACCCCACTGGTTCCCCCTGCCACTGCTGCACAGAGCTTGGGGAAACACTCTGAGCTCCTGGGACTGGTTCTCAGCTCCTTGCTGGATGTGGTTGGGGCTCCTCACAGAGCTCTGTGTGCTGGCCTGCCTCGGCACACCTGGGGCTCATTTTGTTGCTGCAAAGCACAGGGAGGGAGGGCTGTGCACAGCCAGGGCAGCTTAACCCTTCCCTGCCTCACTGCCAGCAACCTGAGACAAACCTCTTCTCTCACAGGTGAACATTTCTTTTTCCCCCTTAATAGGAACCAATTTTGCTGTGATAAGAACCAATTTTGCTGGCTGCTGAAGTGGAATCGGTGTGCACACTGCAGACAGGGAATCAGTCATAGAATCACAGAATGGTTTGGGTTAGGAGTGACCATAAAGCCCACCCTGCTTCCCCCCTGCCATGGCAGGGACACTTCCACTGTCCCAGGCTGCTCCAAGCCCCATCCAGCCTGGCCTTGGGCACTGCCAGGGATCCAGGGGCAGCCCCAGCTGCTCTGGGCACCCTGTGCCAGGGCCTCACCCCCTTCCTCTGGGAGGAATTCTTCCCAATATCCCATTCATCCCTGCCCTCTGGCAGTGGGAAGCCATTCCCACTTATCCTCTCACTTGAGGCTCATGTAGAAAGTCTCTCTCCATCTTTCTCACAGGCTCCCTTAAGGCACTAGAAGGCAAAAATTAGGTCACCCTGAAGCTTCTCTTCTCCAGGCTGAACAATCCCAAATCTCTCAGCCTTTCCTCCTAGCAGAGGAACTCAGGAATAAAACAGCCACCTACATGTCACTCTGTGAAGCAAAGCACACACCAAATCTTGCTAAATCTTTCTTAGATCCAGCTGTAAACCCAGCTTGCAGCAAATCTGTGCTAAATCCCAACCCCTCCTCTGTTCCCTTGTCTCCATAGGAATTCCTGCAGCTGAAAGCAGGTGAGGAACCCTCACCTGCCCTGTCCTGTGAGGGCCAAGCAGAGCCATCAGTGGAGCAGCACAGCACCCTGGGGTCCCCCAGCACACAAACCCTGCCAGCATGGCAGCTTTTATGGCCAAGGCCATTTGCAGCCCTCAGCACCTGCTGTGCAGGGTAGGACACAGGGGAGCGCTCAGTCCAACAGTCAATAGGATTCCTGTGCTTTGCATGAGCAGATTTGGGCTCAGCTGTTAGACAGACAGGCCAATACAATATCAATAATTCCAGGTGCAGCTAAGCATGGTCCTGAGCTACTGAGAGGTGTCACAGGCCTGTTCTGAAGAGCACAGCAGCTTCCTCTCCCTGGGAGGCCATGGGGCAGATGTGAACCCACAGCACCCCAGCAGATACCATTTTACTGGGCTCCAGAAGGACAGAAAGATTAAAACAAGTTGCCTGAGGGGACTCAGTAGGTGACCAGTGGTGTCAGGCAAGCTCAGCTGTGCCCCTTCTTCCCTTGCCTGAGAGGCCCAAGACACACAGGTTGCCATGTCAGGATTAAACATCCCTGTGCACCTCTGAATCAAAAGGCACAGAGAGCCCCTCTCTTGTTACTTGGCCTTTTTTGTAGGATTTTTACACAGACCCCTTTGTAGGATTTCTCAGAAGATTTAAAACAAAAAACGTTCAGTGAACTTTCTTTTTCTGCTGTCTCTTCTGCATTTAATTTAAAGGTTCACCTCTTTGTATTTCAAATGGAATTTGAAATGAACATGACTGTATTTAATTCCTTGTTATTACCCTGGGAACATCAAGGGACATCACTGCAGCTCTTGGAGCAGGTTTGTTACCAAGTCAGCCAGCATGGGCTCCTACTGCTCCTAAAGCCCACAGCAGCCACCCAGGGCTCCTGCTCAGCACAAGAGAAGGATCTGGAGATGTGGATGCTGGAAGGAGGGAGGGAGATGGGACACAGAGTTGCAGATGTTGCAAAGCAGCATTTTAATGTTTTTCATTGTCATAACTGGTGCTCACCGTGATTTCCTAACCAAGACAGATCCCACACATTCAGGTACCTCATGTTCTGCCTCTCCTCCACATCCACCTGAGCCAAACCATCCCCATTCTTCCAACAGGGCAATGCCAGACATATCCTGAGCTTCCCAATGAGCATCACAACTCTGCTTCCTCAAAAAAATGTGTTCCCTTTGGAACAAATGTGATGTTGCAGGAAATGAGGGAGCCCAAATCCAGTCATCCCTTATGACAAAATACTGCCAGGCTCCAAGAGCAGCCTGGCCTGGCTGAGAGACAATTCTTGCAGCTTAAGTGATTGTTTTTATTTGTTCTCTGACCATCTCCTCACCATATCCACACTGGCCAGCTGCCATACCAGTGCCACTGACAAACACTCCTCAGAGCTCTAATTACTGCCAGTGCTGGAAAGGGCCTGGCAAATCTAATCCTGGCAACCACTGGGGTACATCAACCTGAGCTTTGTGCTGCTCCTCAGTGCCCTGGCTGGGGATTTCTGCTGTTTTTGTACACAGGGTTATGGCAGCACGTGCCTCAGCTGGTGGCAGTGAGGATTCCTCCTGCTCAATCAGTGATAGGTTTTACAGCTCACTGGTGCTGCCTTCACAGGCAGAAAACTTCATTTTCCTCCATAAATAATCCCACCACTGCATCACTGAGGGCCACAGCACAGGCAGGACAGGGTACCCCCTCTCAGGAATATAAGAAGTTCTGCTTAGAGATGAAATTCAGGCTCAAGAGTCACCTTAGCAACAAAAAGTTGGCCTGGGTGTTTTAATTTCCAAACAGTGTTTGGATTTTTATAAGTTGGTTTTGTAAGAGGGTGTCTCTGTATCACTCACCTGGCAGAAGAGCTGCATACATTTTAGACACTGAAAAGCCACATACAGGTACCTCTCTTCATTTACATACATAAATAAAACATACCAGAAATTGAAAAGTAAAATATATATGTAGCCTCTTCCCTGCAGAGTTTATTTTTAAATCTAAGAGTCCTTTTGCTTTCTTAACACTAGAATGCAGAACCACATCTAGGACCTTTAGGGTTAGAGGAAGCACTAAAAAAAGCCATGAGTAATAAACCCAAATCCATTAAAAAATGGGTGCTTGAGTGCTCAGATGCCGAGTTAGTAATAAAATATTTCTGCTGAATGTGGTTCCCCAGTCCCACTTTCCCCAAGTCACGGGACACAGCACACACAGGCAGGGGTTACCCACAGAGATGTGGTTCCCACCCTGCTCAGTGGGATGCAATATCCACAGGGACAAATCCCATCTGGAAGCTGTTCAGGCTCCGGGGCAGCACAAACACCTCACTCACCTTTCTTTGCAAAACACCTCCAGGAATTCAAATGTCTTTGATGACCAGCACCCACTTTCTGTAATTAGGGAAAACACCAGCTCCTTCCAAAAATTTCTACAGATCACAGCCTGTGAACTGAGAATCACAGGCAAAAAGAAAATCTGTGATGTGGTTTGAAAACAACCCCCAGATCAACCAAATCCCTTCACCAGAAACCTTCCTCTCTCCCTCCAGCTTGACTAATGGCTCTTCACACTTTAGAAGACTGAGACAGAAGTGAGAAAAACAGTGGGTTTTAGTCTATTCTTATTATTTCTAGCTTTTGGGCTTTGGTCCTCACTGTCTTTAGACAGTGAGTGCTGATAGTTGGTATATCTCTGGCAGGTGTTTTCTGTACATGTTCATTGCATGTTATCTAAGTAGGCATTTTAACACAAGTATACTTATATCAGCTATTTCACTAAGCTTAATTAATAACAGGAATAAAAACTACATCTTTATAACAAAGTTACTTTAACACTACACATATAAAATTTATATTTGTGAAAAGCCAATATTATAATATGTATCTATAACACACTGCTCTAGGAAAGGAAAATACAGAAACAAGAGCAACAGAACCCCTAAACTCCCACCTCACCCAAAATGTGACACCTGATCACCCACACCTTCAGCCCAGCCATCATTAGCTGCCCAGGAATGCCATAAATGAAATATAAATTCAGAGGTGGCACTGAAAGACAGACTGGACTAGGAGATTGAGTTTAACCCACTGCCCTGTGACACAGACCTGTAGGACTGCATCTGGGCTCAGGGGAGATAAAGCAAGTCCTGATGTCAAGTGAAAGAAGGGAAAGAGGCTGAAATGATTATGCAAATCAAACTTAAATTGAAATTTCAGCCTAACCTGCTGGGAAGAAACTCACAAACTAGGGCAATTAGAAGAAGCAATTATTACTGGATATAAATATGAGAGATAATTTCATTTCTCATTGAAGCTGTAAGGGCTTGGGGACCTCAGTGACGGAGCCAGAGAAGTTTCCAGTAACACAGGGGGTGGCTGTGGCTCCTCTACAGTAATGGCACGTGTCTTACTCCCACAGGGAAACATGAACCAGCCCATCTGCCTTCACCACAGGGCAGAGCTTTACCTTTGTGGCCCCAGAGGCCCCAGCTGAGATGTTCAACATATGCTGCTGCTGCCATGCCAAATCACTGGGACAAAAACCCCAAAACAAGCCCCCTTTTTGGCACCATCTAATATTCAGGGAAATGGACTGGATGGGGAATTTAAGATGACTGAAGGTTTCATGCAGTCCCTCGTGAGAAATTATGACCTATTTCCTTCCTTTGATTGTATATCCTTCCTGAACTGACTTTTGGATCATTCAATATTAAAAATGCATTGCCCTATAAATAGGCAGGGTAAAGAAACATTCCTTGCACTTTAAATCACTGTGCTCGAGATTACATTCAAGCCTTATTACTCTAAAGAGACCTGGGATCTTCTTCTAAATGACTGAATTGGGGCAGACATTTTCCTGACAAGATCCTAAAAGTATTCAAGTCCATCCAGGCAGCAACGTCTGGCTTTTGTTTGAAAGAAGAGATTTCTTGTTCTCAGCAATGCTAGAAAAGCAATGTCATGTCATGTTTACTACTTCCCCTCTATTGACTTCTGCAGCTGGTGAATTTTTTATGACAGAAATTACAAATATTTAGCCTGCTGATGGCAGGATGAGCCAAGTATTCCCAAGGCTCCTGCACACCAGAGTCCTTTGTTTCCTGGTTTCAGCTGCCCATGTTAGATCTGCTCACATCCTGGCATCTGCTGGCACAGAGATAGGAAGATGCACGTCAGCCATCCATGCCAGGGACTGAGGAGCTGCAGCACAGCCTCTCCTGCCCTCTGTGTGTGTCCCCTGGCACATCATGGTGCACACCTGGCACACAGGGCAGGGAGGCTGGGACAGGGCAGGCCTCAAGGGACAACAGAGCCACAGTGCTGCTCACCCAGTGACTCCTGGGCTGCCTGGGTGTAGGAGCAATGGGGGTAGGATGGTGGGGATGGATGGAGAGCAGAGATCTCTGCAGCCAGGGCAGGAACTTGGGGTTTATTGCAAAGGGCCTGGGGACAGGGCCCTGCTGGGAGCTGCCAAACACAGCTCAGAGCAGGCTGAGAGAAGAGAGGGGGAGAGAGGATGAGAGGGTGAGAGAGTAAAAGGGTAAGAGAGCAGAGTTCCTGTTACAATACCATAAATCTTCTTCTGTGTTGAATACTCTAATTCTCACTAACCAATCTAGTACAAGATACAAATCCTACAGCATTTTCTTACTGCCTATAAGAATCACTACATCACCACACTGTGTTACATTTTAAACCCTAAAAACTCCTCTTTGGGCCCCTTCTGCCAAGCTGGCAGGGTCTGCTCTGACCCTTGGGCCTGTCTGCAAGCAGAGGGTGTTGTTCCATCAAAGGGGGATCACCTTCAGCTGGCTACACCATTGTTTTCCAGTTGTTCAGTAACTGAGGGATCTCAAAGCTTGCTTTCATTTCAATCCCACTTATAGTTTCTATATTCTCAAAATCTTTTGCCAGACAATCATATTTATAAGGCTTTCCTGTTTCATCTTCCCCAACACCTGGGGATCCCCACCCAGCCAAATACAGGTAAAGCTGCAAATCCCCACCCTGGAGCTGCCTCACAACAGGTAAGAGCATCAGCTGCAGGGTGCCAATAGTGCCTGTGGGTTCCACATCTCCCTGGGCTCCTCCAGCACAGAACACCCCCAATGCAAGGGCTGAGTTTCAGTTTAAGTAAATGTCATAAAACAGAAGTTCTCAGGATTTTGTTAGGAATGTTCTCTTTTTGCCCACATACTCTCTGCACGAGGCACCACACCATATGAGTTGAGCAACTATTATTTTTAATTCCTCCACGACAGCTGTTGTTTATAACTAATTGAAACACTTTTTGTCTAGATAAAAATATCTGTGATTTGCATTGCGGGGAGAGCATCCCCCACACTGGCACAGAGGCCACGGAGCTGCAGCACAGGAGAGGCTGTGGAAATGTGACCACAGGGAGAATTAACACTTCTGAAGAGGCTTTGATCAGGCAGCCCTGGCAGCAGAAGGCACAGGGGCTGTGGAGATGGAGCCGAGAGCCCAGTGAGGGCACACATTGGTGGTGCCTGCAGCCACCCAGTGCCAATGCATCCTCACTGTCACCAGCACCCAGCTCAGAGCAGTGTGAGATGGACATTCCAGCATCTCCTGGGGCTGCAACACATGAAGGAGGAGTTTTTTAGGGCCTTCACCCCTAACACAGGGTGTGGAGCTGACAGACACAGGCTCCAGAGGAGCAGAGCACCAGGACAAGCTCATTGCAACAGAGACGCTGCAATATCAGAACACAATTTTCACCATGACAGTAATCCTGCACTGGGAGGCCAAGGAATTGGCACCTTGGATGTGTTCAAAACTCACAGGGGCATGACCCTGAGCAAGCCAATCTAAACTTGAGCTTGGCTTTCTTTGAGGACAAGCATTAGACCAAAGGACTTGGATCAAAGACCCTTCTAACTCTCACTATTCAATGATGCAAATCATGCTTCAGCTCAACTTCAAAATTATCAAATCTCAGTTTTGGTAATGAAACACTTTGACATAGGAAAGCAAGGGGCTCAGACCATACTAAATAGCAGCTGCCCTTATTGAGTCAACAAATAATCATGTGTATCTAAATACACACATTTTAGAAATGTAAATAAATGCATTAGCTATGTATCAAATCACACCACATTATGCCAGCTCAATAATATGATCACTCAATAGACTATGAAATGCAAAAATAACATGGGAGAAAGGCACGCACATAAAACTACTGCAAAATTCCCCAGCTAAATTCTGACATTTTCTAGATCTACATATTTTTTATTTCCCAAATGTTTCTCCATGGAAATTATATGGGAATTGACACATTTTTCCTAAACATTTTATTTATATCAAATACTTGGTTTTATTTTTAATCAAATAGGTTTTGGCAAAACATTTTTCCAGCTTTGCTTGTAACACCCTCCCTGCTGCTGCAAGAAAAAGGAAAATGCTCTGGGCTTTGCTGGCACCCATTTTGTCACTGCAAGAGCCATACATGGCATGTGTTTGTCCTATATATATGGGACAGATGGAGCAGTGGCTGCCCCAGGAACAGAGACTTCAGGGACCACATCCAGGTGATGCTCCCACCTCTCACCCCGTGGCAGACACCAGAGCACTGCCAGAGCCAGCCTGGCTCCTGTGCAGCTCCCCAGAGGGCTGAGCACAGCTCAGGGACACTGGACTCATAAAAGATTTATCTACTCCATTTCCCTGCCAGCAGTTCATCTACATTATTGTACAAGCTGTACTGAATTACAGCACAAGAGTGGAAAACACACCATGGCAGACGTGGAGCTGGTATATAAATCCATGCATTCCCCTGGAAGCCAAACTGCCATGCTGGTTTACACTGATGAGGCATTTAGCCTGGACTTTTAATCCTAATATCTCATTATTTTCCAGATTATCTAAGTGACAGAATCTGGTTACAGATGCAGTGTCCTATAGGTTGCAAATTGGAAAAGGGTGACATGCCAATGAAGATCTCTTCCAGCACTTTTGCCATACATAATCCTTTCAACTCTTTCCAGTGTTTGGCTTTTTTAGGACTGAATGACTTGAGAAAACTCAGAGCGTTTAAACCACTGCACACAAATAAATCACTGGGCTGTCTTCTCTTTCCCAACTCATTATATACAAATGTAATTTTTTAAAGAGAAAATCTCATCAGCCCAAAGATTCAGTGACTTAGAAAGCAATTACAAGTGGTAAGAAGTGACCCAGTGTCTGTTTCTCCCAAAGCCAGCCCCTGGCAGCACTGCAGCATCCCTGCACTCCGTGTCTGTGTGACAGCTTATTCCTCTGACACCGAGATTCAGCACTGGGTATAACTCAACTGGAGACAGGGGAGATCTGTCAGCCAGGCCAGCACCCCCAGCAAACCTCCCAGCTCCCAGGGCTGCAGCTGCAGCCTCACCCTCCTCAGGAAATGAAGGTGGCTGCAAACCCACACAGAGATGTGAGATACATCACAGTGAGAGCCATTATTTCTAACAGAGGCCATGGTAAGCAACAGCCTTGTGTCTCAGTGAGCCAGTGGGCAGAAAAATTATTTTATACATATAGACATATTTAACTCTGTCCAAGCACCTATATACATATGTAAATAAGCACCTTTTGCATGTGACATTTCCCCACAGAGGCTCACAAAGACCTCTCCATCCTTCTGCCTCCTCCACCTCTGTGCTCTGGCCTCCCCAGCTCCATCCTCCCCTTTCTGTTTGCCATCTGGTACCCATCAAAGGCAGTTAGACCATGACACATGTGTGCTTACCAAATCCTTTAAACCTAACTAGAGCACTGTTTTGTTTCTTCCTCATCAGAAACCACAAGGAACCCTTATTCAGTACATCTGGACCTTCTAATAGGGTAACAGCCTGGCTGTGCCAACTCTGCTTTCTGTCTGACTCCATCTTAATCATTCACAAATCACAAAAGGATTGGGAGAGGAGAGAGGCAGCACAGCAGCACCACAAGGAGGGCAGCTGAGAACAAAACAGTGACCACAGATAGTGTTTGGATGAGTGCTGGTGTGTACCAAACCAAGATATATAACATTCTTATTTCTATACACATCCCAGTGCTCAAATTTACTGGTCCCTCAGCCAGCAAAGCTCCCAGGTTTGCAGTTTGCCCTGGAATATTCATATTCCCTAAATGAAGGTGCCACAAGGACAGCAAACTGCAGCTGGCTGCAGGAGCCTGTGCTTGGATGGGATGCTACATTCCCAGGGAAATGGAAGGAAACGCACACAGCTCCTCCCAGCTTTAATCAGCACACGCATTTAGTGCCCTGCTGGTAATGCCACTGACTTCACTGCAAAGATTTCCACAATGAGCTTTTTCTTTACTCCAGCTACTCTTTTTTAAACCACCTTTCCAGGAATCTCAGTGTGGTTTGGGACTCTCAGCTTCTAATAAAAAAGAATTTATAAATACCAGAGAAGGACTTGAAAATGGGACCCAGTGACAGACAAAGCCTTCCTTCCTTCCCTTTTGGATAGTTATTATAGTGATATCACCTTTATGTGGGGTCCAGCTCCTGAGTTTTATGTGACAAGGATAGAAACTAAATCAAAGAGCCAGCAGGGAGAAAGAGCCCCACCATGCACAGCACAGTCAAACCCCTGCAGGAATACAGAATAAGGAGTAGCACTGCATTATTATTGAGAGTAAAAAGAGCCACAGGTTCTCCTCCCCTCCATTTGCTCCACTGCACCTTCAGCCCCTTGTACACACAAACAGGAACTCGTAGCACAGATCAACTGTTGAACAGCAACATAACACATCAACACAGCCCTCTGCCATTTCCATCTGATCCCCAGACCAACACAAAAGGCAGAATAAATGTCTGGAGACAAACTCAGAGCTGCTGCTCCCCATGGGCAGGTGCTCAGCTCCCCACCCCATGGCTGCCCTCTTCATCCCAAAAATGGCCACATTCTCCTCCAGGCACACACACAGAAGGATGGGTGGGTTTGATGTTGGACCAAAACAGGCCATTAAAGACAAGTCATTAATCTGCCTGAGAAATAGAGGGAAAAAAAAAAAAAAAAAAGAAGCTCAACAAAACAAAGGAGGGGGTCTTGACTTCCTGCCAGGAGCTTGAAGACTTGTATTTATTTATGCTTTTCATGGGAAAGCCGTTCAGAGGCAGTAATCCACGACATCTGGCAAAAGAGTAGGGAAGGACCTTTGCTGCAAGTTTACTGATATTAAATGCAAAAAAAAAAAGGAGGACAAAAATCTCTAATTGATGGTTCTGCAAGCAACTGCAGCCAGCAGAAGACCTTGGCAGGCTCTGTGTGCACATTTCAGGCCATGGGACTGCCCCACCACAGCACTGAGCACTGCCCTGGGCATGTGGAGCATGGTGACTCCGGGGACTGGCTGCAGAGTTGTGACAGAAAGCAAAGCTGGAGGTGGCAGATGAAGGAATGGCACAACAAATGGCTAAACTTCTGACTGGAGGGGTGGGAGCACACCTGGAATCCCCCAGCTCAGGGAGAGCCTTTGAACAGGCTGAACTTCCCCCTGGCAGCTGGGGCTCCTCGCCAAACCATCTCTCCAAGCCTCCATGTGGACCCTGGTTTCTGATACAGAGCACATAAACACGAGGTGTTTCTTTTCAAACAATAGGATGAGCTGAAGTGGTGTGCAGCTCTGCAGGGCCAGATACACATCGACTCGAAGTCTGAAATCAATATGGAAAGTGATTCATAACAGGAGGAGACAAAACAAGCCTATTCATGCTACTCCATGTCAAGCCATCTTATAGCTATTTTGGATCCAAATCCTCTCTCTCCTCTTTTCCAAAACCACAAAGAAAAGCAAACAGATGTCAGCCATTGCAGATCTGCAAAGAAATGAACTGAGCAGCCCATAATAGCAGTGTTTTTCTTCAGCTCCTTGCACTGAGGGCTAGGAAGGAGTTTCTGTGAGCCCTGCTGTGTGTGTCGGTGAGCCAAGGCCGGTGAGCCTGGTCCATCTGGGACCAGGCACAGTCCCACGCCCAAGCTCCAAGGGTTCCATCACTTTATTTCCTGTGGAGACACTATGGGAAGGAAAAAGACACCCTGTCAACAGGCAATCTAGAAAAAGACAAGTATTTCAGAGTTAAGGAGTGATTTCAAAAGCACGTACAGGGCTCAACCCTGGAAACTCCATTTTCAAAAGCTGCTTTGAAGCACGACAGCTTAGGCACTGCTGAAAGTCAGTGAGGGAGACAGAGCCCAAATTGCTTTACAAAATCTTATCCATATGCAATTAACATCATTGTGAAATACTTTTGATTTTAGTCTTTTTAAAATATGCTGGGTATAGATATTATAGCACTAGAGCCCATCACACCCTTCAGTGATTTAAGAGATACTGATTTCTATAAAGCAAATCTAAATACTGAGCGTGTTCAGAAACTCTTTGATTATACACAAAAGGATTCTCAATTATTGACTTGTCCCCTTCTTCCCTCATCTGTCTCAAGGCAGATTTTGGACCACTAAGGGCCACTCCTGAAGACCAATCCACAAGTGCAGCCTGTGTGGTGTGAATACCCAGGGAATCTGACTTCTTCCAGTGTCCTGGCTGCTTCTAGAACAAGTGTGAGTAGCACTCCAAGAGAAAATTTATTTCACTCAGATTCTGCATTTCCCCTCCCTGTGCTGTTCCTGATTTTCCTGCATTTGTCAGCATGGCATGGCAGGAGCTGCTCACCAGCCGAGGCTGGCCATGCACAGCTGGAATGGGCCAGGTAAAGCTGCCATGCAAAGGCCTGGGACAATCAGAACAGCCAGATCCAGCTTCCACCATGTGCCACAGAGGTTTCAGATCTGCTGAATAGAAATTAAGGACAGAGAGCTGTGTCAGGAGCTGTTATCTCCCAGGAACCACCAATTCCAGGCAGGAGCTACAGCCCAGCTCTGCTGCACCAGCCCAGGTCCTCCCTGCAGGCAGGTCCCCCACACACCCTCAGCTGCACAGTTACAGAGGAACAAAAGTGAGCCATGTCTGGATTTTATTTCTTTTGCCTACACCAGAACAATTAACCTATTGTTTGCCTCAAAATGCATTCAGAGAAGTCAGGAGACTGAGGGAGGCAGTCTTGTAGCAACCACTTCTTCATTAACAGCAATGGAGCTAAGTACCCATTTAAACATGTTTGCTGTTCAAGTCTCCTTTTAAGAGGATGTACATCTCTGTATTGCTCAAAAGACTAGGATTACCTCATTTAAAAAAATATAAATCCAAGACTACCATTTTTCACATACCCTTCCCCTGCATAGCTTACTTTGATTTCTAATTTACAACTATAAAACATAATCTTACATTAGAATTTGCATAAAAGCGAACAGACCTGCCGCAAGATATTAAATTTTAAATTTGCATGCTAGGGTGGCCAAGGAGTATTACTCTATCCAAGAAGTTCCTGCCTGTAAATTTGAGAGCTAGTACGTGTGATGAGAGCAGAATTTGTACACTTGAGTGAAAGGAAGCTGATTGAAAGGCTTTGTTACAGAGCAAGAATACAGACTGCACATACAGAGAGCAGGGCTGCTGCACACACACACACACCAGTGTGCCACCCGATCCATCCATTGTGGGGCCAGGGCTGGCCCACACAAGCAGTCTAAAAAATAATAAAATAATTTTTAAAAACCCAAAACCCACACTGTTAATAAAGCTTAACAGCATGCTGCAGGCTGGAAAAACTCAGCATGAAACCACTGGTAAAATTTCCTTCTTATTTCCAGCTTCTGCCTGTCAAATGAGCAGGCTGAGCTACCTTAGCACTGGGCACTGCTGCCTTTTCCACATTCCACACTGAAGATCTGGTTTGTCATTCCAGATTTGTGAGCAGGCTGTGTCCTGGTCAGAGCCCATGCTCATGGTGAATGTTTGGGGGCTGCTGGTGAGATGTGATAGAGCAACTGCATGAGTAGGTGAACAGACAGGGCCCACGGCACTGCCATTGCTGGGTCTCCTAAACCAACATCCCATGAAGGCCTCCCCCTCAAAGCCCACCAGACAGCAAACCTGGCCCATTACAATCCCTGTTCTGTCCTTCCTGGGGTCAAAACCTACTACAGTGTGTCACTGGAGAGCTTCCACCTCCTCCTGGCCACCCACAGGGCTGGAAGGAACCCAAAGGCAGGGGCAGAGGCTGAGCAGATTACACACGTTGTGTTTCAGCCTGTCCCTTGGGGTCTCACAGGCACAGCTAAGCCAGCCCAACCACCAGGCCAGAGGAACTGAGCAATGCCTTCAAGAAGTGTGAAACCTAAAGGGTTTCACTCTGAATTCCAGGAGAACAGCCTCCTTCCCTCCCAGGCCTGGGCTGAAAAGGCTCTACAGGGGGTGCCCCCCAGGCTTTACAGCATGCTGCAGGCTGGAAAAGCTCAACATGAAACCACTGGTAAATTTTTCTTCTTATTTCCAAAATTCCCAGCTGTACTCCCTGCCCAGAGCTGTTGGTGATGAGCCCAGCCCTGGCTGAAGGGGCCATGCATGGGTGCCCCTCAGGCAGGCCCAGCTGCACTCCCTGCCCAGATCTGTGGCTGCTGAGCCCAGCCCAGGCCTGGGCTGAAGGGGCCATGAAGGGATGCTCCCCAGGCCCAGCTGCACTCCTTGCCCAGATCTGTGGGTGCTGAGCCCAGGCCCTGGCTGAAGGGCCCATGCATGGCTGTGCTCAGGCCCAGCCACAGCCCCTCAGTGCTGCTCCCCTCCCTCTGCCTGAGCTGCTCACTGCGCGCCCTCCTCCCTGTGATCAAAAGGGATGAGCAATCATTGCCACGACAGGCACTGCTTTGTTCTCACCAGCCTCTTTCTTGCTGCCAGACTCCCTTTGCCGGTATCTCCAGACTTGCTCTGTCACCACATCCTCTGTACTCAGCTGTCACACACACGTCCTTCTGCCACCAGCTACCTACTTCTGTTGGCTTTCTAAAACTTTGTTAGCTCAATTGCACACTCCAGACTGCCATTAAGTTGTCTTTGCCACAAAGAAAACACAGGCCTAACAATGCTCTCATTTTCTACCTGATTAAAGTACAAAGGAAGTAAATTTTTTAAGCTGGAGTGCTTTTTAGTCCCCAGGCCAGTACACCATTCATTTCATATCACTGGAATGATATTAAAGGCGTCTTCTCAACCTAGCAAAAAGATGAAAAACAAACACCCTGAAACTGGGATAAATTGTCTCACCCTTCACAGCTGAATTTATCAGCACTCACCCTCATCTGCTATCTCCAGGGAGCTCCTGGGAGACACCCGGGAACCTGGCAAAAAGGACCTTAATCTCTGCAGCAGACAGCAGCAGCTCTGATTGTCACTGTCATCATTTTAGGACAACCACCCTGACCCTCCCTGCAGCCACATCACCTCTGGGGGACACAAGGCTCCCCAAGCCCAAACTCCAGCCCTCAGCAGGGTGAGCAAACACCCTGGGCTCTTAGTCCTGGCATGCCACAGAGACCACACAAACATCTTTCACTATGCAGGTGACAAGATCAAGCATTAAACTTAAAACCAGTCTCCAGAGGGTTTGATGACTCAAGAGCTCAACAGCGTGGGGACAAGGGTGGCTGCCAAGCATCTCCTCACACAGCCACTTCATGTGGAATGTGTCCTTGACCAGTGCAGGGGATGAGAAAGCATGTGCAGCTAAGATGTAAAACTCAAGTGGGTGACACTCTAAACAGAGAGGAAACAGAGGAGAATCTGATATTTCAATGTTATTCCCTTGTTTGTATGGCAAGAGCTTTGGTATTTAGACAAGTCCCAAACAAACCGGAAACAGCCTGTGGCCTCCTCCAGCTCTGAGCACCAGCCTGGCACTCTCAGTCCCACTCCAGCTCAGAACTGGTGTGATGTCCATGTAAGGCTTTTCCCCCAAAGTCTCTACAATGTCACCAAAGAACATTGTGTTACATGTAGAGCTGTGTGATAACCCAGCTGCTCTGGCTACAGCATCAATACAGACCTCTCAGGGTTTCCTCCTTTTGAAGGTCACCTTCAGGTTCATCAGCAATAACATATTTTATTAACAAAAATCAGTACAGGAGTAATTCTCTAATCAAGAAAATTATTCCTTTAAAATAAGACCTGAAGAGCATCTTAAAGACACTTATATAAAACAGATCTTAGATATAAGTCAAAGACAAGCATATAACATTAAAATGTCCACAGACTTCCATGATTTCCTTTGTTTCTTTACTTGAGAAAAACCCCACAGCCACATTTACACATGAAGCCCCACACTTCCCTCTGAACAATCAAGAAACTGCTGAGGGTAGAGTTTGTGAAAATGGTGATTTTCAGAGGGCTGGACCCTTAACATCTAGGAGACCTCTGAGGGGTAACAAAGAAAATCCAGCTCATACCCAACAAGATACCTTGAGAAAAACAATGATCACTAGATCACTACAGATACCTTGAGAAAAACAATGAGCTCTGAAAATAAAGGCAGCACCTCCATGTTAGGAAAGGTAAAGGAGAAAAACACCCTAACAATTAAGGCACTTTTGACTAAGGTGCTTTGGGTTCAGCTTGTAGCACTGGCTTGCTACTAGTCCTTATCCTGTGACCTTCACCATGCTCTCCACAGTCTAAAGATTTCTAGCCACCTAAGCTAGGCTTAAACTTCTAAATACCTTCAAGCATCTGAATCTAAACCCCTGCAAGGCTTCAGATACACCATCAGGGCATTAGTATTCCTTCCTCCTTTGCACCCTATTTGAATGGTAATTGTTTTAAGACACTGACCATCTCTGTGTGCACACAATCCCTCTGAGCTCAGTTCAGCATGGCACATTGGTGTTTTTCATCCCCCTCTGCTGACACCTATCCGAGGGAGAGCACTGTGCCAGCACAAAGGAACTCGAGTGAATCTGATTGCTGTCATCACAACGTTCAACTTGAATGACACATTAAACATCTACAACTGAACAGCAAAGAGTTTGGGACTAAAATCTAAATCCTGGCACAGGCTGAAACACAGGCAAGGGCTTATTTTTCCTCTTGACTTTTATCTTCAGCATGATCTTCCCAAGTGCGGGCAGGAGGAGGGTAAAGGAGCTGCTCAGCCATGGCATGGCTCATCCAAGTGACACAGCCACACAAAGGGGAAACCACAGCTGTGTGCACACCCCTGGGGAGGGGGGCCCTGAACAGAGCCTGGCAGTGCCAGATTTACCATCCTTTCATTCCCACACTGATTAATACAAACCCAGATCATTTTGTAGCAATTAAAGAACGCCTGGGCACAAGAGCTGCAATTTTCAGAGGACTCATTCAGTTCACCTACAACATGGCACCAATGCACACCCACACAGGCAAAATTAATGTGCACATGCATGCCAAGAGATGCCAAACACAAATCTCATCACCAATCTTCAATTCTACCATCACTGCTCCAGTTTGTCACTTGCCTGAGGTCAGCAGTGGGGCAGAGGCTGCCTGCACACTGAGACCAGCCCCATCATGGTGAGTGGTACCACTGGTACCAGCTCAGAGGCTCACAGCTCCCACACCTCTGGAGTGGATGGACAACAGGATAAGAACTGAGCGAGCAAAGTCCCTCCCACTGTAAGCAAAGATCAGGTTCATGACCACCTGAGGAACCTGAATGTCTATAGGACCTGAGGAAACGCATCCTGGAGTCCTGAAGAAGAGAACTGGCTGCTGGAGTTTCCAAGGCACTCTCCATGATATTTGGAAAGTCATGGCAGTCAAGGGCAAGGCTGCAATTACCACCTGTGGCTCATGACAAGTAGAAACCCCTCTCCACTCTCCCAGGCTGAGTGTGACACTGCCCCTCCACAAGTGCTTGTGTACCTCAGAAGCAGAAGAGATGCTGGGCACCACCTCAAAGCACAGTGCCAGGGAGGCCCAGAGCACCTCAAAGCACCACCAGCTAAACCATAACAACTCCAGACTTGTTATCATCTTATTACAAAGCTCCCATACCTTCTCAGTGATTTCTCATGGACAGCTCCTCGCAGCACTGACTCCTTCTTCGCAGCACAGCCAACAAACTCCAGCTCTCCCCTCACGCAGCTAACCCCCTCTTTTGTAGCACTCGTCTTCTTATTGGACACAGCTGTGGCCTATTAAGGGCAGGCCTGTTGCTAATCTTTGGTGATTAGTGCAGCTGCAACTCCTCAGGTGTGAGATTACCTTCTGCACTATTCTCTTACATTCTGTCCCTCCACACAGACTGGCACCAGGCATCCTGTGCCACTCCAGACTGAGAAACCAGCTTGCTCATGGCCATCAGCAGTGCCTGAACTGCCATCCTTGCTCAGCCCTGGAACCCAGCACTGCCTGTGGCCATTCCCACACATGTCCATGCACCAGGTGCCTCAGGAGCATGTCCAGGAGGGGGAAGGCTTGGGCACAGCTCTTCTTGCACATTTTAACTGAATTTGTGCCTCCAGCACAGAGACTGCACAGGAACAGGGCAAGGGAAGAGCTCACCATTGCCACGGTTGGCAATGTTGGCAATGTCTCCTCCAGCCCTGGAGGAAAGCTCTGCATGCCACTCCAGATC
The DNA here is from genome assembly GCF_035770615.1 of Melospiza melodia melodia. NCBI lineage: Eukaryota > Metazoa > Chordata > Aves > Passeriformes > Passerellidae > Melospiza > Melospiza melodia. Next base: position 5,202,325 of record NC_086214.1, read on the forward strand.
CACCAGTGATGCAGCAGAAGAGAGAGCCCCATGCAGGACAAGGCTGAGCAGCAGCAGCTCCTGCCCATGGCACTGCAGGCAGTTGGTATTTACACTGCTGGCACCAGAGCTAACCCACAGTCTTTAACGAGAGCCGACCCGAGGCTCTCAAGCAGCCTCTTGGCACAAGCTCTCATCTGTATTTTAAATCCATGCTTAAGAAGGCCAAACGTGCTCCAGCAGTGCTGCTGGGCTGGCTGTTTGCTTTGATTGCCCTTTTTGGCCAAAGTGCAGCTGAGATGTCGATGCCACCACCCAGCACAGATGTGCAGGGCACACAGCAGTCAATTAGTTTCAAATAGAGCCATACATGTTTTGCTGGAAAACATTATGAAGAAAAGCTGTCAGTCCTGAATGCATATTATCTCTAATTATTCCCATAAAAAAAAAATTAAAAGGATGGTTGCCTGGTAGCGTTGCAAGAACCGTTTTGTAATTAATATGACCTTCATCTCCATATGGTAATTAGCAAACATTTATATTACCATTAAAAAGACCATGTTCATTACATAACCCCACTTTTTTCTATTAGCTAACAGAACCAGTAAAACCAATTAAATCAAAGCCTTGAACTTTCACAAATACTCCAAATAAATACACTTAAAGCTACTTTTTTTTTTTTTTTTTTAATGGACACTTGCTGGCTGATGTGAAAACTAGCAGAAGATGCTTCCTGAGGCTCTGGCAGGAGGGTTGCACTCTGCTCCTCCTCCCAAGGAAAGGGCTGGCACAGGGGTGGAAGGGCAGGAGTGTCCCACGAGTGCTCCAGGAGCTCCTGGAGCAGGTTCTGCTCACCTCCCAGAGCCATGGGTTACCTGTTTGATGGTGCTCACAGGGGTTTTTTGATGAGGGAAGAGATGAGGATCTGACTCCATGTTTCAGAAGGCTGATTTATTATTTTATGATATATATTATATTAAAACTATACTAAAAGAATAGAAGAAAGGATTTCATCAGAAGGCTGGCTAAGAATAGAATAGCAAAGAATGGTGACAAAGGCTTGTGGCTCGGATCTCTGTCTGAGCCAGCTGACTGTGATTGGCCATTAATTAGAAACAACCACATGAGACCAATCCCAGATGCACCTGTTGCCTTCCACAGCAGCAGATAATCAATGTTTACATTTTGTTCCTGAGGCCTCCCAGCTTCTCAGGAGGAAAAATCCTAAGGAAAGGATTTTTCATAAAGGATGTCTGTGACATACCTGCACCCTGGATCTCACTCTGGGAAGCTCCTGCCTTTCCCAGGGCACTCAGACCCACACCCAGGTGATGGACCCTGAGCAGGGACACAGCTCCCAGCTCTGCTCCCAGTGGATCAGCCCCTCCCAGCTGTTTGTCCCCTCACCCATGAGCATGGGTGGCAGTGACCCCAGCTCCTCTCTACCGGCCAAACAGAAATATCTGTAGAAAAAAATAAGACTTCATTGCTAATACCAACATTAATCTGTTTTCTCCTCCTCTAAGCCAGGTTGTTCTACTTCAGGGAACACTAATGGTCAGCATTTCTATTGATAGTTTCTCTGCTTACATTAATCCAAAATTTCCTCTGCTGTTTTTTTTTGCATGCTGCAATCACTCCTACTCCCTGGAGTGACTCACCATTTAACTGGTTTGCTAACAGAGGACCTGATGTACCAGTCAACAACAACAAAAACCTATTATCACACTGTACTTGTTTTTCACAGAGGTGGGAGAACTTGTGGTAAGTCATTCAACAATGCCATAACTGAAAACGCAGGGGAGAAAATATGATCAAAACCAAAAAGCACACTTGCCCACACACTTCCCTACTCCTCTAAAACATCTGCCAGTGAAAAGAAAAAACCCAACCTTCCCATGGTTTGAATTCTGCTAATAACAGCTCTGCTTTACAAACATGCATTTCCTGCTCCTGATGAAAGCTGACAGCTCGTGTGGGGAGCAGCACGGGGGGAGCGACACCAAACGACTCCTGCTAATCAGTGCTTTCATCAAAGAGAAAGACATGATGTAAATCTAATCCAGGGGAGCTTTCTCTTTTACTTGCAAGCTGAATATTGACAAAAAAAAAAAAAAAAGAAGGATTTACTAATTGGAAAGATGACATGAAAATGTTAATAAGGTTGTTAAGTTGACAGGGCTGGGAAAATGTAAATTTTATATACATGTGTGTATATATATTTCCAATAATTCTTGCACTATAAATGATTTAACTAGGACTGACAAAAATATGTAGAAATGAGAAAAATATTTGACTGAGAACAGCAGAAGAAATTCAAAGATTCCCAGGCCCCTGGAGTCACCAAAGTCAAACACCCAACTCATGCCATTTTTCTGCAAATTCCAGCAATTCTATTCCCCCACAATTTCCCATTTTCCACTTGGTTCAGGCTCCCACTAAATGACTTGAATGCATGAGGCTGAAGAAATCCACAGAAAGGTTAACTGAGATGAGCAGTGGGATGTGTGACTGAGGCTGCTCCCCCAGCACATCTCACACACCCCGGACGCTCACACTCAGCACACAAGCACCAGCAGCACCAGGAACGTTCCCTTCAGAATTTAACCCAAATAAACACACACCTCGTGCATAAACACTACACAAGACCTCAAAGCAGCTGCCTTGTCTTTTTTTTCTTCTGAGGCAGTCAAAAAAACAGGTTAGATTGTGATAGCAATGTACTGTAAACTTATCAAGAAAACGATTCCTTTAAAATAAGACCTGAAGAGCATCTTAAAGACACTTATATAAAACAGATCTTAGATATAAGTCAAAGACAAGCATATAACATTATCACAGATTTCCATGATTTCCTTTTTATCTTTGCTTGAGAAAACCCCCACTGCCACACACATGAAGCCCCACACATTCCTCTGAACAATCAAGAAACTGCTGAGGGTAGAGTTTGTGAAAATGCTGATTTTCAGAGGGCTGAACCCTTAACATCTAGGAGGCCTCTGATGGATAACAAAGAAAATACAGCTCACACCCAACAAGCTTAAATTCACTACATATACCTTGAGAAAAACAATGAGCTCTGAAAATAAAGGCAGCACCTCCATGTCAGTAAAGCTAAAGGAGAAAAACACCCCAACAATTAAGGCACTTATGACTAAGGTGGGTTCAGCTTGTAGCACTGGCTTGCTGCTAGTCCTTATCCTGTGACCTTCACCATGCCTCCAGAGTCTCTAAAGATCTCTGCATGTAATGACCTGGCCACCTAAGCTAGGCTTAAACTTCTAAATACCTTCAAGCATCAGAGTCTAAACCCCTTCATGGGTTCAGATACATCATCAGGGCATTAGTATTCCTTCCTCCTTTGCACCCTATTTGAATGGTAATTGTTTTAAGACACTGACCATCTCCAGGAAGGTTCCCTTCAGGATTTAACCCAAATAAACACACATCTTATGCATAAACACTACACAAGACCTCAAAGCAGTTGCCTTGTCTTTTTTTTTCTCTGAGGCAGCCTAAAAAGCAGGTTGGATTGCGATAGCAATGTACTGTAAACTTATCATAAAAGCAGGATAGAGAAACCAGCTACCAGCTGTGAAGAATATTTGCAACTGTAAATATTGTATTTCAACTGTAGAGAGGGTAAATACCATGTTATGGAAATGCCTCCTTTATCGATCTGCTCATCAGAAAGGAGAAAGAGAGAATATAATTTGGTAGTTTTCAGCAGCACACAGTTTTGCAGACATTGAGAATGTATTTTTGAGATACTGCCTTCCATGAACAGCAACAGAGATCAGCTTGCTGATGAATGAATGCAATAACTTCCATTCCAACACCTGCAAGGAATACCTTGCTTCCACTTATTTTGGAAAAAATGCAACTTGAGGAATCATAGAATCATGAAAGTTTCATTTCTACTGCTTTTATTTATTTCTGCTTGATGGCATCTCTTATGACACCAATCCAGGGCAAAGTCCACATGGAAATTTTAAAGTATTTTAAGAGCACCACAGGCCTGTCCTGCTGAGCAGAGTCCAATTGGAGCAGCACATAAGTGGGGAGGATATGACAAAACCAATCACATGCACAGTAATGCCTGTCATTTAAAACCACAAGTGGAAAATTAATTTTTTCATCTTTCTCTGAGGTGAAAAAAAAACCAAACAACCTTTGACCTAAGTATGGAGATTAATGCAAATGCACCCATCTTGTTTTGAATGATCTAGCCAACTTCCAGTAAGACCAAGAGAGATTGAAGCAATTAGGAGCTTGTCCAATAGCCAGAATTTTATGGCTCTAAATATTACCAACATGGCATTCCCAGTGCACACCTCACAGCCTCTGCAGGGCCAATCCTCCTGATGCAGAGCTGCAGAAGGAGAGCCTCCAAAACAGCAATTTATTCTTTAAAAAATCACCTTCTCTGGCAGAAGGTAGCAAACAAATGCCAATATTACACTGTACCTATTGACATGAATGACACTGCAGAAACACACCAGAGCCCTGGAAGCACCAGGAGGGACAAGAGGCTGCCAAAAATCTGACTGTACAAATGAGCTTGTTCAGCTAAGAGGGTGAAAAACAACTCTCTCACTTCTCCTCACCTCTCTCCCACGAGCAGAGCAAACATCCATGCAGATCTAAGCTCATTCTAGACAGCTTTAAATGAAACTTTAAATGAAACGCAGAGCAAGTAACCTCCAGATTTCCAGGTCTCCCTCCACTCTGGACACTGGCAAATCTATCCTCCCTAAGGCAATAGGACAGCACATCTGCCATAATTTAGGGTGAAACCGAGGGGAAGGGAGGATAATCTGGACTGGAAAATGCAGCACATTCTTTCATTAGTTTGTCAGAATAGAAGGAGTTTGGTGAAACCATCTTTTGTTTCATAACATCCCCTACACAGCTGGAAACTTCACAGCTACTGGGGAAGGTACTGAATCAAGGCAGGTCTGAGTGCTTGGGACTCACCATGTTAAGGAGCCCTCCTGGTCTGGGACACACCAAGGGCAACCTGGCAGAAATCCTCAGTCCCAGGAGCCTCTCTCAGCTGCTTTATTGACTCTGCAGTGACAGTTCCTGCCTGGAAGCAAAAGCAGGGCAAGATGGGAGAAAAATTTCACCCCAAGGGGCGATGTGACTGCTGCATTCTGAGGAGCCACTTCTTTCCCACCAGGGCAGTTCAAGCAGTGTAAAGCCAGAGCAGAGCTACAGCCCAGCTCCTCACTCAGAAATATTTTGTGAATGAATCATCCCTGGTTTGTGTTGGCTGCAAGGACCTGTCAGACACGGGCAGCTGTTCCAGCAGGAGGGAAATCAAACAGAGACCTGGCCACAGCTGAGGGAGAGGCTGCAGCACAGGCAGTGAGCAGCAGCCCAGCAGCATGAACCAGCACAACAGCCCCAGGCACACCTGGAAAACACACAGGAAGTGGAATTTCATTTCTGGCTTAAAAACTCTTTTCTTTATACATGAATTTTGTCAAGAGAACATCAAATCCCGTTTTCACTGGGGATGGCTGCACTGAATCAGCAAGGTGAATGGGAGCTGTGTAACACAGCTCAGCAAAGGGATGGGGGAATTCTGCAGCCCCTGTGTGGGTCAGTTCCAGGGCAGCACTTCCCAGTTTGCATTCTACCAGTTCAACTCACAACACACTGATCTACAAGACTCCTCAAATCCTATTTTTTTTTGTCTTGTCACCTGTCTTCACAGAGTCTACAGTACCTTTCATCTATAGCTCTGAGATAATGGCAGGTTCCAATAACCCCTGCTGGCTGTGGGGGGACCATACAGATATTTTCTCCTGTTCTGAGGTTCTCTGGTGAACCATCATTGGTTCAGAGCTGGATCCTGCTGCACAGCAGTGATCTTACAAAGCAAAACAATGATCAATAAAGTGTCCAAGGCCAGGCTGGGCAGGGTTTGGAGCAGCCTGGGACACTGGAAGGTGTCCCTGCCCATGGCAGGGCATGGAACGAGAGGATCTTTACTGTCCCTTCCAACCCAAACCAGTTGGTGATTCTATGAAATTGGATCAGGCAACTGCAAGCACAGCACAACCATCACTCATCCCAGTCTTGGGAGACTTGGTTCTTATCAACCAGCTTTAATCCATTTCAAAGAAAACACTATTATTCTGAATTTCTGTTGCTGCTTTCAAACAAAAAAAAAAAAATTGTAACAACACACTTATTTATCTAAAACTCCCAGAAATGGTACAATTCTCTTCTAGTTTAAAATACAACTGAATCAGGTTACCTGCCTCAGCTTCCCAGAGACCTGGGAAGAAATGAAGTTGAATTCATGACTTGCCTCTCTAAAGCCCTTCCAGGCTCCTCGCTCACAGGTGATACAAACAAGCATTGCCAAAACCCAAAGCTACAAACATATGAAAGCTTGCTGCTTTAAGGCAAGATGCTGTCCCCACTGCTAAATCCAAATCAGGGCTGGATTTTCCATGCTGGCAGTGTTCAGAAAAGCACTCAGAAACCTGGTGTTCATCAGAAATGTTACCATCATGAGGCTCACAGATACCAGTCACTCCCTAGTGAAGATTTTCCTAATGCTGAGCAGGGAAGCTGAGATTAAAGGTTCACTATTCCCTACAGAAAATTAATTTTCTACAGTTGTTAAAAAACTTGTTTCTCTAGGAAAATGACTCACTTGACTAGATAAACACTTCTATCTCCTCTAGGAAAACGTGTTTCCTTGAACCTTGTGACCTTACATTATACAGTTTAGTATCATCACAGAACAGGATTTTGCTTTTCATGCAATTTTACAAGGTAAAATCCCAACCACCACTGGGAAAACATTTCAAATATTTTTAAACATTGCCTTAAAAGAATTAACACACTTGTTTCCCCCTCCAAACCTGGTACCATCTTGTTAATTACCAGGCATGTTTCATGTACATTTTCAAAGTGGAGAACAAAAGAAGTGGGAGGAAAAAGAATTCAGTGATGCATAAGATGTTCTGCTGAAGACAGAAGGTGGTTTTCAGTTCTAAAACTAACTTGGATTTTAATTTGTGCTCCACACCTCCAGCATGGACACAGATTATTGTCTTGTGCAGTGACAGGCTGGGGGAAAGGCAGAGCTCCAGCCACAACCAAAGGCAAAGGAGGTTTTGATGTAACACCTGAACTCCCAGCATCAGGTTTGGGGATGGCCACGCTCAGAGCACCTTCCCAATCCCCTTCCAGTGCTCCATCAGACCACTGATGCTTTCCCAAAGCTCGGGAACACTAAATCAGAGCTATCAGGAGTGCTTTGCTCGTGCTCAGCATTCCTGTGGCTCTGAGCTCCCTGTGGAAATCAAAGGCAGGGGGATGAAGGCTCCAAGTGAGCTGGAGCCAGGCAGCAAACCAGGTGCCTCTATTTCAATATTTGGCTGATAGATCTATATCCAGCAGGGATAAAAAAAAGTCCTTTAGAAAACACAATATTCAATTTCCTTTTCATCTCAGGGATGCAAGCCAGGCTTGGTACCTTAAAAACCTGGCGCTGCAATAATCTTTTCTGTCCCTTTTTACTTCTTTTTTCTTTTTTATTTTCTTTTTCTCAATGAGGAAACACTGCTTTCATTCCCCTCTGGAAGGCCTGATCTGAGCAAACAGGCACCAATGACACCAGTGCTGCAAAGATTTTTTGAAGGAAGCCAAAACCAAAGTGTAAGAGATTAAAGAGACAACTCCCTCACAAGCCAAATGATTAAAGCCTTTTCTCTTTGAAACAAGCATTTCCTTGAAATAATAAAAAACAAAAGGAAGACTAACACTGCTCCAGGTCTCCACCAGGTTTTTCTTGGAGTTCTCCAAGCACATTGGACACCCCATGGAAATCACTTATGGGTACAGCAGGATCTGAAGCTGTCATGTGTTCTTTGGCATCTCCTTCAAATGCACAACACATTAATAAGAGTTTTCTTTGGGATCTGAATTATGCCCCAGAGAAGTGGAACTATCAAGAGCCTGCAAGAACCAGGATTTAGACCTTGTCATTCAGAGGGAAAGTTCTTGGGGATTCAGGATTTTCCTATGTGCAGGGAATGATGTGGCTGCAGCAGCACACTAAAGATATCCATAACCTACCTCCCTGCCCCAAGCTTAAAAAGATCTTCTGTCTGATATCCTGAGCAAATTCCTAAGTGGCCTAATGGCCTGCTTGCCACAGGACAATTTGTGGCAGTCAATAAAGGTGAGATTAATGTCATCCAAGTGCTCATCCTGTGACCAGATCTGCTCTTTTGCTCCCAAACATGCAGGAAATGCAAAGCCAACATGCATTCTGTGCAGGAAATCTTAATTACTTTACCATTTGGATTTGAATTCTTTTCAAAACTGCAATTTTAAGGAAAAAATGTGTTTGTTGTGAAAAATCACCACTAATGGGTATGGTTTAGGGGAGGAAAATTAAAAGCAAAGAAAGAAAAAGAGGTTAACCTCTATTTTGTAATAAAACCAGATGACAGTCCTCCCTTCTGCAAAGTGCATTGCCTGGTGAGAACAATTCTGTTCTTCTCTTGGTAACATTACTCTGTCTCTTTTAATACACTCTTCATCCATTAACTTTGACTCCCTATGTGTCTAATTCACAGCTACACACCAAACAAATTATCTGGAATTAAAAACATCTCACTCATTTCCTCTTTCCACACCTCCACGCCACGTCTCACAAAATCATTTTGCCATGAGATGTCATAAGGAATCACTAATTTCTCTGCAGGAAGGGGCTGCTGGGGAAGGCAGATTCCTTTTGCATGACAGCAGAGCCCCATGGCCAAGGTTTGCATGTGGAGGGTTTGATTCAGTTCAGCCCCCCAAGAGAGGCTGCCCCTGTTTTCTGCCTACATGATCAGCAGGGAAATGCTGCTGATTCCTGAGCTGGGGTGGTTTTTCCTCCTCCTCCTCTGTCAGCCCAGCCTCCCACATCCAGCATAAGGAATGACTGTAGAAAAGTCCACTTAATCACCTCCAAGCTTCATTTACATTTCATATCCATATCTCATCTCCCTAGCTCCTCCCTCTTCTACAGCAACTTCTCAATCCATCACCTCTTTTTTTCTCTGCAATCATCACTTCTGTTTTTAATTTACACTGTGTTTTCCCCTCAGGAACTCTGCTCAAGGAGGGCACATGCAGGATGAACAGTCCTGGTGCACCCTTGGGATTTGCTGCATTTTCTGTGGACTTCCCACCATCCCTCTGCAGCCTTTCCTGCCCAGCCACCACCTGTGCCCACAACCATTCAGGTACCTGTTGAACACTGATTTATTTCTCCTTGACTTGCCCCTGTGAGCATGCCAAAGCTGCTTTATTGGCTTCCTGCAGCTCCAGCTCAAACTCTTGCCCAGCTCCTCCAACTCTTTCACTTCACAATCACCAGTTTATGTGGCAGTTTCCTTTAAATGGTTTCCATCCAACCAGCACCACTTCCCTAGAGAAGGGAGTGATTTTTCTGTCCAATAACCCCAGCCCTACTATGAAGGAGCAGATCTGTTCTGTGGCTTGGGATCAGCCCCACCAGTACAGACCCCAGCATGGGATGACAACTCCTGATGGACCCAAACCATCCCAGCTGAGCCACATCCCACACACTGACACAATCTCCTGCTTCAAAGCTGACTCAGCCTGGAGAAACCTTCATCACCTTTGCCACCTCACACAGATTTCAGTGCAGCAGGACAGAGTGGAGACCCTTTCACCCACCAGCCACAGAGCCCAGGTGTGGCTGCTGCTCACAGCAGTGCAGGAGCTGTAATGGGACCACAAGTGACAGCCACATTCATTCCTGGTTCCTTGCTCACTGCACAGCCTTAAAAAGTCACCTGAGCTCTCAAGACAAAGTGCAGAGGTGACAGCAGGGCCAGCAGATCCACCAGACTCTGCTGCTCTTTCCACAAGTGTTGCGGTCCTCCACTCCCATCGAAAGATTTTGACACCAATTGAGCATAAAACTGGGAAAGGGGAGAAAAATCAAAACAAAGGTACACAGATGATGTCATTTCAGCTAAAATGATGTTCCAGTTCCCTGAGCTCTATAAGATCTCTGAGTCTGAACAAGATACCCTGAACTCCACAGAGAGCCTGGTCTTGTTCAAAACATCTCCACTCTAACGTGGAGCCAAAGACAGCAACCTTCAGAGCAGCCCATCCCAGGGGAAGGGCTGTGCATGGAATCACAATTGCACATCGTGCCTGGAGAGCAGGGAAATGTAACAGCTTCCCCAAGCTGAAACACAACTGACCCTGCAAACAAGAAAGGGAATGAACAATTTAACATCACCTACAAGGTGAGAAAGAGCCACTTCTGGGAGGTGATGTTCTGGGTGGGCAGCTACAGAATGGAGAGCAAACTGGTGACAGTATATTTAGGTCTTTGTTTTTAATTTTGGACACAACTTCAGTGGCAAACATTCTTGTTTTAAGAGGGTAACCTTTCCATGACTTATTTTCAGTCCATGGATCCAGACCCCTCTGCAGAGCTTCCTGCCCTCCAGCAATCAACACTCCCACCCACCTGGTGTCCCTGCAGACTGAAGGTGGCCTCAATTCCCTCATCCAGACCACCAAGGACACTGAACTGGGCTGTTCCAGCACTGAGCCCAGGGAACACCCCTTGTGAGCAGCTCAGGCTGGGGGTACCTTCAGTGCCCACCCCACTGAGCCATCTGCCCGTGTTTTACCCAGCACTCAGTGCAGCTGCCCCAGCCATGGCTCACATTGTCCCCAGACAGAAATTCAGGGTTTTGGTGTAATTTTTCAGACAGTTGGGATGTGTCTTCCAAGGCTGACCAATATCCATGACAATTACCAAAAGGATATTGGTTCATTTGTGGAGCTAGGGCTTGGCAGGGCATGCCACCACGCCTTGAGGGTGGCCCGTGTAGCACTGGAATGCTCACTGTGATAGCTCCCTGTGGATTATGGGATTATTTATTCTGCTCCCTGTCTCCAGCTCAGGGGCTGGGTCCTCTGAGGACAACAGGTCTTGCTATTAAAGACTGAGGCAAAGAAGGCATTAAGTACCTCAGCCTTTTTCTCATCCTTTGTCACTGTGTTTCCTCCTGCAACAGACAAAGGATGGAATCTCCTTGGCCCTCCTTTTGCTGCCAGTGTTTTTACAGCAACATTTCTTATTGTCTTTTATGGCAGGAGCCAGATTAAGTTCTAGTTGGGCTTTGGCCCTTCTGATTTTCTCCCTGCATAACCTCAAACATCCTTGTAGTCTGCCTGAGTTGGCTGCCCCTTCTTCCAAAGGTTTAATGCAGAGCATTAGAGGAGATTTATGTTTACTGCTGAGTTAAAGGTCAGGAATGGAGGCTTCCTCCCTTCCCCATCTCTCCCCTCCTCTCTTCCATGGAGAGACTAAGGCTGCATAATCTGCTGCGTTTGTTTTCATACAAGAGCTGCTTTTAAGCACTGCCCTGATGATCACACAAGGGTAAGCAGATGAAATCCAATAAGTGGCTCTACAGGACAAGACACATGACGAGACAGCCTGCCAGACTCCTGCTCTAATGTACACGCTGAAAAGGAGCTTATGCAGAGCCTGGGTAAAGAATGCTTTGTTAGGGAACACAGGCAGCTCACACTGCAGTGTCTGTTCTCCATTAGCCATCCATTTAAAAACACTTCTGATTATTTTGGAAGTACTTGCATTGCCCTTTCTCGAACTCAATATTTGCAGTTAATTGCATAACTAGTGCAGTTGCCTCCAATTTAAAAGCACATTAAACCAAATTTTTATTTAAAACAGCCGTGTTTCCACTCAGGCGCTGAAAATGAGGGCAGATCCAGAAGACAGTGTATTAAAGAGGACACCTCTGCTTCTGACAGTGTACATGTGCACTTCCCAGTGCCTGAGTGACTGAAATATGACAGGGGACATGGCAATACAGACCAGCAGTTCCAGGGTTAAAGAGGAAACCAGCCAACATGTGCTCTTGTGCAAAAATCTAATATAAAAATACACTGCACAACTACAGTGGGCAAGGGACAGTTCTTTGGGGGCTGGAGCTGTCCCTGTGCTCATCTAAGCACCCTCCCACACCTTTTACAGAATGTTGTTTCCATCCTGGTCATTTATCCTGCTGGAGGCCCAACAGCACCCACAGAGAAAAGCAGATCATGGGAAAACAAATATTTATTTTTGCATTTTTAACTGTCCGTTTATATAACTATCAAACCTACCATCAGGATTTATGGGGTTTATTCTTGGCATCTATGGGAGTGTTTGCCATGGGCAAGGCACAGCCATGACTGTGACAGACCCTGTGCACCTCTGTCACATCTGGGCCTGGGGCAATCACCACTCTGGGTTCCTTCCCTCCATCCCCTGCTGCTCCTGTGGCCTCCCCTCTCTCCAGCCTCACCTCCCACCCAGCTCCTCAGCATTCTGCACGCACAATCAGCCACCCCAGCAGTTCCTCCCCGCTGCAGCCTTTGAAAATCACAGCCAAACAAGTTTTACACAAGCATCATCTCAGGAGTCATAAATCTCCCCCTGGAAACCTGACTGAAGTGCTGACGTTACTTGCTCGAGTGATAAGTTCTGTATTTACTGGTGCCCTGCTCTTTTTCTGTTTAAATAAAAAGTGCCCAAAATGATCAGCTTTCTGCATCTATATCAAGAATTATTTGTTCAGCCAGTTCAAGCTCCCCCAGCCTGTCTAGAAGCAGCAGAACTGCATCAAATCTCACAAATAGACGCAGGGAGGGCCAACATCAATGTCAAGTGGCATGGCCTTAGCAATGGCACACGAGGGGACCTGACCCCAAAACCAGAAACCAACACCCACCTCCTGCTCCCCTGTTCTACCAGCAGTTAGTCCATTGACTTTGCTTTCTTTAAATACTCTTCAAAAGCTTCTAACAGAAATGAGCAGAAATGCTTAATTATGATACTGGATATTTTAATTCCTTTTAGAAAGAAAAAAATAACAGCCTAGAGAAAGTCCAAGTATTGCATTTCAAAAGGATGCATTCCCATGAACTAATTAAGATTTAAACCATGACAAGCTGCAAGTATCTCAGCTTGCTCTATCCAAATTCAAGCACCAGACAGGCAAAGGACCTAAGAACAATTTGGAAATTACTTCTGGGAATTAAGAGAGTTGCATAATCTGATTTAGTTGTTGCTTTTGTCAATAGAAAGATATGAAATGTCTTGAATTTTCATGAGAGTCTGAAAGTAAGTGGAAAGGGAAAAAAAAAGAAAAATAATCAATAACCTAATCTATAATTTCATTGATGGTGAGGGTGACAGCTTGTGCAGGGCAGGGGAGGGTTTGTTGTCAGAAGAATGATTTGCTCCTGAGACCCAAAGCTATCTCAATCTGAGTCTATAAAGCTCTCAGTCAATGCAGAGAGGCTTCGTGTGCCTTACCAGGGCTCAGGCTGATCTCTAATGTCCTGAAAGGATAGATTTGCAATAAAAATATGTGAAAACATTTAGAGACATTAAGTTTACAAGATGACTCTGATCCTGTGGATTAGTGTCGAGTCTGCAAGTGTGCTGAAGCCTGCCAGGGAGAATAAAGTACTGTACTGTCCTTACACTAAGAGCAATTTAATTTGTATGTCCAGATGTTCATTTCAAGATTTTTATCCATTTTGAAGAGTTATATCTCCTTTGCCTTGGAATAAAAACATAATTATGTGCAAGCCATTTACAAGATTCCTGTGGCAAATATTCCTAACCCTGCTGGGTTATTTTAGGGCAGTGAAGCCATAGTTAATACAAGGGAGGAGGAATGTTTGACAGAACTATTGAAATAAATAAAAGGACTCACTCAAAATGCATGTCAAAGCATGTGAAAACCTGAAGGTTACTGAAGCCCAAGAGATCCCTCCATCTCTTGCCAGGCCCAGAACTGTTGGGAAATGTTTCCAGCAGCAAACTGTCCCACTTTGCATTTCTAAGAGGCTGAATCCCAAGAATAATAATGCACAGAAAATTGCAGCCCTTGGCTTTCCAGCCAGACAGTAATTCAATGAACAATGCAGCCAGCCCATCAAAACATCCTTGCCAAGTTACACAAGTACCACTTGTAGGAAGAGCTTTCTACTAGAAAAAAGAGACAGCAGAGGAGAATGTGCTGGCAGAGAGGAGCTGCTGGGAAGGGCTCCCTGCTAATGGGGTGGTTAATTACAGCACCTCTCTCCCCAGGGCACTGCTGGTGCCCAGGCACATGTGGGATGTGCAGCACGGGCAGGAGTGCTCTGACACCAGGAATAAAGGGGATGGAGGGTCCAGGACATGCCCCCCACTCCTGCCAGGACCCTGCCCTCTCCCACCACCCCTGTGTGTCACAGCAGACATCCACACAATGCAGAACAGGGGCTGGCAGGGTCCTTTTGGGTCCTCTCCTTTTGTCTGCGTTCCAGGAGAGCACAGCCAAGCGCAGTCCTGCAAAGCACCGAGTAAAACACACCCGAAACAAGCTGCAAATTACAGCCCTTTGCTGCAAGGAGAAGGGCTTTGAATAGGCAGGGCACTGATCCAAAGGCTGCTAAGAAGCCTCCCAAGGATACAGGACACATTTCAAAAGGAAACACAGATAAGTGTTTTCTATTTTAAGTGTCACCTGCCCCACTGAGTAACGTCCCCAACCCTTTGGGTTTGTTTTTTATCTTTACCTGAAGACCTTCACCCAGCTTCCCTAAATTCTCTCCTCATTTTTGGCTCCATAAACGCTGCTCAGAGCAAAATGCCTTTGTAATTCTGTAACAGTGCTTCCCAGTGCTCCAGAGCTCAAATCCTAAACCACACCAGCAAGGAAGGGCTCCCTGCTGGATCCAGAGCACTGGGATGGGGAAAGGGATGGGGATGAAGATGGGGTGGGGATGGGGATGGGATGGGATGGAATGGGGATGGGGATGGGATGGGGATGGGATGGGATGGGATGGGATGGGATGGGATGGGATGGGATGGGATGGGATGGGATGGGATGGGATGGGATGGGATGGGATGGGATGGGATGGGGATGGGATGGGGATGGGATGGGGATGGGGATGGGATGAGATGGGGATGGGATGGGGATGGGATGGGGATGGGGATGGGGATGGGATGGGATGGGATGGGATGGGGATGGGATGGGGATGGAATGGGGATGGGGATGGAATGGGGATGGGGATGGGATGGGGATGGGATGGGGATGGGATAGGGATAGGGATAGGGACGGGGATGGGGACAGGAATGAGGATGGGATGGGGATGGGGACAGGAATGAGGATGGGATGGGGATGTCTGCTCTGCACCCCCCCCAAGGAGGGGACCCAGAAGCCCCAGCCCACACCAGGGCATTCCCAAGGCACATGAGCCCATCAGGCCATTCCCAGGGAGCTCTGAGTGTGATCCAGGATCACAGAGGGAGCACAGACACAGCAGGGATGGCCTGGCAGGGGCAGCTCTCACCACACACCACCCTGGGCTCTCACACCAAGCCCTGCCCAGGGGTCCTGGTCAGCTGGGGATGGTCAGTGACCCTCAGCAAAGGGACCCAGCCCTGGTGCCACCATCCTGGCCATGAACAAGCAGAATGATTGTAACCACTGGTATCACCATTCCCACAGCAAATTCTGTAAAGCACAGTTTGTTTTCTCCTAGCAAGGACACCAGTGCCTCGTTTGGGTGTTGAAAATAACCCCAGAAATCCACAGCTAAATGCACATAGGCTTGAGCTGGGCTCCAGCTGAATCTCCAAAGGCCTTACACTGTTTGCTCCAAGATCATACCATTAAGCTTCACTGCAAAGCTCCAAGGGTGTGTGTATTAATCACCTCTGTCTCTGGTGCTCTTTGGTTAATGACACTTCATGCAAGCAGGGCCTCAGGTTGCCCTCACTCTGGGAAAGGTGTTTATTTTGAAAGATAGCTTGAAAATGTGCCAGAAACACCAATTTCTAAACCACGCAGCCACCAGGAGAAAGGCAAAGCAAAAAGAAAGGATGTTGTACCTGGAATTTAGGAAACACTGAACAGACCAACATGCAATAAATATATTGCATTTACTTGCTGTTCCACTTGATTTTGTGCTCACTTTGGCTAAGATGAAAAGAAAATGGGCCCAAATCTCAGCAGCCTTGAGCAGACTCTGCTGTGCTGGGCTGAATTCCTGCACTGGAGCCCTCGAGAGCAGAACACCTTCAGCCCCTCTGCTCTTCCCCTTGGAAATTCCATGCTGTGAGGCCATACTGAGTGTGCAAGGAGGGTAGAAGCAAGGGAAATTTTTGGTTTTGCATTGAAAACCAAGCACACTCAGTGCAGAGGATGTGATGCTAGGTCGGCTTGCAAACCCTTGGTATTGTGAAGATTTAAATTGGAATCTCAACAAAAGGGAAATCATCACTCAGGTGTCAAATAGAAGGTTTTTTTCAAGGCAACTATCCCTTTGACATGATAAGGCCAATCCCCAAACAAAGGTGTTCAAAAGGAGTTTCTGAGAAATTCTCTTTCAGAAACATCAGCTGAGAGCAGCCGCGCTTTGACTTCAGGGTCAAATCTGCTTGGATCAAAACAACAAATTAACTCTTGTGCTATGACCAACACCTGAAACACAAAATACATTCTAAAAATGAGCACAGCCTCCTTTAAAGAAAACACACAGAAATAAAAATATCTTGTGAAACTGTCAAAGGAGCCATCTGGAGACTCCCACCAGAGCAGCACTGAAAGGTGCACAAGCACCCCCATGTTCACTGCCCTTCTGCAGAGCCCAAAAACACAGCAGGGTGAGAACAAACAGCAGCAGGTTTAACAGTGGCAGAGGAGAATCTGTGCAATCACACAAGATCCAGCTGGGCATCCCTGTTCCCCAGTGGGATCAGGTACCACAGCCACGCTCTGGGCTCCCAGAAGAGCTGGATGCTCCTTTCTGTCACTGTAGGACACGAAAAAACACAAGGGCACACTGCTGTTCTCAAGGTGAAGGAAAAGAGAAGTTTATTTTCTGCCTCCAACATTTACAGTTTTCCAAAAGTGACAGTGGATTGGAGGGTGACAGTGCCACCTCTCCAATGACACTGGACAAACCAACAGTCCATCAACTTTCTCTTCTTCCATAAAGGAACGCAAAACAATGAGTTATTTACAGAAAGCATGTGAGAAAGTTCACTACAGGAATGTCAACATCAGAAGGCTTAGAAAATCTTAAAAAACCAGGGTGACACCTTCCCCTGCTGAGAACCACCCCAACCCAGCACAGCCACACTCTGGGCTCCCAGAAGAGCTGGATCTCCTTTCCCTGCTCCTTTCCCACCCCAGCACAGCCACAGCTCCCTGGACATGCTCAGCTCCTCCTTCCCCAGCACTGGGCTCTCAGAGATACAATTGAGCTCAACAGCTGCACTTTACAGCTGTTCCTTTCTAAAATGCAGAGAGGTCTTTTATTTTATTTTTTTTTTCTCTCTCTCTCTTTAAAAGTGGGATTGTGGGATTTTCTTAATAAATATTCAGCATCCTCACCAGAATAAAATGGGAGTGAAAGCAAGGCTGCTTGCTTTTGGATGTGCTCCGTGCCTCTATTTCTCTATGTAACCTGCTCTAAAAGTATAATGATCAGCATTAAATCCAAGCTTGAAGGCACAGTGCTAAAGCCCAGGACAACAGTTACATTTCTGTGAGGATGAAGCATGAAAATTCAGTGACAAATCCATTTTTCTTATGCAGACTTGTGGCTTCAGAGCATTTGTAAAGACAGAAGAGGCCAGCACTGGGAGGATAATAAAACTATTGGCTACACTTCTCAATCTCTTATAGGTAGCACTCCATCCCCTTTTAAGGAAACAAAACAAAAAAATCCCCCCTAACAGAAAAAACTGATATAAAATACTCCAGCATATTTCCTGCAGAAACAAACACAAAGTAATCAAGTAATCCACTGCATTCTGTAATCATCTAAACATTAAATCACTGCAGAAAATGCCTTATTGCACAGGAGTTTGGTGGATTCTCATCAAGCAGCTGCCAGGACATACGGCTCAATATGTGGGTGATGATATGGGAAAACAGGAGTAACCTCAGTCCAGAGACCATCACAAGGTTTCTCCAAGAAATAATAAAATTCCTTTGTTGATATTTAACAAGTATTGCAGTTTCCTCCTTTCTTCTGTTTCTCCCATGGTGTTGTGGATCCAAAGCCATGCAATATTCCCCTTGTGGAACCAAAGACATGCAATATTCTCCTCGTGGAAACAAAGCTATGCAATATTCCCCTTGTGGAACCAAAGACATGCAATATTCCCCTCATGGAACCAAAGCTATGCAATATTCCCCTTGTGGAACCAAAGACATGCAATATTCTCCTCGTGGAACCAAAGCTATGCAATATTCCCCTTGTGGAACCAAAGACATGCAATATTCCCCTTGTGGAACCAAAGACATGCAATATTCTCCTTGTGGAACCAAAGACATGCAATATTCCCCTTGTGGAGCCAAAGACATGCAATATTCCCCTTGTGGAACCAAAGACATGCAATATTCCCCTTGTGGAACCAAAGACATGCAATATTCCCCTCTATTCCCCTCATGGAACCAAAGACATGCAATATTCCCCTCATGGAACCAAAGACATGTAATATTCTCCTTGTGGAGCCAAAGACATGCAGAATTCCCCCTTGAACACTGCACTGGGCTGTGCACCTTTGGTGAACTTGCAGAGTGTTAAAAGTACAAGTGAGTCTTCACAGCACATCAGTTCAATGGACCAAATAATTCAATGGCTCTTCTGCTCCTCCAGCTGCAGAGGTTTAACAAACCCAGAGAGCACTGCAGGGAAGCAAATCCCCACACTTCTCAAGCACAGCCTCTAAACCAAACCCATCCGTTTTGCAGGTGAGACCCCACCTGACCTTCCTGCACAGCGCAGGTGCTCCTGACTCCTCTCTGCTGCTCAAAAAGCATTTCAGGGAGCACAGCTTCTGAGCCTTACATTGCACCTGCTGGCACCCCAAATCTCACCTGGGCAGCCCTGGGCACTGTCTAGGAGCCCCCTAAAGCCCCTGGAAGGCCAGGTGTGCCAGCTGGAGACATCTGGAGGGCTCTCCATCTCCTGGGTGACACACACACAGCGCAGAAGGATGTCAGGCAGTGGAGAGGTCAGGTTTACAGAGATACAGCAGATAGTCTAGGAATAAAGGCAGACTTTGGAGGTTAGGAAGTCACTTTGAGCTCTCTGACAGGCTGACTGTGAGGTCTGACAGAAGCTGCACCATTGTCTTTTCTAAGGGAGATAACAGCTGTGCCCCTTTGGGCAGCCTGGACTGACTGTGGGAGTTTGTAAGTGTGGAGAGAAGGGAGCATCACCCCTGGGGAGTTTATCAACAGAGCACCAACACAAACACACCCAGGTGGGGCTGGGTGCTCCTCACTGGGCACATCTGAGAGCTCTGGCCCAGCCTCTTCCACCAAATCCAGCAGCAAATCAGCAGCAATTAGAGCCCTGTATGGAGGCAGGGTTTTAATGTGCTCTTCATTACCATTTATAGCTGTCTGCAAACTGCAGAGCTGCACACATCCCACTGTCTGTGAAAGAACTCAACCATACATCCTTTTAGAAATGTCTGATTACTCATTAATGGGTAATAAAAAAAGCATTTAGTGTGAGGAGGAGGAGGAGGGAGTACCCCTAAATCTTACACAAGCCTGAGCCCCACTGGTGTTAGTGGAAAAACACTGAATATCATTCAAGGTCAGAAGCTACCTGGAAAAAAAAAAATAATCCCAAGAGAGTCTGGAGAGCATTTTTTCCTTCTCTTTTCAAGACTTGAGTTGTGCATAAAAAAGCAACCTTTGTGCAAACCACAATGAACATTTGTCCAGCCTGAAATGCATCCCACACCCAGGGGCAGCAGCACACTCGCTGCAGGTTTGGCATCCAAAGAGAAGCAGAAAGCTGGGGCAGGAGCCAGCACAAATGGACATCACTCCTTCCTCACACATCAAACAGAGCCTCAGCCTGGTTCCTGCTCTGTTCTGAAGCACTTTGCTATTCCCTACTTCATACACCCAAACATGCAGCTTAATATTTAGGGGAAGACCCTACTACAAGATATGAAAGAAAGAAGATTCCCTACATATGAATTTATTCTGAAGATTTGTTTATAAATAATTCCACACGTGGCTATTGCTCATTTCAGAGAAAAAACAGCTTGTTCTGGTTTAGTTTAACCCATCTTGGAGGTGTGAGACCCAATTCCCCTCTTTTTTGCATTAGTTTTATATGATTTCAGCGATGGCAGAGTGACTCCTTAAACCAAGCCCAGCCCCACTGGCCCATCTCTAGCTGCACCAGAGCAGTCACCAGTGCAGGCTGGCCTCCCCAGCACAATCTGCTCCATTTAAATCACTGCTGCTTTAATCCTGATAGAAATAATCCCCCAACAGAGCTGACTTCACCCCTCAGTCACCCCAGCACGAGCCCAGAGCTGTGCTGATGCCAGCAGAGTCACTCACTCCACATGGACAGCCAGGAGGAGGGATGGGCCTGGGAACAGGAGAGCAGCTGGGCCAGGCCTCCTCTGTGGGCCAGGAGAGCTCTTGGACCTCCAGAACAGCCCTTGGACCTTCAGGAGAGCCCCTGGAACTGCAGGACAACCCCTGGACCTCCAGCACAGCCCCTGGGACTCCAGGAGAGACCCGGGACCTCCAGAACAGCCCTGGACCTGCAGGACTCCCTCTGGACCTCCAGGAGAGCCCTGGACCTGCAGGACAGCCCCTGGACCTGCAGGACACCCTCTGGACCTCCAGAACAGCCCTGGACCTGCAGGACTCCCTCTGGACCTCCAGGAGAGCCCTGGACCTGCAGGACAGCCCCTGGACCTGCAGGACACCCTCTGGACTTCCAGGACACCCTCTGGACCTCCAGAAGAGCCCTTGGACTTCCAGGACAGCCCCTGACCTCCAGGAGAGCCCCTGGAGCTCCAGGCCAGCACAGGGACAGCAGCTGCCTCTGCCAGCCAGGTGTATTTTTGCAGCTCACTTAATCCCTGCTGAAATAAGATCACTGTTAAGGCTGGTGAAACAAGGGCACCTTAAAGACTTCTAAAGCACCTCTGCAGCCTGTCTCAGTGCCTTAATCAGCACACTGAGATCAGCAGGCTCTGCTGAAGAGCTCCTGCCTTACACTGAAATGTCTGCTCCGCTCTGGAGGGCAGCAAAGGCACCCCCATGCCTCCTGGCAGAAAAGTTCTATTTACTTCATGAATTTTTGAAGCTGCCTCATGAATTAATGCACAAAAATAACTTTCATAGAGCCTTCATTTACAAACGCTCCCTGGAAATGTCGGTAGTATTTTAAATATACACCTAAAAATAAAGCAAGTGAACATTTAAAACTCTCTTCTGGCAATGGCTCACAGTGGGGTTCAGCACAGCAAGAAGCAATGAGGGGTGAACAGGAACCCCAAAAAAGATGCTTACAGTGCAGGAGGATGTGGGAAACAAACTCCACAGACCCCAGCAGCCCCAAAGGACAAGCACCATCCTCATCTCATCCCTGTGGATCCTCACCTCCCTCTGGTAAGGGTCTGGAAAAATACTGGGCAAGGGCTGCACCTCAGACCTAGGGACCACTAATTGGTCATCCCACCTTCTGTGAGACACTCAGAAAACACCAGGTCACCTCCTGCTGCAGGAACAGATAAAGCACAGGACCACCAAGTTCTGCACATCTGGTCTTTCAGACTGGATCTCAGCTCAGGTCCAGCAGGTCTGCACAGGATGAAATATTTCACCAGTTTCCTCAAAGCACCTCTTGCTCACAACAAAGCAAAGTTGAGGTTCATTTGTCCTGCCTGTGGCTCCCACCACAACCAGCTCACATTCCCCTGAGTGCTTTAGTCCATGAGGTGCTCAGAAATCCATCGTGATGAAAGGAGCTATATAAATGTAAGTCATCCTCATTAATGTAAATTGTGGGACAATGTAATGTTTACAGTGAACAATCCCACGGCTGAGCTTCAGAGTGTGTATGTTTGTGTATCATTTCACCAGTGAAGAGCACAGTCCCCAGTGCCTGGTGGCTGGACACCAGGAGGACCATCCATGGAAGATCCAGCTGGGAATTACCACACACAGTGACCAGGCCAGGCTCCAAGGGCAGCACCCATGGCCACACAACATTCATCTCCCTTGTGTGCTCTTGAAAGTCTTTCAAAACCCCTGAGGTCCTTCCCTTGCACAACTGTCCACAGTTGGAATTTCTCTGTAACTGCAGAAGGTTAATTAACATTTTTAAGACCACTTGTAAAAACCATGGTGACTCCAGTTCAAACAACTTGGTTGCTAAAGAGGAAGGAATTCACATTGAGGACTGAAATGTGCAGCTCAGACTGTGACACACACTGGCTCAGACCCTACCCAGTATCCATGAGATCCTTCAGGAATTATTCTGCAGGTTTGGGGTAAGCTTTGAACCAGCTGGCTTGGTTCAGGCCCTTCTCTGCACCCATTTCCCAGCCTCTCCATGCTCAGAGACAACTCCAGCTCCTGTCCACGTTACACTCATCCCAAGAGGACACAGTCTTTCCTCTTAGCCAAACCAGATCATCACAAATTTGGACGCAACTTAATGCACAACTTAATTGTGTTCACAGGGCACAGGGAATATGACTTGAAGGTCCAGCTCAGGTCAGAAAGTGTAAAAATCTGCAAGCCATGAAGGTGGAGGAGCAGGGCTGTCCCTTGGCTCTGCTGCACCTTCACCTGCAGACTGAGGGCTGCAAGTCTGCACTCAGGGAGGGAACTGCTCCCCAGCAGCCTGTGGGTCCCTCAGAGCACAACCACAGCTTCTTGTTCCCCAGGAGACGTGGCCAGCAGCCTGTGTGTCCCCTAGGGCACAGCCACAGCTTCTGCAGGGTTTAGGATGGAGTGTGCCCCTGGGCAGGTGGCTGCCGAGCCATATTGTATTGTATTCAATATTCAATATTGCAGAGCTGTATTTACCTCAGAAATGCTAATGGCAGGCCAGGTTCAGTGCTGGGATGAGCTCCCAGGGCTTGCACCAAGCCTGCAGAGTTGGCAGAGCACAGACACCCACACACGTGCACAGAGGTGCACACAGGACACACACAACCAAAATGCCTGCACAGACTGAACCACAACAGCTCCAGCTTAATCCCAAACTGAAAAGAAAGAGCAACTCATCAAATTTGAATTTCAGCCTTTTTCTTTTCTGCGCTTTTGTTTCAGTATTTAGAGCTCCAACTAACAAAGCAACAGACACAATGCCATCTCCTTGGGAAACACATACTCAGCTCCTTCCATCTGCTCCTTCCCCAAGCCCCTTGCATTCTGCAAAGCAGATTGTGCTGTGAAATATTAATACTTTGCTCTTCTATCATTATTTCCAGCCCTGAATCTCAAGGCTTGTTCCCAGCTTCTGCCCCCCTTACATTTTTTCCAGGGATCACAGCACTCCATGGGTTTTGTTACTGCTCACTGCACCACGTCTGAGTGGAGCTTTCATGAAAAGGTGGAAGCAGTCCAGAAGCAGCTTCTAGGGAGCCTTCCATCTGCAGTGGCATTTTATTTCGGCAGCAGAGGGGAAATTGGATCCCTGTGTTGCTGATTGGCTTTGGGAGTGACTCTTCAGCCGTGTAGGAGGAGTTCATTTCCACCAGGGCTGCGGTGCCGGAGCTCCCCGGGGCTCTTGGGGCTCTCAGGGAACAATGATTGTTCAGTTCAGGGCCGTGCTGAGTGCCCTGAGCTCGAGTGATGCTTTTGCTCTACATTTCTTTGACTCTGTGCTATTTAATCTGGATTTCTGCTCCATCTGCCTTCTGGCTAACCACGCTGATTTATTCCATGTGCTCGCTGAAGAAGCTTTTCTTTAGCACGGGAGAGTGGCTACAACAGAGAAACAAGTTCTACAAGTTTATTTCAGCCCAGCCCTGAAACCCTTTTCCCCAAATGTCCCAGCAAACATGTCTGTGAGCAGGAGTTTCTGTGATTGCAAATAATTTAGATAAAAAGGAGTGCACAGAAAAGGCAACGCTGAGCCAGGGTCTCACCTAGTGCCGATCAGCTTTGGCACCTTTGGTTGCCAAACTGACCCTCAGATGTTTGTGCCCAACACTGGGGACAGCCTGCTCTTCTCCAAGCCTCTGGATTCAAGGGCATTCCTTCTTCTGAGTCCCTGTCTGGGGAGATATCAGAGAGATATCTCTGAGTCCCTAGAGACTCCCTGGAGCCCCTGTCAGAGAGATGGCTGTCCAAGCCCAAACCTACTCTGTTTTTTAAGGCCACATCTAAACAGAGCTGCAAGGACGATTTCTCAGTGCCATTTCCATGTTTTGTGGTAAATTAGCAACAGGCTTGCTCTTCTTCTAGGAAACGAACATTATGGCTACCAAGGCCTTAATGAAACGTCACATCTGCTTCATCTGTCTCCTGCTCAGTTGGGTAAGACAGGCATCATCTAAAAGATAACCCCCACAAGAAAATAAGCTTTTCCTTTCTCAAAATGCTGATAAAAAGAGCAGCAAACACCAAGAGCAGGGGCACAGCTCCAGAGAGCCCTCCATTCCCGTGCTCCCCAGAGCCAGGGAGGGCTGGGGCAGAGCTGGAGAGGTTCCCTGGAGCAGTGGCAGCCCCGTGCCACACAGCAAGGCAGCCTGGCCAGGCTCCACATCAAACACAGGCTCTGAAACAAGGGTGAGAGCACAGCCCAGCCTGGGACAGGCCCAGGACTGGCCTGGGTACCACTGTGGAGCCAGCCCCAGTGTCCCCAGGGAGATGGGGATGCCACAGGAGCTCATCTGCCACCACCCCTATCTGCCCACCCAGGCACAGGCATTGGCAAATCCTCTGCTGGCCTGCAGCAGTCACAGTTATGGATGTTTATGTTTTTGCAGCACCATAAGTCACCTTGGAGGGTCTGGCATTAAGCAGGATAATTTGCAGGTTTTTCCAAGGCCTCGGATTCCTCAGTGCTGAGGTGTAATGGCCCGAGTCCCTCAATAACTATATTTTTTCCTATTCACCTAAGGTCAGAGAGGGCCACTTAACCTTATTATTTCAGAAGGCTGAAAGCTTTGACAATTATAAACAGGAGAGTAAAAACAAGAGCTAAATTTGTGTAATACATTACTTATCCTTCCCCAGCCCAAGCAAGAAAGGTGAAGATGGCTCTGACACCAGCTTCCTTATCTGGGGCCTGGTTTGAATGGGACCCACAGAGCTAAAGGTGGGAACAATTAACACCAACGGTGGGAACAATAAACAACACAAATTAATCCACATCCATGATGGGGATCCAAGTGGGTTTGTTCCTACCACACTTCCAGACTTCACAAATGCTCTTCCAAGGCAAAGCTGAGGTAACATGGGCAGAAGTGTGCAAATATGTTAACGGAGGAGCAGACACAAATCAGCTGCTGCTGGCACATTCTCAGTGATCCTGTCCCAAGGGTCAAGCACCTCCTGGCAGCAATTCTTTGCTAATCTTGCTGCTGTGGACTCCCCTTGCAGCTGACCACAATATCCCACAACAGGAACTTTCTGCTGCAGCCTCTTCTGGTATTTCCTTACCCAGAAAATCCTCAGTCACTGGCAACACTTGCACTGCAATTAAAACCCAAACGGGCAATGGCACACCCCTGTGAGCATCCTTACCCAGCCAGGATCCCTCTCCAGGAAAAGGGGTCCTGCACAGCCCCTCAGCTCCTGAGGGAGAAACAGGGCAGAAATCCCAAAAGAGTCAGTGATAAATGCATTAGGACTGGGACATGCCCAGCTTGTGCAAAGGGAAACAGGAAGAAAAAACATCACAGCTTGATCTACACGATGAGGAATTTTAAAGATAGGTAATGACAATTCCAAACCTCCAGCTGCAGAGGCACTGCTCAGGTGAAGCAGCACTGCCTGGGCACAACTTCATGAGCTTCCTTTGCACTAAAGAGACAGGCAGAACAAATCCCTTCTTAAATGCAATCCTGCAACCCATTTCAATAGCCAGTGCTGGAAGATGAAGCTTCCGTCAAGCCAGTCAGGGCTGAAATATTGTTTATTGTACCTGAAAATTAATTTCATACCTTTTGGGGCATCACCAGATTGTTCAATCACTGACTGTGCACATGAACCTGCAAGTTTAGTGGCCAATTTTCTTCAGGCGTGCACTAAAGTGCACCCACGTAGTTAAGATCAAATTCAGCCCATGGTGTTGGAACATTATGGTACATAACTCAACAGAAATGTCAGACCTGTGACTGTTAAAGCATAATATTTACTGTGCACCACCACAAATTTACACAGCTCAACACTGCAGCCCTTCCTAGGCATACAGTGGTCCCGGAAGCCAGAAGAATTAATTTTTCATGCATTGGGTGAGAAGCTGGTGTGAAGTTTTCCCTGTGGATCAGCCACGGGCTGTCAGTGCAAGGAAGATATCCCAGGGTGTACACAAATTCTATCAGTGCCTGAATTCAGATGTAGGACACAAGGGCATCCTGAGCAGACAGCTACAGCAACCCAGGAGTGCTGTGCACCAGAGGACATCACACACGCTTGGCCAAAGACTCCCACATTTATTTGTCAGGAACAGACTTGGACTCTGTCCAGTGGTTATAGTGGCAGGTGACCAGGAGGTCACAGTGACTCTGCTGGGTTACAAAGGTCTGGGGAAGAGAGGAGGTCTGACACCCAGCCATAAATCTGTGGTAAATTTACGGACTCCCCAGTGTTTCTTCTGGGCAAACATGTTTAAAAGCAGGTGCAAAATTGAGCTTTAAAAATAAATATTAACTGTCAGAGTTCACAGACCACAAATTTACCCTGTTTCTTTTAAAGTAAGTATAAACACTGAAAGTGTTTATCCAGGCTTGCTTGCCCACGTCCATCATGAGAAACATTGGGATGTGAGAAATATCAGTGGTGAGGAAAGATGCATCCA
This sequence comes from Melospiza melodia melodia, assembly GCF_035770615.1. Taxonomy (NCBI): domain Eukaryota; kingdom Metazoa; phylum Chordata; class Aves; order Passeriformes; family Passerellidae; genus Melospiza; species Melospiza melodia. The sequence continues at coordinate 5,229,205 of NC_086214.1, forward strand.
TGATTTCTGGGCCACCAGACCTGCTGCTTTTCTGCCAAAGCCTTCTGGAAAGGCAGTGAGTCAAAGTCCTCAGTGAAGAGAGGGATCACTTCAGGGCTCCACTGACAGCCATCACTGTCGCAGACATCTTTCATGAAAAATCCTTTCCTTAGGATTTCTCCTCCTGAGAATCTGAGAGGCCTCAGGAACAAAATGTAAACAATGGTTATCTGCTGCTGTGGAATGCAACAGGTGCATCTGGGATTGGTCTCATGTGGTTGTTTCTAATTAATGGCCAATCACAGTCAGCTGGCTTGGACTCTCTGTCAGAGCCACAAACCTTTGTTGTCATTCTTTATTTTTCTATTATTAGCTAGCCTTCTGATGAAATCCTTTCTTCTATTCTTTTAGTATAGTTTTAATATAATATTTATCATAAAATAATAAACCAGCCTTCTGAAACATGGAGTCAGATCCTCATCTCCTCCCTCAACCTGAGACCCCTGTGAACACTGTCACACATCACCACCAGACACAAGCATGCCTCAGGGCTACCCCTCCAGTCATCCCAGCACTGCCAAGATGAAGCTGAATTTCCCCAGAGCAAGGATTTCTGATCCAACAATCCACTAGGAATGGGGCTTGAGCAGGCTGATGTACAATCACCTGGTGGCAATGGCTCTGGGGCAATGCAAGCCACAGCAGTGAGAGTGTACATAAATAACACCTGCCCAAATGTGTGTTTATACAGAGCAAAGTAATAGCTCCATCAGACCTTTACATTCTATCAACCAAATAATATGAGTTTTTAAAAGCATTTAGTACTTTTAACAGGCATTTTAACAGCTCTCATAACTCAACTGCATCTTTGCTGTAAATCACTTGACAGTTGAATACTCCATTATATGAACTAATCCCCTTCAGCATTTCAGAAATGAAGAAAAAATCTTCCCAGGGCTGTTCAGGAAGGCAAACAACTTTGCTAGGTGCTTGTAATGGGAGGAAAACCAGCCAGGCAGAGGCCAGTGAAACTCATGTGCCCTGCTGTGTGTGAGCACAGAGGCCAGGGCTGAAAGGAGCTGGTCCTGCCCAAGAGCCCAGTGACATCCAGCCCAGCAGGAGGAACCTGGGGCAGCTGAGAGGAAATCACTCAACAGGAATCATTGAACAGGAATCACCAAACAAACAGGAATCACCAAACAGGAATAGGAATCAAACAGGAATCAAACAGGAATCAGAGGAATCAAACAGGAATCATCAAACAGGAACCACCAAACAGGAACCATCAAACAGGAATCATCAAACAGGAATAAAAGAGGAATCCTCAAACAGAATCAAACAGGAATAGGAATCAAACAGAATCAAACAGGAATCATCAAACAGGAATCAAACAGGAATCCTCAAACAGGAATCAAACAGGAGTAGGAATCAAACAGAATCAAACAGGAATCATCAAACAGGAATCAAACAGGAATCATCAAATAGGAATCAAACAGGAATCCTCAAACAGGAATCAAACAGGAGTAGGAATCAAACAGAATCAAGCAGGAACCATCAAACAGGAATCAAATAGGAATCATCAAATAGGAATCAAACAGGAATCCTCAAACAGGAATCAAACAGGAGTAGGAATCAAACAGAATCAATCAGGAACCATCAAACAGGAATCAAACAGGAATCAAACAGGAATCAAACAGGAATCACCACCTCCCAGCCCAGCAAGGACAGAGACCAGCTGAGGGGAGTCATGGGGAGCAGAGGATGGGAGAACACAGGCTGTCCACACACATTCCCACATGTGGCCATGAAACACTGCATTTGGAGCATCCAGCCTCCATTTCCCCTCACCTCCCTCACAAGTGCTGGCTTACATCCTGACAGTCCCATCCTGTCTCCTGCCCCAGAAGGAAGGCCCAGTTCTTGCTTTCCCTTCTATGTTTCAAAGTGCATAGACAGAAGCAGGAGAGGCAATTAAGTCTAGGTGTAGGTAGAAAGGAGATCTGCAACAAACCAGTGTTTAAGAAACACTGCTGTCACTATAGAACACGAAATAACATGGCGCTGTTCTCAAGATGAAGAAAAGGGAAGTTTATTTTCTGACTCTAACATTTATAGATTTCTAAAAGTGACAGTGGATTGGAGGGTGACAGTGCCACCTCTCCAATGACACTGGGCAAACCAACAGTCTATCAAATTTCTCCTCTTCCATAAAAGAAGGCAAAACAATAAGTTATTTACAGAAAGGGTGTGAGAAAATTTGTTACAATAATATAAACATCAGAAGGCTTAGAAAATCTTAAAAAATCAGGCTGACACACTGCCTCAAATCAGACATTTCACTCTGCTTCACTCTGCCTTTGTGATCCCTACTCCGATGAGCTCTTTAAAAAAACAAACACACGCAGGCTCTTGCTACACACATATATCTGCATCCAGATGAATGCTTTGGTTCACTTAGCACAAGTTTTTCTTGGCTGTGAAAGATGGCAGGCTGGGGAGGCTGGATGAGCGTGGGGAAGAGCTGAGACAGCTGGATCCCAGTCGTGTGGAGCCTGCACCAGCCCCATGCAAAACAAGGAGCAAGCCAGGGACAATGCAGAGAGGCTGACATCATGCAGGGCCCTACACAGACAGCCAGAGTGACACACTGGGGGTACCACAGCAGCCACATTTCCTTAAATAAATGCTTGGTGAAGCTCCTGCAGGCTTGGAGTAGGGATTTATTCTTCCCCCCTTTCCAAAGCACATAATGCCTAAGATACAAAGATCTCAGCTGCCTCATGAGTTCAGAGCTTGGATCTGCAAACTCTTCCCCAGCTCTCCAGAACTGCAGAGTTGAATTTGCTGTGCTGGGACCTGTGGCTGGGATGGCAGAGCAGGCACAAGATGGCACTGAGGTGGGGATGAACCCCCTGTGTCCCCATGCCTGGCAGTGCCCCTGGACACACCAGGACTGTTATGAGCCTGGCAGTGAGGTGGGGATGAACCCCTGTCGCAGACATCTTTTCATTAAAAATCCTTTTCTTAGGATTTTTCTTCCTGAGAAGCTGGGAGGCCTCAGGAACAAAATGTAAACATTGATTATCTGCTGCTGTGGAATGCAACAGGTGCATCTGGGATTGGCCCATGTTGGATGTTTATAATTAATGGCCAGTCACAGCCCAGTCAGCTTAGACTCTCTGTGCGAGCCACAAACCCTTATTATTCATTCTATTCTTAGCTTAGCCAGCCTTCTGAGATGAAACTTTTCCTTCTATTCTTTTTAATATAGTCAACATTCTCCTCTCTTCCCTCATCCTAAACCCCTGTGACCACGGTCACAAACCCCCTGTGTCCCCATGCCTGGCACTGCTCCTGGACACACCAGGACTGTCAGACCTGTCACCCCACAGTGACACTGTCCATGCAAGGCTTGGGTTCACCATGTGCCAAAATAATACAGCCAGCCCCGTGCTTGCTTGTCGTAGACATCTTTTTATGAGAATTTTTTTTTTCTTTCTGAGAAGCTGAGAGGCTTCAGAGACAAAATGTAAACAATGGTTATCTGCTGCTGTGGAATGCAACAGGGGTCTGTGATTAGTCTCATGTAGATGTTTGAAATTAATAGCTAATCACAGCCCAGCTGGCTTGGACACAGTGTCCAAGCCACAAAACTTTGTTATCATTCTTTCTCTTTTCTATTCTTAGCTAGCCTTCTGATGAGAACTTTTTCTTCTATTCTTTTAGTATAGTTTTAATGTAATAGATATAATAAAATAATAAATCAAGCCTTCTGAAATATAGCGTCAACATTCTCGTCTCTTCCCTCATCCAAAGACCCCTGTGAACACGGTCACACTTGCTAAATAACAAACACCCCTGGAGCTGCTGACAAATCCTTCTTGCAAACCTTTCCTCCAGGCATGTTCTGCCCCAATTCTCCCTGCATATCTGAATAGAACATGGGCAGAACTTCTCAGGCTGGAGAGCATCCCTCAGCTTGACCCCAAGCCCCAGTAAACCAAACCATCACATCCTGGTGAATCACAGAAGAAAACAACAGAAAAACAAGCAAGAGAATCTGCTGGGACACAACAAGGCCCCACAGAAAATCTTCCCCAGCAGGTTTTTTCAGGCAAAGCAAGGAGGTGAAATACTAAAGGGTGGAAGAAGGTAAATTATCAGAGTTGAGACATTTCAAATGACTGTTCCCTGCTGCGTTCAGCAGCTTTCCTTGATGGAGTCACTAATCACTGTAGTTTACTGAATGACCTTGTTGTGGCCATCTCATCTTCAGGGGACCACAGACTGCAGCAATCCCTGGTGCAGGGAAATGCCTTTTGGGCTGGGCTAAATCACACTGAATGCTGACCACAGGCTGTCAGGACAGAGCAGAGGAACAGCCCACTTTGGGGTAAAATATCTCCACAGAGGCGTTCATGCTGTCCAGCACATACAGCCAGCTTTGTACTCCAGGCAGAGGCGGAAAGATTGGGGCAGGAATCCTCCTGTACATACATTTAAAATATTGGCTGCCACAAGCTGGAAAAATGCTATAGAAAAATTAAATATTTACTTCTTCTGTTTGTTAATATCTTTCATTAGTTACTCAGCTGTAACAGTCATTAAAATGCTGAAAGGGAACTTCATGTAAATTCATCACTAGCCTGGGAATACTCCTGCATTTGTGAGCAGGCTGCATGCTGCAGCAGAGCTTGGAGCCTCAATTTCCCTACAGGAAAGGCCAAACGTCTGGTTCACTCACAATTTACAAATGATTATTTTTCTAATTAATCATTCATCAAAAAACACAAATAGCAACAGGGCATGAAAGGCAGTGCTGGTGCTAACAGAAGGCAGAGTCAATCCATCACAGCTCACCCTCAGCTGCTCCAGGGGGACCCTCCAGGGCTGCAGGGAAGGAGCTGGGGAAATGAAATGCCCTCTGCTCTCCCCAGTTACCATAAGGAAAGGGATGATGTATGTGTCTGCAGTGCCAAACCTCATCTGTGTCAACTGGAGCTGCAACAGGTCTGTGCAATGTATTGGGAGCTAAACGTGATGATGGTGTCAGGGAGGCAGGGTGGGATCTGGGGACGAGGGAAGGAGGGGCAAGGCAGAGTGTGGGAGGAGAGGAACTTCAGCAACACAATGCACCAAAAGGCTGGAGACACACAGAAAAACAGCCCTGGGGGAAAGAGGCCACAAGAGAGATGGCAGAACAAGGAACAGGGACCTGCCAAACCCCTCCCTGGCTCCCTGCAGCAGTGACTTGGCTGCAGCTCACCCAGCACCCACCTGCACCCACAGGAGCTTGGTCCTCTCGGCCCTCCCAGACCACTGATCTGTGACTGCAAGGGCCAACACACTGACCCCTTTTTTACCTGAGTTTGGATTTAGGATCTCTGAAATCACAAGCAAATCCTCTGACTGCATAATGTGCCTGGATATCACCTCTGCCAGTGTTCGCAGTCTGACTCTGCAGCTCTCTGTGCTGCTCACTTGCCAAAGGGCTTGCAGAAGAAGACAACACATCCACACAGCTGCAGTTTGAAAACAAACTGTAATGAACAAGATTGTCACCTTTCCACACCAATTCTCTGTTCTCATCATAATTAATCCAGGCTAGGTGTTTGCTGTTCTCCAAGGACAGCTGTTTGAAAGGTGTAACTATTTCCAGGACCCCAGAGCTCTCCTTGCCTTGGCTCTGCCTTGCTCAGGCTGCTGGCCAGCCTCTTGCCAAGACAACAACTCTTCAAAAGGCAGTATGAACTGGTAAAAGCAGGCAGCAGCATGATATTTCAGCCTTGCTATAGTCTCCTGCTGCTTTTTATTACACTTCACAGGGCTAGGCTTGAACCATATAATCACATTTCAAAGAGACTGCAGTATTGTTGGCAGTTGCTTCATTCTTGACCACTGAGATTGTGAGATCTGTCCTTGCTGCTCTGAGAAAGAGAAGATTTCCTCCTCCCAGCTATTAATTAAACAAACTTAAACCCTACAACACAATAACAAAGCACATCCAAGATAACCAGGACTTTTGCAGGATTGGCTTTTACTGAAACTCTGCCAGTGCAGCCTCTCCATGTGTTGCACAGGGGTGGCAAAGCAAAACAAGCCCAAAGCAGGGAAATTATTCTGGAGAACAGAATACCCCATACATCCTAATATACACCATTCCCCAGCACCCTCAGAGGAAGCAGGGATCTGTCCTGTGAAGAGAGACTCTTGAGGACAGACATAATGCTAATGAGGGAAGTGGAGAGGAGCCTGTAGCTCATCTCCTGGAGCTCTAGTGGGTCTGTCCTGAACAGAGTTACCAGGTTCAGATCAAAGTGGCTTCTTGAAACTGCATGGCCAAACCTTGCACTGTTCTCATCCTAATTCTAACACCCTCAAGAAATTTGCACTGAGTGTCTGGATACACCAGACACAACAGTGGAAAGGAGGGATGGTCACCTCCCCAGAGGGCAGCATCACAGCCAGAATTTGGGAAGCCTTGGATGAAAACTGTCGCAGACATCTTTTATGAAAAATCCTTTCTTTAGGATTTTTCCTCCTGAGAAGCTGGGAGGCCTCAGGAACAAAATGTAAACAATGATTATCTGCTGCTGTGGAATGCAACAGGTGCATCTGGGATTGGTCTCATGTGGTTGTTTCTAACTAATGGCCAGTCACAGTCAGCTGGCTTGGACTCTCTGTCAGAGCCACAAACCTTTGTTATCATTCCTTCTTATTCTATTCTTAGCTAGCCTTCTGATGAAACCTTTTCTTCTATTCATTTAGTACAGTTTTAATGTAATATATATCATAAAATAATGAATCAAGCCTTCTGAAACATGGAGTCAGATCCTCATCTCTTCCCTCATCCTAAAACCCCTTTGAACACCGTCACACGAGGTCACTGGTCCCTTCAGAACCTGGCAAGCCTTGGATGCAAACCCTGCACACTGTGAGGTGACAGCTCCCCTCACATTTCAGACACTCCTGTACAGCACTGGGGCCATTATGTGCTGGAGACACTGGACAGGAGGATCTCATGGCAATGAAGGAACACATAAGCTGCTCAGAGAGCCAGGAAAGGATTTCCTTAGGAGACAAAATAGGAAATCCTGAGCTTATCAACAACACATACAGCACAATGCCCAGCAACCTCCCAAGACAGCACTTTACTTAATGGCATGAACTCAGCAAAGTGAGAGCAGTGACAGTGCCTGAAGGGAAGATGGAGCAGTGGCTCACACCCCAGTTGCTCCCATGGCACCTCTGCAAGGGCCCAAATCCACACAGGGATTTCACCTTGTAAAATACCTTACAGTTTTACCTTGTAAAACCCTGCCTGCAAGTTGCTGATGGCACAGGAGGAGCTGCATGAAACACAAATTCAAGAATGTGTAAGAAGCAAATATATGTGCAGCTGTGGAGGACAGCCAAACCCACGTCCCTGCAGCCCAGGAAGGGGCAAACATGGGCTTCAGACTTGCCATGGGAGAGGAGAGAATCACTCCAGCATTTCTATCCACTGCTGGGCAAGTCCAACAAGAAACTCAATCTGGCCACCAGCATTTCAACACTGAAGTCCTATATTAGCTCATGTGTCGCAGACATTTCTCCACAGAAATCCTTTCTTTCGGATTTCTGTGTCTTCAGGAGGCCAGAGGCTTCAGAAGACAAGGTAAACAATTATTATCAGCTGCTGTGGAATGCAACAGGAACACCTTGATTGGCTCATTTCCTATGTTTATAATTAAGGGCCAATCACCAGTGCAAGCTAGGGGACTGAGTCCTTGAACACAACTTTGTTGTAGATTCTTTCTATCGATTCTTAGCCTAGCCTAGCTGCTCTGCAAACCTCTCTCTATATTCTATTAGTATAGTAATAATGTATTATATATAATATCTTAATAAATCAAGCCTTCTGATTCAAGAAACAAGATTCACCGTCTCTCTATCACCAGCCGCGCCCACTCAGGCGCAGTAATACTCATGAGCACTAAAGGAGGGCAGAAATACATAATAACAGAAGCCACTGATAAGAAAAGATCATGGGTTCCAACTTTTTCTGGTGGTTGGCCTCTTCCCTCCAGTACTTGCATTAGTGTTTCTGTGAAGCACCCACTGCAACAACTGTAACTGTAAACAGTTCAGAATGAAGTCGCTTTTGGCCTCAGATTTGGGGCACTTTTAAAGGTTTTATTACTAGGCAAACTTCTCACAGGAAAACTATGACATAAATGACGTGTCTGAGTATTTTTTCTAAGTGAGAGTATTTCCTGACATTATTTTCTTGTGTTTATGTTCTCTCCAGTGCATCCTCTTATAGCAAATCTGTTTGGAAGGGCTCCATTCCTAAAGATGACGCAGGCTCCAGGAATGCCTTCTGCCCAAGCCATATTCCTAAAGAAACCAGCTGTACCACTCGTGTGCTTCACCACAGTCAGATGCACAGGGGCACTACACAAGCAAACCAAGAGCACCAGCACACTGCAGACTGGGCTATAAATAACCAATTATTTCAGTTTTTGAAGCTACCACTTTTTCCAGCCTATTTAGCAAGATCAGTTTCTGACCCAAGATCTGCATTTATGTAAGAAACTCCCCCATCCAAACCCCATGCACAGGGACAGAGTGCTGAAAACCAAGGTGAGCTCTCTATGAACATCTCCAGTGCTCATTCCAGCTCTTCAAAAACACAGCTAACCTACTCCCTGAAGGAGGACATGGTAATCACTCATACCCTTTATTTTTAGCTTTGCTCTTCCTTCAAAGCCCAGCGAGATATGTGGAGTTTTGCAGTGTGCAAAGAATCCCTGCTCATGATTAACATCTGTGTGAATAATAGAGCTTTAATCTGGTTTCAGTCAGTTACCTACTGCTTCAGCAGTTTAACATCATGTGGGAGCAAGAGCAGAGAGGGTATCCATCCAGCTTTCTGATAACTCCAAGTAGTACTACAAGGCTTAATTAATTGAGATCACCAGATGAAAAATCTCATCATATAAAAGGTAAAACATCTGCTGATGCTCAGGCAGTCCTGAGATGGGATGCTACATGGAAATCTCAGACAAAACTCCAAAGAGAAGGGAGTGAGAATCACCTGCCCGTAAGAATTGTGTTCCTTCTGCTCCAGAGTCCCATCTTTAGCTGGCTGATGGGTCTGAAATATAATGGCAGGAACACAAACAAAGTTCAGTGTTATAATCAGATAGCTATCTTCAAAAGCCCAATCTTCCAGTGAGCCCAGTGTGGACTGAGCTGCTCCTTTTCAAACAGCACAAGGGTAAAGGCAGTGAAGGCAGCAAATCCACCTCTCAGGCCATGCACATCCTTCCTGTCATTGCACAGGTGGTTTTGGTGCCACCAGCACTGCCTGGGAAATGCAATTCATGCAGGCCACACTGTGCTATTGCTGCAGCTCATTCTCCTTCCACATGAAACCTTTGCCCATTCAGAGAGGGGCTGATCTGAAGCCAGCCAAAGTCACTGGGAGAGCAAAGTACCAAAGCTGGGAACTCAGAGGAATCAAACCCTGCTGCACCAGGTTCTGCTCTCAGCACAAATCAAGTGAGAGGAACAGCCAAGCATCTAAAGATGCTCTGAAAGGGCAGCTTGGTATTTTCCAGGCCTCCTTGGACATTACTGACCCAGAGAAGGTCCCTGGCTGCCCCAGCCAGTTCCCTTTGAGCAGTGCCCATCTATCATCCCAAGCCATTCAGCCATGAGTCACAGCTGTGCTTAGACCCTGCTCAGACATCTGCTCTCCTGCTGTCCACGCTCAGATCCTGCAACAGATCCAGGTTCTGCAATCCAGGTTCTGCTGGAGTAGTAGGCAGACTGCAAAAATCATTTTCAACTCACCCTCCTCATCATGTAAGCCAAGCTCTCTTCTCCACCAACTTCTTACTCACCACCACTCCTCTACACCCACATCCTCAGTGCTCAGAGACAGTGCTGCCTCTCTGTGAGGCCACTCTGATCCATTTCTGCAAGCCCTGCACACTCCAGCAGGTACTGAGAGCTCCCACAGCTCTCACACCATCCTCACACAGAAATGCCACAACAACCAACAGCAGTAATTAATTAATTACCCACAGGGACACAGCTCCAACCCAGGGCACAGCCCCACAGGCTGGCAGTGCCTCAGCCACACCTAGGCTGGAACAGCCCTTTGACAACACCCAGTGCAACCATTCCCCATGTCCCCAGTGCCACACCCACACATCTGTTAAACCCCTCCAGGAATGGGGACTCCATCACTGCCCTGGGCAGCTGGGCCAGGCCTGGAGAGCCCTTTTGGAGCATCCTGACCCCTGGCACTCAGCTGCCTGCTCACAGCACCACTGCCCAACACCCCTTCCCATACTCCTGATTAAATCCAGGCAAACCTTTCTAGAGACTGGGCTGGGTGACATAGCTCTATCTACTCTCCAGTTCACAATATAAATGTGATACTGATTTTTTCCCCCCAAGAATATATATAGGAATAATATATTTTAATGGCAAAAAGATGCTTTGTTCCATAGGGGATGTGTGTGTGTGTGTGTGTGTGTGTGTGTGTGTGTTTGATTCCTGTGCCTCAAACAGGCCCAGGAATGGAATTTCATACTTTCATAAAATTAGGAACAGATGTTGTGGACTGTTTAAACCAGAAGAGAAAATAATAAGAGGAACACTCCAAGGAAGGTGACATGAAAAAAATGCTGAACCTTGCAGGAAAATGGAAATACAATAATGACTGTGGGACTTCTGGGACACATGGGTCCATGCCACAAATCCCTCAGGAAAGACAGCTCCCATCTCAGGCACAATGAAGTTTCTTCTACATGAGCTAGAGAGAGAAAAGTAATAGATAACAGCAGCCAAGTATAAAGTACATTTATCTTCTAGTACAACAGAGATGCAGTTCACCTGAAAATATAAATCAGGGCACATGCAAAGAGAAATCCCTTCCTTTTCTATCAAGTTTAAGTCAAAATATTAAACCCAATGAAAGGTTGAATTATGTTTGGCTGCTGCTTCTCTCTTTACTCCTTTCTGGCAGGTCCCTTGGCTGGGACAGTGGGATGCTGAGGCACCACCAGGCTGCCAGCATCACACCAGGCACTTCTGTATTTGTTCAGTGCTCTGTATTTCCATTCCAGCTTTCAAAAGTGATGGAAGCGTCTCCTGATGGCTCTCAGTGCCCTGTTTGTTATCACAAGGTGTATCTGGGGCTGAAGCCAAGCCAGAATCCTTTTGGAAATGAGCAGGTTAGGAAGGCATGCCCACATCTTTCTGTCCCACTGGCTCAGGGGATCCTCACCTGGAGGCAAAGGTGCCACATCTCCATAAGGACAGGCCCTGCTCAGAGTGTCAGGAGTGCTTGCAGCCCCTCTCTTCAGCTCCACGCAGCCCTGCCTGGCACCACTGGCACTGACACCCCCGTTTTACAGAGCATTATGAGGTATGGAGCACATGAAACAACTTCTGCCTCTGGTCACAGAAACAAGGGCAAGAACGGGACTGGAATTCAGAGCCCCAGCTCAGCTCCTGCCTCACACTTCCTGCACACAGCAGAACCCATATTGGACTTGCAGATCACACATTTGCATTGCAAAGCGAGGAGCAGTGCATAAATGCCTGTATGTACAAGCAGATGTGTATTCAGTAGGCAGATCTTTGGAAATTCACCACATAACATTCTGTCTACAAGTCAAAAGCCATCTCCAATTGCTAAAACTTAAATCAAAACACAAGTTGCTACAATTCATAAGGAGCTTAATATTTATTACCATGTATTGCAAGCGTGCAGCAATGTAGAAAGACTCCCTTACTGTCTCCAGTGATTATTCAAGGGACTGGGAAAAGAAAGAATAGCCTTTGATAATAACAAAAAAAAGCAAGTGTGGAGAAAGCAATGTATTAAATCCTTTTCACAGCCAAGAGGCCAATGAAAATGCTATATATTTATAAAGGAAATGAAAACCTGTCAGGGACAAAATGAACTGAATAACAGAGCTTGGGCTGAATAAAGATAAGCAAGAACTCAAGAACGAAAAACACCACCGTGGTGGGACAAGGAACATTCTCTGCATCCCTGGGAAGAGGCTCTGAATGGATGTACCCATGTGGGGACAGGTCAGAGAGGAGTCCCAGCTGCTCCTTTTCTGATAACCTGCAGGCCAAGTGAGGGCAGCAGATGTGCTGAAACCCCTGGAGCATCTCCTGTGCCTTCCCTGGTGGGGATGCAGGGGAGAGCCCCTGCAGCAGGGGATGCTCAGGACACAGCACAGAATTTGCAGGGCAGCACTTCAGAGCCACAGTCACCTGCTCCAGGCTGGAATGAGCTCTGTTTACATCCTGGAGCTGTCCCAGCCCTCTGCTGAGCCCACCAGGGGCTCATGGCTGTCTCAGACATCTTTTATGAAAATCCTTTCCTTAGGATTTTTCCTCCTGAGAAGCTGGGAGGCTTCAGGAACAAAATGCAAACATAGATTATCTGCTGCTGTGGAATGCAACAGGTGCATCTGGGATTGGTCTCATGTGGTTGTTTCTAATTAATGACCAATCACAGTCAGCTGGCTCAGACTCTCTGTTCCAGACACAAGCTTTTGTTATCGTTCTTTCTTTTTCTATCCTTAGCCAGCCTTCTGATGAAATCCTTTCTTCTATTCTTTTAGTATAGTTTTAATGTAATATATATCATAAAATAATAAATCAAGCCTTCTGAAACATGGAGTCAGATCCTCATCTCTTCCCTTATCCAAAAACCCCTGTGAGCACCATCACACGTGGCTGCAGCAGCTCCCAGCCCATGGGGCAGGATGAAGCCTTCAGGATACAGAGACAGAAAATCCCTAATTTGCCACAGAAAAAAAGATCCCACAGACCAAAGATCTCGCCTGTATGGGCTGGTCTGAATTCTAATTCCACAATTGGAAGAGCTGGCCCATATTTCTAGATTCTTAATGTTAAAAGACTACTTGAAAAATATAACAATTCATGAAAACTTACAAAAAATACAATGGCTATAAACCCTATCTTGATAGAAACAAGGCTTTTTAGTGTGCAGATGACTTGGATTCAGTTCCTGATATTAAATAATTTAGCTTTATGTATCTAATTGCAGGAAGTTTGTGTGATTTTGAAAATAAACAACATAAGTATTTCATAATTCAGATACTTAATTACTATTACCATATTGATTGCAGGAAATAGGATTAACCACACATTATATATTGTCAGAGGATAATGTCAACAATCTTGAAGTGAAGGCTACCAATGAATTAGCTGGCTGCACTGCATTAAAAACAAAGCACAAACCATGGCCATCAGGAAGGAACATTCCCAATTAACTGGCATGTTCATCATCCCACATGGCCTTCCCAGTAAACCCAGGAGGGGAGCAGAAACTGTGTACACATGCAAAGTTAGACTCATGCTCAGGAGGAGGAAAGTTGGAAGGTCTTTATCTCTTGAAGTTTTCCTTTCTGAGATGATTCATCAGAGCAGTCAGTAAACAGGTCCCAAAATGAGTCCTAGAAAGAACAACAATGCTCCTTTACCCAGCAGTTCCTACAGAGATGTTTGGTGAACCAGCAGGAGGTGATGGCTGCCCTAGAACACAGACTAGATGGAGCTAAATAATAAAGCAGGGGTTTATTAAGAGGCCTGAACAGATCCACTTTGGACAGCACAACCCAAAATGGCCACAAAATGGACAACAGGTCACGGGGTCTCTCACTTTGATCAGTTCTGCTCCATTTGCATCTTGCAGTTCATTGTCCAATTCCAGCTCCAGCCCATGCAGTCCCATCCTGCTTGTTTTTCTCTCTCCAGCCCACGGTGTTTGTGCTCTTGGGCTGAGATTTGGATCATTTGGTCCCCAGCTAGAGCAGGAATTGTTTTATGTCCCTGCTCTGTGCACAGAGCTCACCATCCCCTCATATGAAGCCCAGACCCACACACTAAAGCAGCACAGAGTCTGAAAAATATAAAAGCTGAACCTGAGGCATCAGGGGGATCTGCTTGAGTGTATTTTCCAAAGGACTCCTGAGGGTGGCCGGACCTGTGCAGCTCAGCACGTCACCTCCTGCTCCCTGTGCCCCTGCAGGGCTCTGCTGCCAGGGCAGAGCAGTCACAGAGGCAGAAGTGCCTCAGCATTTTTACACCAAACCCACCCAGGGCTCTGCCCCTGCTCCCTCCCAGCACCCTCACACAGGGGTGTGCCATGGGACATGCCTGAAAAGCTTCATAAACACTGCCATGGCTTTGCATGAGGGACATTTAGGAAGTGATGCAAAGCTTTGCCTTTGTCCTAATCCCATCTCCCTGTCTCACAGCAGAGAGTGAGTGCATTGGTGATTGGCCAGCACTGAAACCCACCCCACTCATCAGCACATCTCAAACTTGGGGAAATCTTAAACTGGCGAACCAAAACCACTCCAAACACCAACAGCATTTCCTACCCAACAGAGCTCTCCAGAGCAGCTGTTTTCAGTCCCTGCACAGCCATGCCCACCTGCAGCCAGGAAGGCTGAGCTGTGAAACCCCCTCACAACATCAGAGTACAGCCTGGACACCCCACTCAGCTCTCTCAGCACAGACATGCTGTCATCTCACATGGCAGCAGCTGAGGTTAAGCTATGCATCAATGAGAAGCACTGGTCTCAAATCTGAAAAGATGCTTTTAAAACCAAAAACCACAAAAATGCACTGGGTTTGCATCTTCCTCCCCACAGACTGCAGCTACCTCTCCTTACAGCAACAGAAAGGGCAATAACAGGAAAGCAGCAGAGGCCTTTCCCTTGTACATGAAAAGCAGGTTGAGAATCTCCACACAGGCACTTAAACATCTCTTCTGTACAGAACACAATGCTCTGACACTCTTGTTATTTGCTTTTCATCATCTCAAGGATTGCACAAATCCTCGAGTGTGCTGGGAGCTGTTGGACAGATCCTGCAGGGGAAGGAGGCAGCGAGGGATGGAGGAGGGAGCCTGGCAGCATTTTCTTGCTCTGCACAGGCAGGGATGGCCACTGTGACCACGGCAAAGTGCATCTCCAGGTGTCACAAACATGGCCTTCACAGCCCTGCCTCGCTCTTTTCTCCACCAGAGGAGCAGGAGAACACAAACCCCAGCTCAGGGTGAAGGCACAAACCTGCTGCAGTCACCCACCCACAGACAAGGGAGTCCCCTCAGGGCAGCTCTGCAGCTGGGCAAGAGCTTTGCAAAGGAAATGTCTCAATGCCTTTTAGCCCTGAGAGCAGAGTAAATCCCTTCAACCCTAACTAGCATCCAAATTAGCAGCCCAAGGAATGCCAGTGGATGTCCCCAGAGAAACTGGCTCTGGCAGAAGGAATTAGCACTTTGATCCTGCTCTCTGGACAGCAGAGCTGCACTCATTTGCACTCACAGCTAACACAGTGCAGGACACAGCACAGGAGCTGTTCCTTGAGGGCACAGCCCCTGATAATGCACTGGGGCCACCTGCCCATCCTTGGTTAATGCTGCATGCCCAGTGAGTGTCCAGGATCTCCCACCATGGCTTCACACCTGCCTTCAGCCCCTGCAGAAACACTGCTGAACTCAGAGCTCACCCTGACTGAAATGAGCACTTACATCTACACATTTCTGCTCTGGCTCCTTCCATGACAAGGTGGGAAGTGATGTTCATCCTTCACACACAGAGAAGCCCTGCCTGGTTCCCAAGGCTGGCATCACTGGCACAGCCCTCACAGCCTGAGGGGGCTGCTGGGCATTTCCCACAGCCTAAAGCAGGTGAAGTCCAGAGAACAGTGTTCCACAGCAGCCTTACACAGGGATTTAGGAGCTAGAATTTACATCCTCATCTCCCCCAGAGAGAGGGCAGGAAAGCAGAGCTGGACTCACATGGGGCTGGCAAACGTCCTCAAATCCCCCATGAGCACCCTGAAAGGTCGATTACTGCAACATTTTCACATGCAAATACCTCAGAGCTAGCTTCTCTGATTGACTTTTGCCAGATTGATCCAGGGCCCACAGGCACTAAACCCAGGCTTTAGCAAGCAAGAGCTGTGGTGTGATTTCAGCAATGCCTACAGCAGCAGGGAACAAAAGACAACTCCTGGCACTGCCATGGAAAACCTCTGCTCATTATCTTTATAATTCTGGATTACATGATTCAGCTACAAAAGATCTCCCATCAGATGTGAAAGAAAGAAAAACTGCTGTATTTACACAGAGCAGCACACAGCACATGTTTGTGTGTGTGTGTACATATCTTCCTTATATTTTTCCAAGAAGTTACAGGAATCAAAATCCATCTCCATTTGAGTCAGATAACCCTCACAGACCTTCTTGAAAATCCCTCGATTTTTCCTTTCCTCAAATTACAAGCTTAACTAAATATCCTAAAACTGAAACACAAATGAACAGCAATGACCCTGTCCTGACTCCACCTCATCTACACAAAAGGAACATTTATAAACTCATTACCAACACTAGGAGGATTTCCTTGCCCTCTCTGGAACCCAGCAAACCGTGGCCAGCTGCTCAAAGTAGCACAAATCTTGGTGACTCTAAGCCACATGAAGTTTTAATAGCAATGCCAGGAGTAGGTAATGAAGGCAAACAGCTCCCACCAGCAGAAATTCCCATGTTCTGAAGCGATGGCACACACTCCTCAAGCTCCACGTTGGAAAGCACAAAGATGCTCAATGAGAATCAGATTTATGGCACATTCAAAGGCCAAATAATAATTGTTGACCTGGAGGTAAGTGCATTTGAATAGAAGTACTTCCAAGAGGATCCAACACCAGGAGATTTCATGGCAATGCACAATGTTTTCAGCAAACTCAGCTGAGGTTTTGGAACCTTGCACAGGCAGAACTTCATTTAAGTCTTTATTTTTGCATACTAAGTGACCACGGAGGCCATCAATATAAAGATTATTTTTCTCCAGTGCCAGTTCATAAAGGAGGACCAGTAAAATACACAAGGTAGCACCAAGAACCCAAGGAGTTCTCCCACATCAGGCACAGCCAGAACTTCACTTAAGTCTATATTTTGGCATACTGTGTGACTGTGG
Organism: Melospiza melodia melodia; assembly: GCF_035770615.1. NCBI lineage: Eukaryota > Metazoa > Chordata > Aves > Passeriformes > Passerellidae > Melospiza > Melospiza melodia. Next base: position 5,246,214 of record NC_086214.1, read on the forward strand.
AGGCCATCAACATAAAGATTATTTTCCCCAGTGCCAGTTCATAAAGGAGCACCAGCAAAATACACAAAGTAGCCCCAAGAACCCAAGGAGCTCTCCCACATCAGGCAAGGAGCCTCTTTCCCCACAGAAATCCCACAGACTTGGGGCCTGACACCACATTTCCCACACTGGCAATAGCAGCCACCTCAAAAACAGGTCCTAAGGAGATAAATTTAGAGATGAACTCTCAGTTCCACTTTTGTGGTGACTCAATCAGGGCTGTGAGTTTAGATGATGACTTGGCTGGTTTTTGGAAGGAGGACACCGAGGTGCAGCCCAGCTCTGCAGTCATTTCAGCCAGCACACACGTCTGACTGCAATATCAGTGTCAAAACACTTCCAGCAGAACTGGCAAACCATAAGGATGTGATGACATCCACACTGAAGCCATGGTGCCCCATCAGACAGCAGCAGGAGGAGCTCAGGCCTGGGCAGAGTGGGCTGCAGATCTCCCCAGCATGGCTCCCTGCACCCCTTGCCCCACTCCCCTGCTAATATAACACCTCAGAGAGGCATGGCAAAATGTAAACATGGAAAGCTCAGATTTCCTGATAAGACAAGGAAAACCACAGTTCCAGACATCTTGCATTTCCAGAAATTCCACAGCAGGTTTCCTTGTTGGAGGTGACCTCAGCCTCATCAGGCTCCAGCACAGGCCATCAGCTTTTCTTCTGCCTAGATCAAACAGCTCCAGCTGTTCCATCCCCTCTGGAGTCTGGCACTTTGGAGATTTAACACCTTCTAGCTCTGCAGAGGAGCCACTGTGGGGTGAGCACTGAGGAGATGAACATGGAGCAGCTTTAGAGGGTGCCCAAAACAGCTGTCTCCAAACCCTTCTTTTGCTTGTGGCATTTGATGCCCATTTTGTTACAAAATCCCAGTCAGCCTGTAAGAAAAACTGGATTATTAAATAGTGTTTAATTATCAGTCTACAGCAACCAGGCAGCACCCTGAAAGGAGAAAAGAGAGGCTACAGGAGACCTTGCTAACAGAGGGTGGGCGAGCACAGTGGGTGGGTGAGCAGCGCAGTGAATGTGCCCACGCCTTTGGTACCTCCTGGCTGCAGCTGCTGTGCAGCCACTCCTCCTCCTCTGCGTCTGGCAGCTCTCCACTCTGTCCATCCCCTCCTCACTGTGTCCATCCCTGACACAGGGGCAGCTCAGGCTGTGGCAGGCCCAGGCTGAGGCCTTGCAAAGCCCGTGTGCTTCCCTGGCACAGCAAGGCAGGACACAGCCACCGCTCCTGGTGGCACTGCCACCCTCCTGGGGACAGCCCACAGCACTGGCCCTCTGTGGGAACAGGGCTCCAGGAGTGCTCTGTGCTGCCCTGTCCTCACAACGGAGAGAGTGTGGAACCTTCTGGAACCTCTCACCACAATGGGGGCACCTGGGGCCACCCTACCCACCCAAGGCCACTTGCCTCAAGTTTACATTGAGCTACTCACAGAACCACAGCACACTCTCCACGCTTAATGTAAAATATTAATGTCTCATTTGTTCAACAATTTTGTGGAAATTAAAACTTTTAGGTTAATCATATACTGAACAATTTTAATTAAAGCAGTTATAAAACAATTAATCCACGAGAGCAGGCTTGGATCCTTGCCAGCCGTATTGGTTTAATACATGTAGGCAAAGCTTATTTCTCCCCGTGTTTGACTTAATGAATGCTAATAAGTGACACAAAATATGCATGCAGCACTCCTAATATAGTTAGTCCATCTGGTTTCACTTGCATTTTGTATTTGTCATTTTGCTTTGATAGAGGAATTGAAAATGAATTCTCTGTGCTAGAAATTAGAAGAACTTTGTACCCTGCTTAATTTAAAATAATTTTTGCAAACCTTTGGGGGAAAAAGAGACAGCAATTGAGTAGAGCACATTAGCCAGTTATCTTTTAGGTTGTTCCAAGGTTGGAAAAGAGCACAAGACCAAAATATAACACTGTGCCATAGCATGAAAGAACAAACAACACACACTCAGCTTTTTTTTTCCACCAGTATTTCAAAATATGTTTTTTGCTCGAATAGATGGTAATATAAAGGCAGGGGATAAAATATGATTTTAAGCATCTGAGACAAATCCTCTACTATTCCAATTTGTTCTGCATTACAACTTGTTTGATCCATTTGGGGATGTACTTGTTTGCCAAAGCAAGCAGAGCTCAGCCTCTTTGTTGAATATTTAATCTATGCCAATTTTTTTTTTTTTTTTACCTTTTAGCACTTATGTTTGAGTCACACAGCCATGTTACTGCCAGTAACACCCCAGACCATCACTGCTGGATGCACCCACCCAACCCTGCCATGTAAAAGCCACGGGCAAAGGCCCTGCAGAGCTGAACTCCTCTGCCTGCAGGTCCAACCACCCTGAGAAGAGCATGATCTCTCCCAGGGATGTGCCAAAAATGAAAAATTGGTTCTTCTTTGCCTAAAATCCAGCTAACACAGCTCTGAGATCATACATGATGTGTGACAGCCATGGGAAGGGGCCTCTATGGAGATTCTATACCCAGCACACCAGAGCACCCCTCTGCAGAGCCTCAGAGAGCCCCTGAGCAGCACTGAGGGTCCTTCCACAAACACCTCTGGGCTCTGCACCAGCTCTAGAGCTCTGAACACTGCCCCTCAAAAACACAGTGACACAGCAGGAGGAACAGCCTGAACTGTGCAGAGTTCCCTTCTTCCCTGCCTGAGCTAATTTCCTATTTCTGCTGCTGAGATGTCCCAAATGGTGACAACGGGGAGCCTGTCAGAGCTTAAAAACCAGCTCTGTTCCCAGGGCACCAGTGTGCCAAATTCAGTCACACCAGGACAAGCAGGAGGAAGGGAATTGTGTGTGCATGTCTTGGAAAGTGCATGAAAGGCAGGAGGGCAGGAGAGGTGAGCAGCACCAACCCTGAGCACCACGAGCTCCTTGGACCCTCAGGGTGATGAAGGGGAAAGTTTCCTTTCTGAAGTGTCACAGACATCTTTTATGGAAAATCCTTTCCTTGGGATTTTTCCTCCTGAGAAGCTGTGAGGCCTCAGGAACAAAATGTAAACATTGATTATCTGCTGCTGTGGAATGCAACAGGTGCATCTGGGATTGCTCTCATGTGGTTGTTTCTAATTAATGGCCAATCACAGTCAGCTGGCTTGGACAAAGAGTCTGAGCCACAAACCTTTGTTATCATTCCTTCTTTTTCTATCCTTAGCCAGCCTTCTGATGAAACCTTTTCTTCTATTCTTTTAGTATAGCTTTAATATAATATATATCATAAAATAATAAATCAGCCTTCTGAAACATGGAGTCAGATCCTTGTCTCTTCCCTCATCCTCGGACCCCTGTGAACACCATGACACCAAAGTGCTTCAGAACTGCAAAAGTGACAATAAATCTGTGCACCAACCAGTGGTATTATCTGCTTAACCTGAGAATTGGTTTATGGGCCACCCTTGGGCTCACCTTGATCTGCAATTTCTGAGTCATGCTGCTCCTTCCTCACTCAGAAAGGTGCTCTGAGCACTGCAGGAAGGGAATGTGGGCACACAGCTCCACACCCATACCACATCTGCTCAGCAGCATTTAGAGGCAAAAAGACCTGGGACACCTCCAGGGTAGAAGATGGAGCCTCAGTCCACATTAAATTTCCAGCCTCTGATTAAAAAGGCTGGCTCAGCAAGGCAGCACAGGAGGAAGATGGAGTGTAGGGAACAAAAGGAAAAGACAAGGAGGAGGTGAAACAAATGGGAACAGCTTCAGGTACATGAATAACTGCCTTACAATGAACTTCCTCACTGTTACTGAGCAAAATTTGGGAAGTGGTGTGTGAAATGCAGCCCTCTGAGAGCCCAGGGCACAGGGGAGGGCAGCACAGAGCCCATCAATGTGTCAGCCTGGTTAACCCCTCCTGCAGCGTGCCAGGAGGGGCTGAGCCTCCCTGTGCCTGCACCCAGGGCAGATCCCCACGCCTGGCAGCTCTCTGCACGTTTGCCAGCTCAGATCTCAGGCACAGCTTATCCCCCAGCAGTCTCTTCAACGATGATATTGCACTTTTCTGCCAGAAAGGTCCCAAAATAGCTCAGGAATCACATGCAGACTGCTGGAGCCCATGGTGCAGCAGCTCCTGGTGCAGCAGGCACTGGGGCTGGGGCTCCTGCTGAGGGGATGCCACAGCAGGTACCACAGAGCCATGGGTGATGCCCCAGCAGGAACTGTGAGGTGATGCCCCAGGTGGTACCACAGAGCTGTGGGTGATGCCCTAGGAGGTACCACAGAGCCCTGGGGTGATGCCCAGCAGGTACCACAGAGCTGTGGGTGATGCCCAGCAGGTACCACAAAACCCTGAGGTGAAGCTGTCACAAACCAGCACCTCCTGTGCACCTCCTGCCCAGCACCAGGGGCTGATGTTCCTGGTGGGGACACCGGGATGGGCAGATTCTGTGCAGAGTCACAGCAGAAAGGGAGAGCCAGCACCAAAATGAAATTAAAACAGAGCGCCTGGGTCGCCTCTGCGTCCCTAGAACTGAGAGCTTGCCAACAAGCCCTTTGTAAGTGCTAAATACCTTCTCTGTGTGTCACCTAGAAAAAAAGAGATGTGAACCCAGCAGAGCAGCTTTGCTTTTTTTTTTTTTTTTTTTTTCCTTGCCTTTTTTTTTAAGTGTTTAAACATCCTACAAACACTGTTTAGGGAAGTCAGCAGGAGGTCAAATAGAAGCCTTGTGTCTCAGTGGATAACAATCCTTCTGTGAAATCATTCCAGCACAAATCAAGTCACTCTTACATCTCCCTCTCCACCTTTTTTTTATTTTATTTTAAAGGCATTTTAGAAAAGCTCACTTTGAAGTTTAAACCTTCTGCAACAACACTGCTTGCCAACAAGATAAAATATTTAGTACTGCTATATACTAAAATCATATCTCTAACAATACCTTCCACGCCTGACATAGCACAAAAGTTAATTCAGCCAACAATGCAATGCTTGCATTTTGTGTCTCAAGAAGCAGCAATTTATCTCTTTTGTATATATAAATTACATACACTATTGTGCCATTTAAACCTAAAGCCTCCTGTTGTTAAACAGAGAATAGAAAGATCTTTAAATACAGACAAAAAGATCAGAGTTCCAGAAAGAGCTGTGACAAATGCAGGATGATGTTACCAGCCTGGCAAAATAAATGATGCTCCCCAGCAAATCCTCCCTGCTTGAGCTGACACAAATCCTTCATCTCAGGGTGGTTGGGGGGTTCCTGATGGGAAGAACTCACCATCATGGATTGAGGGCTTGAATGGGAAAACAAAACAACTGCAGGTGACACCAGCAGTGCCAACAGCCTGTGTGACACCTCCTGCATCCCTGCCTCGGAGCCAGGAGAGCCCTCCCTGCAAAGACATGCACCCAGCAAAGGCAGGAGTGGTGCAAGGGCTGGGGAGGAGAAGGGACACTCGTCCTGCAGTCAGCCTGACCTTCTGGCTTTGCTGCTTGAGAAAACAATGGAAATGTTGCAATGTCTGCAATGCTGCGTTGGCAAGGCTGTTTCTCAGTTTTTTTCTCCACTAGTGGTCTTGCCTTCTTTAGTCACCTCTTAAAAACAAACTTAAACAACCAATAACTACCTTCCCCCAACAAGAATCTCACCATCTGTTCCCATTTCTGCCCTTGCTTCTATAATCTGCTCTTTACCATGCAAAGAGGCATCACCTCAGTGCCTCACGTCCCCTCTCCCAGCATAATTCAATGCATTTTACTCTCCCACATAAAATTAGCAGAAACACTCCCAAAACGTCTGTCTTTTCTCATCTCTTTGCTGTACCTAGAGCTGACAAACTCCTCTCCAAGCAATTCAATTCCCCTCTCACATATGCTCAGCACACATGCACTCAGCAATGCCATCTCCACAGAACCCGCTCCCAAACTCAAAAAAAAAAAAGGCAAACTAATTTAAAACAAAAACATGAATGCCTTTTCTATCCCTTTTGCCTCCATAAACCACAGCAGTGGCAGTGTGAATGAGCCCCCAGTCCCCAGCCCATCTCTGGAGCTCTGTCCTACCCCTGGACACACTCCCTCCATGGTCCACGGTCCCAGCTGGGATGGGATTTGCCTTCCCATCCTTCTGCTCCCCCACCTTACCCTTGTTCCATTCACATGCTGTCTCAAACCTCCATGTTCAGCTCTCCAAGCCTTCCAACCAGGACCTTTAGACATGTTTCACATCCTCCCCTGCACTCTGGTGTCTCTCCCATCCCTGCCTGGAGCCAAACCCATCCCAGCAGACTAGGGGAGGCCTCACTGCAAGCACAGGGCAGAAAACATCACAGCTGGGAGCTTTTTACAATGTGAGCCAAACAAAACCCAGACACTGCCAAATAACTGTTACCTGCAGCTTAAGTAACTGCTTTTTGTAGGTTTATTATTTTTTAAACAATAGTTTGTGTGTATGCATCCATATATGTGGGTTTTTTTTTAAATACAGACAGGATTTTCATGTCAGGGATTTTATTTTGCTTTTCTTTGAAATTAAGACCATAATTCACCAAGTGCAAACTTCTGCTAGGAACAAGCATTTCTAAAAATTCATCCTCTGCTTTCCCATTTAAAATTACACCATGGCAAGAGCCTCGATCTTTATCTCACTTACACGTGCTGTAATTCAAAGGCAGAAGCAGAAATACTACTCATTTATTCCAGAATAAATGCTGCATTTGTATCCATGCCATTAGGATCATCAGCACAGAATCAAGCCCTCCTAGCTCAAGTCCAGCACTAGGACAGCAGTATCTATCAAAGCTGGCCTGGACAAGTATTTAGGCAGAACCTCCAGGTTGTTGTTTCCTCTCTGCTTTGTGTTTTTAAAGAAATTTGGCTCAGGGATCTGACTGGCAACAGAACAACCTGATGGGAAAGGCAAGAAGCAAGATCCTGCCACCAAGGGAGGCAGAGGAAGGTAGAGAGGAACTTGCCCACCTTGAAGCCCAGAGCAGTGAGCCCTGGCCCTGTGAGAGCACCCTAAAGGCTGGAGAAGAGTGCTGCCCTCCTCCTGCATCCCCCATGGCAGCCAGGAAATGGGACTGAGAGATGGAGCCCTGCAAAATGATCTACGAGGAGGAATCAAATAACAGTAATAAAAAAGCACTCCACCTGTGGGTGATCATACTTTTTAAGATGGATTAACAAAATGACTGCTTATTTATTGAAAATAATGAATAGCCTAGTGCTTTTAGTTCAGAAAGGGATGCAGGGGGGAAAGCTGCTGCAGCAGGGTTTTAAATAAACTGAAAACTTATGGCAATGGCATGCATCACAGCCAGGAGGGGAACAGGGACTCTGGGGAACATGACTAATGGCAGCTCCTGGAAAGCACACCAGGACGGAAAGCAAAGCCAGTAAGAGTCAAATGGAGAGAAAGAAAATGTAGGTTTGCTCAGCCTGGCTGGAGATTGATGCTTCAAACCAGGATTTCAAAGGATTCTGAAACAAAGGGAAGGAAATGCCACTGCTGAAGTAACCCTTGCATCAGGTTCTGTCTTGTGTCTCTGGGCTCTGGCCAAGCCCACGTGCAGGAGCATCTCTATCAGCACGTGAGCCAGAGCAGAGCCTGTGCAAGGAAGGGGAGCAAACTCAGCCTGGACTCCAGGGTCTGTCAGTCAGCACTGAGCTCTCAGAGCAGATTTCCAATTCTGGGTATTTTCCCTCTTACCAGATACTTTTAACATCTAAATCTTAAAAGCATCTTTCATCAGAACCTATTAGTGATGCAAGGAAGGGTTCTTTGTTTTACAGAGCAGAGAAAGCAAGGGATCAGATTTCTGGGTCTAAATTCCCCTCCCTGCACCATGGGCTGTCTTTGGTACACCTTGTCTAGAGATCTTCAGGGTGCTTTGCCACAAGAAACCTCAGGAGTGAGGACTGAGGCCAGATCCAGCTGTTCTTTACATGACTGCACAAGACCAGAAGAGGAACTAAACCCAAGTTCTCCTGTTGTTCCTGCCCATTTCACATCCCCCTCTGTGGAGAGCCTGGTTCAAGCATGGCTTAAAGAAAGAGGCCATGAAGGTATACAGCTGATGGGAAAGCAAAAGGTAGCTGTAAAGCAGCAGTTCCCAGGCTTGATTCTGTAAATAATTAGGTTCTCAAGCACCATTTTATAAACAATAAGATTCTCAGACAGTCTTCCCATAACAGGCAAAACATTCTGTCCTTGGCTGCTACTGGGAACAGATAGCTGCTCTGGGAACAGATATGAAAGTTTTGAGAACTTTCCATATCACGGTGAGAACACTGATCCTGTTTTCAATAAACAAACCACAGGTATTGTAAACAAAAGGAGGGGTTAGAGTTTTCTCTGTAACCTATTGTGAGCTCGAATTCTGCAATATGCATGAAGTTAATTAACACTGTTATAAAAGGTGGCTGATTTGATCAATAAATTGGAGTCGATGCTCATCAATCGGATGGTCATCTCCCTTCACTTCAATACCCCTCCACCAATAAACCATTCCATCCATCCCTGATAATTCACAAGTGGAGAAAAACAACTATCAGCAAAGGTATCAGGTATATTTTAACTCAAATAATAAAAGGTATATTTCAACCCAAATAACCAGAAGAGCAGTGCAACACCACAAAAGTAAAAATGCCTTTTGGAGATGAAGCTGTAAACCCAAATTTAACTTTACCCTTGGGATTTCATTAAGCAGCAGCAGGAAACAGGCAAAACAAGGGTGACACTTCACCAGGACCCTCATGACAATGGGATTAGGAACACCCCAAAGGTAACACAGCAGCACCACAGACTTTTTGACTCAGCAGTGTAAGAGGAAAGTGGGGTCGTTCAGGACAATGTGATCTCCAGTACACATGGGGGGAAAAGTAAAATGCTTCCCTCTGGATTAGCTTTCTTCCCAACTGTACCCTGCGAATCATGGAAGCAGATTAGTTCTGGGTGTTCATTGCAACCATAATCCTCTCACCCCAGTGCTGCTGCTGCCTTCATGGTGCTAATTCACTGAAACAGAAGATTCCTACAAAAGCTCTCACAGCTCATCTCGATTCCCAAGTGATGGCTGATAAAAAACAGGATCTTATTCAAATTTCAGCTGCCACACTGCAGAAGCACAGAGTACTTTACTTTGGCACCAACACTGCTAAACAAAAACTACCTCAAGAACTTACTAATTCATTTTAAATGAAAAAAAATGCACATTCTTGCTTTTTCTGCCTGTCACATTTCTATTTGGACATCCAGGACTTGCACAGCACTGAACAAAAAAAAAAAAATATACTGTTCCTGACAGCTCATTCCTATACAAGGAAGAGTTAGATGAAAACTGAAACTCAGCATCCAAGCTTTTAAGAAACTAACCTGGCAGATTGCATGCAAAAACTTCCTTGGCAAACACAAACAACAGGAGCTGAATAATACATAAAAAAATATATTGACAGAACTGCTTCTGCGCACACCACTTTCAACGTAGATGATGGAAGCACCAGAGAATCTTTATGGAAAGCCAGCACTGACTTGGCTTGAAAGGCACCTTAACAAACAAAGGAAGTACTTTTAAAAAAAATGCAGCGCTAAGACATTATCAAAACATGCATTATAGCTTGTGAAAGCCCTCTGCCAGTGAGTGTGTCTGCAGAGGACTGTGCAGAGCATTGATCTGTCTGTGTTCTGGGTGCTTTTCGGGTGATGCCTGACCGGAGTTTACAAGGGCAGGCTCAGAGGTCCCTTTTGTTTATTTCTCTGCAGTCTTTTACTTGTCACTGATAATAGTTTTCAAGCCATCCAGCCTGGGAGGATGCAGACAGGGGTTTGCCAGGGGTGAGAGGTCAAAGCAATAATGTGCCGAGCAGGGTCAGAAATATTTATCTGCACCAAATTGGTTCTGGATAATCAAATAGTTGAAAATTAGTTTTGTGACAGGGCTCGTATTATTTGCCTGTTTTCCTTACACAACAGAAATAAGGAGCAGGGCCTGTCTCCAGTGGGGAGGACACTCCACCACGTCTGTCTCACCTGCTGCATGCAGAGTTTGACAATGCTGCTGTGGCATTTACCAACCTGCTCCTGCCACCTTGGGAACAGCCCCAGCCCTTCTGAGCTTGCTGAGGGCACAGGGGCTGCAGTCAGGGATTCAAGGGACAGGGGCAGCTGCTCCCAGGCATCAAACATCCTGATGATAAAGTCACCGAGCTCCCACACCTCTGGTAGGTGGTACAGGGGGAAGATCAGACACCCAGCTAACAATAAATACTGAAAACAAGATTGCTTCGGAGCTGGCTGAGAGCTGAAATCTTCTGGACAGATAAAATCACTCAAAAAAATACTCCTGAGTGTGAGCCCTTCTGCAGAGCAGCAGGCACACCAGCACTTGGTATTCTCTGTCTCCTTTCTACTCTGCCAGCTGCTTTTCACTTCATGTTTACTGGTAATGCAGCAGAGCATCAGCCCCCTGGATTTCAGTGAAGTATTCACTCACTCTGAAATGGGAAAACATTGCTCTTGTTAAAAATTTCTGACTGAAGCAGATCTGCTCCTCAGATAATATAATGACACTGAGGTCCTCAAGAGAACCCCCTCCAAAGCTAATAAAGTGAAAACAAATCCAGTTACATCAGGTTAATTTAAAGAACTTCTCTTTTTTAAATGTACATGGAGAGAAAATGGAAGAAACCTTCTAAATTAATTCCAGCATTATAAATTTGATTTAGTGAGTGCAGTGTGCACCACTGTGAGAGCAATAACAATATAGGAATGTTTTAAGCAGAGAAAATAAATTATTTCAAAAGGGAGTGGTGGTGAGGGGAAAAAACAGCAAATGTGTTAGAGAGAACCCACTCCAATATTAATTAGAGATCTGCAGTTCTGTTTGCATTGGCTTCATTAAATGAGGATCTGGAATTAGCAGAGGCTCCAGACTCAATGGAGAGAAATAGCTGGAAACTCAGCCAAACCCCTCCAGATGTGCCTGGTTCTCATCCCCAGCCACAGAAGAGCCCTGGGTAGACCAGCTCATGTTCCTGCTCCCATTCTTTGCACACACAAGTGCAAAAGATGAACCTCATCTCTGGGGAGCAGTTGCAGTGCCAGCTACTACCAAGGAACAAGGGAGACTTCACGCTTCAAATCAATGACTCTCTCCAAGCTACAGCTCCCACAGGGGGTTTTAAACCCATCTAAAGTGAACAGTGATCAAGAAAGTGAAGAGCTTCAGCAAGCAAGCAAATGAACTGCAAGGTTACACTACTGTCTTGGGTTGGAAATGCAAGATTTTATCGGGTGTGTGTTCTATTGCCATCTGTTAGGGCAGCTCTCTGCTGTGCCTGGGGCAGTTTTTCCTTTATCTCTCCCACACCAACCCTCCCTCCAGCAGATCTCTGCTGCCCATGGCCACTGAGTGTCCCTGCAGGGCTGATCCAATCCCAGCATCCCATGGGGAGATGCTCCGCCCAGGGGAGGAGCCAAGCATTCCTGCCTGGATCCAATCTGGGCCTGGCACAGCACAGCAGCCTTTGCCCCCTGCACTGCCAGAGGAGCAGCTTTCTGCTGCCCTGCATGGCCAGAGGGAGCCCAGGCCCATCTGCAGCAGCCCTGGAGCTGCAGAGGAAAACTCCCCCCTTGTGCAGGATCCCTGCTGCAGCAGAGCCACAGCTGGCACTGCAGGAGGGCTGAGCCCCCCTGGGATGGGGCTGGGACACCCCCTGGCACACAGGGGCAGGGACTGCTCTCACTCTGGCTGTGGTTTGTTTTCTTTTTTTGTACTATTGCATTTGTATTTTTAATTTTCCCAGTAAAGAACTGTTATTCCTATTCCCATATCTATGCCTGAGAGCCCCTTAATTTCAAAATTATAATAATTCAGAGGGAGGGGGTTACATTTTCCATTTCAAGGGAGGCTCCTGCCTTCCTTAGCAGACACCTGGCTGTTCAAACCAACACAGGGAGTGTGTCCCCATGTTCCCCATGCCTGGTTCCTTGGGAGCCAGGGTGGAGCTGATGTTGGATATTCTGGGCACCTCCTGCTGGAATCTTGGGCAAACCCTGTGCTGGAGCAAGCAAACAGAAAAATGCTGAAGGAGCTGAGAACAGCAAGCAAGGACAGTCACCATTATCCCAGGATAACACCAACACAAGAAAGCTCCCAGCCAAACAATGCACCTACCTGTCCCCAGGTAACTCATCCTACAAATTCTTTCATTTTCACAAAACCAGGAATTTTTTTCTCCCATCCCAGGACATACTGACCCAAAACACATTCCCTTGATGCAGCCCCACATCTCCTTGCAAAGCCATTGCCATGTTTTCCTTTTTTTTGATATCAATGCTGGCCTCTCAAACCGTGGTAGCTGGCAAGCAACTGCTGAGGCTACAAAACCTCCCCCCAAACCAGTGGGAGACCTGAAAGAACAACAGAGCCTTGCCCATCCATATGTGAATTGCTGCCCCTCCTGGAGGAGCCTTGCTGCTGTGGGGGCAACACTGGGGCCCTGCTCCATGCTGGGGGCCCAGCTCCTCCAGCACCAGATGGAAAAAGGGAAAAGCAAACGTAGCAGCAATTTAACCCAAAGCAGATAACCCCAACCATGGATGTATTCAATGAAAAAAAAAATAACCCAAAGGACAACACAAGGAACAGCAAATTAATACACAAGTTGAGCTCTTTTTTATATATAACATCTGTCAAAATACTGAAGTGTTTGCTTTTTTTGTACAAGCAGGAGGTTATGATTGTGCAGACAGTCATAAAGCAGGGCAGTATTATAAAAATTAGGGATTTCCTTCATTGTCTCTACTGGTTTGCAGTTACTAATTATGAGACTGCTAAGTGCCAAATGGTCAATGAGCAAGTGTAATTGTTATTTAAGTGCAGGCAGCCAGGTTGCAGATACACTACAATACACATATGTACATTTAATCCACTGCTGGCTGCATGTGGAGTCGGGTCGAGCAAAGGGAAGGCAGCAGCACGTGTTTGGGCACACTGTGCCAGAAGGCACATGCAGGCAGCTGAGAAAAAGGCTCATTTTTCCTGACTTGGGCTCCTTACTGCAGGAACCAAGAGCAGGAGGCAGAATATAGAGCCAGTGAATCAAAGAATGGTTTGGGCTGGAAGGGACCTGGAAGGTCACATCCCCCTGCCATGGGCAGGGACACCTCAGTAAGATCCAGCCTGGCCCTTAGAGTGTCCAGGGATGGAGCATCCACCACCTCTCTGAGCAACCTGTGCCAGTGTTTTATCACCCTCACTATAAAAATGTCTCCCTTATATCTAATTTGAATCAACCCTCTGAGTTTAAAACCAATTCCCCTGTCTTACAGGTTCCACTAAAATTTTCTCCATCTTTCTTGCAAGTCCCCTTATGGTATTGAGGGGCTGCAATAAGGTCTTGCTGGAATACTCTGAATTTCTGTAAAAGTCACAGGAGACATCCACACAATGCAGAATAGGGACCACAACGGAGGCTTTAATCCCTTATAATGCCAAAATCTGGCCCCTTTCCACAGCAGGGCATGGGCACTGACTGATTACTTCCATGGGCTGGAAAGGGTGGGAGAGGTGGCAATGGGGTGCAAATCCTAAATTAGTAGTGCCACAGGGCCCCATCAGTCACTTGCAAGTGGCCAGAGGTGCAGCAGAGTGAGGATCAGTGCATCACCCTGGGGATGGACAGGGAGGGAGCAGGACTGGCACTGCTGCCACCCCAGCCCAGAGGGCTGCTGTGTCACCAGGGCAGGTGATACAGCCACAACAAGAATGAGGAGGAGGAGGTGAAGCACCTCAGAGCCCAGCTGGGTCCATCCCCCAGCAGTGCCCAGCTGGGAGCAGGGAGCAGCAGCCAGGAGAATAGCTCACACATCTCAGGATGATCCCCATCTGACAGGGACTGGCTGCTGCCAGCAGTCCAGCACCTGGCTCTGCTCCATCTCTGCAGAAGCTTCCCAAAAAAGCCAGTGCTCAGTCAGCATGTCCTGGGACAGGCAGCACACACTGAGCAGAGCAGGGAGGGTGGCCCAGGGCAGTGAGCTCACCTGAGCCTCTGGCACTGAGGTCAATTTATCCTTTCTCCAAGCCCCAGCTCCCCAGAGCACCCCTGGTCAAAATGGGAGGGTCTCATCTATTTGACCACCACTCCTGAGACAGGAAGAGTCAGCTGCAAAGGGGACATGGAGGAGCCACAGGAATGAGTGAAGCAATTCTCCCCAAGTGGCACAAAATAAATACAGCATGATAATGAGGAAAATACCTTTTCTTTTTATCCATTTGCAATTCAGTTATCATCTCAGAGTTGCAGCTCTACTTCACCCTGCCAGCTTCTGAGTTATTTTAGACTTTGGGTCAGCTTTTTAGGTTTGATTTTTCTTTTTTAACTGCATTGTTTTCCTGAACTTTTCTGGGGCACTGCATTACAATGGACTCCACCGAGCTAGTCTGTGACAGTTCACCTTTAAAGGATTAGGCAGCCACAGAAAGTATTACAGCAATGCAGTTTATGTAGACCTGGAATGTATTCTCCAATGAGATTAGCCTATCTAATAGGATTTGGGGAAGCTTTCAGGGCCATTAGGATGCCCCCTACATGCTAAAGGCTCCAGATGCTGTAACCATTTGATTTAATCTAATCAAGACTGCCTAGGTGTATTTTGTCACTGGATGTTTCTGTCATTTTCATACTACATCTCAATAGACAACTCCCATCCAGGTTCCATTGTGTACAAACAGGCAGACACATCTGAGGCTGATCTTCAATTCTGAGAGACACTAATTATTAAAGCCTGGGTTTACAGTCTAATCCTGCAGGGAATGGAGCATTCCCCTAATGCTGCTGAAGGGATGCTCTGGGGACCCAGTTTCCTTTATTTTACCCTAAAAACCACTCTATTCTACCCCTGTTTGTCACCCAGCCTAAGAAGAGCCCTCAGTGCTCTTGGCTGCCAGGTGCTGGGCAGAGCAGCAGCACTGAGGATCAAAAGGCAATAAAATCATCATTCTTACCCCAGAGCTGTGGCTGTGCAAACACACACAGCTGGACACAGCTGCAGGCCAGCACAGATGGGAGCTGGCTGGGCTGGGAGATGCAGGGGCCTCTGCAGACAGCTCCTTTGATAAGCAAAGATGATGCCATAAATCCACTGATGAGCACTTGCCCTCTTCAAGTGAGCAAGGGCCCTGGGAGGGATGAGCAAGTGCAGGAGTTACCATCTTCTCAGGGGCTTTTAGCCCTAACAAAAACATTTCCCTTCTCCACAGGTTAAACAGAGATCCTCAGGACACATTCTTTAAACCCCAGCCTGCAGAGGAAAGCAAAGGTCAGCTCCCAGGAGGGCACTTCTGGCTGACAGAGAGGCAGAGAAGTGTCCTGCATCCCTAAAACACATCCACACATCAGCTGAAGGCAGCTGTGCACACACAAGCAGGGAAAGCATCCACGGGTGAGAGGGGCTGGAGCAACGTCTGCAGCATCCAGGTGTGACTTTTGCAGTTATCTGCTCTCTTGCCGTCTATGTCCTTGTAAGTATGAAGCAAAAATAAATATTTAGGATTCAGGAGGCTGCACTGGAGGAAGTTCTGAGTGCCAGATTCACCTGAGGTGTGGCTGTGACTGTCACACATCCATCTGTGTCACTTTAAGCCCACAAAGAGCAGCTGTAGTGCCAAGTGGCTTTAACCTGATCCTGCTGCAGATCTAGTCAAGCCCTCCTTTGTGTTTATTTTAAAGGACTAGTTCAGGCATCTCTTCCTCAGTGATATTCATCAGAGGGAAGGGGCAAAGATGAAAGCCTGCAGCAGCCTCTGGGCAGGATTTGTCCAACCCTGTAATTCAGCCCTCCCAACAGACCAAAATTTGAGAGGTATGGGCACACCAGGAAACATGAACCATTTGAGCTGATCCTGACTTACCAGGAGGTGAGGAAGGGATTCCTCATTCCCCAAACACCTTCTCATGTCACTTTTTTTATTAAATGAGTATTTTCCCCATTATTTTTCCAGTGGAAAAACAATTATTTTTAGAATCAAGGCTAAAAGGCCCATTGTTACTGACAACTCAGAAGCACAATGTTCCCCCAAAAGCCTTCAACCCTGCCCTACAGAAATCCCACTGATTGCAGCACAAACACCATCACTTATCCCATGGAGCTTGTGTAAAATCAAAACACAACACAGGCACAGCACAGGGTGGATTTTTGTTTTAAGGACTGACTCATATACAGCAATTTGTGGTTGTGAACAGTGAGTGGAGGTTACAGAACCAGCATTTCAGGAGATACCAAAGCAAAGTCAAGATGGATGGAAGGCAGCAGATGCTCAGCTCTGTAGTGCACAGAACCTTCATTGATTTCAACAGCTTTATATTCAGATGCAGCCATCCCCAGTTTCTGCCTGGTGTATTTGGTTGCCAAATACAAGGTGTTCTCCTTGCCCATACCAAGGCACAGGAGAGAGACCTCTGAGCAGGTCAGGTGAAATCCAACACTGGCATATACCAATAACTTCACGTGCAAATTGACTGACTCACTGCAAACTGACTGACTCACTGCAAATCTTTTCCCCTTGGTATTCATGAGAAAATCCAGGTTTATTTCTCAAATTCCCTCAAAATGCTTAAACCCTGCTTTAAAATGAGAATTAAATCTGCATTCAGGAAGTTACTGTGGATGTAGGTTGGTGCTAACTCGAATTAAATTATAGTTCCATTTTTCATAAACAAAAAGTTTTGTCACTTCTAGAAGCCCTGGCAGAAACAAGTGGCCCCATAGCTTAATTAAATCCACAGAGTCAAGTCATGCAGATGCAAGTCTGGCTGTGCCACAGGGACTGCAGGTGACCCAAAGCAAGTCACTCAATTGTCCCCAGGCTCCCTGTCCCACAGGAGAGCACTCCATGGTATTTCAGCAAGTCCTGCTAAGTCTTTGAAGAAAAGACTGAAGAAATACAATTATCTTGATGCTCATTCTCATTGCTGCACACCAACATTCCTTTTTGCCTTGGTGTTTTGATAACACTATTTTATTTCCTTTTGCCCTGCCTGTGCACAGGATGCTCATGTAAGAAAAGCAGAATGAGCTGCTCTAGGTTGTGCCCCACAATTTAACATTTCCCCCTTCCACAGAGATGCTCTGGCTTGGACAGGAGGGAGCTGAAAGGGAGAAAGGCTCAGGACAGAGCCCCCATTTTGATGGGGACTAATGACAAATCCCTGACCCAGCATTTGGCCTCAAATTAAAAGCCATCCCAGTCTGTAACACTTTCAGAAATTTGCCTAAATGCACTGAACCTGAATGCAACTCCTGTAACAAATCCAGCTGCTGCTTTAAAAAAATAAAATAGTGATAACAAAAAAAAAATCTTACAGTCCCTCCACAGTCCCATCAGTGACCTAGAGGGATCAAGTACAGAGAAATACAGGAAATAATCTCTGAAAATTAGTGAGAATTGGCATAAACTGAATGGATGGCCACTGCTGGTTTAGACATTAAAAATCCTCATTTTCTTCTTTTATGTCAACTTTGCAGATTCTCCTCTTTAACAAAGCTGAGATTTAAAAAAAAAAAAAGGAAGCTATATCTGATCTCATCAGCCATTCTGTCTTTAAAGCATTTGACTACAATCCACACCAGACATACTTAGCAAACTTTAAAATACAGCCTCTCAACATTGTTACAATTAAGTCACTCTGAAATGTCATGAAAAGCAATCTAGTCCCATTAAAATCTTCACACTCATTAAAAAAGCACTTACAGACTCGAAAATGTTCCTAATACATTATTTAAAGACACAAGATGTACAGTGACTAAAAACCTTGTACAGAAAAAGAATAGCAACAGTCTGCTTTAAAAAAGCCTGTGTGCAAATGTGTGTTATAATTAGCTAATTGGGAAACTGCAGGTAGAAGGCAGTTTGTCATCTACTGGGTTTTGTCTGGGGGTTTTATTTATTTCACTCTCTTTTTATTAAAGGAAGAAGGAAAAGGGTGCTTTCTTTTTATTCAAGGGAAAAAAAAAATCCCATTGTAGGCAATTGATGATCATTATGCAGATGACATGTGCCAAAGCCACCTCTTTTCCTGGAAGGGGTAGGGAAAGCCACAGACATCCTCCAACACCAGGCAGACAAACAAAGAAGGGGTCACTGGAAGTTGTGAATCCCTGGACAAAGACAAACAAGCTCAGGCTGTAACACAGCCACTGCCCTCCTATAATGCTGCATCTTTTTTTTTTTTGATGTTAACAGAAGATGAAGGTATAAAATTTGCATCTTTATTGAACCCACTGCGAGATGAGCCACATTCCCACAGAGCCCCTGAGCAACAGAACAGAAGTGGATGCTTCTTCCAGGGAGGCTCTCACTTCTCACTGCACCTCACCTCAGTTAATACTTGGATTTTACGGAGGTTTTTTCACAATTCTGACCAGTGCAAGAAGGAAATCAGGCTGCAGAAAGGCAGTCAGCCATCATTTGAAGGAGTTGGAAGAAAAGAAAGAATCTGGAAAAATGGATCATTGTGAGAGGGACCTCCCTGTTTTCAGCATCACCAGGACAAAGCAGTAATTTAAAAGCAAATTTGGAGAAGAGGACAAAGAAAAACAGTATTTACTTGTGGAGAATGAGGGGCAAAAGCTCCTTGGCATCCTACAGAAGCTTCCAAACAATCAATAAAAAAAAAAAGAATAAAGAATCCAATCTTAGTCAGCTCTCTGAACAGCCTTCTCCCCAGGCCATGACCCTCTGGAGTGGTTCGGGGAGAGCAGGAGGGCTCAGCCCTGTGCCTGCTGCCCAGGAGAACATCACGCATGCATGCATCACCCTGAGCCAGGCAGGGCAGCCAGCTCAAGCTCTGAGGGAGATCAGAACAGGCTCAGAGCATAATGAGTCTACCCAGAATAATCAGCCACCTGCACAAGTTGTGACTAGGGATCTCCTGAGTCATGCTCTTTAGCAGCCTTGCTCTGTGTCTCTTCCACAAATGCCTCCAGCACATTTCCAAACCCACATCAGCTTCTCACACCCACCCAGAGGTGATGATTTCCACAGCTTGCTGCCTGCTTGCAGGAAGAAATATCTTCTTTTGAGCCTCCACACTTCATCTGCCACCTCTAGGTCTGGTATGAAGAAGAACTTGAACAGTCACTCCCCATCTACTTTATTCATGGCTGTATCAATGTTTATCACACTCCTGCTTAATCATCCCTTTTCCAGAGTAGAGCTCTCCTCTGTTCACCCACTCTGTACATGGAAGGATTTTTTTTCTCTCTCTGATCACCATCTTCACAGCCCATCCCTGTACCTCTTCCAATTTTATCACACCCTTAGAGAAAGCACATTCCAGACACAGCAATCCATGGATGTCTACAGCAGTATGATGGCATCTTCTTTTTCTCCTGTATTTCTGCTCAACAAGTCCTGACACCCCATTTGTTCTGTGAATGCTCTGAACTGGTTATTATTTCTTTAGGATTGTCCTCAGAGGGCAGGGGAAGGGATGTGTGCAGGTTGTGTATCAAGCAAGGGAGTTTGTGTGTCTTGTTCTTCCTCTGCTCCTCCACAGTCCAGGAGTGCTCAGACTCATGGCCCAAAGCCTGGGGACAGAGCAGGTGTGGGTGGGACACAGCAGGACATACCCAAACAGGACTGGGACCCATCACACACTGCTCTTCCACCTTCATCCAGCTGGTTATTACAGCTGAAACACACGGATATATCACAGTGATTTGTAATTCCAAATCTCCAATGAACACAATCAAAAACTTCATGACTGTAGGCACTGAAGGAGTGTCTGATTCAGGCTGCAAACCCCAGAACTATAATGCTCATTATAATACTATTAATATGTAGCTAAAGTGTCAGAATAAGATTCTCTATTTGATACTCTCTGAAGGGGGCTACAAAAGTGATGAGCAGACTATGTGAATGAGTTTATCTTGGAGAATAATGAGTTTATCTTTAAAGAAAAGCCCATTGCAGGCAATTTATGACAGTTATACAGGTTAGAGAAGGGGGGGAAGCATGGGAGAAAAGGAGATGAAAGAGAGAAGCAGGAGCATCTTTTAC
This sequence comes from Melospiza melodia melodia, assembly GCF_035770615.1. Lineage (NCBI taxonomy): Eukaryota > Metazoa > Chordata > Aves > Passeriformes > Passerellidae > Melospiza > Melospiza melodia. Next base: position 5,266,286 of record NC_086214.1, read on the forward strand.
AAATGCCAAAGACCTGAAATAATGTCACTTGAACTGCCAAAGGCACTTCAGCTTTCAGGCAAATCAGTCACGAGGACGAGCAGCTTCTCCAATCATAGCACAGCTGCCTCCCAAAAAAATCTCTCCTTAGCTCCAGTCTTGTCCCTGCAAAACCTGCTCCTGCTCTCTAATGTGTCCCAGGCCCTTTCTGAACAAAGGCCACCAATTAAAGGGACACCAAGGTTCCATTGTGACACAGACCATTACCCACTGGGGACCCAGCCCACAGCACCAACTGTTTGCACTTGTGAAAAGGCTGCATCTGAATTTGGGCCTCTGCAAGCACAAATCTCACAGATCTTCACCTGTGAATGCTCCAGCCCCTGCTCTCCCCGGGACTGTTCTCCCTGGAAAGCCAAAGGAAGGTTTCTGACAGCATGACTCTCCTTGTGCAAGGTTTATCTTCTGACAGCATCCTTCCCAGCCACGCTGCTGCCAGTGCAGAACTCCGCCTGCACAACCCCATCCTCTCTCACACTGCCCCACTCAGGTTTGGGGCTTTTGGTAGATCTTAATACCTGATGCAAATACTAGAATGTTACAGGGCATAAAATAGCCAGAACAATCTGGACATGTTTTATTACAGTGCTTTATCATTTAACACACAATGGGGGCATGTATTATGAAATACCACACCACTGAAGGTGAGATATTCTATTTTAATACAACTCCACAGCTTCCACAGGAGAACAGATTGTTTTAACCTCAGATCCAGTAATTTCCAAATATGCAAAGATAAATGCCAGTGCTGGTACAAAATGTGCTATTGTGAATATTGAACAAAGTCAATGCTCAGTGGGAATTCAGGGAACTAACTATAGCTCTCACATGGCTCCAGTACCTGAATTTGACTCTCCAAACAAAAAGGCAGGGGTTGGCAAACACACAGCTGTTTGTTTTCCTCCTAGAGCCCTCCCAGCTCTGGGGGATTCCCACAGCTCTGAGATTAATGCTCCGAAAATGGCTCTGCAGCCAAGGCAAAGGTTTAGCTAACTGAGGCAAGGGAGGATGCGAAACATGGAGTGCATCACTAGCAAACCCCACGGTGACCCTGTGAGTGCTGGGTGAGGGTTTGGTGCTCACAGAGAGCCAGCACCAGCTCTGGGCTCGGGCTGGACACAGCACCCCTGGGAGCTGAGCATGGAGGTGCCACTGCAGGGAAACTCCCAGCCCAGGGTCACTCCTCAAGGGAGGCTAAACCTGCCTGCTACAGACAGCCTGCTCACAGAATGCAATCATACAGACACTTTTAAAAATATCAATCAGTTAACAAGCACTGTCAGTGGAACAGGGACTTTGTGCCTTGTGCTCTGAGTAGCCATTTGCACTGATCCTGCATGTGCAGGACAAACTCACAAATTTTCTACAAATCAGGTAAGTATGAAACAGAAGAGAAAAAAAATACCCTAAACAGCACATTAGTAATGTTTGGCCTCATTCTGCTCCCCATTTCCCCCTTCTCCCAACACATTTATTCTCTTTAGTTCTGCTCCTCTGTGCTAGAATTAAAAGAATATTCATCTTTAGTGCCCAGCAGAGGACAAATCAGGCTGTCCACAGCAGGAGACAGCCTGCAGCCTCTTCCAGAGACAGCAGGCTCTGCTGCCTGAACGGGCCATTGCAATCAGACTTGACAAAAACATCCAAACATAAACCCCACAAAATCTGGGGACAGACCCTGCCTGAGCCCGCTGTGAGCACACCACACACGGAAACACCTGCAAGGAGCACCTGGGTGAGGAGGCTGGGAGCTGGGGTGGGACATGGGCACTGCTGGGGCTCCACTCCAGCACTCAGAGCCCTGCTGTGCAGCCAGCCCAGCTCACCCAGGGCTGGCAGCACCCTCCATCCCTCTCAAAGCCCCTCCCCATGCCAAAGGCACCATCCTCTCCCTCACCTGGGGAATCCCTGTTTGGAGCTGGGGGAGTCCCTTCAAAACCACAGCTGGCAAGAGCCCAGACATCAATTTGTGCTTTCATCCAGCCCATATAAAAGTGATTTGTTACATTTATTATTGTTTTTTCTTAGATCCCTCCAATTTTAAGCACTCCTAGAGCCTGCCCTTCCTGTTGGGCCCCTTTGCCAAGCAGGCAGCACAGAGGCTGAGCACTCAGCAGTGCTCACAGGGGATGCAGCAGCTCCACACCCCTCTGGGCTGTCAGCTCACCTGGGGGACAGGTGTGATGGTGTTCACAGGGGCTCTTGGATAAGGGAAGAGATGAGGATCTGACTCCATGTTTCAGAAGGCTTGATTTATTATTTTATGATATATATTACATTAATACTACACTAAAAGAATAGAAGAAAGGATTTCATCAGAAGGCTGGCTAAGAATAGAACAGCAAAGAATGACAACAAAGTTTTGTGGCTCAGCTCTCTGTCAGAGCCAGCTGACTTGTAATTAATTGGCCATTAATTACAAACCACATGAGACCAATCCCAGATGCACCTGTTGCATTCCACAGCAGCAGATAATCAATGTTTACATTTTGTTCCTGAGGCCTCTCAGCTTCTCAGGAGGAAAAATCCTAAGGAAAGGATTTTCCATAAAAGATGCCTGTGACAGACAGGGACAAGGAGGGTCTGATCCCACAGCACTGAGGGCAGCACAAATCCTGTCCGTGAATGCAGGGAGCAGGGCTGGCCACTTATAACTCATCCATCTCTCAAACACCACACAGGACTGTGCTTCAGCCTCTACAGCAAAGCTACCACGCTGAAGGGAACCCCTGTGCCCAAAGGAATCCTCACTCCTGAGACTGGCAGGGCTCTGCACCGCTGGGAAAACCAGTGAGGGCAGAGAGTGTCTGTGTGTCCTCACACCCAGGGGTGGATTCTACCACAGGAGGCTGTGCTGAGGTAAAACCAGAGACTACAGCAAGCACAGCAAAGCCCAAGAGTGGACAATGCAGGAGGAAATGCTGGAGAGAAGCATTTACACCTGTGTGGAGGTGGAGGAGCAGCTCTCCTCTTCCTACAGCCACCCACAGCCATCTCCTCCACACTCATTCATTCTGATACTCCCATTGACACCAACAGATTAATTTGCATTCTGTCTCAAATAATTTATTTTTATGTGCTTTTAAATCTCTCATGCTACCAAAACCCTTGCTTTGTGTCTTCTCCAGGTGAGGAGCAGGTCCATACACCCCCAAAGGCACCTGCCAGTGCAGCACCAACTTCACCCCAGCAATGTGTCCCACCAGAGCAGGGGTTCTCCAAGAGCTGGCTGGCACATCCAGATCTGCCTGGGTCAGTGCCATGGGAGATCCTGTTTCATGGCAAAACAATTGCTCATAAAAATTCCATTTAAGTTGCTATAACTTAACATTGTCCAAATGAAAACCCAGAGGCTACAGCTGAACCCCGGGTGACTCTATTGAGTTGAAGGGCATTTTTTTATTTTTTGTCTTGCCTTTTTTTTTTTTTTTTAATATTCATTGATCTGAACAAACATAATAATCACCATCTGTTGTGAACACAGTTGGAATGGGAAATAAACCACACAAAACAAAGGGAAAAAAAGGAGGATCACATACAAGACTGGTGTAAACCAGCAAAATTCCTCTGACCCCAGCAGATCCATCAGCACTCAGGTAAAGTGTTTCATTCAATTTCTCTCTGAAATTGCTCATAACATTAAAAATACACTTTAGCCGGAGGGGTTTTGGTTTGGTTTCTTTTGTGATGCAGGGCTGCTTTCTGTTTCCTTTTGTTCTAATGCTCTTGTACACTAAGTGGAAAAGGATCTCAGATCTTGACATCCCACTTCAGCAGAAAGATGTCACAGACAGCAGCATCCCTGCCTCTGCCTGCCGAGCCAGGCAGTCAAGCACCTCCCCAGCCCCTGCATTACCGGCCTGAGACACTGAATAAATTCCCTCTGCTCCCACACAGAGCAAAAAACAACAAAACACTGGCAGCAATGTTTAATGACTCGGTGCCACGGAAAATAAATGGCTTAAAAACATAAGTGCTTTTTGGGAAAGCAAGCTCTTCAGTGCTGGAGAGGAGCTGAAGCTGAGTGGATGCTTTCGGCACTCACCACCACGGAGATGTCCCAAATGTTTGTGATCCCAGGCACCTGCTGGGCTGGGGGAGCACAAGGGACCCTGCTCCTCTGGGTACTTTTTGCACATGCAAGGGGTGCAGTGCATGTGCAAAAAGTTCAGTGGTGGTGATGTTTTATGCAGCACCAGAAAACCAGCACCACTGAAGGTTTAGCCAAAATCCAAACATTCCTGGCTCGTGGGCACAGTCTAACAGGAGGCATGGACCAACTCACAGCACTCGGGGATAAATTAGGAAAAGAAGCTTTGGAAAAGCAGCCCTGTCCCCATGTATTATGTATTTTCTGCTTAGCATCTTGCAAAATCAAATCCTTAGAAAACTGCAGTGCTGCTCACCATGAGCAGTGGGTCTGGAGAGAGACAGGGGTGTCAGGAGCAGCCCTGAGCACAGCCCTGGACAAGGCCATGAGCAGAAGCTGTGCCAGCTCCACACCTTTGGCACAGCTCAGGACACCCAGCACAGTGCAGAACACCACAGCATCTCCACAGAGCTGCTCACAACACAGGGGAAAACCAGCAAAAATACAGGTGAGGTTTTCCATCACTCACATGTAATGGCAACAGATTAATAAGAGCTGGATATTAAGCACAAAAAACCCCCAATAAACAAAAATCCAACAACACCTCTAGCCTCCCAAGTGCCACCTTAGTTTCTGTTCCCATTTCAATGGAACTTCTGCAGCCAGAATCCTGATGGCACTAGAGAATGGTACAGACCGCCCAGAACCAGGATGAAGCTCTTCACATAGTCAGTGGAATTGATTCTGGGCAATATGGGAATTTTTGCCAGATTTGGAGTATTTTTCTGGGTTCTGGTGAAAGCCAGCACTAAAATGATGCTAGACTTGAAGTGGAAAGGGGTCTCATATCACTGGAGCAGGAAACAAACCGTGGAAAAGCTCAGATGTGATGCAGGATGAAAAGCAATTGGTTTCTATCTCTGGTGACTTGTGAATTCATTACTGTATTCCCTCTAAAGCATCTCACACTGATCTCAAAGCTTCATGTTGTCATGAGTTTCCTGGACAAGCAGGATTATTTTGGGATTAATCCTTTGCTAGATTTAGCAGTGCCTCACACACTGAAACTCCACATGAGAGCCAATCTCCCTGATTTCTCCACCTGACTTCTCCTGGCTCCCTCTATCAGTACTGGTAAGTATTTCTAAGCCCCTGGCATCACTCAGCCCAGGACAATTAGCATTATTTTGTCAAAAAGGGCTTTAAATGAATGCAACTGTACCACACCACCATTCACACCGTGCTCATCAGGCTGACAGACGGGGGTTACATTACCTACTGCTTTGTAATACAACTATTATACACATTTTTCCTGGATAACACTAAGCCTGAGTCTTTTGCAGTCCTCAGGGAGCCTTCTCACTGATGAGGTGGATCTGGCTGTAAAAGGCAGAGTGACCTAAAATCAGAGGCTTAAAGAGTTGCGTAACCTTTGAAAGGAAAAATAAAATTACAAATTAAATTTCCAAATAAACCAGAACCTCAAGGGAAGAGTCTCAGCTTAGTATTTGGGAGCCCTTAGCCACATGTTTCCAGCTAACATTTAATGTAGCTGGAAGGGTAAATCCCTCTCTCAAGGAAGAATATGGCCTTTAGGTTTCCCATCCCAAGGGATTAAGAGTGGAGAAGAGGGTTATTTGCATTTACATTTGAAAAATTTGTATTGCCAGATACTGAAAGGAAAAAATGACTATATAGTAATGTCTGCCCTCAACTGTACCCTGCAAAATCAAGAAAGTGGACAGGCTAAACAGCTATCCAGATAAATCATTCAACACTTAAAAAAAAGAAAATCCACCACAGAACCAACCCTAAATTTCCTGCTTTGATGTTTTCATACTGCATGCAGGGTGTAACAGTAGGTACAACAAGGCTTCCTGCAACCCAACAACATCAACCATGTGGGTAAAGCCTCATTTTTCATTTTTCATAGGTTACTTCCTGGCATCCAGCAGCAATGCCAAAGCAGAGGTTTCCCCACCTGTTCACAACCCAACAAAACCCCAAACATCACCAGGTCAGGACTCTGGTTTTGTGTTGATTTGGGAGCTTATTTGCTCTCTGCTCTCTCTAGAGAAGGGGCCAAGGAATCCACAATGGTTTGTCATCTTTGTGCACCAGGAAAATTAAAATCCCCAGTGCATCTGAAACATGAGTTTGCTTATGTCTCTGCATAGTAACAATGAATGAACTTTATCCTGTGCAAAAGGTGAGCACAAAAGCAAAATTCACTTCAAGCTCTCTGTTTTCACAGGGATATTGAGAATAAAAGGTACAAACAACCCAGAAAGAAACAAGGCTGACCTGTCCCTTAGTCCCTCTTCAAACATGAACTTCATCCAAGCTCTTGGCACTGCAGACCTTGCTCAGCAGCAGATCTGCCTTATCCAGGGTACCACGTAGATACCATGTGTAAATCCAGGGGCAGATTTAAAAAAGGCTCTTGGGAACACTGCTCCCCTCTGCATCCATGGGCTGAGCCAGACAGAGAGCCCAAGCCCCAGGCAGGCTTTCCATCAGCTCAAGGCAACGGTGCAACAACACAAAAGCCAAAAATGAGACTTTACATACACGTACACACACCCACAGACACACAGGGAAAATTGCTATCAATTATGCTAGTTAATTACACATTCTAATAGAATTAGAGTAAACCCTCCTCATTATCTCCTGCTCCAGCCCCTGCTCCTCAGCGAGCTGACCACACACTGCACTAATGTCTACAGCCCTCCCCATTAACCTTTATCTGTGCCTCGCAGCTCCGCTGTTTGCTCTGCGCACCACGCTTGTTTTGACCTTGTTTCTGGCTGACCTTTCCTTGGAATATAACATTTGTAGCAGTCCTGGAGACCGGCTCATCTCCCGTGGCCTTGGAGCCGCGATGGGTTTCTGCAGAGGAGGATCTCAAACACAGGGTGCCTTGTTTGTCCCCGGGATCCTCGCCTTCCTCACAGAGGCTCTGACACCACCAGGACAGCTTACAGCAGCTGCTGTGTGCTCAGTTGTTAAAAGGAAATCCTGAGGGACGTTTCATTACAATTATTATTATTACTATTTTGCACAGAGGCTGTCAAAGAAGGGTAATCACAGCCATGCCTGTGAGCAGAGCACTGAGTGCCCAGCTGTGCATCTCGCAGCAACCAGGGCACAGAACCCCCCAAACCAGCCTGTAACCCCCAAACTGTGACTGCAGCAGGTTAAAGGGGCCTTCCACAGCTGGAGAAAGCAGTTTGCTGCTGGATATTCAGTGATGGTGTTTAGGACAGATGCCTGTGTGGGATCGTGGGTCCTGTGAGCAGCACATCCTTCAGCATCGCTGCCAAGTCCTGACTGCAGGGACAAAATCATCCTCGTGCACAGGAGGAAGCTGTGACCTGCATAATGCTTTCTCTGCAAAGTAAACCTGCTCTGTTTTAATTTTTTTTAAAAAAGAAAAATAGGGAAATGGACCCAGAATAAAGTTCTCCTTTGAAGGATTACAGAAAAATCCATCAGGAGGAGGAAGCATCTTTCCAAAAAGGGCAAAGTCCCAACTGCCACATAACTGATTTGACACAGCAGTGCAGAGAAGACAGTAATTTATACTCCCAGGAGCACGGGGAGTGCAATTTAACAGAGTTTCCTCTTTTTTCCCTACAGTAATAACACAAAGTGGCAAACAGCTTCCTGGTTTCAATCTCTGCTGTGCATTCCCTGACCTTCCCCACGGACTTTCATGGGGGCTCGAGTGTCAGAGATAAACCTGAAAATCCCATTTGTGAGGGAAGGTCCAGGTAAGATTATGCTAGAAAAAAGAAAAAGGTAAAAATAATAGATGAATAAAAAAAAATTCACTGAAAATTTAGCTCAGAAATGGTTCAAACTTCCAACTTGGCAAAAGGAGGTATTAATAAAAAACTAACACACACAGACCACTAAAGGCCACTGCCAAGAAATGCTCTGCTGACAGAAAAAAGATTTGAGTTTTTATTTTTTTTCCACTGACCCATACTTCTCTGGAGATCTGAAGCTCAAACAACTCAACATTTAAGGATCATCAACAAAAGTCACAAATAGCTGTATTTTTAAAAATTGCTTTAACATTTTAAACCCTCAAATGTCACCCAAAATAACTGCGTTCAGCTTGAAAAATGGTATTTTTCACTTTGCAGATGTCCAGTGCAGGGCTTATGTCTCTCTTTCAAACAGCATCATTTCAGCCTTGCAATGGAAACTTCTTTTAAGAGAGGCTTAGTGATTGGAGAGGGAGAGATGCTCTGAGCACAAGGAAACCGAAGGCCATGGCACTCTGTCCTTGGGACCAGGGAGCCCCAGAAAGAGCCTCTGGGTGACAGAGGGACACAAAAGCCACCAACCACATCCAGCAGGAGCAGAAGGAATGAACACAACCCACATGGAAGGGCAGTGAACCTGCTTGTGGCATTCACATTTTCTGAAAAATCCCTTAACCCAGGATTTTCTCCAGGGAAGCTGCGAAGCCTCAGAGAAAAAGGAAAACAATTCTTATCTCATTTGCTTCTCCTGTGCTGTGCTCATGTGGAATGTGTTTGGAGATTGTTTACCCACAGGTGATTGTTCCATTGCATTCTGCTGGGAGTTGTTTTCACTCTTTGGCCAATCAGGGCCAAGCTGTGTCAGGACTCTGGAGAGAGTCAGGAGTTTTCATTATTATCTTTTTAACATTCAGTAAGTATCCTTCCTGTATTATTTAGTATAGCTTAATATAGTATAATAAAATAATAAATTAGCCTTCTGAGAACATGGAGTCAGATGCATCATTCCTTCCTTCATTGGGGCACCCTGTAAATACAATAAATACCTGCTGCTGTTGTGTGTCCTGCTCCTGCTGCTGTGCTCCCTCCAGCCCCTCCTAGCAGTGAGATAATCTGGCCTTTAAATAGGGATCACAGCTCCTGACCCCAAACCTGGCAAGCAAGGGAAAGCAGGGCCTGCCAGGTGTTGGGGTGAGATGTCCTCTCAATACCTGCTAGGTTTTGAAAAGGCTTTTATGTGTTAGATCCACCCCTTTTTTAATACTATGAGGACAAAACGGCACTTACGAGGGAAAGGAGCATAAAAAAGGTAATAAACACTTAATGATCCAATAATTGGTTATATCAGAGTAATCACTGTTCTGTAATTAACTCCCATTCCTGCTTGCTCATTTGATATCTTCTGTACCCTTTGATAGGTTCCTGTGAATATCAGCATTCCTTAGAAACTCTTGCACTGAAACCTTTTGATGAAGCTAAAAAGCAACGACACCATTAATCACTGCACACGTCCCAGTGGCTTTCAGGCTCCATCTGAGACGAGGCCTTTTCTCCCTGCACGTCCCTCCTCAGCTGCCTCCAGCACAGCCCCTTGGCCCTACAATTTGAGATTTTCTCCCTTGCTTCTCCATGTTCCCAGGAAAACGAATTAGCTGTACATTTTCTGTGCCAAAGGGTTAGTGGGAAAGCACACCGACATAAAATTACATCTTGAAAGATAACAAAAAAATAATTACATTGCAGTGTCACGGAAGGATACAGGGAACAGCTGGCATGTCGTTGCAATGTAAAACTGGAATTAAACTCAGGTTAGTGTCACTTCCAGCTAACTGCCCAGGGTAAGCAAGAGCAGATAGGCACAGGGTTTCTTCCACAGCCAGTCCTTCCTCACCCCAGCCAACAAAGCTCTGTCCCTGGGGACAGCAGAATGTGCTCACAGCTTCATTTCTACCATGGCAATCCCAACACAGCTCAGGCAAAAGGGAAATAGGCCTGTCCCTGACAGAGTGCCCAGATAATCACCTTTATCCAACAGGCACTTCTCCAGCGCTAAAGATGCTAGACATAAAGATCCCTACACCTCCAGGTCCTAAAGATCCTAGACAAAAAGATCCCTACACCTCCAGGTCCTAAAGATCCTAGACATAAAGATCCCGAGACCTCCAGGTCCTAAATCTAACCAGCTGTGACAAGTATTTTAAGACAAACTGATATAATGAAAGGAGGCTTCATTTATGGTCTTTAAACTTTAAAAACTGTATTACACAATTTACTTCTCTAGAGCAACAGCTCTGTGATTTAACTGCTCTAAGTTTGTTTAAGAAAAATGATGATATAGAAATGCTGACTCCAGTTTTTTTCCGAAGTAATAGATATCATTGCCTGCAGGGAAGGAAAAAAAAAAGAGCTAAATTTGAGTTACTCTCTTTGGGGTGGATTTTTATCTCTATCACATCAATGCAGAGCCAAAGTAAATCCATGGTATTTCCTTATAGTCCACATTTATTGCAGCGAGACATTTGTTCAATCAAAAGTTCTTTCTTGAGACAAATATCTCCTGAACTTAAAACTAGTCAAGCTACTTTCCCCCCTTCACTCTATATTTACAAATCCTTTACCCTATATTTATTTTCGGGTGCCACCATTTTATACCAAATCAGATCAGCTCCTTGCAGTGGAGCTGCCTTTGGCTGCCAGGCTCTGAGTATGAGGTGCTTTTCTTCCAAAACATAAACACACCTCCACCAGAAAACCACAGAGCAGTAACTTCTGCCTCAAAGGTTTTAAAAATCAGGCGGCACAGAAGAAAAAAAGATGTTCAGAAGTCAAATATTCTGCCCCAGTTGTCAATACTATGCAAAATGCTGGTATTGCAAAATTGTATTTTTAACTGCTGCTATATAAATTAATGGAGGCCAGTTAGCTCAAGGAATGCTGATCCTGAACATGAAATATCAAGTTAAACAAAACCACATGCACAGAGCAGTCAGTTCTGCCCTGCATGGGCCAGGGGGATTTCCCAAAGCACAGTGAGCTGGAGCCACATTTGCAGATCTGAGGCAGAGGGATTGTGAGCTCTTTGTATGTTACTCATGCACTTCAAGGCATTAGTAGTGATGGGAAAGGAGGGAGACAAGGAAATAGATTGAAAGGGGCAGGAAAATTAGAGAGAGCTCCTTGCCATTAATGGAAAAATAACTACAGAGTGTTGTAGCAGATTTCTCCTCTTTTGTATGCATAGGAATATTTATTTAATCAATGTTCTGTAACAAAACAGGCCTCTGGTGAGCTATTGTGGAGAGCAAACTCCATTCAGAGAGTGGTGATTTGAATCTTGCCACCTGTTTAGCTGGTACTGGAGAAAGCAGCAATATGTGGTGGGATGGGAAGGTGTGTGCCCCAGGGAGAGGAGGGAGCACCCTGCAGAAGCTTTCCCAAAGGAATGCCACTTGCCAGGGAAATCTTGATGACTTGACACTACCAGGACTTGGGCAAGCACAGCTGCAAAGTTCACCATTTCTCACAGGGAGGGATAAAATTCAATCCCGTACAGCAGAGACTGCTGATGCTGTGTGCTGCTTCCAGACCCAAACCTGTGCTTGGATCCAAACTCATCCAGCTGGAATGGAAGGATGAAGGGATGAAAAATCCTCATGCCAGTGAGTTATTTCATTCCCACTGTTACCAGTGGCCCCCCAGCCAAGCTCTGCTGGGCTTTTCCAGCATGGCCAGGGATGCTCCAGCATGTGGCCACTCCTGCATCCCACAGGAGGATGCTGAGCTGCATCACAAGGCAGAGCTTGGAACACACTTTGGCCCTGGAGCTCCAGCAGCTCTCCCACCAGACTCCATCTCCTGAAGGCCCCAAACCAAAAAGATCCCAAGCCACTCTCCCAGGCTTCCTCTCAAAATAAACAATTATTTAAAAACAAGCCACTGTTAGGGAGGTTCATATTAAAGGTATGTTTCTGTAGACACCTTGTAACACCCTGCTCCTGACTGCACATCATCAGCATGTCCTGACTGTAAGTGCACTGTGCTATGGCTTTTAACACACACAGACCCTTTCTGATTTAAACATCTGCACAAATAAGTCCTTAAATAAAGCCCTGCCAAAGGCCCACAGCAAAATCTGAGGATATCAGTGGGAGCTTCTCACTAGACTGTTTCTTTCTCCCTTCTGCACTGTTTGCTGCAGAAACACACCATATACATGAACTTTGTGTTCACCTTACACAAACCTTATGGTAAAGCAGCTTTGCTCTTTAATTTGCTACACCAGGATTAAAAAATCCTGTATTTATTTATTTTTGTAGGCCAGCTAGTACCAGAGATATACCAGTTCTATGTCATATTATACCTGCAGACCCTGGCATTAATGACAGACCTAATTTACTTATCACCATCACAGCTGCCAGAGTTAGTAATACATCCTTTAACATTTCTTGTAGGCAGAATGAGAGTTTCTTCCCTATTCTGCAAAGAATTTAAGGGAGAGATATTACCATAAATAGCCATGACACCCATCACAGCTGGAACATATAATGTTGTAAGTGATTTAAAACTGAAGCAAGCCATAACTGAGCAACACCAACTTTTACACACTTAATAATCATAGCAGTATAAAGAAAGATAAAGCATTAATCAGAATTTCCTTGTGTTACCCTTCACATCAGACTTCCTTAATGAAGTTGGCTGTTGTCAGCAATTTTAAGGCAAAATTATAGCTTTATTTTAAAAGGTGTTTAACAGCAAAAAAAATGCTTTCAGTTATTTAAATAAGTGTTCTAGGCAGGTCCCTGCTACGTGTGTAGAGGCACCGGTGCTTTATTGTTCTACAGTAAAATTATGTAGATATTTTATGTTAACCACTTACTATTTCAGCACCCTGCAGATGCTAATTAAGTAGCCAGGCAAACTCAGAAGAGGGACAATATTATTAAACCTATTTTGTGGACAGAAAAACTCAGCTACAGCAAAACTAACACTCCAGCTGCTCAAGGTGATCCCTAAGCACATATTTTGACTTCACACTAAATCCTACCTCACACATCAGCATTGTCCCCACATGCCTGCTCTTCTCAGAACAAGAAACCCAAATCTGCAGCCTGGATCTCAGGTCCCCAGAGATACACATGGATCCAATCCCAAATCCATCCCTACTCAGCACAAGCCTGGAGCAGGTGCTCGCACAGTGCTGGAATGGGAAGGGAGTGACTGCTCCAAGGTTACCAAGGATGGCTGTGACAGCACAGAAACTGAAGGACAGGCTCAGCACCTTCATTAAAAGACTGTTTGTTTGAGGGAAAAGAGGTATCAAAGAGTTGTTTTGGAAACAACCTATGCAAATCCTAATACATGGTGAAGGTGGCCATGGGAGAAAAAAGTTCCATTGGCCTCAGGGTCCCAGACAGGCAGAGTACAGAATTGAGCAGGCTAAAAAAAAGGAACACGAAAACAGTAATAAAACTAAAATAGAAGGATCTTCTTGATGTGTATTATCCCTTCCACTCTCTAGCTTCCCCCTTTAGATGGTGTAGGAGCATGAGCATCACTCCAGGCTGGGGACAGGCTGTGTGCCATGTCCATGCCATGTGCATCCCGTGATGAGAATGCTGCACAGGCCCTGGCTGACAGAGGCACTGCAGACCTCCAGCCACCCAGAAAAGCCACACCTCAAACTGTGAACACAGAAAAAGAGGTAAAAGCTGAACAGATTGCCCTGCACGCCAAAATGTGTGGAGCTGTTCAGTGTAAAATGAACACAAAACAAATACACAAAATGCTCAGAGTAGCAGCCCAGCATGGAGGACTTAAAAAAAAACAACTTAACTTTTCAAAGCCAGTTTTGTGGGGTTCACATTCTGTGTATTTTTCCATGTTGTAAATGGCATTTCCTGATGAGATAACTTGTCAGTGTGGATGGTGAGCCCTGACCAACACAATGCAGGGTGAGGTGTGGCCATGGCCCTCAGACAGAGCTGCAGCTCACACCATGCACGAGACACCTCCTTCCCCCTGCATTTGAAAGGATCTTATATCAGATAGATATTTTCAATAAATAAACAAACCCTTCCCTAACCTGTAACATAAACCAACACACTGCAGTGCAGCCTACCCTCATGAAAACACGGTGACCCACACTCTAACATAGTAATCTAATCCTTGAACTAAAGACACTTTAATGCCTTTACAAATCCATATGTTTTCTAATACCACCATTGCTGTCAGCAGACTACAGGAGCGCCTCTTTGAAGATGGAAGGAAAATGACAAAGCACATCATTGTGAAGGCAATTATATGCTGCAGTAACCATTTTACAATGGCCCATATGGGCTGTATTTCAACAACGCAATTTCCAAATCTGCCTTAGCAAACATATATCTCTGTCCCAATCCCAGGTAGATTCTGCAAAACAAAATAAGACCGCAGCCAGAACAAATCGAAAATATGGATAACAGATGTAAAAATATGCCAACAAGGACACCAGAGCAATTTTTTGTCAGAGTACCAAACAAAGAGAGCAGCCACAGCAGACCTCACGAGGCCATTCACAGCAAAGCTGCCCATTCAAGGGACTTAGAGACCTGGGTTTATCAGAAATCTGATTTTACACTCGTGTGCTCTCCTATGCAGCTGCCCAATTCACCGCTGCAGCACCAGCCCATCCACCTCCCCAGGGACCACAGGCCAGGGGAGCTGCACTCCAGTTTAGAAGCTAAAATCAGACATAAACCAAGGCTGTGCTTGCTTACTCCAAATCCTGTCTGACATCCAGGACCAGGGCCTAAATAAAGGGAAACAAGGGGGAAAAAAACAACAGAAAATCCCAAAAAACCCCACAAAACCTCTCTTGTCCTTGCCCTTGTGATGGCAGTTCCAGAGGCCTGCTCTGCTCACCTTGCTGCCTGTGGTGGCTGGGGCCATGCCAGCAGCCCCAGGGCTGCTCTGTGCCTGCTTCCTGAGGAAAGGAGTGAAACTGCAGCCCTAACCCAAAATCTCTGCCTCCTGTTGATGGAGGAGCAGGAGCCAGAGCTGAGGAGCAGCATTCACAGGGCAAAACTATGCAAAAGCTGTACTCTAGTGAAAAGGGGGTTTGATTGTGTTCTTTCCAGTGGTCCTCTGCAGTGGTTCATTGCTTCTGAAGGCTCTGCAATGGGACCTGTTTGGGGACATCTCTGTGCCAGTCCCACAATTTTCATGGGGCTCTGGGGCCGCACTCAGGCCCTACAGGCAGATCCAGGCTGCAGGACACCAGTTGGACAGTTCTGCATGTATTAGTAGCAGTAATAAAGACAGGAACAGACATGAACATACTTCTCCTTCTCCTAGAAGTGAAAATAGCAATAAAAAATTTCTTAAGCTGCCTATGACAAAGACAGGAATGGTAAAGGTGAAAGCTTACAAGTTCATTGCTAATTCATTAACAACAAACTGTCTGCATCAAATATCTTACATTTCAATGCCAAGGGCAACAAGCAAAGGAGCACATGCAGAGCATGGAGCAAAAATCACCAACAGAAGGGAAACATGGAACCGGGTGTTCAGTAGCCAGGTCCTGCAAAGTGCATGATCCAGGTCTTATCACTGTCAGCTCCTCAAAATGGTCTAGTGAATCTGGGCAAAAGCATTTCAAAGACTTTAATCCATGTGAAATATTACTTCCTGGAACCGGAAATTCAATCCCTAGCAATGAAAACAAAAGCACACTCATAAATGCACCTTTCAACTCAGCCAATATAGCCATATTTAGGCTCATGCTCTCACAAAAAAATCCTTTACTCATTAATATAAAGTAAACTTGAAATGATTGCTATAATTGCAGTTAAAAAATTAATCATGTTTTGAGATAAATGCAGATAAAAGCATGTTTTACTAATTATCTTTTGAAGCTTCGGCTCATGAAAGATTAAAGGTGGAAGAAAAGTTGTTGAAATATTGAAGACAAAAAAATCCTACCATTTGAAATCCCTTTGAAGCCATGTACCTCGTATGAGTGATCCCTAATGTCCAGATGTACTAAAAAAGGAGTCTCTTTAATTCAGAAATCTAACAGAACTGCCAATTGGAGTTTTTATGCCATCAGCTCCCTGGAAATTGGTGCATTTAGCACAATTTCCCACTCTGCATAACTCCAGTGGGATTTTCTTGTGCTTCATCCCCAGCTGGGACAAAAAACTTCAAGCCTGAATTCAAAACTGAGCTCACTGAGCTCTCCAGAGCTCCCATAGTATCAACCCACTTATAACTAGTTTTACATATCTAAGCAACCATCTGAGGAAGCCACAAAAGATAGCACTTTTCCCACCCAGGGAGGAGGTGCTGGAGGCACAGACATCAGGGTTTAGCAGCAGACCCTCATCACCAGCCACGGGGTTACTCACAAGCCACATGCAGACTTGTTTCTGTCCCCAGGCACTTAGAGGAATGCAGGTTATCTGGGGTGTGAATTACCCAAAAGCAAGGCTGGCGTTTCCATTCACAGCCCTGGAACTAACAAGGCAAATAATTCCCTTCCTGCTCCATACCACCAGGCTGTTTGACATCAGCAGTTTGCAGCCTGAGCGTTAATTAGGAGAGCAGATCTATTGACCACAGGCTGAAATGGATGTCCACAACTCCACTGGAAATGTTTTAGGCTTCTGCAAATTGAAACAAGTTGAAAAATACTCTTAGGTAAAATTCCTAAGCAACTCTATAGCCATTTCAAAGACCTAGTAACGATTTCCATCAGATCTGAATTGGTGCAAAAGGATAAATTTCAGAAGTTTGCACCTGCAGCATGACAGAAGCAAAGCCTGTTGTTACAGGGCAGGTTTCAAAAAGCACTGAACTGTGCTCAAAAGCTACAGAGTGTCAATGTCAAGGACTCTTCAGTGCCCTGGAGCTTCAAGAGTCGGGGCAGAGCTGCGATGGAGCAGCTGGCACCTCTCTGCTGAGGGAAGGGTCCTCTGTAAAGAACATTATTGCCCAGCTGCACAGCCCCTGCCCTGCACTTATCCCTGCTCCTTTCCCCTCACCCTCTGCCCATCACAAACCATGGTGACACCAAATTATTGAATTCTACCCTTGCTGCAAAGCTGAGCAGGGCTAGGTAAATGATTAAATAGTTGGGTTTTTCATAACCACACATCCAAGGAAATTTGCCAATGCCTTTTTATTTGCATATCTGGCAGACTGCCCCAGACAACTAATACATAAGTGACAGCATACAGGTGTATTAGTTTAGAGTTTGCCTTTAATCTAGAGGTGTCAATTTGCTTCTGTTTTAATTACATCCATCTTGATATGTTATTACAACCTCATGAAACTTCTTCATTATGTGAATGGCTATAAATACATACACATGACAAACAGTTGTTATAAATTTTCTGGTTCAGCAGTGGAGGCACAATATCTTAGCCCACACATCATGTTCATTTCAAATTGCAGTTCTCCCTCTCTTCTCTACCCCACTTCGTTCCCTTCCTTCTCTTTTCTTTCATCTAATACCAAAATATTTTCCTCCCTACATTTAATGGATTCTCTAATATTTACTAGTAGCAGCATCCCCAATACAAATATTCTCAGCTTAGGGAGCTGTTTCAGCCCTTGTGTGTTCTGGGCTGCACCTCAGTGAGATGTCTGTTTGTCATTAGGCAAATAGAAGGAGATTGCACTGAGGCCTTATAAACATGCAGAGATCCTCTTTTGTAGCTACATAATTCACAGAGTTTTTCAATACACATTCTGAGGTTGAAAACTTGGCTAATCCATCCGCCAGATGTATCTTTATGATCCCAGAACTCATTAAAATTTACTTTTTTTCCCTCTTTTTTTAAAAGTCCAGCAGACTCAGCTGTTGAGCTACATTAATTGCATTTTTATTATTTTTTTTTTCCATAGTTAAAATGACTAATGCTAGCAGAGTCATTGCCTACAAGCACAATAGCCAGACAGTAAAAATTAGTAGGACTTCTAATCGTTCAGTAATATCCAAATCCCATAAAATTAAGAGAGGCAATTTGGTCCTCTCAAAACAGATGGTTTTGATTTTCAGTATTTATTTTGAATTTTCTTTAAGGGGAGAAAAGAGAGGAGAAAAGACACAAATTCACACCAAAAGATTCCATTCAAAGGTCAAAGTGCCCTTGACATGCATTAAACCCCACAACACCAACAGAGCCAGAACATAAATTGATCCCAACAACAGCAGCACTTCTTCCCTTGCCTTCTCACCACACAGACCCCTCGGAGGTCAAAACTACTTTCACTGCCTCAGATCTCCACCAGTGCCCTCTCCGATGGATGCCACACCATGCCAGCCATGCCCAACAGTCTGGGGCAAGCTGGAGAGCGTGTGTTACCCAGCTCCTGCAACAGCAGCATCTCCCAGCTCCTTCTGGAAACTGGGAAATAGATCCCAGGTTCTGGAGGAGCCCTGGAAGACACTGATGGAACCCTCTGGAAGCATGTGGTGCTAAACACCTGAATGTGCAGGAGACAAGAGGAAGGTGACAGAAGTCATCAGGAGCCACATGAAGACCAAAGCCACATTCCTGGCAATGAGTCAGGTCCTTTGGCCACCCCTCTACCATTCCCACCATCCATGAAAGCAAGGAGCCAGGTTCTTCAGCCACCTACCCTCTGTTCCCACCTTCTGCAGCAGTAGATGTCTCATAAAGACAAAAAAATTAAACAGATTATCAGACTGAAAGGTCTCCGGTCACTCAGGGCTTCCAGAGAGAAAATAAACAAAAATCAGTGCCAAGAGCAATTATCACCATGTTTGTAACTCATCTCAGTCTCAGAAATAGGAAATGGTGTGCAAACAACAAAACACAGGCTGTCAGGATTTGCCAGGAGGGAGAAGTTTCACCACACAGGTTTTGTACCCTGCTCTCCTGTACCCAAGTGTGGTCCTGGAGAAGTCAGTGGCAACAATTTCTGTCTCACTGGTTCCACTTCACAGGTAAAGGAATTAAAATGCCTTTACTCCACCAGGAAGAAGGGTGTGTTAGAAGCAGGTGTAGGACACTCTAGGGCAACATGGGTCCCCAAGGATGGGTGTCCTGAGACATGGTAACCCAAACCTGCACCTAGGGGAACAGGTAACAGTGGCTCTGGATTCCACTGACAGGTAAGCAGGTACCTGCACCAGGTATTACACACTCTTCTCTAAAACACTGCTCCTCTCATGGTCAGCCTATGACAAAAACTTTCATGAATTTGGTCTGGATCTGACCGCTACTTAATTCCATGGGAGGGTACAGCATGTTTTAAAGTGTGATACAACTGTTAGCATTACTCCCCAACACAAATGTTAATCTAACCTAGAACCTCCTGTCTGCTTCTGGTGTTCACTGTCATCCTGCACCATCCACAAACCTGCTCCAGGTGGCTTCACACAAATGATGCTCAGCACAGGGCTTGTCCCAAAGGCTGAAAGTGTTTGCCTCTTTTCATGAGCTCATTCAACAAAGGACAAGTCCAAGCTTGTGGCTGGATGGGGAGGATAAGCTGACAGCAGTTTTATTCTCAAACCATTAAGTCTCCTTTGGTACCAAATAAAAGTAGGAAAAGAGACAATTTATAAGAGCACAAACTGTAGAGGAGAAGTTTCCACTTTAGGAAGCTGGCAAACACATGTGAGCCAGATTAAAGGGTGATCATTCCTGGAAAGAGCACGGAGCTGAACTCCTGCATGGCTCTGAGTAACTGTTCCTGTGTGGAGCTGCTGCATTAATCATATCAGTAATAAGTGCATCAGCCAGCATTACACAATCAGAAGTTCAGCCAGCCAGAACCTGGGCACATCACATATCAGCACACCTCTGCACATCTCCTGTGCCTTTGTCTCGGGACATTTTAAAAACAGCAGGACTGAGATGCACACCAAATACCAAGTAAATCCACATGGAGCATATGGACAATGATAAAATTAAACCCCCTGAGTAGAACCTCACAAACAGGATAGTATGTGCAGGGCCAAGGGATAATCCACTTCTTCTGCTGACTTATTCCACCATTACTGCACAGAGGATGACAGAACCAAAACTCCTATATAACTCCTGGCTATAGTATTTACCAGACTGAAGACATAACCTTTTGGTTAAAACCTTCTCTCTCCACCACATGAGTGTGTGAAGTTCAGCAGCAGTGTTGCCAAGATACAAGGAGAAAAATCTCAAGACATTAAGGTAACACACTATTTAAAGGCAAACAGTAGAGCAGAGCTGAGCTGGGGATCTGACAAATTGCCACTGCACGTTCTGCTGCTACAGCAAAACAAATCCCTACCTGCATTAGCCATTCCTCATTACTTACAAAGTGGATTTTCATATCCATTTTACAACAAAGGAGTTTAGAGGACTATGATGTTCTGAAGTGGTCTTCACCATGGCTTGGCACTGAGTCAAAACGACAACAAACCAACTATACAAAAAAATGCACGCAGCTGGTAATTTGTGGCACATACAGAGCCAAACCCCAACAAGAACACAAGATACTGAACTGATAAATTATAAGGATGATGCACAAAAAGACAGAAATGTTGGAAGCGATTCTTTCTTGCAGAACAAGGCAACACTGCAGTTCAAGTGCAGGAAAACTGAGAGTTAAACATTTCCACATTTCAGCCTGCAACTTCCTAACTCCATTACCTTTTTATTAATTGCATTTGAGACTTCACTAAACTTGAGCTTGGGCTATTTTTAAAACCTATCTGACTCAACTTATTGTTGCTCAGAACAAAGATTAAACTTCTAATTTAGCTGCAGATAATTACAATGCTGCAGGTCAGACCCCCAGTGTAATGTGGTAGGGTGTCCCAGTCAAACTGATAAGTGTTCAGAAAAACCCCAAAAAACAAGAGTAGCAGAGCTGGGGGGGAAAGGGATGATCTTCAGTGAGAGAGGAATCTTTCTGCCTTCCTCCCAGCTGAAGTTACCAGGATTAATGACTCCTTAAGTAGGGACAGATTCGGTTGAGTGTCTCCCCTTAGAACTGACAGCAGGGCTCTCACCAAGGAGCATTTTTGTACACAGCAATGGATCTTTCCTGAAACTTCCACTTTTGGTAACAACATCCCACTCTGGCTGTCTGTGTTCCCATACAGCCCCTGCTATTTCTCTATTGATCTCAGTGCTGTAAGTCAATCTTTCAATTACTCAGACCCTTGATGTCTTTCTGATGATTTTTTTTTGCCTTTCCCTAATGATCATTTTCCTTCCAAGTTCCTGATCCTTTACCCTTATTTTATAAATCATAGAATCATATAACTGTTTAGGTTGGAAAAGGCCTCAAAGATCAGAGAGTCCAACCATTAACTCAGCACAGGCAGCCCCAGTGCAAACCATGTGTCCAAGTGCCACATCTACACTTCTTTTAACTCTCTCCAGCGATGGTGACTCCACCACTGCCCTGCACTTCACACTCCTTCAGTGCCAGCAAAAGCCCCAGGAATTAAATCAGAAAGGGCTTACTTACTCCCCCAAATAGCAGGAAAAAAAAAAAAAAACAAGATAAGGGAGGATAAGGGTGTCTTTTGTCTTTTGATGTGCGGGGAATTTCTCGTTAGTGCTAATCTTAAAGAGCGGTGCTAGTGGAGATTAATTGAATCACATTCATCTAAAAGAACTTGTCCTTATAATTTAAACTGTTCCTTCTTCAACTCAAGGCCATTGTGCCTCCTACTACCACCTATGGGAATGGCAAAAATCCCCACCTTCATTACATGGTTACCTTCAGGAGCTTAAAAGAATATTTATGCAACAATCTCAATCCTTGGTCATTATCTGCCCGAAGAGACAGCTTCAGCTCTCCAGCAGCTACTGAAATCAGCTGGAGTTAGGAGTGCCTCGCCTCCCTGAAAGCTAGCAGGCTTTTCAAAATAATTTTAAAGTATCTTTAAAGTATTCAGGTACCCAAATGACAGCAACATTTGTTTCAAACCTCAGCCTAGACATTCCTTTTGTGGAATATGCATCCTGCTGTTTTCAGTCCGAGTTGCTGCTTTTTCAGGTCTGGTCACTGAGGTTTTCATCAAGATAGTCAGCTGCTCTGTCAAGGTTATCTCAAAATTTAATCTCAGGTCAGTTTACTGTTTCCTCTAAATACACAGTGAAAATAATAAATGCATCGCTTGGTATGATATCCCAGTGTCACACAAAACTTAATGCCTCTCCTCATCCCCAGATATCTTCATTTAGTTACTCCCTTCTTTTCTCTGCTGGTCTAAATCTGCAGACTTGCATGTGCAAACAGAGACTGGGACAAACACCTAAGCATCTAAGCAGTCAATAAACACAAGAAGGGCCACCAAGATTTGCTGACAACACTAAACAAACATCTGATGTTATGATGCTGCTGTGGTAAGGCAGGAAGAGCAAATTCCTTTTGAAATATGAAGGGATAGAGACAAGGCAGAACAAACCTGCTTGAAATCTCAAAGAATTTAAGCAAACAGGCTAATCAGGCCAGCTAGAAGATTGGTGAGAAGAGAATGATTTGGGGAGGAAAAGCACACAGCAAGCCAAGCCATTCTGGTGTCCAGCTCAAAGCTCCTGCTGTCACACAGCCAAGCTATTTCTATTTTCAGTGGGCCGTGCCTAGAGATGAGTATCACACAGCAGTTATTAAAGCAAATTCCTGCATTCAAATGCATACACAGAGCCACACTGTCAGTGCACACAGACAACACAAACACACAACTGAGACCACAGGACCTTCAAAACCTTCCTGCTACTTGCACGTTTTGTTTCTGTAGTGTCTGTATTTCAAAGCCCAGATCAGATGTTAAGCTTTACTCCATCTAGTCTCATGCTATCTCTGCAACTTGTAAAAGTGCTGCAGCTAACATCTGCCTAAACCACACAAACACCATGGAACAATTGCTTAAAAATTATTTACACTAGGTGGATGGAATCATCTGACACAGAATTTGAAGCTCATTAAACAGCTCCTTGACAAATATTTGTCAGCATTTCTCATTTGTAATTAATTATATTGGGCTTTACCTGACAATAATTTAGCACGGTCTCAAAACAGACTAATGCCTGTGTGCTGAAGAGAAATTAGCTCAGCAAATGCACACTGCGAAATTGTGACAGTTTTATGAAACAAGAATCCCCATCTAAATGCAAGTCCCCCGCTTCCCACCCCACTTCTATCTGGGCTTTATAAATATCTGTGTCCCATTTCAGGCTTGTCAGATGAGCCGCCTGAGTTGAAGCTAAACAAACATCCGCAGAAAAAACTCATTACCTTACTCAGTGTTCAGAAAACCTGAAACCAACTGCTTACTCCATAGGGATGGTCAGAGCTGACTCAGGAAACATAAAGTACTTCCCAGGCTTTAAGCCATCTTAACATTCAGGTCAGATTTCCTTTCTCATCACAGCAAACCATCTTCAGCACGGCACGTCAACAGCCATGTCACGTCAGTCTGCTGCCTGGACACCTCTGCACCAGGGGTAGGAGGGAGACAAACATCTGCCTGAAATCTCACCCCACCAGAGAGCTCTGCAGAAGCCTCCTTGCCAGCACTGCCAGAGCACATCATGGACAAAGTCACTCCAATGGATTGATTTGTCACATTCTGAGAAATGACCTTTCCCTGTCAAGCTGGTGTCTAAAATGCCCACCTGGGTTTGGAGAACCTCACGCTGTTATTGCTGGTAACAAACACACCAGCAGGGCAGCACAGGCTCCTCCAAGCTGGGAAAAGCCACTGGTCATACTAACACAGGTACAGAGTGTCTGTGCCTTCCTGCTTTTCTAGGCTGGACATTTGGGGAGCTCAGGGCAGCAAAGTGCTCTGGAGTGAACCACAGGGCTTGCTGCTGTCAGTCCAGCAAAGCCACTCACAGGAGAGTCTGGTGACCAATTGTAGGACCACATCTCAGCTGCTTTACTACACATCAAGGGCTGGTTCCTGAAGGTCAAGGCTCCAGAATGCTCCCCAGTGTAGGGGACAGGCCCCTATTGCACACAGCTACACTGAAGTCTTGCAAGGCCGGGCAAGGATCAGTCTGGCCACATCTGCAATGACACTGGAATTGCTCATCTGTCACTCCAAGAAGGAAAAAACCCACAGTGAGATCCCA
This sequence comes from Melospiza melodia melodia, assembly GCF_035770615.1. NCBI lineage: Eukaryota > Metazoa > Chordata > Aves > Passeriformes > Passerellidae > Melospiza > Melospiza melodia. The sequence goes on from NC_086214.1 coordinate 5,290,273, forward strand.
CTGTCTTCATTTAACTCCCTCATCCTGTGTATTCCCCACACAAACATTAGAGACATCAAGGTATGGGGTGCCACAAATGCAGAGACACATAACCAGAAGCAGATGGCCTCTACTTCAACACCAAACAATTTACACTTGAGAAGTATGACAAGGCTACTGACACCTGGACAGAAAAGCAGTTCCCACAGTGGGAGCTGGTTAAAGTTTTGCTTCAAGGGATGGGAACTTTTATCAACATAACCACAACAGATTGGATGACTCCTCCTGAAGTTACAGTGGCATGGGATCTGTGTTCTTGTGCAGCACCTGTGTCCCTTTGCCATCCACAAGCTTCACACAACCTGGTATTTTGCACAGGTTGGGCTTTTTCAGTCGCCCCAACAAAAAGCAAAAACATTTAGTAAAAGCCATTTAGTAAAGAGTAAAAAGTAAAAGCCAATTTAGTAAAAGGTGAAAATCAAGCTGTGTGAAAGTTCTTGCTCCTTTTTTTTGCAGCTTGATACATAAGAAGGTCCTGGGTGACACCTCACACCCAGCCAACTCACACCCCTACAGCTGCAAGGCTGTCCCCAGAAGCAGAGCTCAGCCTTGTCCCTCCAGAGTGGCTGTCCCCTCCTGCACAAACCACCATTCACCTGTGTCCCCTCTTCTGAACCATGGCTTAGATCCTCCAGTGCGTGAAATGTTCTGGACTTTCCTTCTCACAGTTTTTCACACCAAGCAGACAAAACACTGTCCCTGCACCCTTTCAGCTGTGCTAAGCCCAAAACAAGGCTGAAGTTCAAGCCCAAGGCATGGGCTCAGAAAGTCTCATCTACATTCTGGGCACGAGTGTCTTCTGGAAGCTGGGGAAAATCTCCATGTCCTCCAAGGAGCTGGGGGCAGAGCCACAGCATGAGGTGTATTTACACCAGGACACCTCTCCACAGCACCCAAAGCTTCTCGACTCAACTCAAACGCATTAACACCTAAACATCTCACCAGGGCTGGGCTATCTCACACCATCAGCCACTCACAACCTCCTCACCAACACCACAATCACAACAAAAACTTCAGGCTGCTGCACGCAACACACAGAGCAATTCCTGCCACACTGGGCTTGTGCCTTAGACACCTTCATCTCCCTCTGATCTTCAGAAACAAGTTTCTCAACGTGCACACGGAGCTGCAGGAAAAAGCACCTAACAACGATTTTGTGACATTATTTCTTAACGCAGCATGAAATCGTTAGGTCAAAACGTGCCACCTATCACATGAACATTAAAAGTGTGTCAAGTCTCAGTGTGCAAGCTATTGTTTTATCTGAACGTGATATTAGCTGGCAGAACTAGGTAATGTATCTGTGCTCCTTTTTAGTGATACAGGATTATGAGAGGATGCAAGTAGTAGCCATGCTTGGCTTGGCAAAGAGAGCACAGCAATTACTTTCAAGTAGAAAATAAACAAATAAGAAGTGAAACAGAATAAAGACATTTTCTAAAATGCCCTACCAAGTTCTAAACTTGCTCTTCACTTCCTCTCCAAAAAGGACTACAGCCAAATTCTCAAGTCCTTATTCCCATAAAAATGCTTAATGACACAAACTAGGGCTTTGTTTGAGGAAAACCAGAATTTTGTCCGAAACAGAAGCATACAAATTTCTCTCCTGACAATAATCACGTATTCACACTTTTGGTCCCTCTGGTTTGAGCAGGGCACTTGTGGATGGGCTCACCAGGTGAGAAATGGTGGATAAATTGTATCTGGACATTACCTCAGCATTTGTTCCTTTTTGCTTACACGAGTCTAACACCAACCATGTGGAGGTTTGTTGGAGTGAACAAATCCTCCCTTAATTACACCAGAGTAAGTTCCGTTGGAGGCATAGTGTGGATGGATACAGGTGTAACCAAGGACAAAATCTGGCTACAAAACACGAAACAAAATGAAACAAACAAACAAACAAAACCCTGAAAATCCACTAAGTATTCCTGGCTAAATATTTAAACATCTTAAAAGCTACACAGATTTTTTTTTTCTTAAACAATCAGCTTCACCTCCACATCTATTTTGACAGCTCATCATCCTTCCAGTTGTGCCTCCAGTGCACGTAAACGCAAATAAATCTCCTTTCCACCACAGAAAACTTCTCCCGATCAGAACTTGCAAACAACAAAGCCCTTCAAGCACGCAGGCTGGAGGTTCCCTTCCATGGCAGCATCACCACCGCGACCCAGGCTGGGCTGACAGCGGTTCCACGCTCGCGGGTGGCTGGGCGGAGGGAGCGCCGAGAGGCGAGGCCGGCCCGGGCGCAGGGAAGCGACGCCCGGGGAGCCCCGCGGGGCTTCGCCTCCCTCCGCCCGGCCCGGCCTGGGCTCCGCCAGCCCCTCGGTTCGCGCCGGGGACGACTCGAGCCGCCCGCCGCGGGGCCCACTCGTGACACGCCGGCAGGGAGCGTGGCAGGCCGGGCGCCCCCCGCCCGCGGCGGCACCGCGACCGCCCCGAGGAACACGCGCGGCCCCGCGGACACGAGTGGGCGGCCCCGCCGGGCCACGGCGGCGCGAGAAAAGTTTGATCCGTGGGAGGGGAGGGGAAGCGCCGCCGGGGGACCGCGCACAACTCCCCGCTCCCCGCGCGGGGGGATGGCCCCGGCCCCGCCGCCCGCCGGGAGCGGCGCGCCGGGCTGCAGGTGTCGGCGGCAGCAGGGAGAAGGGAGGGCAGCGGGGCACCCCGGGGACGGGGAGGGGGCGGCGGGACCGCCCCCGCGGGCACCCCCGGCGGGCCGGCCCGGGGACCGGGGTCAGGGGCGGGAGGGGGGTGTCCGGGGGGCGCCGCGGGGGCTCCCCCGCCGCTGCCCCCACACAATGAGGCGCACACAAAGCGCCGCCGCTCCTACCTCCAGCGCCTCGAAAGTGACGAAGCTGGACATCGCGAAACCGTCGATAATGTCCTCTTCGGCCGAGGAGGACTCCCGCCGCTTCCTCCGGGGGGGCCGCGGCCGGGACGGCGGCGGGGGCCCATTGTCTTCCTTCTCCGAGCCCGAGGAGGAGAGCGCGGCGGCCCCGGGGCCGGCGGCCCCGCCGGCGGCACAGCCGCGCCGCCCGCCTTTGGCTCGCCGCTCCCGGTCGCGCTGGGACCGCGATCGCCGCTTCTTCCGAAGCCCGTTGCATCGCGCCGGGCCATCCATGTCTCTCGCCGGCTCTCCCTCTCGCTCTCGTCCCCCCCCGCCCCACCGCAGCCACAAATCCGGCTCCCCCGGCGGAATAACGGGGGAGGGAGGGAGGGAGGGAGAGAGGGAAGGAGAAAGGGAGGGAGGAGAGGACAGCAAGGGGGTGGGGGGGATGAAAGAATCCGAGTGCGGTTCCACCACCACCAGCAGCAAGCACCAAATGTAAGAGATTCCTATAAGCGAGCCAAGGAAAGTAATGGCTGATCTCAGGTCGCCTTTGTAAAAAAAAAAAAAAAAAAAAAAAAAAAAAAAGCCACGGAGAGAAAGGAAAAAAAAAAAAAAAAAAAGCCTCACCAAGCAGGCAATAAATCAGAATAGCGGAATGCTTTGATCAAGGGGCTGGGAGGGCGAGGATCTTCGAAAGAGAGGAAAAAAGGTTGAGAAGAAGGGGGGAAAAAATAAAGAAAGGAGACCCGCTGGAAGGAGGGAGCTGAGAGTATTTCCTTGCACAAAATTTATTTTCTTTCTTCCTTTCCTCCCCAACTAAAAGAAGTTCCAGGGGGGGAAAAATATATATGTAGATGTACAGAACTCCCTTTCTGTCTGCGTGTGTGTATGTGTGTGAGTGTGTGTGTGTGTGTGTGTGCAGGGAAGGGTGCAGCCTTCCCCTCCCCACCAACACGTACTCCTCTCCCCCTCCTCCTTTATCTCCCTGGATCAAACACAATAATAATAATAACGATGCATCCAGATGCAATTTTCTCAGGCACCGACCAGGGATGGACTCGGGAGTGGAGATCAGATCCCAGCCCGGCCCCTCCAAAAACAAAACCAAACAATAAAAAGAAGAAGAAAAAGGAAAAAGAGAAAAAGGGGAGGAAAAAAAGAGCCCCAAAACACGCCCACCCACCCCAGCTATTAATACGGATCAATCATGGCAAATTCATCGTATTAATTGTGGCGAGGAAGGGGGTGCTGGTGCTGGTGACAATAGATCCGAGCGGAGGGGAGGCGGCCCCCGGGAGGAGCGGCGGCGGCCACAACAACACGGCTGGTGCCCGGGGGCGCGGCGGCGCGGGCTCGGTGCGGAGCGGGCTCGGTGCCGCCCGGGCGGTGCCGGTGCCGGTGCCGGGGGGCGCCCGCCGAGCCCCGCGCGGGGCGGTCGCGGTGTCGCCCCCAGCGGCCGCGCGGCCCCGCGCCGCTCACGTGACCGCCGCCCCGCCCGCTCCCCGCCCGGCGGCGCGCGAAATGCGGCGCCCCCGCCGCGCGAAATAAGTCTCGGGCATGCGCGGGGGGCCTGCGCGGTGGGGCGGCCGGCACGCGCTGTGACACCCCCTCACAGAGCCCCTCTGACTGCCCCTCACACTGCTCCTCACAGCGCCCCTCACATTGCCCCTCGCACTGCTCTTCACAGCGCCCCTCACATCGCCCCTCACGTTGCTCTTCACAGCGCCCCTCACATTGCTCTTCACAGCGCCTCTCACATTGCCCCTCGCACTGCTCCTCACAGCGCCCCTCACATCGCTCCTCACGTTGCTCTTCACAGCGCCCCTCACATCGCTCCTCACGTTGCTCTTCACAGCGCCCCTCACATTGCCCATCGCGCTGCTCCTCACAGCGCCCCTCACATCGCTCCTCACGTTGCTCTTCACAGCGCCCCTCACATTGCCCATCGCGCTGCTCCTCACAGCGCCCCTCACATCGCTCCTCACATTGCTCTTCACAGCGCCCCTCACATTGCCCCTCACACTGCTCCTCACAGCGCCCCTCACATCGCTCCTCACATTGCTCTTCACAGCGCCCCTCACATTGCCCCTCGCACTGCTCCTCACAGCGCCCCTCACATCGCTCCTCACATTGCTCTTCACAGCGCCTCTCACATTGCCCCTCGCACTGCTCCTCACAGCACCCCTCACATTGCTTCTCGCACTGCCGCTCACACCGTTCCTCACAGTGCCCCTCTCACTGCCCCTCACGCCGCTCTTCACATTGCTCCTCACACTGCTCCTCACAACGCCCCTCACATTGCTGCTTACACTGCCCCTCACATCGCTCCTCACACTGCCCTTCACAACCCCCAGGGCATGCTGCCCCAGCCACTCCGTCCCTCAAGCTGTCCCGGGATGTCCTCACGGGACCTGGCGTGGAGGGTGTGGAGGGGGCAGAGTGTCCCTCTCTGGAGTCATTCGGATGCTTCCCTGGGTCACCTGCTGCGGGTGGCCCTGCCATGGCATGGGTTGGACTGGATGATCTCCTGATGTCCCTTCCAACTCCATTCTGGTTCCCTGATTCTGTGTCCAGCCCTTGTCCCCCTGCCTGGTCTCCTTCCCTCATGGCTCGGGGGTGCCTCAGATGCTCATCCCTCACGGCCTCGGCTGCTGCCGGGCACTGCCACTGCCCAGCCTTGTGGTGGGTTGTGCTCCTGCTGTCCCTGAGGGAAGCCTGCACCCCTCTACCCCGAGATGGTGACTGTGACCCTTGCCAGGGTAACCCTCCGACATGACTGGCACAGATGCTGAGGCTGCAGGCAGAACAACTTGTGGCTGCCCACCTGCAGCTCACCTGTCTTTGGCTCTGCCCTGCCCACACTGTACATGGCCTTTTGCCTGTGTTAGCCTCGGCTTTGTTGTCTCCCCTCTTCATGTTACCACCTCTGTGGTATTAGGGCATATTGCCTGTGTTACCTCAGCACCAAGAGGGCTGTGGAATGAACAAATTCACTTTTTAAGCTGGTTCTTATGGTCACCCTTCTCACCTGGTGCTTCTGTCTCCTGCCCAGGAGAACCTGCTGAGGGAATAGGCTTGGAAGGAGAAGAGCGTGTGGAGCTGTTTGGTCTGACTTTGGGGAGAAAGCATTAGGAGCAGAACCCTGGGGGGAACTAGGACATTTTCTAGGAAGAGAGAAGGAGACAGGAAGAGCAAGGAACAAGATGGGGAAGAAACCCCAACCTGTGAAGTCTCAATGTTCAGAACAGAGAAGAGGGGCTCTGGAAGCACAGCACTGGTTTTCCTCCATCTGTCGGGTGATCATGCTGTTGTGTAGTTTGGAATATATTGGGGGAGATTGGAAGGGCAGGAGAAAAAGATAAATTGTTTAATATTCCTTCTCCACAAAGAACCTTCTGTACAAGAACCAAGTCTTTCTCCTTTAGCTGCTAATCATTCCTCCATTGAGATCCCCAGCCAGGGGAACACACACAGGCTGAGTGTATTTTTCCAATATTCTCCCTCTGGGCTACTCTGACTCTCGGGGGATGAGGCTCTGCTTGACTGTATAATACGTTGTTTACTCTGTACCCTTAGGCCACCAACTGAGTAATTTTTAGTATGTTTTCTATGATTACTGAGTGATTATGTGAAATACTGGGAATCGGACACCCCCTCTGTATCCAGAAGGCAAGTGACACCTTTGTCACCTCTCTGCACACCACATCTCCCGGACAGCACGCAGTGACTTTTGAGCTGGTGTGAGCCAGAGGAGGAGGAAGCACAAAGCTCTGGGTAACCCGAGAGTGTGAGAGCGTGTACCTTACAGAAGGCCATGCTGCCCATGGCAGAGGCACATGGCTAGTTTTTAAACATTCTCAGATATCAACCTAGAGACCATCTCCTAATGTGACCTTAGATCTCCCTGTTCAGATTTTTCTTGCTGTTTAACAAATGCATTTCTCTATCTTACTTTGGGTTCTTTTGTCTCATAGCTGCCTGCCAGTTCTATACAATCGGACTATACAGAAGCTGCACTGGTATTGCTCAAGTGTTAGAATTTCTGTGTATAGCAAGCTCAAATATTATAAGATCTCTGTCTTCTGAAAAATATTAAGCTGTGCTGTGTCAAACAACTGTTACCTGTTGAGTTTTTTTGAAAATAACTCTGTAATTTTCAGGGCAAAGTAATTGATTATAGTTTCCTGCATATCCATCACCATTAAAGTGACTTAAGAGACCTGTAGTCAGATACATTTCTGCAGACATTCATTGCGTGGCTGAAAGTCTGCTCAGTCTGTTTTCTTCTTGAATGTGTGTATGTGGATAACAGACACGATATGTGATTCATTTTGCATTCTTTGTAGAAACAAATCCCCAGACTTGCATGTCTATGGAAAAAAGTAAGATTAAAATCCATCCATCTAACTCATCCTCCATTGCAAAAGATTTTTGTTCTGTGTAATATTTATGGCAAGCATTAGGAATCACAGGTCACCTTCTTGGGTATGATGCAGGTGAATTATCCCTTTTCTGGGTGTGATCCAGCAGGAGCATTTCCACGAGCCCTAATTGATTTGGGAGTATCAGACAGATCCTCAGGAAGTTCTTTCTCCAGTGCACTCTTGCCTCCAGCTGAGTATTTCAAGTCATCTTAACAGAAAGAATACCACAGACCTCCATGCACATTTGTTCTTGGGCTGCCTGTTAGCTTTCCTCTAGAAATACATCTTGCCTGGCATCTGGTGTGAGAAAACAGCACGCTTTTTCCCTCCTTTTTTTTTTTTTTTTTTTTTTCTTAGGCTCTGGTACCTTGCTGAGTCACTGTTTTTGAGGTTAATGACTAGTGTACTCAACTGGATACTCAGTAATTAACACCCACGGAAAGAGTACTTCTCCAGCATGTGATAACAGACCTATAATCTTCTGATTTGAGACAGATATCAAAAGCTTTCTCTTCCTAAATAACGAAGACAGAAAGGCTAACACAGACCAAAAATTGCAACAATTGCAATTTCCATGTCACCATTATGCATTGGAACAAAATTAAATTTGCAACTGTAAAAACACTAGAAGCCGTTTTCTTAGGACTAGCCCCTGGCATACCTAAACAGAAAGGATATTTTAAACTAACTTGAATATCAGGAGATAATTCATTGCTTGAGGAAATGGCAAGAACCTTGCTTCTAGCAAGAGTAACTTGCACTGTGCTTTGGCATTAAGCTCCAAAGATGGAATTTTTAAGTTCAGTCCACATAGGAATCTCAGCAGAGGCAAATGTGCCTTTCTGAAGTTATCATCCTTTTAGGAGATGGGTGGTTTGAAATAGCAGAGTGTCTGCCTTGCAGACTATTATTTTTGTTTTAGAAGGAGTTTGATCTGGGAACACAAAAAAACCAAGAGAAATGGAGAAAAGAGCCTTTTTGTTATTGTTTCCACCCTGCTCTTACAGTGCATTCATAAGAATAGCAAATGATGAGAACCAAAATTCTAATACAAAATAAAAGCCAGGGTGATTGTGTGGATGGCAGAGGAATTTAAAACAGTTCCATAAAACTAAACCAATTTTATCCAAATTGTATTGCTTATCAGAGAAGATTGTCTGGCTTTGTAGCTAAGGGCTGTACCTGTTGTTTTAAAAGGTGTTTTCCTAGAAGGTGGTTGGAAACAGAAACAGTTATGGAAGAAGAAGCATCCAAAGTGAACCAACAAGGAAGAATAGAAACCTGTGGCCTTTAAAAAACCCAAATAGCTCAAGACTAAAGATAAAGGCAGTATGAAAAGTGGTTAGTTGAAACCCAGGGGCAGGCAGGTTTCCAGAACAACCTGGAAAGAAAATACTCAGAGAAGAGACAATTGTTCCTTTCACAAATGAAGGGACTAACTCAGTCAGTGGAACTCACTGCCATGAGGCAGCTCTGAGATCCAGAATAATGAGAACTCTCCAAGTAACCAGAATATTGGTTACTGAGTGGCTGAGGGACATGAACATTTTAATGCCTCAGAATCTAAAACAGTTTCTAAAACAAAGCAGGAGACAGGAGACTGAACTGATGGACCATCAGCCTGATCCAATCTGCCGGGTCAGGGCTGGCACACATCTGAACCTGTGTTCATTTCTCTGTGTTTTAATTCCTGTGTTTAGAGCAATGCTGTATCCATCCTCACTGGCACCAGATCAGGAGGCACTTGACAAAAGTTGGTAAATTAAACTGGGCCTGAAAAAGTTTAAAGTTCAGATTTTTGTAGCTGGTCGAAATAATTGTGTCATGGGCAGCTATGTATTAAAAATAGCTTAGAGTTCAGGAAATCTGGGAACTGTGGGGAGAAAAAAGAGAAAAAGCTGAATGGCATCAGCAGAAGTACAGGTTTCCCCAGAAAAGGTGAAAAACTAATTCATGTATTTTTCTTGTTTTTCTAGTTGGTTGTAATAAAACTCTGAAGTATCTATGACTAATTTTATCAGGGAAAAAAAAGAAAAATCAGACCATGCAGGGGATAAGAAGTTCAGAGTCTTGATTTATTCACTCACATGGATCTATAGTAATTTACAGCAGGGGAAAACGTGGTCCCTGGAGAACAGGTCAGTCATGAGCAATAAAGCTGTGCATGTTTATCATGTATGGCCATATAAACTCAAGGATTTTTGGATCCTGCTAGTTCCTTGAGATTTCTTAATAAACACCCTAAGCTGACTAAACCTGTGTTTGTAATTACCTGAGATTCCTTATCCCACAGCATGAGCATTGGTGAATGGCAGCATTCATAAATCCAGGGGGAAGCAGGTGTCCTTGGCTTTCAGGAAACTTCATTTGAAAACGTGATTCCGAGTTATGAGGACAGAAAAAAACTGTATTGATTGTGGAACTGTAAAGGATGGTGATAAATTGCAAGATCAGAGTTTGTGTCATTGTGGCTGGAGTATCCTGGAGAGTTTGATGCTGCAGCCCGGTTTTACTGAATATCTCATATCCAAAATATCAAATAAATAGTATATTCATGAAATTTGGAGATCACACTGGATTTGGAAAAACCATGAATATTCACATTGGTGGAGGAACAAGTAAAAGATTTTCAGCAAGAACAGGATTTTAAAAAAGAAAATAAAATCACAGAATAGAATCACAGAATCATTAAGATTGTAAAAGATCTCCAAGGTCCTTGGGTCCAACCGTAGACAATCACTGCCTTGTCTACCAGAGCAGAGCACTGAGCTCCACGTTCAGATGTTCCTTCAACACCTCCAGGGATGGTGGAGCCACCACCCCCCTGGGCAGCCCTTCCCAATGCCCAACCACCCTTTCTGAGAACTTATTTCTGGGAAAGGTAGTTAATTATATCCACTGTGGAAACAAACACCAACTGCAAATTACAGTTCTTCAGTTAGCATCCTATGAAGTGGGCTGATCTTCTAGAGTGAAATTCTGAGCTCAGTTACATGTAAGTGAGAAAACTGTTATTTTCTGCAGGAAATTCAGATGGGTTTACAATTTGATCATGGGAATTTTTAAATGTGACTTAGAGATTTAGGATCTGCCCTTTGGTCCTTTCAAAAATTGTTCACCAAAGCATATTGCTAAGTAGGTAGCACGTCTCTGCCCTGAAAATTGGTCAGCTTTTATTACCAGAAAACACCAACTGTTTACAATTTAGTGGTGCTGAGTTCAGATTGCAGCATTGCATGCTGTACTGGTTCTGCTGATATGTCACGGGAAACAACCAATTTACAACTTTCCTTCTCTCCCACCTTCACCAAAAAGCATGTAAAAGAAACACAAGAATGGTTTTTCTCCACCATTTAAAATCAATGTTTAAGAGAAACTATGTTTTAGCCCAACACAGGTTATGATATAGAGAGAACTACACGAAATTTAATAGCCTGGGTTATCCAGAAGGTCAGACTACCTGATCCTGGTCTGTTCTGGCCTCTTAAGTCTAGGAATAAATTAGAAACCTGATCTCTGAAAGTTTTAATTTCAGAGCAGTCTTTGTGAAAGGGCGTGGAGTAGAATCCCTAATGAATTACATCCTCCTCCAACATTCATTTTTCTCCCTGAGAAACGGTTTCTTTTGAAAAACAGTGTTTAGTTCCTCATCTTCTAAATTACAAAAAAATTATATCTCTTTATGTCTTACACTGTACTGTGTGCCAGCACAGCAATTATTAAAGCATTTTTATTGATATTACACATCTCTCTATGAAATGTGAATTCAGTTTATCATGAAAATTGATTTTTAATGACAACTCAAGTTTACATTTCTGAAGTTCATACTTTCCCACTATTTTTCGCTGGCACTAGAGTAGTACAGCTACAACACTTTTATTTGTCAGAAATTGAATAGGAAATATCCTGTAGTTTACTCACATTTATCAGTGTGGTTCTGCTGATGAAAACAATGAAGTTTTCTGTTGGAGTTCATCTGCAGAGATCAGAAGTGAGCTGAGTAGTCCAAACCTGCACACCCACGTACCTGAAGTCCCTCATATGCACTTAGGCATTTATAAGACTGTCTTGATTTTTAAAGCTGTTGAATGGGCTCAGCTTTCATTCTGGTTTTATGAGAATTATGGGACACACATCCCTGGAATCAATCTGTCATCCTCCACCTCTTTTTCCCCATACATTATCTTTCCTTATTACTAATGACATGCTGAAGGTAACTTCTGGATTAGCAGCTTGAACATGGCCCTGGATGCTAACCCAGTTACACTGCAGGGAATGCTGCTTTTTAATCTGCCTGCTTCTTCAGCTGCTCCAGATGGAAAGGCAGAGAGAATTTCCTGGGCTTGTTATATTGGTGTGTTTTGATGAAAACAGTGGTCTGACACAGAACATGCAGGAGCAGTCTGGGCTCACAGCATGACTAGGTGTCCTCTGGCCTTATGTAATCTCAGGACAGAAAAGTACAATGTGAAATCAAATGCAATTATTGACTACTCCAAACAACATTACAGCAACTCAGCATCAAGTGTGCTTAGTGCTCAGGTAGCTTTCAGAAGGAAATTAGGGCTGTATTAGTGCAAGTTACTGTGGATAAAACGCTCAGCTTGGCAAAAATGTCACTTATGCATCTCCAGAATTGTTGTATTTCTGTAAGACATATCTCTGCAGGAGTTGGGGGGAGGTTTGGGTTGTTTTTCATTGGCTGATGGGGGAAGGATTGTTGTTTGCTGTTTAAAATGATCCCAAGCAAACTTTTACAAGGTCTTCTGTGACTAATAAAACCTGAGTCTTTGAAAATGTACTACAGCTCAAGTTGTTGTTTAGAGATAATTCTCTTTGATCCAGATGCTTCCATCTGAAAGTGCAGTGCAGAGAAAAGAAAAAGGGAGAAGGAAATTTGATGGAAAGTCCCAGAAAACAGAGGGAGAAAAAATCTGCAATTTTAACATGTCATGTGCTGACCTTGGGCACTGAGAAGTCCCCTGGCCAGTGTGCTTACCTGTGTTGAGATCTGGGAGGAGGATAGTGCTGTTCTGGCTGGGTGGGCTACTGACACATTGAAATCTCCTCTGGAAGGTGATCTCAGACACAGTGAGGTTTTCTTGTTCTTGGTATAATCTCTGTAGCAGTGGATTCATGATCATAGGTCTGTGAAAGTGCCTAGGAAGAGCCTGTCTTTACAGGAGTGCCCTGAGAGTCAGGCAGAGGACTTGGATCATCCTCAGCTAGTTTGGCATATTCTGTGGATATAAAGGGCAGTAAAGTCCTTTCCTCTGTGGATTATATTGTGTATTTCCAGCCATTTTTCACCTTTTCCTGCACTCAGACTCAAAGGCATGTTCATGAGCAAATGAGTGAGACAAGGGGTGGAGGCATTTTCTCACAGTCCTGCTGCTCCTACAATGATGCAGCATCTCCCTCCAGGGAGGAATGAGCATATTTTCCTGCCCTCCCATCTCTTGGATTTTTAATCTCATTTTTTCCAATCTTTATGCCCTTCTGCCTGTGCTCTCTTGCATCTTGTTCATGACCACTCGACTTTGCACTTTGTTCTGGAAAAATGGAGATTTCAGCCATCTCTGGAAAAGCAGGTTTGTTTGTTTGTAAGCAATAAATCATGACTGGCAGCCTTGTGTCATGGGACACCAAATCCTTCCAACTATTCGAGATAACTGGAAATATAAGGCGCCTTTAAAAATCCTGGAATGGTTTGGGTTGGAAATGACCATAAAATTCATCTTGTTCACCCCTGCCATGGCAGGGACACCTTCCACTGTCCCAGGCTGCTCCAAGCCCTGTTCAGCCTGGCCTTGGGCACTGCCAGGGATCCAGGGACAGTCACAGCTGCTCTGGGCACCCTGTGCCCAACCTACAGATCTGATAATATTCTGCAGATAGTGTACAAGCAGCCTTGATATTTACAGAACTTCACTGATAATGTCTCATTGTTTGCTTGCCCAAATCTAAAATATCCCATCAGCAGACACTGTATATATTCTGTTCTGAGAAGGCAATCTCTTTTTATCTTCCATAAATTTGAAAATACACCATGCTCCTTGAACAAAAAATAAAAATAATAATGAGGCAGGCACAAGCAGCATAAATCAATATAGCATTATTGATGTCAACAGAGCTATGCAAATATATACCCACTGAGGATGACACATAAAATCAAGCCCTAACTTTATATGGAAAAATATAGAAACTACAGCAGCAGTATTAACTACACTTTTCAGCTATGCTCAAAATGGATTTTGGAATAAGTCATAGTTGTAATAAGTAATTTGAGAGGGTTGTGAATTCTTCTGTGAGCTTGTTGCATCAGGAGACAGAAGAAAAATCAAAGCACAGGCTTGCCAGTAATATTCCCCCCTGATATTAACAATAAAACTGTAACACTTCTTGGTTTTAAATAACAATTCTAACCAGTTTCTGCAGGTTGTTGTAAATTCTGCTCTGCCCCAAAGAGTCAGGTTGCAAAGAGCCATAAGAAATGCCACTGCAGGTAAGTGATTTGCATCAGCATTGGTCAGCTTTGAGGTTTTACTGAAAACAACATTATTGCAGAAATCATTTCTGGCTGCAGTGAACATTGTGGTCATACTGCAGGGGAAGTTCCCAGTGAGGGGATAAAGATCCTAAAGACTAAACACCAAACATACCAGTGTCATCAGTGCATTGCTACTCTTCTTAGCAGAAGATGATGTTGGATTCACACAAAGCTGTGGTGGTGACAGAACAATAAATCTTTTCATTAGGCTGCCAGCCCAACACTAATTTACCAGCACAAGACTTACCATATGTGTGCAGGCACTCTGTGATCTGATGAGCTCCTCCTTGCTCTGAGGTTCTCTACTGTCAGAACTGACCACAGAAATGAGTAAACAAAGGGTAAACAAAGCTAAGAACACAAGAAAGATTACTTAATCAATCAACATCTTGGCAATTAATGCATGCATCTACCCCAGAAGTTCATGTAACAAAACTTGTATGAGCTAAATATTCACCTGGTATTCATTTCACAGGTGGAATTACACCTCATGTACATAAACAGAGATAATTACTGAAACACCAAGATCAGCTTGGCTCCTGTATCCTGAAAAGAACAAAAAAGAAAAGAAATCATTGCTGCAGCAAATTGTAGAAGTGTTAAAAGGCTCAAAAGAGTGTTCAACTAGTAGACAATTTTAAGTAAAGCTAATAAAACATGGCCACTTCATTATTCATTCATGAGAAAAGGCTGAGTTCAGACACTGTGTTTCAGAGGAGAAGCTGCTCTATAATATCCTGTCTCTTGTTCATCATTCCCACAATCTCCATGCACATCTTGTTCGTGTGGCAATTCTTTCAGTGCACTGAAGACCAACCAGCCCAGGGAAGTCAAAGAAGAAATCCCCACTGTTTTAATAGACCTTAAATCCAATCTTGATCACCATCTTCCAGTTCTGGGATGGAGCACTGCACAGTACAGAACAGAACCTCATGCTGACAGCATTGCTTTCCAGGGAATAACCTCTCCCTTGTTTCCCTGAATCCTTATGAAAATCCTGGGTCTGCTCCTCATGCGTTCAGTTGCAAGATTCTCTTTGCCTTTAATTTGCAGCAGGACTGGAAGATCAGATGAAGAGCCACATCAGGAGATTTATGATCTGTTTTCTGGCTCTGGTTCTGACACATGTCATGAATAATGGTGTGCAAATTACTCCAGTCATTTGTTCTTCATTCAGATGGCCGTGGAAACAGGGATGGAATTAATTTCCCTGTTTGCCAAGTGCCTTGACTCCACTCACAGGAGCAGAGGTGAGCCAAGGCTGTGGCTCTGAGGACAGGCTGCCTCAGGCACGGAGGGCTATGGTGAGCAGAGGCTTCCAGAGTCAGACAATTTGGATACAATCTGTAGGAATTTCCATAGGCATCCAGCTCACCAAACAAGTTTAGAATATCATCTTTAAGCATCACCAGTCATAAGCACTCCAGCATTTTGCTCCAGTCATCTTCTCATGCATAGCCAGTTCACCACTTTCTCTTTGCTTTCTTCCTGCCTCTTTTCAGGCACAGCCCTTCAAGCCACAAAACTTCCAGGAGTGTAACCTACTGTTATATGAGGAAAACACCAAATAGTTAAATAAACAAAGAGCATCAGGGTCCATTGAAGAAAGAGTTTGATTGGGCAGGAACTAGTTTATAATTTCACTGGTCTGATGCACCTTATTTTCATCTTCTCCTTTTGCTGTCAGAGTGTTGTTGCCTTTTAAAATTCAAATCCCTTGATTTGACATTTTCTTCTGTTCTCCACGCCACTTGCTAAAATTACTCTTTCACTTTCCAACATAGCTTTTTTTTCCTGAACTGAAATTTACTTGTAATTTCTCAGAAAAAAAAAATCTCCCTGTTAAAAAACAAATGCCATGGATAATTGAAGGGGGAAGGGGAGGAAAATAAGAGAGGGAGGATTATTGCTTGTAAGGGCACAGATGAGGTAATAAAGGAAAACAGCAAGTCCCAGCTGTAAGGGTTGGTTAGATGTCTCCAACACCACACACAGGGGATCATGACCCCCTTGAGGTGGATGTACTTGTGCAAGCAGTGGTTCTTGCTTGGGGCCATTGTTTCTATAGTCTGCCCCAAATCAAGTAATAGCAGCAATAGCTGAATCATAAGCAAATATGGACCATTAGATTGTGAAAGAATGGTATATAGACCTTCACAGCACACCTTGGAAAGTCACAGTAGTAGGTGGACCAAGGACCAGCCTTTGAAGGTCCCTTTCACAGAAGAGCTGTGTCCCAGCCCTGGGGCACCACAGAACAAGTTAGGGTGGTAGAGACCTTAAGGATCATTCAGTCCAGCCATTGCACACTCATAGAATCATAGAACCCCAGAATGGGTTGGGTTGGAGAGGACCTTGAAGATCATCTCATTCCACCCCCTGCCATGGCAGGGACACCTCCCACCATCCCAGGCTGCTCCAAACCCCAATATCCAGCCTGGCCTTGGGCACTGCCAGGGATCCAGGGGCAGCCACAGCTGCTCTGGGCACCCTGTGCCAGGGCCTGCCCATGAACCAATGGCTGGTACTACATGCACTGGATTTTTGAGGGAATGCCACAGCAAACCAGAGTATGGAAATGCTAGACACACTTCCAGTAGGAAACACATTTTCTAACATCTCAACTTAATAGGGCTTTATTATTTCAGCCAGCTGCAAAATCAGAACATGACTCAGTAGCCCGACAATGTTATCTTGTCAAGATCCCAATTTGTTGACTCTTGGAGGTTTTTTTCTTCTTGTTTTCTATCTGCTTTTGGTTTATCCTCAATTCTCTTTTCGTTTCCCTGCGTATTGATTTGCAATTTTCCTTTCTGCTTTTCACATTTCACACACTTAGATTGCAGTGATTTGGCTTCTTTTCTTCCTTCACTGGTATTTAATACGTGCATTTGTCTCCATGCTTAAACATATGGAATCTCAATATCTTATCAGCTTTTCAGAACTCCCACCAAGACTTTTCTTCTTTTGTTTTTGCTTGGGTGACACTAATGGTGTTCTGCCAGCTAAATGTTGGGACCTCTTTTCAACTAAAATTAATCAAACAGAAAAGCAGAGTTACAGGGGTTCCTCTGATAACTCCTCTGGTCTTTAGGCAAGTTCACAGGCTCAGAGATTGCAGCCATATTTATAGCACTGCTGAAGAAATGTTAGGGGTTTTAGCAGAAAGTCTTATTTCTTTATTTATTATTAACATATTAATATAAAGGGAAGTACAAATGCAGGAGTGTGAAATACGATTGTCACTGGGCTCAGCATTTCAAATGGATGCAATATTCATGGGCAACAGCTCAGGAAAGAGAGAGTGCAGCTGTCTGCAGGCCTGGGCTTTAACACAGAGCAGCTGGGCTTGCACAGGCCTTTCCAGGCAGCAAACTTTGAGCTGCTCTCCAGATGCTTCCTGAGCAATGTCAGCTTCTGGCACAGCATTTCTGGGACTGTGGGGCACTGCCCACCCTGCTGCGTCTGTCTTGCCCTCAGCCATGGGCATGAATTGCAGCCCAGAAGGGAAGGCATCACAGCTCCTCTGCCCAGTGCCTCCCAAGGGGCTAAGTGGTGTTTGTGGGGTCCTCCAGTGCAGCCTGTACCCAGCAGCACAGCTGGAGGGGAAAATGTGCCTCCTGGTGCACCCAGGATGGCAGTCAGGAAGCTGCTGTATGTGTGAGGTGTGTAGCACCAAGCATTTAAAACTAGGTTATGGTAAAAGCTATTCTGCATCAGTTTAACCTTGCTGCCATGAGAAATCCCATTTCAGAGAACCCCAGACTGGTTTGATTGGGAGGGGCCTTAAAGATCATCCCACTCCCACCCTGGAAGGTAGGGACACCTTCCACTAGAACAGGTTGCTGCAAACCCCGTCCAACTTGTCTATAAACACTTCCAGGGATTTCAATATTTGAATCTGTGTGATTGATCTGAAGCAAATTTTTCAGTGTAGAAACAGGCACAGGCTGAACCTACAGTCCAGGCTGAATTATTGGAGGTGTTCAAAAAACAACAGGATATTTCTTTTTCAATTGAAACAACTGGATGTAGCACTCAGTGCTCTGGTCTGGTTGACAAGGTGAAGATTGGTCAAAGGTTGGACTCAATGATCCTTGGAGGTCTTTTCTAATCGAAATGAGTCTGTGCTTCTATGACCCCCTCACTGCAGTAAGAAGTCCATCAGAGGAAATGCAGTGCACACCTTTACTGAAAGACTGTGTGGCCAGGGTATCTCTTAGATTGCCATGACCCCAGGAAAAGCATGAGTTTTATCCAGTCTGGTTTTGGTCCTTTTACAACTATAAGTTGTTGCTTTTGTTCAACACCTTCATTTAGTCATTCTGATAGTTTCAACTAAAAATGAAACAGGCAGTTTCAATGAGATCTTGGCTTTGTAGAGTAGGATATGATTGGCTCTTACTTCAACTATTTGTTGTCCAACTCCAGTATTTCTAGAACGACAGCAGCTGAAGACAAGCGGCTGTTCAGTAATCTCAGCTTTTAAATAATAATAGGAAAAAGACATTAGCCTTCAGCATTTTGAAAAATAGTTTTACAAGCCTATACTATGTAGTATATAAATCACATCTTTTCACAATCAGTTGTTCAATAATATAGTTTTCATAAATCAGCCCTGTAATTTTGCTGGTTGTTGCCTTGATTTTAGAAAATCTGGATTTCAGAGTTTTGAGCATATTAAATATATATATCAGTAATTACTGAAAATCCATTTTTTTAAAGACTGATTTTCGAAATGGATATGAAATCAATTTACCTATGCCAAGCCTTAGAAAATTAATCCTTTGTTCACAGAGTTCGTAGAAAATTTGGGGAGGATTTGCTGTGCTCATCATACAAATGAGAGCTAATAGCTGTTTTGAGCACAGTGCAGGGGTGCATAAGATCCTGAAGATCTGATCTATAACAAAGAGGTTTGGGTCCAACAACATTAATTATTATGTTGGGGTTTTTTTTCATTATTCAAATCCTCACAGGCAGTATGAGATGTTGCATTTTGCCAGGAAGCTCTTCCAGAAACACTTCAGCCATTGCTCTCCATGGAAGGAGCTGTTGTTTTCTAGGAGCAATTCTCCATCAGTGGGCTGTAAACACAGCTCCAGTTTTGGTAGCTTGTCTTCACTAAGTTTGTGCATAACAAAGTTTTCACAAGAGGATTTATTGTCTGATTAATCACTTTTCCCACAGAGTAGAAAAGATTATTCTGCCCAATTTTATCTTGAAGAAAAACCAGGAAACCTCTCTTGTAAGAATCTAGAACACCCCTTTTTGTCAGTGTGTGGGAGCACTGGGAACACTGCCATTGCCTCTGCAGCTCACAGTGCTTCTGGAGAGACTCAGCAGAGAAACTTTTTTCCTCCAAAGAGCTGGATGCTCCTGAGGAGACAAGCTGATCCTTCCAGAGCTTGGGAGTGCTCTAATAGTGGGAATAAATGAGCAAAAATGACTAACCTTGAAACAACCAAAATTTGGGGAAAGCCAAGACTGGACTTTTGTTGATGTCAAAAGCAATTATGATGTAAAAATCAAGAGCCAGTGGCAATATAACAATAACAAAAATAATCTCCAAGCACAATACTGTACATTTTAGACAATCAAAATTACAACCCGTGGGAGTACAAGATTAATTAAACTGTGACAGAAGACAGTATTTTCAAAATTGAGTGAGATTATATACTTTGGAGAATCCTGAATGATATAAATGACATCAAATTCAGGAATGCCAGCTCTTTCAGATTTATTGATTTGCAATGTCAATCTTTCTACTTGCTTTACTTAACTGGCAATGCTGCCTGCCTGTAGAAAAAAAAAAGAAAAAAGAAAAAAAGAGAAGGAATAAGGCAAAAACCAAGTGGTTCATAAAGAGTACCCAAGTTGAACAGGGCTGTGCTTTCTCCTCTTCTGCCCTCTCTCTAATATCCCTTCCCTCCCCCTCAAGCCCTGTTCTCACTGGGGGTTGATGAAGGCTTGTCTGGGTTTTTTTATTCTTGTTACAGTTTTATTAGGAGTTCAGTTCCTCCTGCATCTGAAATTCTGTGATAGCTGGAGAATAAGTTAAATGTGACACTACATAAAATAAGAGACTTGACTAACTACAGTAGGAAGAGATTTACAATCTGAGTGTGTGAAGCTTTGTGGTGATGTTTTTTGTTGACAATTTCACTTCTGTGTCTGGACTCACATTTTCCTCTATTAAACCTTCACCTAGCTTCTCCCTTCTGAACTGGGGGAGTTGGGTAGTGCATTTCTTGAGACACCCCACTGAAGAATTAACATGTGAGTGGTTTGACTGAATCACTGCAGCCCAGGGGAAAAATCTGGGGACAGAAACCCCACATGGTGGGGACAAGGTGGGAGCTGCAATCACCCAGGCAAAGCACTGACCTGCAGAAAAGTAACTGCAGAAGCAACAGCAAGTCAGGACAAATTGTCCTCACATCCACATGGAAGGTTTCACTCAATGAGTTTACTCTCAGCCCTCAGCAAGGATGCCGTAACACTTCTAGTGAAAACAGAACAGATCTTTACCTTTTGCAAAAGAGGTTCCCTCACCCGTCTTCTCCTTCCATCACCCTTTAAAGAGCTGTCAAGCAGCAGGTTTTATTTTTGCTGAATCCAAGTTTAGAGTGTGAAGAAACAAACCAACCAGAGACACAT
Organism: Melospiza melodia melodia; assembly: GCF_035770615.1. NCBI lineage: Eukaryota > Metazoa > Chordata > Aves > Passeriformes > Passerellidae > Melospiza > Melospiza melodia. The sequence goes on from NC_086214.1 coordinate 5,310,782, forward strand.
TTAAGAGAGACTCGGCATTTTCTGCACAGTGCATGGACAAACCAATCTCCCTCTGAACATCTACATCCACCATCATCTTTTCTTCCTACCCTCTCTGAGCTGAGTCACCTGAACCAGTTATGTTCTGGCAATAGAGAAAATAAAACAATAATAAATAGAATAAATTAATAAAGCACTGTGTCAATAAATATTAATAAATATTCATAAATATTCATAAATGTTAACAAATGTTAATAAATGTTAATAAAGCATCATGGGCCAGATTCCCACAGAGATTCCCCTTGCAGGGATAGAGTGGGTGCCTCCATTGCTGCCACACCACAGCCCCATCCTGCCTCATTCTTCTCACTCCCCTGCCTGCATCCACTCCCTCCCTCTCCTTCTTATCAGAGCAAGTGTTCCAGGGCTGCAAACACTCTGTTTTACATGTGCACAGTAGCAAGTACAGTGCAATTCCTGCCCTCAGGCACTCACACAAAACAAATCTTAAAGGCGTATTGTGTTTTTGCCTCTCCATGTGGCTTTGTGTGGAATGTGGCTGGCTCTGGGCTCGGCTTGCCCACAACCATCTCCCCTGTATGAACAAGGCAGAGGGAAGCAAGCCCACAGGAGCTTTAGGAGTGGGTAAGGAGAAGGATTTCAGGGTGGCTGCACAGAGCTCTGGAAGGCTCCTTGACCTGGAGCAACGTGTGGAGGAATTGTGGCAGCAAGGGGAGATTGGATGATTGAGTGCTTGGAATGTCGGTCACTGCTGAGCAGTGCAAGCACCTGAGACCTTGCTGGGTCCAACCAGGCAGTGAAGCACAGCTCCTGTGAAAGGCTGAGTGGAGACAGCAACCACCACTGCCCTGGTGCAGGAGACAGCACGAAGGCTGTCAGAGGCCACCACTTGGGTGATTTTGACAGCTGACAAATATCCTGGTGGAGAATGACCCTTCATCAAAGGCAAAATTAATTATGGATGAGATGTGAAGGAAGTGTTCAGGAGTGCTGTGTTTGGTTGTTAGGTACTGGTGGTCCAGGCTCTCAAGGTCACCACTAAAGGGGATGTTTAATGCCCAGCTGACACTCCCCTTTGATTTCAAGCTCCTTTTAAAATTAATTTGCACACTTCCTAGCCAGCTCAGATACTGCCTGGATTAGTAACACACACCACTGCTCCTCTCAGCTCCCTCTCCTTTCGCTGCCTTTGAGTATTGCAGCTTCTCCCTTTGCTCTTGCTTATCTGAGATTTTCTATCTATCTGCAGTGTTTTCTCTCTGTGCTGCTCTTATTTCCCTTCTCTGTCCCTCCATGTAATCCTTATCCTTCTCTGTGCTTCATTTAATCCTGGCTGCCCAATTATGCAAATTGCACATTTACATTTTTACAGGACTCCTCCACCCCTTTTCACATCGTCATTTGTAATACAAATCATTCCCCCTTGCTTCGTGACTGCCCCTCAGCTTCCTCACTAGGATGGGGTGTTAAAAACGTGGGGCTCACACCTAATCCTTCCTGAGAGCCACAGCCCCAGTGCTGCCTGCACAGAGAGCTCAGAGGAGCACACCAACCTCCTTCTGCTCTGCTGGATGGAGGAGAATCAAGGAATCACAACATGCTTTGGGCTGGGAGGGACTCAAAGCTCAGCCCATCCCACCCCTGCCATGGCAGGGACACTTTCCACCATCCCAGGCAGCTCCCAGCCCTGTCCAGCCTGGCCTTGGGCACTGCCAGGGATCCAGGGGCAGCCCCAGCTGCTCTGGGCACCCTGTGCCAGGGCCTGCCCACCCTCACAGTGAAAACTAGATCTCACCTGACCACTCCCAACCATGAGCTGCAGAAGGGCTGTAGTTACAAGAAGCTGAACTGGGAATCTTGTCCCCGGTAACCTCCCCCTCTCTTCCACTTTGTTCCAATCATGCAGGTTCCTTGTAATTGTTTTCAGAAAGTTGTTGTTTTGCGTCTATCCCCCAAAGATCAGCTGCACTTGTCTATTGCACATCTAGGGGAAAAATCATAGAGTCACAGAATTTTAAGGAGTTGGAATGGGCCTTAAAAGTCCTCTAATCCCAACCCCCCATGCCAGGGGAGGGACACCTCCCACTAGAGCAGGCTGCTCAAAGCCTTACCCAACCCAGCTTTGAACTCTGCCAGGGCTGGGACATCCACAGCCTCCCTGGGAACCCTGTGCCAGAGTCTCACCACCTCACAGGGAAGAATTTCTTCCCAATATCTGACCTAAATTTCCCCTCTTTCCATGGGTACCCATTCCCCTTGTCCTGTCACTCCAGTTCCTGATGCAGAGTCCCTCTCTGGTTTCCCTGTAGCCCATTCAGGCCCTGGAGGTGCTGGGAGGTTTCCACACAACCTTCTCTTCTCCTGAGGGAGAGAGAGCAGCCCCAGCTCTCCCAGCCTGTCTCCATAGGGAGGTGCTCCAGTCCTCCCATGGCCCCCTCTGGACTTGCTCCAGCAGTTCCACGTGTTTCCCGTTCTGGGGACACCAGAACTGTGCACAGGACTCCGGGTGGGGCTGACAAGAGCAGAGTAGGGGGAGAACCGACGGCTCCCTCGACCTGCTGGCCACTCTCCTTTGGATGAAGCCCAGGACTCGTTGGTTTCTGGGCTGGGATCACTCACTGAGGGCTCAGGGTGAGGTTTTCCATCACCCATCACCCTCAAGCCCTTCTCCCACGGCACCTCTCTGCCCAGCCAGATTGTCCCAACCCAGGTGGGTGTAGGATCCTGCACTGCACTTTCCTGTATCCAGAGTATCTTCAAAAACAAAGTTCAAGTAGAGAAATTAAATGCTAAATCTCCCACAACTTAATTAGTAAAACTCTCAAGATTTTACAATAGCACCTTCAACCTGAAGTTGTATTTACTACTACTGCACACTGAAGCAGATTCTATGTTCCTTCATCTCTATAACATATATTTTTTTTCCAGTAGAGTAGCATCAGTTTCTGCTTCCCTTCCCTCTCTTGCTTGGAGGAGATTTGTTTCTGCAGACGAGTGTTTTATTTGGGTAAGGCCTTATTTATCTTTATTCTAAGTACATCCTGCTCTGAGTTTACATTGGAGAAGACAAGGTCAGGGAGGCATACATCTTATTTAGACTGGAAAGTGCTGAAGTCTGAGGGTTCCCAGTGAGAAGTCTCCCAGCAGTAGGCATTACTCTTACTGCTCTCTCAAGATGACCTTCATTAGCTCCCACATTATTTCATTACCTCATCTCCCAAGAACCTTCATATCTGTGACATGGTACACAGTGGCAAAAATTATATTTAAAATTGCAAAAGCCATCTTAGCTTCACTACACTGGGGCCAGACTCAGATAAAGCACCATTGGATCTCCAGTCTTCACCATCCTCGAACACTGTTAATTTAGAGGGATCACTTTCATGTTACCTGCAGATGTAGCAGCACAGCCCCAGCATGGCCATCACCAAAGGTCAGAGAGGCAAAGGCTGCATCAGCCCCAGTTTACAGAGAAGCAATAGAGACTAGCGTGAGCTCAGGAAAGCTGGCAGCCAAGCCTGGGCACACCAAACACTCACCATGGAGTTTGCTGTGTGATTTACCTACACAGGAATTTTTGTAACAGGAATGTATTTTTCTTCTTCTTTCTCTGTCAAGCTTGAGTAAGCACATGGTTACAATACAAAATTGCCTTTGCTCCCCAGCAGTGCTGTCCCTGCCTGTTTTCCATCACGGCTCTCACACCCATTCTTCTCTGTCCGTTCCAGCTCTGTTCCAGCACCTCATCTTTGCTCTTCTCCTCTTGGCCAAGACAACTTGGAAAACTCACACTGCTGAGGGTGAACTGGGTATGTCAGAGCACTGTCTTCTCTCCCTACAGTTCCCCATGCTTCTAAACACACACATTTACCTTTGAGCATTTGTTTTAATCTCTCTTTTATCAATCTCTAGATAAAGCCCTGTTGGTTTTCTATCCAGTCCAGTCCCTCATTTGAATTCCCACTGCATGGCTTTCTCTACTTAGATTCAACTTCCTTCCCTCTCTTATCACCCCTCTTATCTGCTACCTCCAGCTTTGCATCTTTTATCTCTTCTTTTTCCTCCTGTGATAGATGAGTAATGTGATGGTTGACTCTCTAAATAAAAGGCAAACAGCATGTATATATGCTAAGAGAAGTTTTATAGATTTATAGTTGTGCTGTACCCCCTTGTGCTGTTCTCAGGGGTGCCCTGGGTTTGGGACATTTGGGAGGGTCACTCGTTCCTGTGGCAGCCCCTGAGCTCCAATCAAGGTGTCAGGCAGGGATCTCCAGCACTGGGCAGGGCAGGAGGAGTCCATGGACACAACTCTGGGAGGAGCCAAAGGGTTAAAAGGGGAAACCTCCATGGTGTGGGTGAGCACATGGTGGGAAAGATTCTTTGCTCCTAGCGCTGTAATATTTTCTCTATTCAGTCTTCTGCTGTATTTTTGATAAGGTTTTAATAAACCTTTTAAAATTTTTGAAAGTGAGCATTGTTTTTCACACTCCCCCTCTCCTTTTTCTGTCCATGTTTAAGTGAACTCTTCATGCACCCCTAACCCCAGCCCATCACATCATTCCCAGTCCGGATCCCGGCTGGGGCTGGCTCCTCTCCTCCCACCCCGCTGGAGCAGGGGCTCCCTCCCTGCATGCCCAGCTGGGTAAATGGCCAGTGTGAGGAATGTTCTGAGCTACAGGAGCCCGTGGCAGCGCTAATGTGCCACCACTAGTGCGTCTCACTGCAGTCCTCACATCAGTCCTGGGGGAAATTACAGCCAGATGATCTACTGCTCTCGCCTCCTGCTTTAATCCAGGCTGCTTTGCGTTCTGCTGGAGAGAAGTGCAGTCACAGTGGTGGCTGGAAATGGCTGCTTTTGTCACAGTGCTGTGCCATGGCTTGTGCCACCCTGTGCTGGCTCCCATGGCCTGCTCCATGTGGGAACCCAGGACATCCCTCTGGCTGTCCAGGATGGCCAGGACCCCAGCCAGGGGGCTCAGAAGCCCTGGCACAGAGCCCAAAACACCTGTGGGTTTGATTATGACCTGTGAAGCAAATTACCAACCTTATATGAAGATCAGCAAGCCACAACAATTTAAGTAGAATAACAGTGAAGTTATCACGAGGTGGAAAAGTAGATTTTAGAGTTTCTGATATGGGAGTTCAGGAGGCAAGATGGAGGGAACTGGGTGTGTCCAGCCTTTCTCCTTCTTCTTCTTCTCCCCCATCTTCTGCTGTGATGTTGGCACTTAGAGATTAGTCTAGAGTAGAAGCTCACTGTCTAACATAGGTGATAGGTATTGGGAAGTAATTGTAAATAATGTATATGTAGTTTTTAGTATAAAGACATAACACCGCCCTGGGGGCAGGCAGAGTGCCTGGAGTTGTCCTGCTGGACGGACCTCAGCAGGGCAGGAGAAAACTTTTTATAGATAAGATACAATAAACAACCTTGAGACTGAGAAATGAAGAGCCCTGACTCCTTCTTCAAGCACTGAGCTGAGAAAAGAAACTTTCAAACTTTTCTCAGAGTCAGTCTGACAAGCTAGAGATCCCAACAGCTCCATGCCCAGGGAGGACCAGCAGAGCCAGGGGATGATCAACACTGATGGCCAGGACAGGGAGCTGGGGCTGGTAATGGCTCTGTGGAGCTTCTTGGCCAGCAGAGGAGGGCAACAGCCATGTGAGGAAGGGAAAGGTCACAGACCGAGGGAAGGAGAAGGTACTTAAAGCAAATGTCAGGACATCAATTTGGTGAGCTAAGGAAATGTTTCCCTCTTTGCAGAGGGCCTTAGAAGGGCTTGGGAGGGGCTGGGTACCACACTGGCCCTGCTCTGCTGCCCGGCCACCACAGGGAGTGTTTGTGCAAGCAGCTCCTCAGCATCACTCAGCACAGCACTGAGCCACGTTCAGGCAGGACTGCTGTCGTCACGGATCACTGGCTTATTGAGACTGAGGGGTGAAAACCTGCCTGTAATGATTCCCTGTCACAGGCGCTGGCACCCCTTTGGTGCAGCTGTAACCGTTTTGTCTGGAGCAGTGGGGCCTTCAGAGTCAAAAGCTGGGCTGCAGCTGCACCTCGGGCTCTGGGACGTGCATCCCCAGCACGGCAGCCACGGGTCAGGCTCTGTAGCAGACACATCCCAGGAGGCTGAGTGTGCCTGGAGCCTGAGAAATCCTGGACACCGCTTTGAACTTCAATTATTAATAGCCAGCTCAAGGCTTCCCGGAGAAGATGAGCTGAAAACCACAGTCTGTGCTTCACTCTGAGGATACTCCACCTTTATGTTTGTGTCAAAACAGGGGGCTTTCACAAATGGCTTTGTTGCCAGGGGCTTGAATTATGTACAGGTAACTTGGTGCTCTGCTGCATCACAGTAAACAACAGCACATTTCTATGGATTTATTAATCTGGTTTCTATGCATTTATTTTTCTGTAGTGGTTTAAGCAAATAAAATGCAGTAACAAGAGGACTTTTACTGAGTTAATTAAAGAGGAGAGCAGTTCTAGGCAAGCATGACATTAAAGACTTGCCAAATACCTCTTTTCTGAAAATACTACCAGCCACTTTTAAGTCTGCTCCAATTCTTAGGCTTTAATGGAAAGTCCTTTCCAGACCAACTTGTTTGAGTTTCAAAACAAGTTGGCTGTTGGCAAGTGTGTAAAGGCAAATGGGCAGGAGGAGAAAGGGGGGTTATGGGGAAAATAGGGAACAGAGTGCCTCTGAGATAATAGCTTAAAAGTTCTGTGAGCGTCCCCCTCCCAAAGCATTGTCACAACTTTGTTCTGTCTGAGGCTCCCAATTCAGGGATTGTGTGGTGAACCAGTTTCAGCATTTTCTAAACTCTAGCTGAAATTGGCCCTTGATGTCTAGAATCTGTTTGATTTAACATTCTTGTGCTCTTTCCCCAAGTTTTAAAGCTCTGTCCTGCTGTGTTGGCTTTGACAGGAAGCCTAAATCTGTCCTCACTTTCTTTAACCAACATTGCCACAAACAGCTCTGTATTAAAATCAATGAGAGATTTGACCTGTTAATTTCTGAAGTAGCCTCTGGTATGCAGAGTGGCTCTGCAATATTGTCTGGCTCTCAGATGTGAGAAATGACACTTTGTATTGTCCATTGGGTGTTAAAAATGTATAGATGTGAAGTAGATTGGGAGGTCTGCCAGTTCAAAGTTAATGGAAATTCTCATAATTTCCCCAAGTGACATTAGTGACCTGGGCTTGAAGTGAAGCCAGGTCTGGTTTCACATCATCTAACATTTCACTAAATGTTTACTCATTGATATACAATTTTTATTAGCTATGCCAGAATTTCATAATTTACCACAACCTCTGGATAGATATTTTCCTTTTACAGTCCAGAAGATGTTTATGATGGTCTTTGGAGATGCATTAAAGGGGTGTTAGCACAAATAAAGCTCCCTTCGTTAATCTCCAGGCAAGCTGCAAAAGCAATTTAATCTCGGCTCTCTGGATGCCCGGGGTGCTGCTTTAGCACAGAAGGATCCAACAAGTGCACTCCAAAGCTCTGGAGGGCAGATGCTGCATGACCTGGAGCTGCTGCAGTGGGAGAAGGCAGCACAAGGATGCTGAGGGGAGAGAGCCCTTCTCAAAGGCAGCCCACCAACAGAGTGTTATTTTTCAAAATGTACCCACTCAACCCAATGGCACCCACAGCGGGGAAACATAAGCTAAATTAGTGACCTTTCAGGCCCAGATGTTAAGAGAGTAGAATAGCTGAGAAATCCAAGGGCTAAGGTCAAGATAAAGAGTGCTGCATAAATGCAACAGCTGTAAGGCACTGAAAAGGCATCAGAGCCAGAGAGCACCAGGAATATATAAATCACTCGGAGCAGTCTGCTGCAGCAAGGCGTGCTAGGCTAGACAGTCTCTTTAAACTATTGCCAACACTTCCCAAAAGTGTGTGGTTAAAATTAGGCTTTCCAAGTCCATATTTAGAAATTGAAAGGCACCAGAAGTACTGAGCACCCATCGAAGCATATGGGCTCACAAACCCTCTGGAAATCAGGTCACACATTCGAGGCAGGGCTTTCTGCGCTGCCTTGTCCCTGAACTGAGAATGTCTTGGTCTGAGGGCAGTGTTGCCTCCACTGCTTTTCAGATCCAGACTAAAGAAACAGCTAAGACTCAGCTTCTTGATTATGAAAAGCTTTGACCTATATAGAAAACTCAAGAAGCCTGAGCAGCAGAACTAATGAAATATGATTTCCAGCAGTTCTGTCCACCCTGATTTCCCAATACCCATAAGGAGTGACTTAGAACAAGGCCTATCTCTTCTATACTCCCCTCTTTTTCATAGAACTTGCATAACTTTAGTGTCTTCATCGAGGGTGTTTAGAGTTAGCCCATGTTTTCAAACATCTCCTTGCTTATTTGGAAATATTCTCAAGGGTTTGGGGACCCTGTCACTTATAGTACAGGTTATACAAACCACAGAGAGAAACAAACTCAAGGGCTTTGTCTTGTTGATGTGTCTGCAGCTTCTCTCATTTATTACATAATTGTTACAAAGTAGGACCCTTCCAAAGGCTACATGTATGCTTACAGAGACTTTTTGCAATCTGGTTTTGTCAGTCTTTTTGTTGTTTAGGAAAAAAACTGGAGGCTGGTTTGCGCTAAGGTATGTACTATATTCTCCAACTTGCTTTACCAAGAAATTGACCTGAAACATTCTAAAATCTGAGAGGTGGAAAAAAAAAAAAAGAATAAATCACCTTTAATTGCTACATATGGCCAAAAAATTTCCCAACAAAAACCAGTTAGTTTACAAGTCTCCTTGTTTACTCACAGACCGGAGTCAACTCACAAAGGATGTAATTCTTCATCTCAGATGGGAGATAAACGTTATTCCCCTGGACTCAGACACACATATCTGTAAACAACAGTGAGTATTCCTTTGGTGGATGCAATACCTGTGACCCCAGCTGCTCCCTGTGCTCTCTGCAGGCAGAGGCTGCAGCAGGAGTTCACAGGAGCAGCAGAAACAACTGATTAATTTGGGCACCAGAGAGCCTGAGCTTTATTGCAGAAAACACCAGGCTCCATGTGGGAAGCCGACCAGCAGAAAAATCTCATGAACTTCTGGGCTTTTTACTTCACCAGGTCCCAGTTTGGTCAGGTAGAGTTCTGGTTTATTCACTGCTCATTGGTTTTGAAGGCTCTGATTGTGTAAACACTCGTGTGTTTGTGTTTATTCCTGTGGTTTCAATTTTTGCTCAAAACTGTTGCAGGAAGTTCAGTGTCTGTGTTTGTCTTTCATATGGAATCGAGTTCTATCAATATGGCCTAATTAAAATGAAAATTAGGCAGCGATTAACAACTATTTCCCAAATCAAGAGGAAGCAAAAAAGCCCCTTTGAGACAATGCAAAGCTTTGTGCCTTCTGACAAATTTCTGTCTTCCCCAGTCCTTGTCACATTCAGGCTTTACTGGCAGGAAGAAGAAACTCATAAAAATACTCTTGCTTTCTCAGAAAGGTCTGTTTTTCCATTTAAAATATCTTGGAGAAAATACCCCACTAGCAATTTAAAATTTGTTTTCTCAAAGCAAACCAAAATGTACTACAGCTCATCCATATGTACATATAAATACAAAGCCATAAACAAAACACTTATAGAATCCTTGATTATTAACGTGTGTGTTTTGTAACATTTCTGGTTTCCAGACAAACTTGGCTCACCTGAGGGATCTTTGCTGCTCTGACAGATGCTCAGAGCAGCTGCAGGGCCCCTGGTGCTGGGTTTACACTCACAGGTGAGGCTGCTCAACCCCACCCTGCAGGGGGATCACAGAGGCTGCTTTAAAGAGCCCAGAGCAGGGCAAGGAAACACCAGGAACATCCTTGTTTGAAGCAGTTTGATGGGTTTGAGTTGTGCTCAACCCTGTAGGCATGGGTGATGAGGGTAAAAGCCATACTGGACTTCTGTTCACAAATTCTACCAATTATTTTACTTAAAACCTTCTTCCACTGTCCTCACCCACATCAACAGATACTATAAAAACAGGTTAATTACTTGAGCCAAATAACTTATAAAACAGAAAAGGGGGAATTGTTATGGATAGATAATGAGATGATTGGCTCTCACAATTAAAAGATAACTATTGTGTCAATATTGAGAAAAGCTTCAGTGATGTACAGTTATGTTATTGTAGTTTAGATGCCCTCTGTTCTCCCCACAGTTCCCTTTCCCCCTGTATTGCTGCCATCACACAGCCTGGGCTGTCCAGGACAGGTACAAAGAAGCTGCACAGGTGTCCCTGGCATGGGGCAGGTGGGGATGGAAAAGCTTGGGGGTGCTCAGGGGGTGGGCATGGCAACACCTGAGCTCCAATCCAGGTACAAAGCAGTTTGCACTGATAAATGGCACAGAAGAGCTGAATGACAGACCCTGGGAGGGGCCAGGGCTGGCTGATGCAACCCCAGGGGTATAAAACACTGAGCATCCAGCTTGAAGATGAACCAGCCATGTGGTATGCACAAGGGGTAGTTCTCAGTGCTGTGAATTTTTCCTTATATAGTCCTTTGTTGTATTTTTGTCAAGATTTAATAAGCCTTTTTAACTTTTCAAAGAGAGCAGTTGTCTCTCACACTGTTGCAGAGCTGCCCAGGCAGCTGAGCCCCAGGCAGGGGCAGGGCTCTGCTGGCTCAGGCAAGGTCAGTCCCTGCTGCAGTGTTTGCCATGTGTCTCTCCAGCAGCTGCCAGAGCACAGGGAGCAGCAGCAGGCACAGCCACGGGCTAATGAAGCTCATCTGGTACATTAGGTACAGGAGGTGTAATGCAGAAGATTGCATGTTCAAGCCCTGCTATTAGCTCATGCAAAAGTTGGCTGTGTGCTCTTCCTGAAGATGGAGTGGAGGCTTGCAGTGTCATTACTGGGAATAAAGATGATAAATGACACTTGCTTTTCTAACCATGTGCATCTTTTCCCTCCAGTGTGACTCAAGTTCCTCCTGTGATCCACTTGGGGCAGCTACCACTCCAGGTTTTTCATTCTCATGCCTTTCACCAAGCCACTTGAAAGCATTTCCTCTTGGATGAGAGCACCTCTTTCTTTGTATGCAATTCTGCATGTTCCTGACTGGGTGAGGAGCCCTGTGGTGGTTTTGTATCCCTGTGTCTGGACCTGTTTCATCCTCCCCTGTGTATTCACCAGGGTCTAGGGCTCTTAATGTGTCTCAGGGATTGTGCAGGGGCTCTGGCTGATTTGGGTGGAATCACTCCACAGGAGCATTCAGAATCTGGCTGCTGCTCTGTGCCCTGCCCCACATTCCCTCACAGCCCAACAGCAAAGGGCACAGAGGGATGAAGGCTTTGGCTTTGAGCCCAGAGCCTGCACTGAGCTGATTCCAGGGGCTCAGCTCTCCTTCAGGCAGATCCTTAGGGGGCTCAGCACTCAGGAATATCCCTGCTGATGGCAGAGCAGGGGTGTCTGGAGAGCTCAGCATCTTTGCACTGAACTCTCTGGACTCCATGGAAGCTCCTCCTGGTGCTTGAATCAAAAGCCAAACTCACCCTGCTGTCTGTTCCTCACTGTGGGGAAGCACTGCCTTCGTCTCTCCAAATGAAACTCTCAATCCACTGAACTCAAGAGGACTTTTGCTTTTAGCTTTGGCTGAGTAACAGGATTTCTGCCTCTCTGCCTCCACATGTTCACCAGTGACCCTGGGAATGTCAAACATCTCCTTTTGTCACATCAGGGCTCAGCTCTCGTGGGTGTGTGCAGCCACAGCTTCTCTGCTCCCAGGTCTTCTGCGTGCTGAAGGAATGAAAAATGCTTTAAACAGTCAGTGACAAATTTAGTCCTTTCATGGGAGTCCTCAACCAGCTCATGGGATTCATATGGCAGACTGAATTTCTCTGTAAATTAATCCACAAAAGTGGTGATCCCCCTGGGGTGCTAGTGATACCATTCAGAAGTCACAGATAACATGTTTGCCAATGTTCTGTAGTATCAATGCTGTTGTCTATCTTATTTTCTCCCTTATAATTTCTTCCTATTGGTCTTTTACGTGGAACTAGCATTTTTGTCCTAATTAGACAATTGCACATTATGATACACTAATTTGTTAACCTATGTTCACAAATCTTTTAATTACAGCCGTTGTCTTTGATGTGCTGTTATTATTCAGCAACAGCAGTAAACAATTCAACAGCTAACTGGAAGGAACTCATTATTTTCTGAGAGATGTTGTCATTATTTTTCAAAGTATTTTTTTTTCCTAAAAAACAGGCAGTGAAGAACCAGAGAAAAACACAGAGAGTCACTTCAGAAACCAAGAACCTCACTTCACCACACTGATAGTTATTACTGAAAACACAAATATTTTTAAAGCATAAATAAATTGAGGAGTTATCCTTCACACTTGTAATCCCCAAGCCTCAAATCTGCCAGGGTGACCAGGAAGACTTCTCTGGAGTCAGCACAGCAACAGGTCCTGGATATGTGACCCTCCACAGTGCACCCAAATTTCTATGTAAGCATGTGTTAGATGGGACACAGCCACCTGGGAGAGGCTTTTGCTGATTTTTAAGGGTGAGGTGAGATTCCACATGCCTAATTCCCATAGGTACCCTTTAAGAGAAGGTTTAGCCCTTCTTTTGTCCTTACTTCTTGCTTAAGAAAACCATAGCTAGATGATGCATTTTTTCTCTTCACTGTCATTGAGCTGTCTTTAATCTTTTAAGGATTACATTAATGTTTTCAATAATTTTTCCCCTCTGGAGCAGGGAGGTATGGCTTGAGGGATCCCTGCTTGTGGTGATGCTTCACTTGTCTGGATGAGGTGTTTGTCTCCTAAAGTCTTATGCTCTTGATGATGCCACACTTATCCCACCACAGCCCCGTTCATGTGTGAACACCATGAAATCCCAGAGGGCTCTGGGTTGGAAGGCACCTTGTTCCACCCCTGCTTTGGGCAGGGAACCTTCCATGAGACCACATTGCTCCAGGTCCCATCCAAGCCAGCCCTGGGCATTCCCAGGGATGGGGCATCAGCTTGGAGGTCACCTCCCTTCAGTTTTCAGTGCAAGTAAGCAAACTCATGTCTGGTGTGTCTCTGACTGAAGGAATGGTGCTGTTTGTTTGGGGCAGCCCTGCAGGTTTCTCTGTGACCCTCCTTTCCACCCCTCCTCTGAGCAGCTCACATCTGCAAGAGATAAGGACTTTGTCCTGGTGCTGGTGTTGTTTGAGGCCACCTCGCCCTGCCCACTGCTCCCAAAGCCACACAGATATTTCACTGAGTGGGGAACCTGTGAGCCCTCAATGCCCAGGCTCCAGCCTCTCAGCAGCCCTTTGTGTTTCCTTTCCCTCCCCAGGAAAGGGAGGTGTCACATACAGATTTGGATTTTAGCTGGAACTATCAAACTGTGGAGGCTTGTGTTTTATCACCAAGCACAGCATGAAGACACCACAGTTGCAATGTACAGATTGCCAGGAACAGACTGTCTGTCTTGAAGATCAAGTTGTCCATGTGAATATTTGCCAGCTGCAAAGGACAGATTCAGATTTCTGGATGCTCCACTTTCCCAAGCCTGGGAAAGACTTTCTCCTGATTTTGCATCCCTCAAAAGATCAGCAACAGCTGCTGAGACCTCTTATAAGAGTAGGAAGAGGGAAAGGGAAGCATAACCAGGCCATCTGTTGTAAAACCACAACTCCTTATTGATTTCAATAGACTATTTTTGGTCCAAGCAGTTCCAGCACACAAGCACTCACACACCCTTTCTGCTGGCAGCAGAAAGCCGTGGCTGTTATTGAGAACAGCAAAGCGAATAGCACAAAGTAGCATTGGGTCTCCAAAGCAAAATCAGCCACCCCTCCTCATTCCTGGCAGATGTTTCCCTAACCCCTTCTTAAAGCCTTGTAATGATGGAGGTGTTACGCCCTTTCCAGCAAATCTCCTCCGGTGCTGAACCCTTCCTGCCCTCGAGTGCTTTTTCTAATGTGCAATCTGTGTCACCTCGGCGGCAATTTAGGGCCATTATTTGTTGCTCTACCCACTTTTCTGGAAGAGAGGAGCAGAGCAGATGAGATAAGAGCGAGAGGAAGGGAAGACATCGGCAGAGTTTCCTGGGAAGCAAGCCTTGCTGACCTTTCTGTGCTTTCCAGCCTGTCTCATTTCTCCTGCTCTGGTTTCCACTCCATAAAACCCAGCAGCGAACGTGCCGTGCTGCACAGGCTGGGGAGAGCTTGGAGGGTTCATTTTGTCACAGTTTTAAAATGTCAGATTAGGCTGCACAGTCACATTAGTACTGTTAGCTTTAATATACTCGATACCTAATCTGCCAGGGCTTCTTTATTGACAGGCTGCCTCTCTATTTGAGCTTGAATAAACTTGTGCATAAAATGTTATCAGCAATGACAGCTGAAAAGAGGTCTATTGCTCTTTAAATTTTTGATGGGAGGCAAGCATTCTGTCATTTGTGATAGCATTATATGTAATCCAACATAACAACTTGATAGTCTGATATAACAACATTCCAGCTTCCCTGCTACCATTGTAAAGAGATGCTGTGTACAAGCTGCTCCTACATGCAATAATATCAGCACTGACAGCTGGTAAAAGAGTCAAGCTCCTCTCTTTCCATTTCTGGGAAGCAACCCTCATCTTTAGTGATATTTTTTTTCCTTGGGTGTGGACAAATCTTTGCCCAAAAGTCCTGGGGAAATTGTGCTGGTTTGGAAATTCATTACAGGACAGAGTTGTCTCATGGGATGTCTTTATTTTCACAGGGCTGTGGTACAGTGGGATGGAGTTCTGTCCTGTGCCGCAGCACAGCAGTTCCTCAGAGCCTGTGCTCCCTGCATGTATTTCACTTACACCTTCCAAGTTCTCTCATCACTGTTGGTTTCCACTGTTGCCCCAGCCCTGGAAGTTTCCCAGGCCAGGTTAGATGGGGTTTGGAGCAGCCTGGGATAGTGGAAGGCATCCCTGCTCATGGTGGGGGATTGGAACTGGATGAGCTTTAAGCCTCTTCCAATCCAAACCATCCTGATCCCCTGCCAGGCAGGGACTGAGTGCTGTCACCTGGAGCCCTGACCTTCTCCTGCCTTTGCTCTCAAGAACCCCAGGATAATCTCACCCAGCAGTTTTCAGTACAGCTCCACTCTGCCACCCTGCAGGGACTCTGATCCTGCTCCTCCAGAGAGCACCTTTCCCCTCATGCTGGACACTCCCTGCATCCACACTCATGCACAGGAAATGTAATACATTAATCAAATGTTTTGACCAGTACTGGTTTATTAATTGAATTTTAACTTTTTATATTGCCATATTTTAACTGCTTAAGGTCAGGTAATTTGGAAATAAACTCCAAGTTAGTTCTCACAAGAAGAAGATCAATACACAGGATAAAAGATATCCATTGGATTATGAACAGATCCTGTCCTAAAGAAATAGCTACTCTGCTTTTTCTTTTGATTTTCACTCTTTTATATCTCCTCCATGCATGTATAATTAAGTCAATGAAAATCCAGTGGAGCAATGCAGTTTAATTTAGCTGAGCTGCACCAGTGTGAAACTGGTATTGGAGTAAGGATCAGTGCTGGCTGATGGGGCAGCACCAGCTCTGACAGTCGTGTCCAGAACCACTCCATTTCTTCACATATTCCACTGCACAGTACAGCAACATCAGCAATCCCCCAAGAGTCATTGAGAAATATCCAGAGGTATGCTCAAATGGAGGAGCACAGTTAAAAATTGCACCATATGCTCCTGAACGAGCTGTCAGGCAACACTTCCAGACAGGTGGATACCAGACCCAAGCACAAATAGCTGAGGTGTATTTTAAGGCACAGGTTTGAGGAGGAGGCTGTGCTTCACCTGATCTCTGGTTGGCAGAGAACACTGTGATAACCTCACCTGCCCCTGCATAGAACAGGAATCACAGAATTTCACAGGGGGTGGTTTTCCCTTCTGTTCTCGTTTTTATTCCTGTCTGTACATGTCACAGCATTACTTACATTTGTGCTTAAATCTCTCAGCACAGAATCACAGAATGTGTTGGGCTGGAATGGGACCTTGTAGTTCATCCCATTCCACACCTGCCCTGGGCAGGGACATTTTCTGCTGTCCCAGGTGCTCCACGCCCTGTCCAGCCTGGCCTCGGGCACTGCCAGGGATCCAGAGGCACCCTATGCCAGGGCCTCAGCCCTCTCACACTCCAGACTTTCTTCCTAGTATCTAATCTAATTTATCTCCTTTTCATTTAAAACCATTCCCCCTTGTTCCATCAAAACAGGCCCTGCTAAAAGGTTTGTCCTCATCTTTCTTACAGGCTCCTTTCAGATACTTGAATGTGCTCTAAGGGCTCCCTGGAGCCTTGTCTTGTCCAAGCTGTACAATCCCCAGCCCAGAGCCTTCCCCACAGGACATGTTCTCCATCCCTCTGTCACAGATGAGTAATGGGAAGGGTGACTCTCACAATTAAAAGGCAAATATCCTGTATATATGTCAGGAGCAGCTTTATAGATTTATAGTTGTGTTTTCCCCCCCTTGTGCTGTTCTCAGGGGTGCCCTGGGTTTGGGACATTTGGGAGGGTCACTCGTTCCTGTGGCAGCCCCTGAGCTCCAATCAAGGTGTCAGGCAGGGATCTCCAGCACTGGGCAGGGCAGGGGGAGTCCATGGACAGAACTTTGGGAGAGGCCAAAGGGTTAAAAGGGGAAACCTCCATGGTGTGGGTGAGCACATGGTGGGAAAATCCTCTGCTCCCAGTGCAGAGGATTACTTTCTCTATTCAGTCTTTTGTTGTATTTTTGATAGGGTTTTAATAAACCTTTTAAATTTTTTGGAAGCGAGTATCATTTCTCACAATCTTTTGTCTTTTCTGAGGTGCATTGGTGTTTTCCTGCAGTCTGGACCCTGTGAGGAGACGTTTGTGCAGGAATGATCTCTCCAGGTGGAGGAGATCCCCTTCTCTCCCTGGCTGAGAAGGGGGTGCTGGGCAGGGCTGCAACCTGCACTTGCTGGGGTGTCACAGTGTGACATAGGAGGAATTTAGGGAAGTGAGGTAAAATATTTTTGTGTCATTTTTGTGTATCCGAGTGCACTGAGATACCCACTAAGGACAGACTTTTTTGCCATAATGTGACAACACTATTGACATTAAAATATAAAAATAGGAAAACATAAGATATAAAATAGGAGAGCAGAGTGGAGGGAGGAAGTCAGGAGAGCTGGAGCCATGCAGTGACCCTGGGCTGGAAGCTCCCTGCCTGCTGAGGTGGGAAACACCACGGGGTTTGTGCAGGCCACAGCTCAGGATGGATGGAGCTGAACAGCTCATCTCTGCACAGACAGAAAAATGTCAACTGTGAATTAAAGAAGGTGCCTTGAGTGGGTTTAAAAAGGGATCAAACCAGTGTTAGGGGCAACACCAAACTGGGTGAGGAAAATGCCTGATGGAGAGTAGCCTTACTGAGGCTAAAAAGGCTGATGCTGTCCTCATCAGAGCAAATCCACCAGTTCCATTTGGGGGAAATTCATTTTACAGGCAGGATGGTCCCTCCTCACCTGAAGTCCACACCTGTCCTACCTGCTGACCACCTCGGGGTGAGCTGAGGTGACGCTTCCTCATAATCCAACAACCTTTAACAGCAGCTGAGAGAGGTGTGTAATAAACTGTAGACAGCTTTTAGTAGTTGATAAAATGCCTTTTCAGTGATAATCTAAATCAGAGGATGAAAGAAGTGGAAGGAATCTGTGATTTTTTTCCCTCTTCCCGTGCACCAAAGGCAGGCTCTGAGGGGACAGGCACTGTACCTTACCACCATGGGTTAATTGAGTGCTGCTCCTTTAGGTCTCATTCATGCTGTATTTTTTCAGTAAACACACATCAACTCTGAAGATCTTAATTAGTCTTTGGAAAAACCCAATATGCTATAATTCTTCCACTGAGGTCTACATGGAAAACAAGGAACATATTTCAAATGCAATGGCAACAAACAAACAAGTGTGCACAGCCCCAGTCTATAGACCCAGTACACACACATGCACTTCCCTAATATGCTTGCTTAGGCTTTACAATCTGTTTATTAATTCGTGAGTAGACTTGATATGCCCTCTGGAAAAAATACTAAAATAATATCTCTCAATTGGCTTCACTGCTGTATGCCTCTAATTAAGTAATGTACACCTCCACTTGCTATTAAACAGTTCCATGATTTTTAACACCAGTGTTGTTTGGTGCCAGCTATAAAATTTTTTAACAGCTCTCCTGTTACCACTCTTCTCCTAAGTACATCAAAGTGGCTCTACATATTTGACCTTTCCCTTCCCTGCTCCCACATTTTAACCCTTCTTTCCCACTGCAGCAAGGAGCTGAAGCATTGAAGGTCTCACAGAGATGAAAATGAAAGATCCCCACTGCTTGGCACAGGAATTTCCACCAGCATGCCTCTGAGGGCAGAGCACTCTGGGCTTCCCCTCAGACTGACATATTTTCTGAAAAATCCCTTCACCAGGATTTCTTCTCCTGGGAAGCTGAGGAGCCTCAGAGAAAAATGAAAACAATAATTATCTGATTTGCTTCTGCTGTGTTTTGCTGCTTTGGAATGTGGTTTGGACATGGTTTACCAACACGTGGTTGTGTCATTGGTTTCACGTGAATTGTTTTGACTTAATGACCAATTACCATCAGCTGTGTTGGGGCTCTGGAAAGAGTCACAAGTTTTTCATTATTACCCTTTAGTCTTCTGTAAGTATCCTTTCTGCATTCTTTAGTATCGTTTTAGTATAGCAGAATAGAATAGAATAGAATAGAATAGAATAGAATAGAATAGAATAGAATAGAATAGAATAGAATAGAATAGAATAGAATAGAATAATAAATTAGCCTTCTAAGAACATGGAGGCAGATTCATAATTTCTTTCCTGCCATGGGGGACCCCAAAAATACCACAGCCAGGGATGGATTGAGGAACAAAATTCTGATTTTGTGAGTGAAACTACCCCACAGAAGTAAAGCTGATCCATAGCAAAGGCCAGCAGAGATGCTATGGCAGCATCTTCATGCCAGGAGCTGTCAGCCTGGCACTAAACTATCACTTTAAATAATACAGAAACCCTTTAGCCACCCCACAGTCTAACACCCAGTAATCTCTAACAAGGCAAGAGCAAATCCATGGGATTATTTTCCTTTTCAAGGTAAGCAGGGGAATGTTCTCAGCTGGAACTGGGCCACGAGGCTGACACATCTGGGGATGAGGCACATCCTGCAGTTAGGGGAGCCGGGTGGGTCCATCCAGGAATCACTCATACAAAGGGACCCTCTGGCCCAGTACTGAACCAATGGCCAACCAAAAACCTCATCTGGTAGAAAAGCTGCTGTGTTCTGACCAGTTTTTGTGGTCATTTAACCAAGGAGGAGCAAGGAGGAACAGCTCATTGTGGCTGAGGGAACTGCAGGGACCTGCTCTGGGCCACCATCACTGTGTGTATTTTCCTCTTACAATTCACAGATAATGAAAATTCTGATTTTCACCCATGAATTGAAGGAAGAAAAGCAGATCTGTGCCCTGTCCACAGGGAAGGCATAGGCAGATAACTGTGTCCACTGACACCATGGACATACTGAGCGCTGTTAGGAATTCTAGAATGGATCATTCTCAAAACCCCCAAATGTCTGATCTCTAAATCAGCACGGTGTGATCCCAGTGAGCAGGTCAGAGCAGTGATTGCCCTGTGGACACCCTGCCCAGAGCATGCTGAGTGGGACAGACAGACAGAGCAGCAGCAGCAAGGGCGGCCTGAGCTCGGCTGCAGCCCCAGCCCTTCTTGGGCAGTAGCTGCACGTCTTGTGCAGCAGCTAATGCATCTGTGAATGATCTTACCTGTCCGTGAAATCCTTTGTAACATCCCGGGAGCGTCACAGTTTAACAATACAAGTGTGAAAAACCCTCCTCCTGTTCTCAGCAGCAAGGAAGTCTGGCAAGGGCTGAAAGCACTTGAAATTAGATGCTGAAAGGCTTTTGCCAGCAAACCAGCATCCATCCACCCCAAGCGGCAGTCCAGGGCTCTCTGGTCCAAAGGTGCAAATGGCTCATGGCAGCTGTCTGCAAAATTACTTGTCCTGGGAGTTATCAGGCCGTGCCACATAGGATGTACACCAGATCCTGCCACAGACCTATGGAGCGTCTTTGTGGCCTTCAAACAATTTTTTCCTGGTTTTTGCTTCCTAAGATAAGTGGATGTTAGTAGTGATAAAAACGAGAGCAGGCTCCCGGTACTAAAGTGATTTCAGCATTTATTATAATAAAAGAAAGGCCCAAAGCAAGGGGGCCTGGGCCGAGCAGGAGCATTCCCTCAAGGATGGAGCAGCGCTGGTGCTGGGGCTGCTCAGCAGTGATGGCCCCAATGTTCCAGGTGGAGTGGGAGAGGTTCCCTGGGTCAGAAGCCCCTTTTTATCCTGTTTTTGGTCCCTTTGGATTGGTTTCTGTTGGGATCCTTCATTTGCATGAAGGTTTAAGGTGCTCGATTGGCCCATGACAGTTCTGTCCAGGCTGGCTCGTTGAGTTTGGGGGTGCTGCGCTTTACTGAGGTGTAATTTCTTATAACTACCCTTTTAACCCCTTTTACAATATAACAACCAAGCTAACAGTACATGCTTAACACTTACCAACTATTTTACAACGGTTTCTAACCTATTTTTAACAAGTGTCACAGCACCTGTCACTGGCTACATTTGCTGCCTGCTGGCCTCATGCAGGAGGGCTCACCAAGGGGAAGAGCCTGTCCTGGTACTGCCCTGCCTGTGCTGCCTCCCAGAGCTGCTCCCTCTCCAAATGATCTTCTGAACGGTGCACAGGTCTGTCTCAGCCAAGGCCCTTGTGTCTGCAGAGGAGAGTCAATGCTCAGGGACTGTTGTGCAATATTGTAAATCAAAGGCGACTCCGACGTTGGTGAGGGAGAGAGAACGATGCATCTGACTCCATGGATATCAGAAGGTTAATTAATTACTTTATTATACTATATACATTTAATCTAAACTGAATCTGCCAAGCACTCACTCTGCACCCACCTGCTCACGCTGCACAGAATCTCGTGACTATCACCCAACAGTCCCCACGCACACACTTGGCCCTGACAGGCCAAGGAAACAAAACATCCTCACTTTGGGTAAACAATCTCCATATTGCATTCTACTTTGGCACAACACAGGCACTGCAAGTGATAAGAATTGTGTTTTCCCTTTCTCTGAGGTTCAGAGAATGTGAATCTCAGAAAACCTTGGGAAGAATTGTGCCTTGCTTTCCTCTGTGAAGAGAAATGTGGTGACGCTGCAGGCGATCAGGGGACCCACACTGACAATCAAGGAGGGCACAGGAACAGCGAGCAGCACAGACCCACCAGGACGTGTCCCTCAGGACTCCCCAGAGGTCCCTGGAGCAGCCAGGGCTGTCACACCTGCTGGGGGTGGCACTCATAAATAACACCCCTGTGCCAGGGAGGTGTAGCTGTTTGCAGGCATGCAAACATGTGAAACAGGCAGACAGGTGCCATCAATCCAGCCTCAGCCCCAGCCAAGTCCTGCTGTTCACTGCTCAGATTCAGAGCACCAGGCACAGCCTGGAACTGACTGGTGTCCTCAAAAGCCACTTCTGAAGGCAGGTTTTGCTTGGAGGAATTGCTGTGTCCCTGCACTACCACTATCCCTAGAAGAGAAGTGTGCCTAATGGGGGAGAAGGGTAATCTCATTTGATATGAAATTATATTAGTGACAGTTCATTCCTGGCACTGCTCAGAGGGCTGGGCAGGCTGGATGGTGCTTTCATGGTACTTACTGATCCAAAAGTAAATAACTGAAAAGAAAATGTCACCAGGGGATGGGCCATGGGGAATGGGGAGAGAGCAGCAGCAGGAGCACATAGGGATGAGGTCAGGCACCATCAGAAGCCCAGCACACAGATGGGAAAGGAGGAAAAAGGGCAGCTATCCCTCAGGGCAGGGATGAAGATGAGCACAGGAAGAGGAAAAGGAGGAGTGGACAGCAGCAGAGCCTGCTTGGTTATCCCAGGGTGAAGAAATTTCCTGTAGTGGCTTTGCTGCCCTCAGTGCCTGCAGCTCACAGCAGGCAGGGCTGGCAGCTGCCTCTGCTTTGCCCCAGGACAGGCACACCACACATCTCTATCCTGCTGCATTTCTTCACTGAAAGACACTTCCACTGAATGGAGAGTCAGCAATTTGTATGCAACTCTACAGGGCAATCAGTGCTGTAGAACTGAATATTTGCACCCTGATAAAGACCTCATAAACACCAGGTCACTGCCAGACTCCTGAAAACAAAGCTCATCATCTGGTGCTTCATCATGTAACACCAGCCTGCCAGGTGAGCAGAAAGCACCAGCACACCCCATCTCAGGACACCTCTGGCCTCACCAAAGCTTCAGCCCGTGGGTCTGGGTGCACTGGTGAAACTGCTGCAGGTGTTCATGGCCAGGCAGGCCCACCTCTGTTCCTGCAGGTCTGAGCCTGCTCAGAGATGGAGCTGGGGCCCAGCCATGAGAAAGATGCTCCCAGTGCAGAGGAGGAAGAGCACTGAGACATTTATCCATGGATTGGGAAAGAACCTACAACTCCCAACCCACTTGGAGACAGTGCAGAAACAGCCCCAGCCCCAGCACCCTCCACCTGCCCTCCCACCTTCCACCCTCTGCAGCAGATTCCAGCTGCCTTTGCCCTTCAGACAGAACCCTGTGAGGGTTTCACTTCACAGAGAAGGAACAAGACCTGTGAGAGCATCCTTGTGAAGAAACAAGGGCATTCTCATCTCTCAGCTGGGGAACCAAGACCCAAATGACCCTCCTTGGCCCCTGCATCCAAGCCTGGAGGAGACAGCCCAGATCCCCTCCTGTGCCCAGCTGGGAACAGGCACTGCTGGGGCTCCTCACTGAGATAAATTAAGCTGCAGCAAGATTCCTTGGGTCCATGGACTGACCCCTTGCCTTGTTCCTGCTGTCAGAACACAACACCTGCACTGTCATTTAACAAACAGGTCAATAATTAGTTATTTCTGCTTAAAAGCAGCAATAAAGTACATTGTTTTGTGGTTCATTACTTACAGTTAGGAATATAATAAAACAACACCCACAACATCCACTGGCCATTTAAAGATTTTGGGAGCTAAGATTGCACAGACGACAATCCACTTTACACATTAAAGTATTCCAGGGAGTGGGAAATGACCTTGTTTGTGCCTTCAGGTGTCCAGGGGGCAGGAGGCCCTGTGAGATGCCCTTTCCCCTGGCCATGGTGGTGCTGAGTTCCTGGCAGAGCAGCACGTTCTGCAGGGCTGGGTTACAGCCCTGGGCCTGCAGAGCTCTCACATCAACTGCTCTGTTGCAGGAGGTGGTGAAGCAGCCAAATGGACTGAAACACAGCCAGGCCTGGCACTCCCCAGGAGCACAGGCAGTCTCTCACTTTCTTTTGCAGTCTTGTCCTTGCTGACAGCTCTGCTGCATCACATGCAAATGTCAGAAATGTCTGGTTTTCTTCTGCTCAGAAAGGAGAGGTTTGCTTTCTCCACAGTGAGGTCCCAAACTTTCTTTCTACCACTCTCTCACCTCCTCCTGCTCACTTCAGGCTGACTGTGGTCCACAGAGTCTTTCTGGTGGCAGCCTGCCTTACTTTGCCACAAGCCCAAGAAACAACCCAGCAAACAAAATTCGGAGATTTCTTTTGGTTGATGCCTTCAGCTGGCTCAAAGTGAGGACCACCAGAGCTACCACAGGAAATCATCATCAGCATATGATGATCTCTGAGGAGACCTCAGTGGTTTCTACTCAGAAAGCTGAACACACACTGGACCTCCCATTTTCCCCTGTGTTGAGGGGGCTGGTGGAGGAACAGCCACTTTCCATTTTGTCTTGGTTTGAAAATCCAGGTGTCTGCTAAGGAAGGCAGGAACCTCCCTTGAAATGGAAAATGTAAACCCCCTCTCTCTGAATTATTGTAATTTTGAAATTAAGGGGGTCTCAGGCAAAGATATGGGAGCAGGAATAACAGTTCTTTATTAGGGAAGGAAATAAAAATAAAATTTCAAAATGGAGTAATATAAATACAATTCTGCCAGAGTCAGCAGAGGAGCTGCCCCCTGTGTGTCAGGGGGTGTCCCAGCCCCATCCCAGGGGGGCTCAGCCCTCCTGCAGTGCCAGCTGTGGCTCTGCTGCAGCAGGGATCCTGCACAAGGGGGGAGTTTTCCTCTGCAGCTCCAGGGCTGCTGCAGATGGGCCTGGGCTCCCTCTGGCCATGCAGGGCAGCAGAAAGCTGCTCCTCTGGCAGTGCAGGGGGCAAAGGCTGCTGTGCTGTGCCAGGCCCAGATTGGATCCAGGCAGGAATGCTTGGCTCCTCCCCTGGGCGGAGCATCTCCCCATGGGATGCTGGGATTGGATCAGCCCTGCAGGGACACTCAGTGGCCATGGGCAGCAGAGATCTGCTGGAGGGAGGGTTGGTGTGGGAGAGATAAAGAAAAAACTGCCCCAAGGACAGCAGAGAGCTGCCCCAGCTCTGACAGATGGGGATAGAACACACACTCAGTTAAATATTTTAGCCTAAGACACAATTCCAGGGCTATGTCCTATTGAGGCACAGCTGTGTCACACAGAGGGGACAGCTTGGTGTCCACACTCACTCTGTGCCACTGCCACAAAAGCTGCCAAGCCCAGCTCTGCCCTTTCAGCCACTTCCAAAGCTCACAGAGCTCTCTCTGTGCCTTCACACACAGCTGTGAAAGCTGTATTTAATTTTTCTCATGCCCCCACCAAGGTGACCAGTCCAGCTCTGCAGTGGGTGCTGCCCCTCTCGTTGGGCACACAGAGGGCAGCCACAGCCTCTGCTCCCTGTTTGAACATGTGCTGTGGAAGGGATAAGCATCAAAGAAATTATTTTTTAAAACATTTATTGGCATGCCATTTCAGGACAAAGGGTTTTTTTCTTCCTCCACGTTATCACAAGAGGAACAGACCAATCAGGGCCATTCCCTGAGCCATTCCCTCAAGGGTTTGGTGCAGGGCAATGTGTTACAGGAAAGCAGCGCCATTGGTACTCTAAACCATTTTTACCTGTGCTGAAATATTACTGAATTAATTCCTTGTGCTGGGAACAGTCCCCACATGATCCATCTGGGATACAAGGCCATGTAGATGGAACCTGAATCCTTTCCATGGTCTGATGTTTCTCTCCTGCCATCACATCCTCACTGCAGTGTCATGACAAAACACATTATTCTGATGAAATACACCTGGGAGAATTCTTCTGTGGCAATTAAAGAGGGACACCATGATTTTACTGTAAATTAGAGCCAAAATATCTACAGAAAGTGAGGCCAGAAAGAAGGGGTCATGCTCAGGTACATTATTTAGAAAGAGTTGTTTTGATCATCCCTAATAAACCATCTGCACATGATGTTTCACCCAGGCAGCCACGAGGTGCCCTCTGGGGTTTGCCCACTGCTGAGGGGTTCCATCTGGGCTGTGGGCAGGTCTGTGGACCAGGAGAAGTTGTGTTCAGTGCATTGCATCCTAAAACAGGACTTGGTCTGGGCAGGGCTCAGCAGTTCCTTGCAGGAACCTCCCCTGCCCCAGCAGCAGAACCCCCTCAGCTGAGCTGTGCAGGGAACAGCCCCAGCCTGTCCTGGGCCAGGGATCAGCAGGAGGAGCATCAGAACTGCATGAGGAACATCTCTGCAGGGCACAGCAGGGCTGGATTGCGTGTTTGTGGCTCTTCGAGGCTGATCTCACAAGCAGAGCCAGCCAGGCAGGAAGAGCCTTCAGAGCAGCACAGAACCCCAAAAGTCCCAGAGCAATTAAAACATGGACAGAGGGCACACAAGGGTTGTTTGGATGAGGAAAGGTGTTATATTTGTAGGGAATGCCCCAATGAAGGCAGGAATGATGAATCTGATTCCATGTTCCCTGAAGGCTAATTTATTACTTTATAATACTATATTAAAGAATACTAAACTATACTACTCTGTACTATACTATACTAAAGAATACAGAAGGGATACTTACAGAATGCTAAAAAGAGAACAATGAAAACTCCTGACTCTCTTCAGAGTCCCAACACAGCTCGGCCCTGATTGGCCAAAGAGTGAAAACAACTCACAGCAGAATGCAATGGCACAATCACCTGTGGGTAAACAATCTCCAAACACATTCCACATGAGCACAACACAGGAGAAGCAAATGAGAGAAGAATTGTTTTCCTTTTCTCTGAGGCTTCTCAGCTTCCCAGGAGAGAAATCCTGGTGGTGGGATTTTTGCAGAGAATGTGAATGTGACAGAAAGGAGACTGGCATGTTGAAACAGAGGTGCAGAGGAGCCAGGCCAGGCTCAAGGTGTCCCTCAGCCCAGCTCAGGATGGTGTTTTGGATCTTGCTGGGTCCCTGCACAAACACAGGGACAGCAGGGGAATATAGCAGGCATCACACCCACTTATGTAGCTCAGCAGTGCCAGAGCCAACACCTCCTCATCTCTTTTCACAAATAATTGCTCTGGGTTGGTGCCACTGATCTCTGTCCTGCTCACCAGCAGCTGCCCCTGCACCCACTCCCATGGGGTCACCCCAGCACTGGCCATATTTCCCTCCCACAGGGACCAGGCTCTTGCAGGGGTTTGTGCTGTGTTTCTAACTACAGGCTTTCATATGAAATGCTCCTGAATATGTGCTGGAGCAGCACTTTGCTCCCACCCCCTTCCAGCCTTTCTTGGTATCAGAGGCCAAAGCACAATGAGGGAAATTTTTTGTTCCATATCTTTACGGTGCTTCTTCCAGTAGCACATAAAACAAATTAGCCACTTAGGCCATTATTAGGCACTTATGGCCTTTTGATGTTTATGATTTATAACAGCAATTTGCACTTATGTAGCACATTTCAGTTGAGACTAATACAGCAATGATAATGCTTTGCATTGCAGTCTCGTCCTCCCTCTCCAGCTCTTGGAGAGCTCTGGGAGCAGCAGCAGGGAGCTCCTCTGGGGTGCCAGGAGCCCTGTGCTGCTGGGCATCTCTCCACCATCTCTGCATCTCTCCATCTCTTCATCTCTGCATCATCTCTGCATCTCTCCATCATCTCTCCATCATCTCTGCGTCTCTCCATTGTCTCTCCATCTCATCCCCAGACTGGGATCCTTGCTCAGGGCCAGCCTTCCTGGCCAGGCACCGTGGCCCTGGTAGAGGAAAATGCTGCAGAATGGGCTCTGCAGTTCATAAGAGCTGGTTCAGCTCTGTGGTAGGCACAGGAGACTCTGGTTTTCCCTTGGCTGCTGTTTTTGGCTGCTCTTCCAGCAGCAATAACAAGCTTTTTTCTTTGTGTGAGCCTGTGCTTTGCTCCAGGGCTGGGCAGGGAGGGTCAGCTGGGCACCCCTGAGCCCAGGGCAGGGCCAGCAGGTCCAGGGGCTCTGCTCTGCCCCTGATGTGGCATCTGGGATGTGCTCCTGGTGTTTGAGTGCCCAGCCCCAGCACAGGAGCCCTTTGTTTGAGTTCATGCAGTTATTAGGGTAGATAGCTTTAGGACTTTAATTGTGTTTAGGGTGAGGAAAACGGTTGTGTACAGGTAGAAGTTGAGGAGGGTGAGTTTAGGGTTGTAGATGATAATGACTGCTATCCAGCCTAGGTGGGAGATGGAAGAAAAGGCAAGAATTTTTCAGATGTGTGTTTGGTTGAGACCCATTCATCCTCCCAGGGCTGCTGAGCCCACACTCAAAAGGAGTCAAACTCTCCTGGCCTCTTCAGGGACAGAAGCCCAAAGTGCAGTGAAATGTGGCAGGAATTCCTGGCTCTGGGCATGGTTTATATCCCAGAGCAGCTGAGTGCTCCTGTACAGAACCCAGCCCACTGTCACCTGCAGCCTTTCCTCTCTCAGGATTTACAGGAGACTTGGAAAGAGTTATCTGCCTGTCCTAGGATCTGATTGTCTCCCTCAGCTCTGGCATCTTGCTGCAGCTTAATTTAGCTCAGAGGGGAGAGCCAGCAGTGCCTGTTCCCAGCTGGGCTCAGGAGGGGATCTGGGCTGTCTCCTCCAGGCTTGGATGCTTTCCCCTGCAGAGGGGCCAAGGGGGTTCATTTGTTTGGGTCCTGAGAGGTGAGTACATCCTTGTTTCTTCACAAGGATGCTCTCACAGGTCTTGTTACTCCTTTGTGAGGTGAAAACCCCACAGGGTTCTGAGTGAAGGGCAAAGACAGCTGGAATTTGCTGCAGAGGGTGGAAGGTGGGAGGGCAGGTGGAGGGTGATGAAGCTCTTTCTGCACTGTCTCCAAGTGGGTTGGGAGTTGCAGGTTCTTTCACAATCCATGGATAAATGTCTCAGTGCTCTTCCCAACTCACAGCTGTCCCTCTGTTTGCTCCTGGGCACCCCCTTGGCTGCTTTCCCTCCTTGCACAGTCATGGGGAGATGCTCAGAGGCAGCAGAAACAAAGATGTTCCGAGCTACTTCGCCAGGATACAGGTCAGACAAAAACTGCTAATGATGCAAACTCATTATCTCTGTACATGCCCTATGTCTTGGAGATGTTTTAGAAAATTAAACATGCTGTTGACTCAAAAGTTTACCTTTATGCAAATCAAAATGTCAACATCTGGCAGGAAGAGTCATGGATTTTTTTCAGCCTGTCTGTAGCAAGGGGCTGCCTTCTCTGTTTTGGTTTTGCCCAGACACTCCTCATCATAATCATGCTGAGCACATCCTGAAGTGATTTTTTTCTGGTAAAGGCAAGTGTAGAGAGCTAAGCATTAAATGCTCTTTCAAAGCCACCAGGAATATCAGTGTTTGCTTGTTTTCTGGTCTGTAACAGATGCTGGCATTCAGCATTTGGAGTGCCTGGGGAAAAAAGGGAAAAACAAAGATTGCCACGACAAGGTTAGCAAATGACAGTTATTTGTCAGCAAATCTCCTCCCCCTGCAGGGAGGCTGCTGCTCCTGAATGGGAGCTCCTGGCTCCCCGTGGGCTCTGCACAGAGGGACTGTGGTGGCACAGAGTGACAGGCAGAGCCACCAGGTGACAAACAGCCCCTCAGCACCAGCTGTGCTGCTCACCCCAACCCACTCTGGCAGCCCTTGGCACCTTTAAAAGGCACTTGGGAGGAATCAATGGCAGGTAATTGATTGGCAGCTGCTGCCTCCAACAGATCTCTGCTCACTGGTGCTGGCAAAACCACTCAGGCAACAGAATTCTAAGATCAGCATAACTTTGATGAGTTTAAGGGAGCTTTAAGAGATATTTGAGAGTAGGAATATTCACCCAAACACACCTGCATGTTCACACAGAGCATCCAGTGCCGAACTCTGCAAGTGTAAGGCCCTTCTACCTGTGCCCAGCACAACTTTCTGGTGGCTGGCCTTGCACAAGGGTGATGCAGAAGTGCCCAAACATCCCCCACTGGCCTCATGTCTTGGTTTGGAGAGCCAGGAGGCTGCTAAGGAAGGCAGAAGCCTCCCCTGAAATGGAAAATGTAAACCCCCTCCCTCTGAATTGTTAAAAAATTTAAATTAAGGGGCTCTCAGGCAAAAATATGGGAGCAGGAAATAACAGTTCTTTAATAGGGAAGAAAAAAATAAAAGGACAAAATAAACAATGCAGTAAACCAAAACAACACCGCCAGAGTCAGAACCCAACCTGACACCCTGTGGGTCAGGGTGTTGGCAGCAGTCCCATTGGAATTGTGGCTCAGCCCTCCTGCAGTGTCAGGGGTGGTTCTGCTGGAGCAGGGATCCTGTAGAGAAGGATGGATTCTTCCTCTGAAGATCCAGTGGGAGAAGAGGCAGCTGCTGTTCCTCTGGGGAATCCAGTGGAGAAGCCGTGCTGGTGTCTCAAAACCTCTGGATTATATCTGGGTAGGAATGCTTGGCTCCTCCCTCTGGGCTCACATCTCCCAATGGGATGCTGTAGTTCTTATCAGCCATGCAGGGACATTCAATAGCTGTTATCAGCAGATGTCCCCTCCCCAGGGAGGTGTGATTGTGGTCACTCAAAGAGAGAGAATAAGCAAACTGCCCACTTGACAAAGGTAATCTGCCATACAGATGGTAATTGTAAAAAACTTGCCTTGCAATCTGGAACACCTCACTTGCCCACTGTGGGCATTCTCCTTCCACTCCAGTCCTGTGCCATTCCTTCCTGCCATTCCCTCCTGGATTTCCTTCTCTCCCTCCTTTTAATTCCTGGGAATTAAAAATGCCAACTTTTCATCAGCTTCCTTCCCTAGAGCGGGTCTCAGCCATGGCACAGCTGCTTTCCTGTTCCTTATTAACCACCAGGCAGCTCTTGCCTCTGGATTCCCTCTTGGGCCAGACCTGCTGTTGGCACACTGAGCTCTCAGGCATGCCATGAGCACCAAGCCCTTCCCCATGCTGTGCTCCAATCCTGTTCCAAGCTATGGGAAATGCAGGGGAAAGCAGCTCTGCTGTGCTCTTGGCACTGTGCAATTAGCTTGAAGCACTGACATATAAATAAAAAACAGTGGACACGCACATAAACAAAATTTATTGCACCTCCTGCTTTCTGGAGTCAAGTGCTGTGCTGGGAAAACATTGCCTCTTCATCAGGCTTTATCTCTGGCAATCAATTCATTGGGCCAACCAAGAAGCTTCAGAGGAAAGACACAGATTTTCCAAGTTTTGTTTTCAGAGCTGGCCAATTCCTCTCCCTCACCCTGAAAATGAGTTTCTGAGCAAGGCCGGGAAAATGCAAAGCCAGTGGGACCCAGCAGAGCTCTGGGGTCCCCTCCTTCCCCCAGCACTTACCAGGGGGTTCCAGTCACGTTGCTGCCACCACTGCCAGGACAAGACAGTGTCCCCAGGCTGGGTCAGCAGAGGGTTTAGTGCAGGAGCACTGCGACTCCTGCAGAAGCAAAAACATTGCTGCAAAGGGTTCACAGGCTGATGTTTTGGTAAGTGAGAGTGTTATTTTTTTCCCCTCATGGCTATAAATCTATAGGTTACATTCTTCTCAGTGCCACAGGGAAAATGCTCTTTTATGAGAAAGGCAAAGAGTGGAGTGAGCGAGCTGATATTACCCTTAAAGGAGGCTGGGACACACTGGGGCAGTCAGGAAGCCTTTGGGCCAGTTGCAGAATTGATTTTGCTTTTCTCAGACACAAATCATGCTCCAAACCCTGGCTGGCTGTTGGCTGGGTCTCACTGTCACATTTTCTGGAAAAATCCCTTCGCCAGGATTTCTTCTCCTGGAAGCTGAGAATCCTCAGAGAAAAATGAAAACAATAATTATCTGATTGCTGCTCCTGTGTTTTGCTGCTTTGGAATGTGGTTTGGAGATTGTTTATCCAACAGGTGCCTGTTTGATTGGTTTCATGTGAATTGTTTTGACCTAATGACCAGTAAGTGTCAAGCTGTGTCAGACTCTGAGGAGAGTCAGGAGTTTTTCATTATTATCTTTTTAGCCTTCTGTAAGGATCCATATAATATAATATAATATAATATAATATAATATAATATAATATAATATAATATAATATAATATAATATAATATAATATAATATAATATAATATAATATAATATAATATAATATAATATAATATAATATAATATAATATAATATAATATAATCATGTATTTGCCTGCTAAGAACATGGAGTCAGATTCATCATTTCCTTCCTGCCATGGGAGACCCCAAAAATACCCCAGCTGGGCACACGCTGGTCCCTCCAGGAGAGTGGAATTTGCAGCAGAGCAGAGGATCAGTGATGTGCTGCAGCCCTGCCTGTCTCACCTGGTCCTCTCCAGGTGCTGGGTGTCAGTGGCCTGGCCTGAGCAGCCCCTGTGGTCACTTCTAACAGGGCACTTTGGGGCTGGTTTGGGCCAGGAGGAGGCAGAACTGGCCACACATCCCTGTTGGCTTTGCCAGACCTGATGGTCATTATTAATACTGGGTCATCCTTCAGCTGCTCTCAAATCCTCCAGGTGAGCTCTGGGCTCAGTTGTGCTGAGGGTTTCCCACCCACACAGCCCCAGCACACCTGCAGGGCTGGGGCTGAAATAGGAAATGGTTCCCTGGCTCAGAGATCACTATGAAGTTGTGTCCCCAGTGCTGGAAGGACACAGCTGGTGGCTTCCCCAACAGCAAGGATGGCTTCCTCATCAACCCCCATCCTTTTCTTCCCTAAGCACCAAGGTTTGGGTGACACTGGTGAGATCTGGTGCTTTTCCCCCAGACCCTGAGGCTGCAGTCCAGTGACAGGGTAAAACTCCTCTGCAACCACAGGAGCTGGCAAAGGGCTTTCCTCTGCAACACCTGCTACAGTCCCTGAATAACAAGAGCACAGGTGCTGAAGCTGTAAGAAAAAGCATTAGAAGATATCACAGTGCAAACAAACTGCAAAAGAAGATGAGGCAGGAGCTGCAATAAGCAATATTTGAAGGACTTCCCTTCTCAACAGCATGTATGTCCCAGCAGTGTGCTGATCCTGGGGCTGGCTCATTCCCCTGATGGATGATTTCTGTTGTGGTCACAAGGCAAGCTCCAGACTAACCCACTGCCCCCACAGGCAGGCTGCAAGCTATCTACCACAGCAGCTTTGGCAGAGAGAGCTGACCCAGGGGGCCATGGAAGGAGCCAAAAAATGATGGTCCCCATTGCCAGAGAGATCCATCACAGCACACAAAGCCTCACTGCCAGATATACCTTGGGCTGGCCACAGCCAGGAGCTGCAGAGCTGGCCCTGCCACAAGAGCTGCTGACAAATGACAGATCCAGAGGGATGAGGAGCAGGATCAGCAGCCCAGGCCACAAGAGAGGCCATTGTGGGGCTGGCAGGGAGCGTGTGCCAGGCTCCTTTGTCACCCTGCTGCCACTCAGGGCAGGGACAGGAGCTGACAAAGGCTCCTCAGTGAAAGAACCATCTCTCTGTGTGTGAAATGCAGTTTGCACTTGTGCTGGGCTGATGGCATTCAAATGCAACTTGTTGTGCCAGCACTCCAAACAGAAAGCCTTGCCAGGAAGAATTCTTAAAATGCTCCACTGGAGATATTGTGGCTGTCTCACTCAAAGGGAGGTGGAAGGAAGAGGGCTGGGGAAAACAGAGAAAATGGAGCATAGATGAGTTCTATTATGCAGAAACTATAGCCTAGAAAAGTCTGTATACTAAACTATACCCCAGAAAAGCAGGAGACTGGTGGTTATCCTGTGAGACCCCTCATTCTGCATTGTGTCAGGTTAAAACTGGAATCTCAAAGGTTTACCTTTCTTCTAGGAACTGAGCTGGGGCACAGCTGAGAACCTGCTATGCTTAGATCTGCTCTCTTTATGGCCTGGGTCTCTAAATCACTCAGAGAAAATACTTTTCCATCCATATATGATAACACTCATAAACACAACCATAAATGTGCAAACTGTCTTGATTTTAAAAGGATTGGGATTTTTTTTTTTTTTTTTTTGCTGTTTAGTTTCAAGCAAGGAGAGATTATACCATGGAGCTTAGTAGAGTTAGGCTGGCTCTCAGATTTATAATCCTTCCTTAGCTTTGTGCTCAGGATGAATGTGATGCTGCTCCCAGCCTCGTGGCAGCCCTGGTGCTCAGGGCTTGTCACTGTCACATTTTCTGAAAAATCCCTTTGCCCAGGATTTTCTCCTGGGAATCTGAGAAGCCTAAGAGAAAAAAGAAAACAACAATTATCTGATTTGCTTCTCCTGTGTTTTGCTGCTTTGGAATGTGTTTGGAGATGGTTTGCCCACAGGTGATTGTTGGATTGGTTTCATGTGAATTGTTTTAACTTAATGACCAATCATGGCCAGGCTGTGTCAGGAAGGAGTTACAAGTTTTTCTTTAGTATCTTTTAGCCTTCTGTCTGTATTCTTTAGTATAGTTTAGTATAGTATTCTTTAATATAATATAGATCATAAAATAATAATTTAGCCTTCTGAAAACGTGGAGTCAGATTCATCATTCCTCCCTTCGATGAAAGGAAAATACCACACAGGGCTTCCAATTCTGCAAAGCACTTGAGCACATGCTTAGCACCAGCACTGGCACATCAAGCACATGCTCTTGTTCCCTTGACTTATCTGAGATGAGCAGGAGCACTGAGAGCTGGGAAGGGCCTGAGGAGGTGTGGGCAGTGCCTGGCTGGGAGCCCAGCAGGCTCTGCAGAGCAGGAGACACAATCCACCACATCCTCCAAATGAAGTGTGTGCTCAGGTTACCTGCTTAAGTTCTTATTCTGTTGCTGTTGGGCAGCAACACACACCAGATCTTCAGGCAAGGTCCTCAGATAGCAGGAAAGCAGCCCCAAGAGCAGCAGGAGGCTCAAGGGGAGCAGGGCAGAGTGCTGAATTCATCCAGGGGGTGCTGAATATAAGAGCTCTGTGGGAAGCTTTGTTACCCAACATGTTTATTCCTCTTGAAAAAACCTCCTCTCTCTGCAACTGCAGTAGAAGCTGAGCCAGACCATCTTTTGTCCATTCTGAAGCTTAAGCCTGGTTTACTTTGCATTTTCCTGTCTAAAAGCTGTCTAACATCCTAGGTAATTCACAGAAGTACAGAATTGTTTGGGTTGGAAGGGATTTTCAGGATCCTCTCACCCCATCCCTGCCATGGCAGGGACACCTCCCACTGTCCCAGGCTGCTCCCAATGTCCAGCCTGGCCTTGGGCACTGCCAGGGATCCAGGGGCAGCCACAGCTGCTCTGGGCACCCTGTGCCAGGGCCTGCCCACCCTCACAGGGAACAATTCCTAATTCCCAATATCCCATCCAGCCCTGCCCTCTGGCACTGGGAGCCATTCCCTGGTTCCTGTCCCTCCATGCCTTGTCCCCAGTCCTTCTCCAGCTGCCCTTCAGGCACTGGAAGAGGCTCTGAGCTCTCCCCAGAGCCTTCTCTAGGCTGAACAGCCTCAACTCTCTCAGCCTTTCTCTACAGCAGAACTTCTGACATCTTCTGATAGTTTCACCCTGTAGCAACTTTCACCACAGACATAAAATTCCCATTTAACCAGTGCCATAAAGACATCAGCCTTCCTTGTCAAATTTTGCCAAGAGTGAGAGTTGGCTGTGGGCCCCAGTATCCCTGAGAACCTCTCTGAGCTGGTTTTGTGTGTGTTTTATTTTTGTGTTTATGGCTGGCTTCAAGTAGAGACACCAAGTACCAGAGTAGCACTTTCTAGCATTCTGCTCTGTTAGATTTAGAAATAAGCTGTTACATGACCCATAAAACACATGAAGCCTGGTGACCCCCTCACCTTCTCCTGTGGGGACCCTTTGAAGTTGAACAAAAGTGGGAGCTGGGAGCCTTTCCCTTGCTGAACAGATTAATGCCACCTCACTTCTCTGTGAGTCCACCTTTTCCATCACGTGAGAAACCACCACATGTGAGCTGGTTTCTTCCATGAAACCCCATCTCTGTCAGGTTTAGCTGGAGGTGGCCAATGGTCCTGGAGGGTGGTGGTTCCTGAGTTTTATTTTCATTCCAGTGTGTGGTTCCTGAGTTTACACATATTCCAGTGTGTGGCTCCTGAGTTTACACATATTCCAGTGTGTGGCTCCTGAGTTTTACTTCCATTTTTTATCCAGAAATTGTGTTAACGGGCAGGGGGGAGTTGTCACTGGTTGGGAATCAGGCAGCAGAGCAGCAGAAGGCAGCCCTGGCTGGGGCTGGTGGGATGGAGAAGGATCCTTGGGACACACCTGGAGCTATCCACAAAAAGCAGGAGAGCCAGCTGGGAACCTTACAGCCCTGCTCTTGTCTGTGCAATAAATGATGAAAACACAGGAACATCAATAGGTTCTGCTAAGGAAGATGCTCCTCTCTCTTGACTTTGAAGCCTCACCTGGTGTCTGGGGAGGAGCTGGAGGCCCAGGAATCCATCCCCAAGGTGGGAATCCCCCTTTCCAGCCGCACTTGGCTGTGCATGTGTATTTCTACATCCAGCAGTGTGAAAATCCAATGGTATTGACTAGAGCATGCAGGAAATACAGTGTCTCAGCCCAGCAAAGCCCAGATCAATCAGCTAATTACCTCAGAGGAGGTTTGCAGCAGGCAGCTGCTGGTCCCTGACGGAGCCTCTCAGCCCATCTGCTGCCAGGCTGAGGTTCTGGGCTGTGCTGGCAGAGTTCAGAGCAGCCCTGAGGGCATCTGCAGAGCTGTTCCCTCCTGCCACGCCCGGCTGGGCTTGCTGCTGCCTCTCTGTCTGCCTCAGTGGGCTCAGGCAATCTCACTGAATCTGTTCTTATCGATTTAGGAAAAGGCTTTGATTCTGAAAACTGCAAGCTCTTACTCATGAAACTATGACAACTTGGTATTAGCTGCAAATCAATGACCTTTTTAAATGCAGTCTAAGCAACAAAACTCACTTACTGCTAAACCCTGATAAGCCTGGTTCTGGGACAAGTCAAACCTTTATCTTAACTGCCATATGATCTTTTCCAGCTTGATAGTTCCATTTACTGTATCAATAAGGATTATAACCCATCTGCAGTGAGATTTTACCCTCCCTGGAAGCTCTTGTACAGCAGATGATATTGTAAAGGAAATATTTTTTTTAACTTCTTTTTATACCAAGTATTTCCCAATATATTATTCTTGTTCCCTGTTTCCTTTCTGTCTTGGTTTGGAATGGCAAATGTCTGCTAGGGAAGGCAGGAGCCTCCCCTGAAATGGAAAATGTAAACCCTCCCACCCTCCAAATTGCTATAAATTTTAAATTAAGGGGCTCTCAGGCAAAAAAAAATTTATATATGGAAGCAGGAAATAACAGTTCTTTAACAGGGAAGAAAATAAAAATATAAAATAAACAATGCAGTAAACTAAACCAACACTGACAGAGTCAGAACCCAACCTGACACCCTGTGGGTCAGGGTGTTGGCAGCAGTCCCATTGGAAATGTGGCTCAGCCCTCCTGCAGTGTCAGGGGTGGTTCTGCTGGAGCAGGGATCCTGTAGAGAAGGATGGATTCTTCCTCTGAAGATCCAGTGGGAGAAGAGGCAGCTGCTGTTCCTCTGGGGAATCCAGTGGAGAAGCTGTGCTGGTGTTCCAGGATCTCCAGATTGTATCCAGGTAGGAATGCTTGGCTCCTCCCTCTGGGCTCACATCTCCCAATGGGATGCTGTAGTTCTTATCAGCCATGCAGTGACATTCAATAGCTGTTATCAGCAGGTCTCCCCAGAGGGAGGATTGGGTGTGGACGAGATAAGGAAAACTGCCCACTGAACAGAAGACAACTGCCATACAGATGGTGAATAGAATACATCTTGCCTTGCAATCTGGAACACTTTCCAGTTCCTTCTGTCTGCCTTTCTGATCTTGGCTGTTCTGAGGCCAAGGAGAAGCTGTGACACAGCAGAGAAGGTGACAGAGCTGAGGCTGGGGTGGTGGCCACAAGGCTGGAGCTGTCCAGCTGCAAGCCCCAGCCTAGGGACATTTGTGGCCTCCTTCCTCCTGAGGTTCCTTATCCGCACTTCCCATCCATGGGTGGGAATAATCCACCAGGACTGGCCTTGCTGAGCTTGGACAGTGCCAGGAAAATTGGCATCATCAGGTTAAATTCAGACTTTTTTTCCCATAACATAATCCCTTGTGGTATTTTTGGGGTCCCTGACAAAGGCAAGGAAAAGAAGGATTTGACTTTATGTTTTTAGAAGGTTAATTTATTATTTTATGATATTATATTGTTAAAGAATGTTACACTAAACTGTACTATACAATAGAGAAAGGATACAAACAGAAAGCTAGAAAGAATAATAACGAAAATCTCGTGATTTTTTTTAGTTTTGACATAGCTTGAGTGTGATTGGTTGTTAAGTTAAAACAATTCACATGTTGGATAAACAATTTCTAACCACATTTCAAAGCAGCAAAACACAGAAGAAGCAAATTAGATAACATTGTTTTCCTCTGAGGCTTCTCAGCTTCTCAGGAGAGAAATCCTAGAAGGGGATTTTTCCAGAAAATGTGACAGTGACAATCCCTCCTCTTGAATTTTGTCTCTCCCACCATGTGGGTGCTGAGTCTGTCCCCCAGGGAAAAGCCCCATGGGGCTCCTTCTACCTGGGCACCCTTTGGGTGGCATTTAGCCCCCAGCTCCCTGTGTAGGCATTGGAATGAGATCCTACAGAGCTTTCCAGCAGCTCAGGAATTGGGGAGGCTGCTCCCAAAGGAGAGGCTGCTGCAAGCAGATGCCACCTCAGGCCAGCTGGGTGCCACCCCAAAGCAGCAGGAGACTGGAGGCACTGGAGCATCCCCACCCAGGCTCTGCAGATGCCAGGGAATCCGGGAGAATAATGGGCCCATTTATTCCCCCAGGGGGGAAATGTCAGAAAACACTCAAATGAGAAAAAAATTGCCTCTTTGTTCTGCAAATGGTCGTCATTGTGAGAAAGTTTATCCACCCTCTGGGAATTCATTTAGCATCATCAAAGAGAGGCTTTACAAAAGTGACTTCTTATTTACCCACAGTGGTTTTAGTGAGCAGTTTCTTTACTGGAAGGAAGGTGAAGTGGAGTTACCCAGCTGAGAGAAGCTGTGTCTGCCCTGCAGAGCTGCAAAGGTGCATGGCAGGGGAAGCCTGCTCCTATTCACAAGTGATTTAAGCCACCATGAAATGCTGCAGGAGCTCCCTTAGCCATGGGAATGCCCTCACAGGGGTCAGGCTGCTCAATGGAGCTGATTTTTCCTCCCTTCCCATGAAAGGGTGGTTAATAAGATGTTTGTGTATACAGGATTTAACAAGTTTAAAACGCACTGGCCAGCCATGAGCAGCCCGTGGGAGGCCTTGGGGACAGCACAGAACAGTGTTTTTAGGAGGATGTTTTATTTATGGTATTCATGGCTGGTGCCATTACAGGCCCTGCAAAGATCAGACCTTGCTGTGAATATATATTCACTGAGGAAATCATTCTGGCCCCAAAAACCTCACACTGAGCACCTCAAACAGGCATGTCCTCATGGAAAGCATTTTCCTGCTCCAGCAAAGTGTTGGTTACTGGTTTATGTAAAAAAAAAACCCTCTCATCTTTTTGCCAGATTCATACCTTCACACTTCTAAAAATCATTACACTGAATTCAACCAAGTGAGAAAATAAATGTTTTTTCAGCCTTCTTGGAGATCTTGATTTCTTTTTTAAGCTTTGAGGCTGCAGTATAGCAGTTTTGGTCAAATCACAACCCCACTTCTTACAAAAGATAACCAAAGGCTGTAAAGTCAGCCTTTTTTGGCAATAACTCTGCCTTTAGCAGTCCTCCCACTCTTCTCCAAGATATCCCTCACCCCAGAAAGTCACCAGGAATGAGCCCCCAGGGATGCTCAGAGGAGCTGCTATGCTGGGACAGGAGGGTGTGGGGCTCCTCACACAAAGCCAAGTTCACAACTGGCCTTCAGACAGACATTAGCAAAAAGTGACTTATTTTCCACACTGAATTCAGATGCAAAAGGGGAACCCCAGCCCCCCTCCAACCCTCCAGTTCTGAGTAATTTTGCAGCTTAGGAATATTTCACATTCTTCTCTCACCATAATGTGAAGGCCAGATATAACTTACTGATTAATGGGGGCCATGGAGTGCAATAAATGCAGCTT
Organism: Melospiza melodia melodia; assembly: GCF_035770615.1. Classification (NCBI taxonomy): domain Eukaryota; kingdom Metazoa; phylum Chordata; class Aves; order Passeriformes; family Passerellidae; genus Melospiza; species Melospiza melodia. Next base: position 5,350,306 of record NC_086214.1, read on the forward strand.
TAAAGGAAATTCATTTCGCAGCAAGCACAATCAGTCTTTCAGAACCCCACCCCCTGTATACACTGGGTGGTTTTTGCCTGCAAATTTAAGAGTGCCTGAGGGAATTAGGTACCCAGGTCCCATGCAGAGTCTGTGGGGTTTGGCTCTTTGGTTCCTAGAAATGCTTCTATAATCTCAGCCCCTGGGGTATGTCCTGGGCTGCCCTCTCAGTTTGGGTTCTTGCATTGGTACACTCCCTAAAATACAAGTAAAAGCTTTTCCCTTGTGTTTTTTTTTTTTTTTTGCCTTTTTTACCATATTTTACTAGTGGAGGGGTGAGCTGGGGTCTCACAAGCACCATGTGAATGCTGTGGCTGGCCTGAACTCTCCAGAGCATCTTCAGCTGTGGCCAAAACAAACCAAAATGGGGAAGGGGAGCACTGCTGCTGAGGAGCACGAGCACACTTGTTACTGAAAGGAGTTTGAGTGCTTGGGAAAGCAGCTCACGGGACTTGCCTGGTGGTTCAGGAGAGGAAAAGGTGACTTATGAAATTGTGCACTATAAATATTCACTGGGAGTCACATAGCCAAAACTGGACCCCTAAGCTGCTTGGATGAATTAATCAACACCCCCAAATTCACAGATTTGGAAATCTGTGAGCTTTTCAGGTGAGTATTGCACATGTGGGGGAAACCAGACCAGTGCTGGGTGCTCACAGCACTGGGGGGCATCTGAGCACCTCACATGGATTTATGTACCAGGGCATTCAACTGTCCTTACTCCTTGCTGAAGTAAAATCACAGAATCATTTAGGTTGGAAAAGCCCTCCAAAATCCCCCTAGCACTAACCTGTGACATTCACATTCTCTGAACAGAGAGAGAACATTCTCCCTCTCAGGGTTTTTCATGGAGAAGCACAGAGAGAAGAGGATAAAAACAATTCTTATCTCTACTTGCTGCTCCTGTTGTTTTTACACATGTGGAATGTGTTATGGAGCTGTTTACCTGAAGAGATTTATCAATTGGATTCTGCTGAGGATTGTTTTGTTTCCTTGGCCAACGAATTAAAGCTGTATCCTGGCTGTCTCAGACAGTCACAGGTTTTTCTTTCGTGTCTTTTGGATAGTATAGTATAGTATAGTATAGTATAGTATAGTATAGTATAGTATAGTATAGTATAGTATAGTATAGTATAGTATAGTATCTCTTTAATATGGTATAGTATAATGTAATATAATATAGTTTAATAAAGCAATTGTTCAGCATTCTGAATCAGAGTCAGACGTCAGTCATTCCCAGCAACGTGGGCACCCTGAATTCAATACTGACCCATGTCCCCAGGTGCCACATCCACAGGGTTTTAAATCCCTTCAGGGAATGTGACGCCATCACTATCCCAGACAATCTGTTCCAATGCTTTACAGCATTTTCAGTGAAGGAAAATTCCCCAAAATCCCCCCTGAGCTGCCCCGGCCCAGCCTGAGGCCGTTCCCTCTGCTCCTGTCCCTGTTCCCTGGAGCACAGCCCGACCCCCCCGGCTGTGCCCTCCTGTCAGGAGCTGTGCAGAGCCACAAGGGCCCCTGAGCCTCCTTTGCTCCAGGCTGAGCCCCTGCCCAGCTCCCTCAGCTGCTCCTGGGGCTCCAGCCCCTGCAGAAATGCCTTTCCTGTAGTGAGGGGCCCAAAACTGCCCCTGGGATTGAAGGTGCAGCCCAGGCAGGAGGCTTTAAAGAAGAGCTGGGGAGATGAAAGAAGCCAGGACAGCTATCTTTATATAATAATTAGGGAGGGAAAGGAATGCAAAGTCTAATTACTGAAGATGCTGCACTGGGAGCTGCTGGTGGCTGAGCCCTGGGGCTGGAAGGTTCCTCAGGCCCTGCCAGGTCCCTGCCTGGCCTGGGCTCAGCCTCCTGCCCTTGACAGCCCAGAGGCTACTCTGTGGAGTGCCCTTGTCCTTTCCTGAGGAGCAGAGGTGTCACACACACACCCAGGCCAAGCACAGCTCTGGTGCTGTTTGGGGTCTCCATGAAGAGGCCCCAACTGAGCCTACAAACCCTCTCAAGACTGGGCTCGCTCTGACAGCTCTGAATCATGGATATGGGGCAGAACCAGCTGCTGTTTAGTGAGAATTCACTAAATGATGAATGATGAATCCACTCTGTGCTCCCTTCTGACAAACAGGAGTGCTTGGGTGGTGTTTGGAAGCAGCTCTGTGCCCAGAAGGTGCCACAGAGCATCCAGGCCCTGTCTGTGCTCCCCTGGGCAGCAGAGCAGCACTGCTGGTTCAGTTCTTCTGTGGCAAACTGGCACTTACTAAAACCTGGTTCCACGCTGTATAATTTCTATGGCTTTTATTAATGCAGACAGTATAGGCTCCATAAAGAAGAAAAATTACCAGTGGAAGATAAAACTAAAATACTAGTTGCATTACAATCACATTCTAGTGCTGCAATAAATTGCATGAAGCCAATAAAGCAAAACTAACTGAAGATATTTGACACAAACCAAAAATGAAATGAGAGTCATTATGCAGTCTGCTACAGGGGCCTGCCTTGATGTAGTTAAAGCAATAAACTACCTGGGAGTAATCTTTACTTATTTTAAATTGCATATTCCAATTGCAAAGCTGTTTCTGGCATTTCTGCCACACTTACTTTAGTCTGCTCAGAAAAAGAATTACATGTCTGGATAAGTCATGTCCTATTAAATGTGCATCATATCTGCAGCACTCATAAGTCACTTGAGTCATAATATTGTTTATTCTAACATTAGTCATTATTTTCTGTCATAAATTAGCTATTCTCCAGAAGAGTGGGGACGAGATGGAGCCAAGGTTGCAGTTATTTTCTGCATCCATGTTGGCACACAGAGCAGATGAGGTGGCCATCTCTGCAGAGGAATTATCAGCATCAGGCCATGGGTCAATTATAACAAATGTATTCATGCCATTACCCCCCAGGTACCTTCAATAATAAGAGTTTGCATTCCTTTCCCTGCCTAATTATTCTCCTCCATGGTCTGGCTGACCCACACATGTGTCAAAATAAGCAGCAGCAGCAGCAGCAGTGCCTTTTGCAATATTCAAGGTTAAACCCTCCCAGCCATCATTTCCTGCCAGCCCCTCCAATCCTGCCTGCTCAGGGGATATTTGCATGCAGAGAGGGTGCATGGTGTGTCTTTGCCATGCAACCAGTCCTGCTGCTAATTAATTGTCTGCTGGGCTGCCTTTAGGAGCAGAGGGAGCAGCAACACCCCCCCAGCTGCCAGAGAGGGAGGGGATGTGGTTCTGCTGCCCTCCAGCCAGCCCAGTTCCACTTTGGCTGGGCTGGGGCTGGAATTCTGGAATTTCCCTGTCCTGGGGACAGCCTGTGCTTCACCCCTGGGCTCAGGGCCTCGATGGAGCACTTTTGGTTGGGATACATTAAGTCTTGTTTGTATACAAACCCCTTTTAGTTAAAATGGAGTGTTTTGCCCCAAAGGGAGCCAGGCCATTATAAGAGTGAATGGTGCTTTATAAGACAGCTCATTCCCTCAGGGAAGAGGCAGTCAGTTGCCCCAGCTGAAGACACATTCATACTTGAATTAAAAACCTTCAATAGCTGTTTTTCTAAATTGCCTCTCATACAGAGCGAGATGCCAGGCTCAAAAAAAGAGAAGAAAAAAAAAGAAAAAAAGAGAAAACCAGCTGACTTGCACATCAGTTTGTTCCCTTAATAACACACCCATCCCCCTGGTAATCTGTGGAAAACTAGAGCTCTGCTTCATCCAGGCTTCAGGCTGGTCCCATGTGGGACCGGCTGTGCAGAGAAGAAGCTGGGCTGCCTCAGACCTATCAGCATCCTGTGCCAGGATCAAGTGGAAAAGCTCTTTAGAAAACCAGACTGGTTTGGGTTCAAAGGGGCCTTAAAAACCACTTCATTCCATCCCCTGCTATGGGCAGGGACAGCTCCTTCCATCCCAGGCTGCTCCAGGGCTTTGCTTGGGCACTGCCAGGGCTCCAGGGCAGCCTCAGCCCCTCTGTGCCAGGGTCCAGCTCACCTCGCTCCCACCTGGGCTGGGTTTGCTCCATCACACCAAGGCTGCCTTTCTGAGGGGGCAGCAACAGCTCCATGTGCTGTTCCCTCCTCTCTTCAGCATGATGGGAAGGATCAGAATTGTGTATGGTGAAGATTGCAATGCAAGATGTTTTCCATTACCATCTGTATGGCAGATTACCTTTGCCAAGTGGGCAGTTTGCCTTATCTCTCTCTTTGAGTGACCACATTCACACCTCCCTCAATAGGGGACATCTGCTGATAACAGCTATTGAATGTCACTGCATGACTGATAAGAACTACAGCATCCCATTGGGAGATGTGAGCCCAGAGGGAGGAGCCAAGCATTCCTACCTGGATATAATCTGGAGATTCTGGAACACCAGCACGGCTTCTCCACTGGATTCCCCAGAGGAACAGCAGCTGCCTCTCCTTCCACTGGATCTTCAGAGGAAGAATCCATCCATCTCTGCAGGATCTCTGCTCCAGCAGAACCACCCCTGACACTGCAGGAGGGCTGAGCCACAATTCCAATGGGACTGCTGCCAACACCCTGACCCACAGGGTGTCAGGTTGGGTTCTGACTCTGTCACTGTTGTTCTAGTGTACTGCATTGTTTATTTTATCCTTTTATTTTTTTCCTTTCCCTATTAAAGAACTGTTATTTTCTGCTCCCATATTTTTGCCTGAGAGCCCCTTAATTTAAAATTTATAGCAATTGGGAGGGGTGGGGAGGGTTTACGTTCTCCATTTCAGGGGAGGCTCCTGCCTTCCTTAGCAGACTCCTGTCTTTCCAAACCAAGACAGTGAATAATCTCATTTTGGACACTGGTTGAGAGCAAGTATCCAAAAGAGACTGTAAATGCAGGGCAAGCCCATATGGACAGACTCCATGTGGGATTCTCTCCACATCTGGTGATCCACAGCTTCCCACCTCCAGAGACTCAGATAATGCCATCACATTTAACAGCTGTCACCAGATTTTTGTCCCACAGGTTCAGGCTGTAATTGGATAAAGCTGTGTCAATATTTTGTGTCCAAGGGTTGTGTGACAGCAGTTTCAGCTCAGTAACAAGCTGGGAAAAGCAACATCTCCTCTGGGATTTTGGCCCTGCTTTGGCTGGTGCCTCCATGTCCATGGAAAAAACTGAGGAGAAGGACACAAGCTACCTAGGCAAACGTTAAAGATTATTTTTTAGTCTTTTAAAAATAAAACAGCTCTCAGGCACTGAAGGAACACCATGAGCCCATGTCCCAAGGACACACCTTGCCTCTTTTTCCAAGCCTGCCTTTACCAGACTCAGACTTGGTGCTCACTGCCTTCCCTTCCTTACCCCTCATTGTAATTAAAACACAATAAAAGTGACAAGAAAGCTTTTTACACCTAGAAAATACCTTCTTATTATACTTTATAATATATATAAATATTATAATATAGTAATATAACATAACATACCTTAAAGACTTAGCCTTATGGAGAGGAATTTAATGTTCTCTTTATGCAGCCTTGTTTGGCTTGATGGGAATTCAGAGCCACTCTTGTTCCCACTGAAGCCAGAGGCAGGACATGAAGCAGCTCCTCCAGAAAGGCCCTGGCAGAGATGGCCAACACACCTTATAAGCTGATGAAGCCAAAAGGCAAAGAAAGAGAGGAAACACAAGCAAATTTAATAAGAGAAAACCACTGCTTTTCCCAACCACTCTACTTGCTTCTTGGTGGGTTTGCTGATTTTCTGTCACTTCCACACAAACACAGCTGCACATAGACACTGCAGGGGGACGTGGGGTGCTGGGGCTGGAAAGTGCCACATTTTCTGCATTTACACAATATTTCCAAACTCTCTGACCATGGGGGCTCTGTTTTAAGGCTGGTGCTTGTTTTACCTGGCCATGCCCAGCCCAGGCTGTGCCAGGCTGCACTGGGAGCTGCTGTGGGCTGGAACCACCTCAGCTACTGGTAAATAAATCAGTGCCTGCTTATGTCACAGACATCTTTTATGAAAAATCCTTTCCTTAGAATTTTTTCTCCTGAGAAGCTGGGAGGCCTCAGGAACAAAATGTAAACAATGGTTATCTGCTGCTGTGGAATGCAACAGGTGCATCTGTGATTGGTCTCATGTGGTTGTTTCTAATTAATGGCCAATCACAGTCAACTGGCTCGGACTGAGAGTCTGAGCCACAAACCTTTGTTATCATTCCTTCCTATTCTATTCTTGGCCAGCCTTCTGATGAAATCCTTTCTTCTATTCTTTTAGTATAGTTTTAATGTAATATATATCATAAAATAATAACTCAAGCCTTCTGAAACATGGAGTCAGATCCTCATCTCTTCCCTCAATCTGAGACCCTTGTGAACACAGTCACATGCTTGTGCTGTGGAAGCATCTGCAAACAAGCACCCAGCTCTTCACCCCACCTGAGGCTGTGTCACAGGCTGGGTGAGGGCTGTGGGGCACTGCCCAGCCTGCCAGGACACTCCAAACCCCTCTCTGCTCCAAACAGCAGCCACCCTCCCTGGGAAGCAAGTGGGGCAGGAGGTTTTGCTTTCTGTCTGCAGAGTAAATAAGAGTCAGAAATGTGCAATTCCACTTCAGTGCAGAATCAAGAGGTCTCATCTTGTGACTGAAGCATTCACAGTGCTGAGCACAGATGCCCTCCTGTTCACCTTTAAAGTCTGCATCCTCTCTGTGCTTCCCACGCCTCCTTTGCCTTCACCTCCAGGATGTCTGTCTGGCTTTTGAAATATCACTGCTCTCCTACTGTTAAAGTATGTGGAAGGATGAATCTTTTATCTCCCTTTTCTATTTGGGAGGTTGATTCTGGGTTCATTGGTTAGTTTTAAGATGTTACAAAAGCATCTGCCTGGTGGGATTTAAAGATGACAACCCTCCAGTGTTATTTCAATGCAGGTAATGGCAAGTAGATCCCCCTGCTTTCTTTACACACTGTTAGGAGGAAAAGCCTGTCTGGAATAAGGATGTAGAGATAAGAAGAGATTAGAGATTCAAGCTGAAGGCAGCTTGCTTGCATGGAGAGCACGGGGAGCAGCACAGCTGAGCCCAGCTCTGCCCTTCTGCAAATGATGCCCCAGAGCAGCTGTGGCTGCACCTGCTGGCCTTGGAGGATGTTCCTGCAGCCCCCTAGACTGAGCCTGGCTGTAAATCCTGGCCTGAGCTTTGTGAGAACATGAGGGGAACTGTTTGTGAGACAGGTCCAGCCCAGGCAGGCCCAGGTTGGGCTGGAGGCTGCCCCAGGGAAGTGCTGTGAGCCACCCCATGGAGCTGGAAAAACATGGGCTGAATGGAACTGAAACTGCTCAGAGACAGCTGGAGAGGTTTCACCCACATCAAAGAAAGGACTTGTGATAAAACCAACGATTTCCGAAAAATGCTGGTGTTGTTGCCAATGTGCACTGTTGTTTTACAGGTAATTTGGGGGTAAATTTTTCAGTTTTGCCAGGTTGCTTGGCATAACTCGAGAGCTCTGCAGGTCTGAGGCACCAGCCTGGCTCAGCTCACTCCTGAGAACTGCCCACACCCACAGCTGAGAGCATCCCCTGCTTCATTCTCCTCTGCTTTGCTTCTCAAGCACTGAGGAGAGCTCCAGCTTCATACGAAGTCAAAGTCATCAAATTTTCTGGATCAAAGTGTCTCCTGTTTTTGTTGTAATGAAGCAATTTGACACTTTTGGTAATACAAACATTCCCAAGTCTAATTAGAGGGGCAGCTGTTCTCAATATCTCCAGCAAACTCTTCCAGATTACCACAAGAACATGACCAAAAATCACAGGGCACCAGAGGATGGGAATATTTCCTTCCAGCAAGGCTCTTCTGTCTGCTCCAAGTCCCATCCTCCTGCCTCATACTTGACATTAACACAAAAATTCCTGTTTTTTGTGGCTGCCAAAGCCATTGGGGAGTGCTGGTGCAGGCTGAGGAGCAGAACTGAGCAGGTCAGACCCTTCAGGCTCTGCAGAAGAGGAGCAGGGATCCAGTGCCAGGTGAGCTCTGAGCTGCTCCAGGACAGAAAACGGATAGGGAAAGGGAAAGGGAAAGGGAAAGGGAAAGGGAAAGGAAAGCTGCCTTTGTGCCATGGAGTTCTGGAACTGCCTGGGAGGTGCCTGAGGTGTTCCCTGCTAGGCTGGGGCTGTGTGCCTGGAGAGGGTTTGGCTGTGGGACAGTTCTGATCACGCTCCAGAGCTGGGGGAGCAGAGCCTGAGCTCAGCCTTGGGCAGGAGGGAGCGTTAGCGGAACCATTTGTGCCAAGCCATGATGGAGCTGTGAACCCACAATTAGAGACAGACAGGCTTGGCTCTACTTTCCTCCTAGCAAGCTGCAATCCTGTATCAGCTCCCTCATGGAGATCAGGGTGACAGCAGCAGATTTATGGGATCTGCCATGGCCAGGGCTCAGTGGGGCTGTGCTCAGGTTGTGTCCATCCTGCAGAGACTGGGGAGATAAGCAAAGCTCCATCCTGACCCTGCAGTTCAGGAGAAGATGCTGTGTCCTGTAAGAGCCTGAATGAGAGATGTGGGACTCTAGGCAGCTCTCCAAAATGCAGTTTATTGTATACAAAATGCAGTTTATTGTATACAAAATGCAGTTTCTTACATCCATGAGGTTACAGCAATCCAGGGTCGTGGGTGACAGAGCTGTGCCTACAGCTGTCAGCTCCAGCTGCAGGCAGGTCTGGACACCCTTAGTTTAGGTTACAAATGCATTATATAATTTTCTTTTGGTTACAATGCATTATATACTTTTCTTTGCTGACCATCTTAATACAGTAGAACCAATCTATACCTTAACTTTTATCCATAGTCTATCATAACTACTGTAATTACCATATTCATGTCACTGTTCTCCAATCACTAAAAGTCAGTACATTACAGTTTAAGCTAGAAGTTGTTTTTCAGTTTTCTTGCAGTGGAAAATTCTGAGACCTTTTTTCTACTTGCCACATTTGCAGACTTGTTTGCCTGTGCTGTCTTTCTGCTTGGTAAAAACATCTTCTTGTTTGGGGTGGGTTTATCCTTTGCTCTAAGCCATAAAACCCCTTCTAACTAACACACCCTTTGCCTCCTTGGTTATCCAGTGAGACTGGCTCAGCAATTCTTTTCTTCTATATCAAAACTTGCTTCCATCTCTATTCCTTCTTCATATTCTACATTTAAAAATCTTTCTGCTAAGCATACATATCTGTGAGACTTTCTTGTCAAACTTTCATCCTTTCCAAGTGTCCAGATCTGGCCAGACAGGGCTGGATCCCACAGGCACTGGCACACTCTTGCTCACATCCGTGGTGCTGAAAATCAATTTATTCATTTTGTCTCCTGAACAAGTATTAAGATGAATATCAAAACATAATTGTCTCAACAATCTTTGGGCTTTCACTTATCAGCTGATGATAAGGCTATAGAGGGATGTGTTCATTTGTCTGCAGATCTCTGTAATCCTATTAAGTTTAGAGTGATAACTGTTAAACTGTACATATACACAGCTGTGCACACGTTTGTTGGGGAAGGTGTTTAATACACACATCCACAGGCACACAGTCTCACAATTCCCTGCTGCACAGCCAGGCTAAGTGCCTCTGTATGGACACCCCACCTCAATTAGCCATAGATCACTCAGCGTCAAAGACCCCTCCGAGCAAACATCAGGAATGTTGCTGGAGCTAAACTGGGCAAAAAGAATAATTTCCCCCCACATTTCATTGTGAATTTCCTTCCGAGAAGAGGGAGTTTTCCTGGCTCTGTATTTCATACCTGGAATCTGTGGGACCTGGCTGGGGCAGAGCTGCCGTCATCTGATGCTTAAACCTACCACTGGTACTCAGTCCTGGTTTGGAAAGCTAGGAGTCTGCTCAGGAAGGCAGGAGCCTCCCCTGAAATGGAAAATGTAAACCCTCCCCACGCCTCCCAATTGCTATAAATTTTAAATTAAGGGGCTCTCAGGCAAAAATATGGGAGCAGGAAATAACAGTTCTTTAATAGGAAAGGAAAAAAATAAAAGGATAAAATAAACAATGCAGTACACTAGAACAACACTGACAGAGTCAGAACCCAACCTGACACCCTGTGGGTCAGGCTGTTGGCAGCAGTCCCATTGGAATTGTGGCTCAGCCCTCCTGCAGTGTCAGGGGTGGTTCTGCTGGAGCAGGGATCCTGCAGAGAAGGATGGATTCTTCCTCTGAAGATCCAGTGGGAGAAGAGGCAGCTGCTGTTCCTCTGGGGAATCCAGTGGAGAAGCCGTGCTGGTGTCTCAAAACCTCTGGATTATATCTGGGTAGGAATGCTTGGCTCCTCCCTCTGGTCTCACACCTCCCAATGGGATGCTGTAGTTCTTATCAGCCATGCAGTGACATTCAATAGCTGTTATCAGCAGGTGTCCCCTCCCGAGGAAGGTGTGAATGTGGTCACTCAAAGAGAGAGATAAGGCAAACTGCCCACTTGCCAAAGGTAATCTGCCATACAGTTGGTAATGGAAAACAACTTGCATTGCAATCTGGAACAGGTGTGCAGAGCTGAGACACCACTGTGGAACTGTCTGATGTGTCCAGAGCTGCCACACCACTGCCTCCCCTCCCTGCTGAGCTCTCCTGACACTGGAAATGCCCCCAGCCCAAGGAACCATTTCTGCTCAGTGCCTCTCTGTCCTGGGAGCTCACATTGCGACAACCCAGTGCCCCTGCCCTGCCAGGGAGATGCAGCTGTGGGAATAAATCACAGGGACTCCATTTTCTTAATGGTGGAAAAAGCTCCCTCTTCATTCACATAACTCCTTTTTATAGAGTTTTACAGACCACCTGTGGGACTTCAATTGATCAGTAATTTTCCTTCCAATTACTTTATTGGTCAGTAACAAGTAATTCTGTATTAATTGGTCACTCCAACCCCTGGTGGGTATGTGCAGGGATAGTTGTTTCACTTGTTTCACAGAGAAAGTTTTCATTTTTCTATCAAAGGTGTAAGAACAGTTTATACAGGTACAAGTTGTCTTTCACCCAGGAACAGATTGTTATGTTAATGAACTGCTCACACCAGGATTGCTTTCATATGGGAACTTGCAAAGTGCTAGCTTGGCTTAGAAGAAATGACAGTCCAGGCAGAGCAGGCCTGATTTTATAAGAATTTTCTTTATAATTTTTCTACCTTACTGCAACACAGAGCCACAGCACCATCCCTGTGTACAGCCAGGTCCACCCCTGCCCCTTCTTTGTGCTTATTCTGGAGCACCCTCTCACTGTGCAGGCACCCACCACAGATCATTTCCTGCTCATTGCCTCCCTACGATACTCTGAATTCATTCTCAACAGTTTTCCCAGAAACTTCCTAGCATTAAAAACACCATCTTCAAAACAAAGGTACCACAGCCAATGAGGTGGGAATAAGGACTCACATGCTGAGTCTGTCCTGGCTGCTGCTGAAGGAGCTGGGAAAGCCTTGGGAGACCACCCAGCAGCACATCCCACTCATGGAGCATCTCCCTTCCTTCCCAGGCTTGAAATTTGATCCCAGCTGGGCTTCTAACAGAATCACAGAGTGGTTTGGGTGGGAAGGGATCTGTAAAGGCCATCCAGCTCAGCCTTGCAGGGAGCAGGGACATGAGCTGGACAAGGCTGAGCAGGGATGGGGCACCCACCACCTCTCTGGGCCACCTCTGCCAGGCCCTCACCACCCTCAGATAACAAATGTCAATGGCTGCCCATTGTTAACTCTTTCTGCCCCACACCTGCACAAATCCCTACTGTGCTGTGGCAGCTGGAGCTTGCCCGAGCCTTGGGGCAGCAGCAGTAGATGGTGTGGGACACTGAATTTTGGACATCAGTAAACCTAGCTGTGCTTACCTCACTGCAGCCTTCACCCTGCCCTGAGGTGGGACAGGTTCCTGGTATCACTATTAAGCCAGAAACGACATAAAGTCACATAAGAAAGCAAAATGGCAAAAGCCCCTTTTATTTGGTCCCTGCCCCTTTTATACCTTAGTTGGCTAAAGGTGGCCATGATTGGTCATTTATTCAATGCATTTTACCTGCTTGGCTAATTAAGAAGACACACCAATTTGTAAACAACCTTATGAGGAAAACAGCAAAACAGATTGTTAAAAATCACCACTTGCAGATTGTTTTAATATTTGGCTATCATTTTTTATCACCTTATCAACTTATCCTACTTTCTCTCTCTGACCAGGCTGTCACTTCCACACCTGGGAAGGTATTTATTTCCTTATTATTTCCTTAATCCAGGCTGGGAGGCACAAAGGCACACAAAGAGGAGCTGTAATTTATTGTGGCTGGGGTGAGTGGGGCTGTCAGGACAGGGTTTGTTCCTTGCTGGGTGCTGTTTGAGGAGCAGAGTTTTCTCCCTGACTCCTGTTAAACACTGAGCTGAAATGCAAAGCGATGGAATAAAAAATATCAGGACAATAAGGCAGGAAGTAGCATTAGATATATTGATAATTTGGGCAAATCACTCCTGTGGACCTCCTTTGATTACTTTATCTGTTCAGTCTGCCTTACTAAGTGCTGCCATCACACAAGCATAATAAAACAAGAATATATAAATGGAAGGAATTAAGAGCCATCCTATTGGGACCAATTTAATCTTTGCTTCATTTAAAAGGAGAACATGGCTCCCTTATCTAATGTACATAAAATTGCTCTTTATTCCCCAGGTTTACATAGAGATGACAGATCTATATAAATATGGATCTGCTCCTTTTCCCCACTCTGTGGGGAAGAGCCACCTTCCACCACATCTCTGGACACTTGAAGGAGTCTCCCTCCTGCCCTGTGGCATTTCTGAGAAAGGAGAATGAGGATATGGCAGCATCCTTTGGAAGGCACAGGCTCTAGCAGTGGATGTTTGAAGGTAAAAAGCAACAAGACCACTCCCAGATTAACTCTAACCCTAACCCTGCTCAGAGGCACGTGGTGCTGGTGGGAATGGAATGAATGAAACCCAGCCAAACCAGCCCTTCCATGGTCACTTCATCCATCCTTGCTTTGCTTCTGGGGGTCACAGAGCAAACCCACGAGGGTTTCTGAGCTGTACAAGACAGGCAGGAAAGCATCTTTCAGTCTGTATCTCTGAGAAAGTGTGTTTTCTGGTGATAACTGAGTTTGAACCTAAAAAACTGGATCTGTGGAAAAATGGCTTCTGGTGGTTGCTCTAAATCTTGTCCCAACACCCTTGAGACCATGGCTGAGCCTTTCCTGGGGATGGAAAGGCTGTTCTCACCAGGGCTGCTCTCAGGACCCACATGGCAGCTCAGCAGGACCCTTGTCCTGGCAGGGCTGTCTTTGCTTTTGGTAATTCCCCAGAAAAACTGGGGACTCTGAGTGGCCTGAACATGACATTTCACAGGAGACTTTGCATGAGAGGAAGCCATCCCCATTTCTGAGAGTGTCCTGTGGAAAAGGACATGATTCCATCTGGGCAGGGATGGGAACCCACAGTGACTCAGGTTGCACTCAGGGATGGGAACAGGAGCAGTGAGAAGTTTCAAAATTACCAAAAGCAAAGACAGCCCTGCCAGGACAAGGGTCCTGCTGAGCTGCCATGTGGGTCCTGAGAGCAGCCCTGGAGGTCCCCCCCAGGAAAGGCTCAGCCATGGTCTCAAGGGTATTGGGAGAAGCCATTTCTGTCTCCACAGCTCCAGGTTTGTAGGTTAAAACTCAGTTCTTACCAGAAAACAGACTTGCCCACGCCCAGAGATCCAAACTGAAGCGAAATGTGGATGTCAGCCAAGCCCAATGTCCCTGTCCAACCTCCCACTGCTCCTGTTCCCATCACTGAGTGGGACCTGAGTCACTGTGGGTTCCCATCCCTGCCCAGATGGAATCATGTCCTTTTCTACAGGACACGCTCAGAAATGGGGATGGCTTCCTCTCTTCTTCACCTCTGATCTAGGAAAGAAAAAAAGAGGCATTTGTGCTTTCTAACATGCTAAAAGCATCAGAGGACTCCCTGCTCTTTCAAACCAGCCATCATAAGTGCAATTTCAAAGTGTTTCTCTCTGCTAATATCCAGTGGCTTTTTAAAAAGCAGCTGACAGCAGTGCTGGAATGGCTAATGCCTAATTAGCTAATGGGTAATGATGCTCCTGTGAATAAGGCTGACATTTCACTCTGTAATTATCATCTGGGCTGATAGCACATCCCACAGTGGGCAGTGCAGGGTGCCTTGGGACAGGCCTGTGGCGTGGCAGGGCTGAGTGATGCTCCCTCTGGCCATGGACAAGTGTCCCCTGGGCTGCCACCCCAGCTGGGGCAGTCTTGGGTTCTGAGTTGCTGAAACGGCTCCAGAGATATTAAAAATCTTTTTCCCAGCCCCATGACTAAAGAAGAAGTCGAGATTCCTCAGCTCTGCTTCTCAAGGTTGTTTATTTTCTCTGATCTGTTCCATTCTGTCTCTGACCTGCTGAGATCTGTCCAGCAGCTCGGGTTGTGGCACAGTCCCTGCCCTTGGGGTGCAGTTGGCTTTTTATACCAAGAACTGTGTGTACTTTATTTACAATAATTTTCCGATACCTATCACCTATGTTAGACAGTCTGTCTCTACTCTAAACCAATCCAGAAGTGTCACCATCACAGCAGAAGATGGAGGACAAGAAGGAGAAGGACAGAACATGCCCAGATTCCTCCATCTTGCCTCTTGAACTCCCATTCTAAATCCCCAAAATTCTACATTTTCACCCTGTGATAAATTCCCTATCATTCTACTCAAACTCTTGTGGCTTGTAAATCTTCACACCAAGCTGGTAATTGTTTCCATGGGCTAAGATTGAAGGCACAGGTGTTTGTGACTCTGTGCCAAGGTCTCTGAGCCCCCTGCCAGGGTCTCAAATCCCCAGGGCAGCCAGAGCAATGTCCTGGGTCCCGACAGCCCAGCATAGCCCAAGGCTTTGCCATGGCTGCCCCTCCCCACACAGCCTCATTTGCCACCCCAGGTCTACAGATCTGAGCTGAAAAAGGGATTTTGCTGGGTGTTCCAGCTGCCAGAGCTGTGAGCAGCTCTGCCCTGGCTCAAGGGCTGTGTCAATGGGATAAATCACACAGACTGCATTTTCTTCATGGTGGAAAAATCCCCCTCTTCATTCACATAACTCCTTTTTATAGAGTTTTACAGACCTCATGAGGGACTCCAATTGGTCAGGAGCTTTCTTGTTAATTAATTATTGGTCAGTAACAAGTTGTTATTCTGTATTGACTGGTCACTCAAACCCCCGGTGTGTAACTGCAGGGAAAGTTGTTTGTGAGAGACAGAAAAACGGAAACTGTCTAATGGTGTAAAAACAGTTTATACAGATGAAGGTTGTTTTTTTGATTGTTATGTTAATGAACTGCTCGCACCAGGATTGCTTTCACATGGGAACTTGCAAAGGGCCAGCCACTGATTTTAGGAGAACAGGACTGATTTTATGAAGGCTTTCTTTATAATTTTTCTACCTCACTGCACCATGTGTCTCCATCCAGGAGGCACTGGAGGAGCTGCAGAAATCCCTCCCTGCTTTGCTGGGACTCACCATAGCACCTTGAGGAATAAACATTTGATAAAACATTCTGAAGCTGAAGGCTTATATGCTGTATGCCCCTAAAAATGTCAAAGTCCTCTATTTGCTTTCTGCAGAGTGAGCCAAGTCCTGCTCCTTCAGCCTCGCTGCAAGGGGCAGCCAAGCCCCAGCCTGGACCAGAGTCCTGCCCTACACAGAGAGGTCCTGGTGTCATGAGTATATATTGCTGTATCTATACTATAGATACAGCAATATATATGTATATATATATACACACACAATATAATATTGTCATATAAATATACAGTATTATTCATTATAATATTAAAATATTCATTATATTAGTTAATATAGAACATATATTAAATATATTAAATATAATAATTCATATATTAAAGATTACATTATAATATCTATTAAATATTAAATTTGTGTCAATATATTTATTGGTATTCGGTTTTAATATATAATAGATTATATTTTTATATAGAATTATTTTTATTTATTTATTTAAATATCTCTATATTAAATATTACAATTTAGTAGATAAATTATTATATTATTTATCTAAATAATAGAATACATTTGTATTAATTTATATAAAATTGTAATATACTTATATAAACAATAAAATAATATAAATTTGGTTCAGCACACTGCTAGGAAAGATCTGCCTATACCATGTTTCAGTCTCCAGATCACTGTGTCTTTTTTCTTTTTTAGGAACAACTCAGTTTTGTTCGTTGGGCAACTAAAGATTGAACACCAATTTATAGGTATCAAGGGAGGTTAATTCCAGTGTATTTAAGTGCAAAATCAACCCCTCTGGAGCCTCTGCTTTGCTTTTCCTCAGCCCCTGCCCTACCCACCACACTGGACACCCTCTCCAAGGACAAGCCTGCAGCTTCAGGGTCCATCTCAATCTCCATGCCAACTGCAGCTCTTAGGAAAAAAAGTTACTAGAGGATCTGTTGAACAAAAAGCCAGCACTGGAAACTTGCACCCATTTTCCTGGGGTTTTAGGGATGCTACCATGCCATAGAGCATGGACACTGTTGGGGAGCTGAGAGAGCTCCCACATGGACACAGCACTGGAGGATCCCTGGGAGGTTTTTTTCTCCTATCAATCTCCAAATCTATCATTTGATGCATTGCCAGTTTTCAGTCATGCAGTGCTCCCAGTTACAGGAGCTTGGTGCAGCAGGGACAGAAGGGAGGCACACACCAGCCCTGACACTGAAACAGGGATGCTCCTGCACTGGGCAAACCTGACCCAGCCCTTCCTTCAGCAGGACCAGACACACCCTGCACACTTCTGCTCTACCATGTTTCTCTGGAAGGTGGGGAGATGTGCCAGAGCTTGTCATTGTCATATTTTCTGAAAAATCTCTTCACCAGGCTTTCTTCTCCTGGGAAGCTGAGAAGCCTCAGAAAAGAATGAAGACAATAATTACCTGATTCTTTCTCCTGTGTTTTGCTGCTTTGGAATGTGGTTTGGACATTGTTTACCAACAGGTGCATCTTTGATTGGTTCCATGTGAATTGTTTTTACTTAATGACCAATCACAATCAGCTGTGTTGGGCTCCAAGGAGTCAGTCACAAGTTTTTTGTGATCATTCTTCTTAAGCCTTCTGTCTGTATCCTTCGATAATTGATATGATATAATATAATCAGCCTTCTGAGAACATGTAGTCAGATTCTCATGTCTCACCTCATCCTGGGGACCTTCACAAACTCAACAAGTGCTGGCAAAGGCTGCTGAGATCAGAGGATGTGTGTGAAAACAGGAGTTCCTGCAATAGAGCACTCAACTGGCAGATTGAAGAATAATAACAATAAAACCAATAATAAATATGGTTATTAATGAGCAGAAGGAGCCCTGGGAGACACATCAGCTGTTTGAACAAGCAGATATTTCTGTCCCTCCCTCCCTGTGTAATCAATGTGTATTTATTTCTTTATTTAGCTCAATGCTCACCCTTTGAGGAGAAGATGAAAGTGTCAAGATGATCCTCTCCTTATCATGCCCTGCACAAGGGAAAGCTTTGAAGATACAATATGCAGAAACACTGGGCTCTCCTGTGACTTCTCCAGATTTAATTAGCCCAACCTTGTGTAAGGATCCTGCCTCCCCCTCCAGACAGCCCTTTCTTCCCCCTCCCCAGCCTCAGACAAGCTCCGGACTCACTGGCAAAATAGCAGCTGCTCAAGCCCTCAGTTTAATTCAGAGCTTGGCTCTCCAAGATGAGCCAAAAAAAAATGCCACCCCAAAGATGGAGCTGCTTTTAGCATTATGCACGAGCTGCAACTGCCAAGGAAAGTTTATCTTGGAGCCAATGTGAGCTCTGTTGCTCCAAGTTAAATATTTCCATTTAAAAAGTAGAATGAACTATACTGTGGGACTTCCAATTGCTTCCTGAAATATTAAGAAGGAATATCTTTAAACATTAATATTTTGTTACAGTGCTGAAGCCTTTCTAAGGGAGGGTTATTTTTTAGAGCTGTGTATTTTTCTCTGCATAATTGGAGCCTCTGATCTGTGCCTATACCCTGTGCTCCCAAAAGTCCCTGTACACCAACAACCTTCCTTCCAAAGCAATCAATAAAAATCCTTCTTTTTTCCTCCTCCCTCCTATTCCTGCTGCTAGGAGGTAATGCCAAGGACACCTTGAGGAAAGTGCCCCATGATGGGACCCCACAGGGCTGCCAAGAATCTCCTTCTGTTGTACCCATCCCCACTGAGACACCATGGATGGGCTCCCATTGCCCATCCCACATGGACCAGCACTGGGACCAGCTGGAGCAGCTGCTTCCAGCCAGGCCCTGTGCCCCATCCCATGGCCCATCCATCTTCTCTGTCACCAAGGAAGCAGCTATCAAAAGGGCAGACAGGAGAGCAGATTTAATGCTGCTTTCATGGTGGGAAGGGGAAAAAAATTAAAAAAAAGAAGAAGAAAGAAGAGAGAGAAAAATTATGTTGCTTCCAGGCCATTTGCATGTTCATTTCTCAAGAGAATGTGACACTTTATCCTTTTCTTCAAATTAACTTCTGTGTCACAAGTGGAATAAAAGGATTGGGTAGATGGGAACTGAAACATGGAGAAATGAAGGACTGGGAGTGGCAGGCATGGAGTGTTTGTGATGTGCAGGACAGCAGTGCAGCCCTGCTATGCCAGCCATTGCTCAGCAGCTTGCTATGCTGGCCTAATCTTACAAGGTCTCCCAGAAGTCCTTTTTTCCCAGTTTTTTTTTTCTCACCTCCTTCAGAGCACACAGAAACCCAAAGTGCTTTCCTGAGCAGGCGGTTGGAGCTGCTGGACCATTCACATTCTCTATGGGACAGTCCCCAGGGTGCAGAGCTGGCCCTCAGCTGGATGGGGACAGCTCAGGGAGGACATCAGAGCCAGCAGGACAGCCCCAGCACTCACACTGGAGGCAGGAGTGTGGCATTCACATTCTCTGAAAAATCCCCTCTCCCAAGATTTTTCTCCTGGGAAGCTGAGAAGCCACAGAGAAAAGGAAAACAATTCTTCGCTCGTTTGCTTCTCCTGTGTTGAGCATTTCTCCATGTTTCAGTTCCCATCTATCCAATCCATTTCCATGGATGAGGGAGGAAAGGAGGCTGCTCCTCACAGACCCAGAGCTGCTCTGGGGGACAGCCCTGGCACCTCTCTCCTGCTACACTCTGGCCACTGAGGCAAAAGGAGGCAGATTGGGCAGAAAAGTGAGGAAGCAATAGTGGATGTGACAGCCTGGTCAGAGAGTGAGAAAACTAGATCAGTTTTCCCAGAATCACCCTGGAACACTTTAGGGAGTTGAAGATAAACAACGATAAACAATTATTTTAAAAAAACCTACAGGTGCTGTTTTCCTAATATCTGTATTCTTGTTATTCTCATAAAATTGTTTATAAATTTTAAAGTAAATAAATAAATTTTTGGAGTGTCTTGTTAATTAGTCAGTCAGGTGAAATGCATTGATTAACATGAAATTGATTGATTAAATTGAATTATTAAATGACCAATCAGGTCCACCTATATCCATCAGTATATAAAAGAAGTGGTTGGAAGTAAAGACTTGTGCTTATGCCATTGGCCTGGTTTAGGGCAAATTTGGGAGAAAACCTCTAAAGGGCCCCTCCAGAAAGCAAACCCACACGGCTTCTCCCTGCAACTGGGCTGGGAAGGATTCCTTGGAGAGAAGTGGAAAGAACCTGTTTATTTAACAGGCACAGCACCCCCAGCACACAGAATGAACAATACCAGGTGACACCACTCTGTCACTGCTCTGACAAAGATGACAAATTCACAAAGTCTCTCTGGGGGTGGTTGCTCTGTTCTCAGTCCCTCCTGTGCTGGGGCAGCTGCTGCAGCCACAAGGTGCAAACTCTCGGTGTTCCCAGGGCCCAGCCCAGAGCAGGCTCGAGTGGGTCCAAAAAAGGGAAAGGAGAAACAGTCCAGGGAAAATTCAGACTGCTTAGCTAAACTAACTAATGAGCAGGACCAAAAAGCAAGAGCAAAGCAAAAAGCAAAAGCAGCACCATGTACTGCCCTGTCTCTGTGTCCGGCCAGCCATGGGGGAGTGGCTGATAGCAAAACCAAAAGAAAACATTTGCTCTTCAGAGCCAGCGTAGAAGGCACAGAACATGATATCCAGCATGAACAGAACACACCAATGGGGATACAAGCATCACAACACTATCCTAGGACAGCACCTCAGCCTTCTGATGGTCTCTGTGTCATTTGTCACTAAGCAGTGCCAGTGCTGTGGTCACCTCCTGGCCTGCAGCCCCTCCAGAGACCCAGGGCTTACAGGACACAGCAGCAATCTCAGCTCTGAGCATCCCCTGCCCACCCCGAGTCCTTGTGCAGACACATCAGCAGGGCTGGAGGGCCATGAAGGGCCATGGTTCCTCTTTCCTGCTGAAATCAGCTTTTCCAGCCCATGGAAGCAATGCCACCAAGCTTGATTGGTGAGGAGCATTCATGTCCCTGTCCTCACTGCCATCCATGCACACAGCTCTGATGCCAGTGCCTGTAAGAGGCATGTGCAGGGCCTGTAGGCCAGCAGAGCTCCTGAAAGGAGCATTTGGAGGCCATTTATGCCCCAAAACTGAACCCAGCTCCCTCCCAGCCAGCAGCAGGCACACAACACACCCCCACAAATGGCTTTTGGAAGTTGCTGTCCCCCTACTCTCCCTGTTGCAGGGTTTAGCAGGTCCTGGGATACCACAGTGACTTTTGGGGATGCCCTCTGGAACACAGCAGTGCCTTTGCTGTTTCTCTCACCAATTTCCCATGCCTGGGAGTGAGGTCAGTAATTTTCACCCACTGGCACAGGTAGGATATGCTTTTTGGGAGGAGAGGAGCCTGTTCACAGCAGCATGGCATCCAAAACCCCACACAGTGACACAGGAATGCTCAAATCAAGGTGTGCCTGCAGAGGCAGCCCACAGAATTCAGAACCCCCAGAATTCAGGCAGCTCCCAGAATTCAGAGGTGTCCTGCTGAAACCCTTCACGTGGCACCCCCCTAACTCCCCCTCCTCCAGTTTCCTGTGTTTCAGCCCAAGATCCTCTCAGCTTTATTTATTCTGGGCATAAACACTCCTGGCAGCTCTCATCAGTGCACAGACAGGTCTCCCCCAGCTCCCCTGCCCAATTAGTGCCACTCTGCCTGTGTGAGGAGGAGCAGCAGCCCCTGGCCACAGAAGGCAGCTCAGCATAGCCTGTGGCTACAGAACGCATCACACCTGCCTGCCTCTCACTGCCTTGGGTGAGCTGAACCCAATGAATATTTCAATAGGCTCTGCTTGCCCAGGATACTATTAATTTTGGAGTCCCTGTTATCAAATTCCTTTTCCTCCAAGTGGGTGGTGATTATTAATTTCACAAGCTGTGCTTCCACCAGCTCCTTCCCAGTCCCTTGTGGCTGAGGAATATTAATCCACATTCATGCTGTCATTCAGCTGCCCAGGAGACTCTGCTGTGAATGGTGTTATTATTAATACCACTGCTCCACACGTGGGCAGAGCAACTTAGAGGCACACAGGTGGGTTGCAAAGGGCATTTGCAGAAAAGCACCTCCATCCCGGTGTTCAGACAAATAAAACAGGGCCCAGGAAGTGCTTTTTGGAGCTGTTTCTCCAGGTGCTGGTCCTGCCTTGCCAGGGCACAGGTGACAGATAATCCCAGAAAATCTTGGACCTGTGAAGGACCAAGAGCAGGAGAATATTAATCCACATTCAGCCTTTTCCCAGCCATATCTAGCAGCCAGCAAGGAGCAAATACTTCTGTCCTTCTTTTGGGGGAAAAAAAAAAATAAATTAGAGAATCCAAAAATTATCTCTCTACTTAAATAAAATGGCATAATACCCTAGAATGTAATCACTTTCAACACCCCAGCCTCATTATCAAGTTTGCTTGGAATTAGGCACTTCATTTGTGTTCTGCTAGAAAGGCAGAGGGTGGAGAGCAGCTGTTGCATTTCTCTGCAGAGCAAAAAAGCCTTTCCCAGGCAGCCAGGCTTACCCAGGCAGGTGAGACACATTTCAATCAAATATCTCAGGGAGGGGTTGGACAACCCATCAAGGCTCCCTTGAATGTGGGGCACTAAAAGGCAGAGACACAAACAGGAAAGAGAAAGCTGAGAAATATGAATTAAATTATAGACAGCCCCTGAGGTCTCTCACAGGGGTCAGGGCATCAGTGAGTGACAGAGGGAGGGAGGGCGGGGTGAGACAGGGCTGAAG
The DNA here is from genome assembly GCF_035770615.1 of Melospiza melodia melodia. Classification (NCBI taxonomy): domain Eukaryota; kingdom Metazoa; phylum Chordata; class Aves; order Passeriformes; family Passerellidae; genus Melospiza; species Melospiza melodia. The sequence continues at coordinate 5,372,581 of NC_086214.1, forward strand.
GAACCTCCTAGGCTCAGCTTGGGGAGCATCCACACTGGTGCTGAAGGCAGAGCTCAGCCAGAGCACCAGTGGGGCTGTGCCAGGGGCTGCTGCTGAGCAGAGCATCTCCACAGCTGCAAATCCCCCAGAACCACCTTGTTCTTCTCCCTCACTCCTCCTGAACCACCCTTCTCCTCTCTCATTCCCCCTGCATCACCCCAGTTCCTCTCATTTCTCCTGAACTACCCTGCTCCTCTTTCCCATTCCTCCTGGATCACCCCAGATCTCTCTCTTACTCCTCCTGAACCAGCCCAGTCCTCTCTCTCATTCCTTCTGAACCACCCTGCTCCTCTCTCAGCCCACACTTCAGAGTGCTCCTACCCCAGATAATCCCAAGTGAAGCAGCCTCACCCCTGAGCTGTCTCCTTTGCTTGGCTGCGGCACAACCCATGGTGCAAAGAGGCCCCTTCCCAAGGCAGTGAAGGCCAGCAGCATCTGAAACCAGAGCATGTTTCAGTTTTGTACATTTTTGGCAGCTGAGATGGGCTGGAGGCTTCATAGATGTTTCTGCAGTTTCTCCTCCTAGAAGAATGCAGCTTTCCCAAATTGTCAGCACTTCAGCCAGCACAGTCCCAGCAAAGGCACCAACACAATTACAAAAGCAGAGCAGGGAAAGATTGTTCCCTCCCAGCCCTCATCCAGAAAGGACAAGAAGTCAAATCCCAAGGCTGCTGAGCCCCACTTGGTTGGCAAACTCTTGGTTTTCCAGATGCCCAGGCTGCCAGAAGTGCCAGCCCCACAGCCCCTGCCTGCCCAGGGTAGCTGGCATGGAGCTGGGACAGTGGGTGCATGATAAAGACACCACACATCCAGAGACACTTTGGGCCAGCTGGGTGTGTGGTGGTTTATTGTCACTATATTACAACATTTCTATTGTCGTTACATTGCAAGGGTTCCATATTGCTGGAGTTTTTTACCTCCTTGATGCTTCTTGTAGGCATCTCCTCCAGGCACTCACTCTTCTTTGTCCTCACAGCAGCCAACTGACTGCAGTCCCCTCAACCACCCAATCCACGCTTTTATAACACTCTTCTGACTGGCTACAGGTGTGGCCTGTTAACATCAGGCCTGCTCCTAAACCTTAGTAATTGGCTCAGCTGCAACTCTTTAGGGGGTAAGATTACATTCTATACTACCTTTATTTACTTATATTGTATCCCCCTACAGTGTTTCACCCCACAGACACTTTTGCCTGGCTGGGTGTGTGGTGTTTCACCCCACAGACACTTTGGGCTGGCTGGGTGCTGCAGCTGGGCCCGTGGGGACAAGTCCAGGCCTGCAGGAGCTCTGGTGGTGCTGGGATGGAGCTTCCCCCCATAACAGGGGCTGCTCCTCATGTTTCCCTCTGTGGAGAAGCTTTAAGGGGATGGTGAAGGAAAGGAGTCGGTTCTGACGGAGGGTTTGGATCCAGAGCTTTATTCTGGCTCACAGGCCTCTGAATGCAGCACCAGCTCCAACAGAACTCCCTGGACCCGTGGTTGCTGCTCCTTTAACCCCGGGGAGAGGGCAGGGAAGGGGCAGGGAGCCACCAAGCAGGGACAGGAGGGGACAGACAAAGGGACAAAGGACACCTGGATGGCCCAGTGCCCCCCAGGGGTGGAGGGCATCCTTTGGATCTGCCAATCACTCAGTGCCCTTCTGGAATGCCAGGACTGACAGACAGTGCTGGGAGGGTAAAGGAGATGTGACTGACACACCTGGGGAAGGACAGGATAACTGAGGCAAGGCCTGACATCACACCACAACACTCATGGGAATGGGTGAACTAATCCTGCACCAAGCAAAGATCTCAACAACCCTGGTAACCCCAGTGTGTTGTCTTATATAGCAAGAGCTTTATTATCATTATAGTTCATTTGTTGTCTTATATAACAAGAGTTCTATTATCATTATGGTGCAAGGGTTCCATGTCCTTGGAGTTTCATACCTCCTCAATGTTTCTCACAGGCAGCTCCTCTGAGCACTGCCTGTTCCTGGTCCTTGCAGCAGCCATCTGACTTCTCTCGATCTTGTTCCCACCAATCCACTCTTTTATGCCACTAGTTCTTATTGGCTACAGGTGTTGCCTGTTATCATCAGGCCTGCTCCTAATCTTTAGTAATAGGGTCCAGCTGACACTCATTGGGGGATAAGATTACATTCTACATTACCCATACTGTGTCCTCCTACACCAGTGAGGTTCCTACAGGGAAACCTGCTGGTTTTCTTCCAGGGAAGATGTGCTTCCTGGGAGCCAATGCAAGGTTTCTAATCCTTCTCCAGAGGGCTGGAGAAAAATCTGTCCTGGGCTGTCACAGCTCTGCCCTGCTCACTCACAGCCTCAGCTATGTCACACACTTTCCCCCATACCATTATTTTGACAAAGAAACCTAATCTGGATGATCTACTGCTGATATTGGTGTTTTGCATCAAATGTCCTGCTCTAAATGACTTTAATTGCAATTCACACAGGTTGCAGATGAATGCTAGGTGGAGAAAGGCAAACTGCTCATGTGTGTGTGCAGCTGCAGAGCAAGGGCAGGTTGTGAGCATCTGGATGGGCTTGGAGCAACCTGCTCTTGTGACAGGGGGGTTGGAACAAGATGAGCCTTGAGGTCCCTTCCAAATCCAGACCATCCTGGGATTCTGTGACTCTCCACTCCTACCAGTGATGCCTCACAAGTGATATCTGAGGGAGAGGGATGGGTGTGAGAAGTGCTGTAGAGACTAAAATTAATTTTTTTAAGTAATACAGCCTTTTGGGAATTAGAATCACATTGAACATCATTTACATTTAGGTCCTTGGATCCCTAAATCATATTTCAATAATATTTGAGGCTGATTCTGATGCTCTTTTTGGGATGGAATGGGCTGGTGGAGACACCACAGTGTCCTGAAATCCTTCTGAGGAACAAGGGGAAGCAAAACCTTTGGTCCCTAACCTGGTGACTTCTCTTGAAAGATTTTTGGGAAGTCCAAGCATCTCTTAAACTGTGTGTGGGACTTTGTGAAGGTTCTATTTTGACATGGGCTGCATAGACAGGCACAGAGACTTCTGCCTTTAACCCTGCATGTGCTCCCTGGCCTGAGCCTGCACTCAGCACCCAGCCACAGCTCCAGGGCACAGGAGACTGTTTTAGGGGGCTCTTTTAATGGGACTTCACTCTTCCAGGTCTGTTTGAATGGGACTTCACTCTTCCAGGTCTGTTTGAATGGGACTTTACTGGTTCCAGGTCAGTTTTAATGGGTCTTCACTGCTTCCAGGAGTCTTGAAGGATGGGAGTACCAGTCCTACAAGGAACCTCTCCTTTTGGTCCAGGAATGTGCTAAAATTCCCTCTGAAATGACACTGCCATTCATTAGGAGAGTGAGGGATTTGAACATGTCCTTAAGTGTTGGCTTAAGAGATATTTCAGCAGCTGATCATTACTTTTACATGTAAAAGGCAATAAAAAGGAAGAATTAAGCCAAGAGTGATGATCTCACCTCCTTTTATTAAGGCAGCCATTAATTCTGGCCTGATGGGGGCTGATAAAACCTGCTCTCACGTGAGCACTGCTATTGTCTGCAGCAGTCCCAGGGAGCTGCTGGCGTGATCCAGCCTGGAAATGCAGGATGCAGGGAGGGATCAGAGCTCCTCAGCTCTTTGTGTAAGAACCAGACTCCTCTGATGGGCTCTGCATGCTGAAGAAAGGAGGGGAGCAAAGCTTGGGGAGATAAAGTGAGGTTTTTGACTTATTTTACAGGCAGGAAAGAGGAGGTCTGAGGGTTATGGAGGATGTTTGGGAAAAGCCTGACTCCAGTCCTCTTTCCCCAGAAAGTGACAAAAAGTTCCTTTGCAGGCCTGAGTTAATTCAGCTTTCCTTCTAACTCACCATGGGGTCACAGCCTGGTTCCTTAAACCTGCCTCAGTGTCCCATTACAGAACAGAGATTATAATCCCAGCCTAACTCAGCATTAATCCTTGCTAGATTGCAAAGCACTTTTTTTGTTTTGTCTCTAAAATTAGCAACACCCCCACGATACTATTACAGCAGGAGCAGAGTGTAGATAGCAAAATACAAGAAATAACACCAGTTGCACGAGCAGCTCATTTTCTGCACCAGTACCCCCTGGTTTTGGCACTGAAAACAATACTTTGCAGGTGTTAAGAGGCTGAGCAAACACTGGTTTCCTCTGGCCTGCCTCCCTGCCACTCTGGATGGAAATGCCCTTGTCTGTGTGTCTGGGCAGATGGACAGAGGGATGCAGTGCCCTGCAGCTCCTGCTCTCTGCCCAGAGAGCTGGATTAGGTGTAGAAACAGCTGTGTGCTGTCTCCATGCCCTCCCAGTGCCAGAGGAAAAGCAGGATGTTTTATTAAGCATATTACAGCCCTGTCTTGTTGGGATATTTGCTGGCAGTTAACATCTTGCTGGATCAAATACCTTCAGCTTTGCCTGGGGCCCTCAGCTCATCCAGGCACTCAACTGCCAGGAAAAATACCCTCTCTGCTGGCAAGCACAATTTAATTAGTGCAGCTTTTCAGAGGCAGGGAATCAGCAGACTGGCACTTGAAGAAACGCCTTCCCTCCTGCCAAACCATCCCAAAGAGTGCTGTTCACAAAGCACTGAAGGATGTGAACAGCAGCACCATGTCCAGGTGAGGCAGCCCAGCAAGGGCCAAGCACTGCTCTCACTCACTCTGCAGGAGGTGATGGGATTCCTGAGGAGGAGGATTGTCCTCAAAAATTAATGTTTTGCACTCTAAAATGTGGCTTTGTCCTGCCAGATGGGTTTTGCTGCATCAGCCCTGCACTGAGCATGGACTCAGCCACAAGGAACTTGTCTGATGGTGGCTGAGCCTAATTTTCCATGTCTGTACCCTTTCAGTGCAGGGGTGAGAGGGGATGGGGATGTCCCTGAGCACTCAGGTGGGTGCAGCCCTGTCTGTGCTGAAGCTGCACTGCCCAGAGTGCTCTCACTGCCTTGAGTATAAATTTTACAGTAATTTTAAAGTTTACAGTCTTTTTAAAGTTTGCAGTCTTTTGTGGGTGTAGTACAAGGTGTCAGGTGAAAGTTGGAATCTCTGTGTAATTCACATCTGTGTGCTTGTTTATTTGCTTGTGGAGTGGTCAGCATTTTCTTATGTGACAGTTTTACCTGGAGCTGGAAAGTCACTTGGCTTTTTCCCATCAGGAATTCTGCATCCCGCACCCCATTTCACAGGCTGCACACACACACTTGGACCCTCACATGTCAGCTTTTGTGCCCTGAAATGGCCCAGGACACATTTAATTTGTTAATCTTGGTGTAGTACACCCTCCTCCAGCCATGAGCAGTGGTACCTACAGTAATGTCATGGAAACATTGATTTTTCCTTATGTCCCTGGGGTGAAGTCCTGCTCACATTGCTGCACCCAGAAGGATTTGTGAGGCAAGGAAAGACCAAACATCTTATAACACATTCACTGTGGCGTTCACATTCTCTGAAAAAATTGCTTCACCCAGGATTTTTCTCCTGGGAAGCTGAGAAGCCTCAGAGAAAAGGAAAACAATTCTTATCTCATTTGCTTCTCCTGTGTTGTGCTCATGTGGAATGTGTTTGGAGATTGTTTACCCACAGGTGATTGTTCCATTGCATTCTGCTGGGAGTTGTTTTCACTCTTTGGCCAATCAGGGCCAAGCTGTGTAAGAACTCTGGAGAGAGTCAGGAGTTTTTATTATTATCTTTTTAGCATTGTGTAAGTATCCTTTTTGTACTCTTTAGTACTATTGGAAAAAAGCTCCCAATATTACCAGTTAGATTGTGCCTGGGCCAGTCTGACCCTCGCTGCCGGGCCAAAGGCAGCAACTGCGGTGTATCACCCCAGAGATACCTTGGCTTGCTGCAGATTGCAGCTGGGCACTGAACAAGTCCAGGCTTGTTAGGAACCCCGTTTACCTCAGGAGGAATAGCTTCAGGCGATGGTGAAGAGAAAAAGGAGAGGATTCTGCTGGAGGGTTTAATGTCCAGAGGTTTATTCCATGGTTACAGAGGTCTGAACGTGAGCAACTGCTCCAACAGAACCACGGCCACATGGTCTGATCACTTTTTTAAGCTCAGGGACAGGGGGAGGGAAGGTACAGGTGAGCCACCAACCAGGTGAGAGGGGCAGGGTCTCAGGGGAAGATGACACCCAGACAGGCCAATGACCCCTGGGCACAGGGGCATCCTTTGAACTTGACCAACCACACGACGCCTTGCTGGAATGTTCAGCCTGATTGACAGGACTCACTCAGCATGGGGGCAAGGGGGAAGGGAGAGAGGTATAGGCACACTTGGGGAAATGACCTGGAAGGCCAAAATGGGACATTACAGCACACCACAACAAGTACAGTATAGTATTCTTTAATATAATATAGTATAGTAAAGTAATAAATTAGCCTTTGATAAGATGGCCTTCTCTTCATCATTCATTCCCTTGTCAGTGGCCCTGCATTTACAATAATTTACCACAAAGTCCCAAAACTTGGTCTCTCAAAACCTCCTGGCATTTGTGGCAACAAAGAAAGGAGAGTAGGTTCAGTTTAGATATTGTGAAGGAATTGTTCCCTGTCAGGGTGGGGAGGTCCTGGCACAGGGTGCCCAGAGCAGCTGGGGCTGCCCCTGGATCCCTGGCAGTGCCCAAGGCCAGGCTGGACAGGGTTTGGAGCAGCCTGGGACAGTGGGAGGTGTCCCTGGACCATGGCAGGGGGTGGAATGAGATGATCTTTAAGGTCCTTTCCAACCCAAACCATTCTGGGATTCTGTAAAATACAATTCTCCAGGGTGCTTCTTCTGGTGTCAGAATTGAGGTTCCTACAAGAGAAAAAGGCAGCCAATGATTGCTGAGGGTAAAACTCTTACTAAAATGGAGTTTAGAGGATGGGGCTGCGGCTTTAATTTCCCAGGCATGGAGAAGGTCATTAAATGGACATCCCAAGCCCCTGCTCTGCCATGCAGCAAACTCCAGCTTCTCTCAGCAGCTCTCCCACATTTGGTGATGCAGACAGAGGAGCCCATGCAGCCTCCCAGCACTCACAGCAGAAATTACAGAATGTATGGGACTGAAGATTGTAATTTAATGGAGCCAATCTGTTCATTATTTAATGATTTCATTGATAACCACAGCAGAAAGCTGATAAATGCATAGGCCTGGCCCATAAAGCACCTGGTGCTTCACTTATTAAATGCAGTGACACAACACATTGAACTGAATATATTGGAATGTAAACAGGACACACGTTAGCACACAGGTAATTATTGCACTTAGAACCTATTGCTGTTAGAGGTGTCTTAGATTAATTTAGCACCACTCATGGAGAGAGGCAAAGCAGTGTAAACATGTGGTGGTGTGAGCAGCTGCTCCTCCTAATGCACACAAATCCCTTCAGCCTGGCAGAGAGGAGGGGAGCACAGCAGCTGCTTCCTGCCTCTCCATCATTACATCTGCCTTTCCTCAGTGCTCTAACCCACACCCAGGCACTGCTGCTGCTCCCAAACCATCCCAGGGTCACAGCTCAGCCTTGCCAGGGCTGTCCCGCCCCAGCCAGCTCAGCAGGCTGAGCCACAAATGCTTCAAACCAGCAGGAACCACAAAATATTTTGCTGCCAGCAAATATGTTTTGTATTTGTCTGGAAAATGTAGTGGAGGGTGATTTGTTGCTATTTGCCTTTGTCAAACCCCTGGTTCTGTTTGCCCCTGTGCTGGTTTTGGTGGCCCAGTGCTAATGGTACCACGCCAGCAAGGGACAGCCAGCACAGGGCAGGGCCTGTCTGCCCTGGGACAGCCACTGAGCCCCTCCAGTGAAATACTCAGCTCTGCTACCACCAGGCAGCCACCCCAGCTCAGCACTGCTCTCTCTGTCCTAGTGTTGAAAGGGGACACAGCATGGGCAATGTGGAACGTAATCCTATCCCCCAGTGAGTTGCAGCTGAACCCTATTACTAAAGATTAGGAGCAGGCCAGATGATAACAGGCAACACCTGTAGCAAATAAGAACTAGTGGCATAAAAGAGTGGATTGGTGGGAACAGGAGTCAAGGACCAGGAACAGTCGGTGCTCAGAGGAGCTGTCTGTGAGAAACATTGAGGAGGTGTGAAACACTGAGGGCATGGAACCCTTGCACCATAATGATAAAAGAACTCTTGATATATAAGACAACATATAATGATAATAGAACTGTTGTAATATGTATAAGACAACATAATATGAGTGATTTTTACTCTTCTACTGCCTGAGCAAACAGCCAGCTTTCATTTGGGAGCAGCCCCATGGGGCTGCAGGGCTGGACATGTCCTAGGGTAGCAGGGAGGGCTGCAGGCACTGGGAGCCCATACAAGCCTGGGGTGATGCAAACAGCACTGCAGCTCCCTCCTGCCAGCCTGGCCTTCCTAAGAGCTGTTAGAACACCAGGGAATTTAAAGGCTTGTAGAACATCCTGTTGTTAAACAGGTGATGCTGCACCAGTGGAATATTTTGGGAGCATTGATGTTGCTCACAGCTGTGTCCAGAAGAGGCTCATTCTGCTCTGGTTAGACCTTTAATGTCTCTTTAATCTGAGTTGATGCTGATGCAGGTGCTGACAATGTCTCCCCCCTCCCCACCCCTGATCCTCTGCCTGCTCTCAGCCCTACTGCTGAATAAATTGCAGTGGGTTCTCATCCTGCAGAAATTGGTAGGGAAATGTATTTGTTAGGAAGCACTGAGATTGTGTTAGACACACAGATTACAGGTACAATTTGAATGGCAATACATTTTGACAAGATGCTATTATGTATTTATTTGCACATGGTATAGTAGAGATGACAATCAACAGATTGTGTCAGAAGTGGGGAGGTTCAGAAAGGATTTCAATTTAGCAGAAGAGCCAGTGCCTTGTTAACTTCTGACATCTGAAAACAGCTCCCAGATGCTCACAGGCTACCCTGGCTGGCCTGACACACCACCATCATTTATCTTGTCCTAGTGCAGTGGTCAGAAGGACTCACTCACTGCCTGATGCTTCACAGGAGAGAGAGCTAAAGGTTCAGAGGGTCACAGTAACCCTATTTCAGCTTCCCTCTGCCTCTCCCTGCCTTGAGAGGTCCAGCTCCCCAAAGCAGAGGTGACCCTGTGACAATGCTGTGGCTGGAGGAACCTGCACGGAAATATTCCCACCAGAATTTCAAGGATACCTGGAAAATTGTGTCAGTAGCTGAGAGTGACTTTCAATTACAAACAGGAATTCCTGTTAACCTGAGGTGACAATGCCTGGGGCATCTTCATGGCCATTTCGCATGAAATTCCCTGCAAACACTCCCTTAGGGAAGAAGGCTGCTGCCATCTCACCCCAGGGCTGATCTACCTGCCCAGGAATGTCCTTACCCCTGGCACACAGAGGGGCACTGCTGCCTGTGCTGCTGGCACAAGGGGCTCAAGAGCAGCTCAAAATGAGGTGCTGCACGCTTTCCATTGGGGAAACTGAGGCACTGCTTCTGAGGGGGTGTTCTTTAAATTATGCACATGGGAATTTTTGTTCTTTAGCCACACACAAAGGCAAATGGATGGAAATTTGGAAAACATGGAAAAAATGTTTCCATGCCAGACACAGTGTCTACATGATTTCCTAAAATTTGGAAAGTGTCTACATGATTTTCCAAACTCTGGACTTGTCAACATGATTTTCCATACACTTTGATTTTCCTAGAACATGATTATCCAAAATTTGGACAGTGTCTACATGATTTTCAAAACATTTTGATTTTCCAAATACATGATTATCCAAAATTTGGATAGAGTCTACATGATTTTCCAAATTTTGGACACTGTCTATGTGATTTTCCAGACTTTGGACTTGTCTACATGATTTTCCAAGCATATGATTTTCCAAAATTTGGACTTGTCTACATGATTTTCCAAACACATGATTTTCCAAATTTTGGACAGTGTCTATGTGATCGTCCAAACTTTGGACAGTGTCTACATGATTTTCCAGACTTTGGACTTGTGTGTGTGAAATCCTCACTCTTCCCACAGTGCTCCAGGGAAGGTAAGGCAGCACCTGATCTTCAGTCAGGCTCAGTTTCTGTATCTTAAAGGAGAGAACATAATGGCCTGCAGTACATTTCATTTCTCATCCTCCTAATGAATAAAGGCTAATTAGAAATTTCTAATTTCCACTGTTTATATGAAGGACTTTTGCTTTATTTCCTTTTGATTCTGTTTCCAGAACCCGTAGGAGTTCACTGAGCCCCTGGTGCCTCTATGCAACAGGAAATACAATCAAATAAGGAAATTTGTGTAAAGCTCAGGTTTGCAGGAGGAAGATGTGTTCCTGTGTGTGAATTGGCAATGAATGGGCTCTCATAATGTATTCCTCGTTGCTTTCCTCTTCCTTTGCAGACAGTCAATACCCTGGAGAAAAGTTAATTAGATCCGCTTCACTCTGTTTGGTCCTGGAGGCTGAATGCAGGGGAGAGGGAAATCCCAGCAAAGCAAATTGACTCCATTAGAGTAAGAGACCACTGAACAATTGTTGCCATTGTGTGTGATCAGAGAGGATGATCCACTTGAAAAGCAAGCGTGAAAATGTTAAAACAATGACTGAAAAATATTTGTGCAAAATCCCAGCTCAGAAGCAGAATGCGAGTGGCAGCTTAAAAGGAGCTGTTTTTAAAGGTCCTGGCGTCCTCAGTGTGTTTGCAGAGCTTTGTGTCCCTGTGTGGAGAGGTTTGAAACCACTCACTGCAGATATGGAGTATCTCTAAGTAAGCATTTGCATTTCAAACTAATGAAGGTGATGGTGTGTACAAAGCGTGTGTACTCCTGGCTGCATTGGTGGAATGGAGAGAAAATGTAAAATAAAACCACACTGCATGGAGGGTGTTCCTGAAGGCTGCTTGGAAAGCTGAGAATTTGGGAATGCCCACCTCTGGTTCAGCTTCCCTTGCAGCAAGCAGTGATTTTGTCAGCCCACAATCACAGTATCCATCTACTGTATTTAATTAGATAATCCTTTAGGTACGGACTGGCCAGCTTGGAGATCAGCTTTGGGCTTTGATTAGGACCTGCAGAACAGCTCTCTGTATCAAAACTCCCAGGTGCATTTTTATTTAACCAGCAAATTTCACATCAAGCCCCAAATCAGGACCTCATGGGACCTGTGCAAACACCTTGTCAAATCCCAGCTGGCTGTTGTTGACCTGGCTACACTTGAGGTGAACAAATATCAAAATGAGGGAAACTGGTCTCGAGTCATTGAGGAAATCAGTGGAAAAACCTCAACTCCTGAATTGCACCAGCCCCTCTCAGCTGCCTTTCCTTCCTGGCTATTGTGCAGTGCAAAATACACAAAATACACTTTATAGTGTAGTGTAGTGTACACTTTATAATGTAGGCAGAAGAGTCTTTCTCTATGAGAAAAACTTCATCTGGGGCTTTGGTGTGATCAGCTCAAAGACCATTTTAAAAATGTTTTTTCACACCTTAAAAGCCAAGTGCATCCAGGTACCAAGGAGGAGCTGCCTGCAGGTACCAGAACTCATTAGGAGAGATGAGCTGAGAGCAATTTTAACCAGATTTGACACAGAGCCAGAAGTCTCAGAGGCACTTAACTCCTACCAGTGTTGTAACTTGGGCCATGACTTGTAGAAAAATGTCAGCAGAAGCCCAGGGACTGTGTCACTGTCAAGTGCAGGCTTGCTGGGAAGATCCAGGGGAGGAACTCAGCCTCTGGGAGTACAATCCCATTAGAGACAATGAAATAAAACATTGAGAGGGACAAAGTGCTCACTGGTATTAAGCGGAAGTCATCTCTTATGAGATACTCAGAATATTTTACTGAAGCTTAACACTGGGAAACTTTGTTATTTCTAGTCAGCTCCACCAAGGGGTAATGGAAATGGCCTTTGGGATTAATTGGAAATGATGGATGTTTGCCTGGTATAAAACACCTGGCGCAGACACAGAGCAAGAAGAATTGTGTGTCCAGCAGCTAAAGCTGAAGGGAGACCTTTCACCAGGAGACTCCACCCCATCTTCTGCCCTGGACCCATCATTTTGGGTAAACACCATAAATTAACTCTTTGGAGAGGATGAGCTGGATGGCTCGAGAGAAAACAAATCACCTGAAAACACAATTCCTTGGATGCACAATATACATGTTCTGCTCTCCCCTGATGTCACTGCTAATCCATCACCCTGCTCCATCTGCTGCCTGGGGCCAGCAGAGCTGCAGCTCCAGCCCTGGCTGTCCCTCCCCTCCCTCACCTGCAGCTCCCAGCAGAGCCACGCTGGCACCAGCACTCCTCCAGGCACATTTGGTACTTTTGTCTCTGGTTTTGAGCAAAATTCAGGCACCTGTAATTCGTGATTGGTGTGACAAGTGTCCAAAGGAGGGACTGGATGACTCCAGTCCCATTGTTTTTCCAACCTGTTCTACCCCTTTCCATTCCTTCCAGGAACAGAGATTCTCAGCACCTGCTTGGCTTTTTTTTTTTTTTTTTTTTTTTTTTTTTTTTTTTTTTTTTTAATAGAATCCCAGAATTATTTGGCTTGAAATGAACAGTAAAGCTCCTCTTGTTCCACCTCTTGCCATGGCAGGGACACCTCCCACTGTCCCAGGCTGCTCCAAGCCCTGCCCAGCCTGGCCTTGGGCACTGCCAGGGATCCAGGGGCAGCCCCATCCCTGGCCTGCCACCCTCACAGGGAGAAATTTCCCTCCCAATATCCCATCCATCCCTGCCCTCTGGAGTGGGAAGCCATTCCCTTGTCCTGTCAATCCAGGCCTTTGTCCCAAGTCCCTCTCCAGCATTCTTGGAGCCCCTTTAGACACTAGAAGGGGCTCTAAGGTCTCCCCAGAGCCTTCTCTTTTCTTCTCTAGGCTGATCTCAGCCAGCTCTTGCAGTCTGTATCTTCTATACTTTATATATATAAAGTATCTTCTATATATGTTTATAGTATAAGTATATTTATTTATTTGTAAGTATCTTTAGATATAAAATATACATATTTTACATATATATAGTATAGATATATATCTATACTATATATAAAAAGCATATATATATTTAGATATACTTATTATTATATACAAATATATAAAATATTTATATTAATATAAATATAAAAATGTATTGTATATAAATATATGGCAATATAGATAATGTGTTATATATATATATAATATATTTACATATAAAATAAATATTTAATATATAAAAATAATATTTTTCATACACCCACACCCTATATATATACATGTGTGTGTGTGTGTGTGTATTTATAGTATTTTTCTATACTTGTTTTCCATCAAAGCTTTGTACCAGCAGCCAGCACTACTCTGGAGCAGAATTACATCTATATTTGTCTGAATCCTTGTTAGAAAAAGTTTCCAAATGCTTCTTGGAGAGCTGGAGCCTCAGCTCAGCAGTGCCTTCCCACCCCTTGAGAGCAAACCCTGGAGATGCAGCTCCCTGGAAGGCAGCAGGGCCATTAGAAGAGCTGGCTCCTTGCTTTTGCTGTTGTTTCCCAGAGCCAGGCACAAATATTCATTTCAAAAGGAATGCTGGAGGGCAGTCCTTAAGAAAATAAATAACCCACTCCAAACCTGAAAGTAAAGGCTGGGTTCTCTGGAACAAACTCAGTCCTGGAGAACAGGGTGAAAAAGTAGCATCACCCTCAGGCTCAGCTTTGCTTTTATCAAAGCTTTATGTTGTAGAGGATTATTTTAGTGTTTCTGGGTTTTCTTTCTCTCTCTTTTATATATATTTTTTTTTTTTATTTTGCTAGCAAGCTATCAGTTTCTTTTCTCATGCCTGCAAATCCTACCTTGGAGAAGCAGTGTTTCTGAGCAGAATGCAATAAAGAGAGAAACTGTTAGGATTTTATTTGCACTTTCCATCTTGGCCTTTTACATTTCTGCTCTCCCATCAGGACACTGATTCCCAAAGCTCATTTCCTCTAGAAACAGGCTCATCCCCTCTCAGGGCATTGCACACCATGAACACAAGGTGGGCTGGCACTGTGAGGCACAGCCAGCCTCCCCAGAGCCCTGCTCCACACCTGGAGGTTCATGGACCTGGCTCCAGCCATCCTTGAAGATGCCCTTTTGTCCTGGTTTGGAAAGACAGGTGTCTGCTGAGGAAGGCAGGAGCCTCCCCTGAAATGGAAAATGTAAACCCTCCCCACCCCTTTGAATTGCTATAAATTTTAAATTAAGGGGCTCTCAGGCAAAAATATGGCAACAGGAAATAACAGTTCTTTAATAGGGAAAGGAAAAAAAAAAAAAGGATAAAATAAACAATGCAGTACACTGGAACAACACTGACAGAGTCAGAACCCAACCTGACACCCTGTGGGTCAGGGTGTTGGCAGCAGTCCCATTGGAATTGTGGCTCAGCCCTCCTGCAGTGTCAGGGGTGGTTCTGCTGGAGCAGGGATCCTGTAGAGAAGGATGGATTCTTCCTCTGAAGATCCAGTGGGAGAAGAGGCAGCTGCTGTTCCTCTGGGGAATCCAGTGGAGAAGCTGTGCTTGTGTTCCAGAATCTCCAGATTATATCCATGTAGGAATGCTTGGCTCCTCCCTCTGGGCTCACATCTCCCAATGGGATGCTGTAGTTCTTATCAGCCATGCAGTGACATTCAATAGCTGTTATCAGCAGGTGTCTCCCCAGAGGGAGGATTGGGTGTGGAAGGCTAAGGAAAACTGCCCAATGAACAGAAGACAACTGCCATACAGATGGCAAGCAGATACAATTTGCTTGGCAATCCAGGACACCTTTCCTCTCCAAGGCCAACAACACATCAGGTCTGTTTCTGGCATGGGGCATGTCACAAACATAACCTCAAAATTTCCATGTGTTCCCCAGCCCCTGGATTAGCAGGATGTTCTTGTGGTTTGCCCTTTCCAGCATGAAGTGCCTTTATGGGCTCGTTCACCTCCTCCTCTACCCCAGAGTCCCTCTGACCTCTGGGGAAAGGGATGCCAGAGCCAATAAAACCAGGAAATACTGGAAAGGTCGAATCATGCTATTACAATAAATTACCATAATTCAGAGTGTAAATCAGGCATTGCAATGATGATATGTTGCAAGACAGAGATTGGCATTGGACCTAAAAATGGCACAACATTAATGCAGTCTGAGGTCAAAGAGCTGCCTGGGAAATGGTGCACATTTTATAACTAGACCCTTATCCCTGCAATCCTGTGATCTTCTGAGACTGTCACATCACTGGCTGATGGAGCAGCACACTGATTTTATTTTCCATACTAAAGACCTTAGAGCCAACAAGTGGGGGTAATTGGAAATAGAGATGCTAGCAGCACTGGGTAACCTCTAAGTGCTTACCTCAAGCCTCCTACAGCTCTCTGACTGGGGAGGGTGGCACTTCTGCCCTGCAGTGTGGTGGCATCTTCTGCAATAATAACCACTCGGGGCAGCCTCACAGGGGTGGCAGCAGGTCCTGCTGTGCAGGGCTGGGGGCTGTGCTGGTGCCTCCTTCCCACGTTTGAGGAAGGGAATCCACACTGATCCTTCAGCAGTGCATCCACCCCTGCAGCTCCTGCCAAGGTGCTGCTCCCACGGGGCAGAGAAACCTCCTGTCACCTGGAGATTGTAACCTGGGGGTGTCAGCCCTGAGATCTGCACCAAAATGAGCTTCCTCCCTTGTGCCAGGCTGCTGATGTCTTTGATAAACCCAAAATATCAGCAAGGACAACAGTGCTGCTGCTCCACTTACCAAGGGACAGTAACTGCTGGTGGCAAAAAATCTGTTGCCCCTCTTCTCTGGTTAGTAACAGGGGAGGGGGAAAAGGAGAAAAATGAAGTGGCTGATTTTCCACAGCAGCAGCAGCCAACAAGTATTTTAATTCACGAGTCACTCAGCTGCAGAAAACCTCCTGTTCTGAAAGGATTTTCCATCTTTTAAAAATTTCTATATCCCAGTAAAGCTCTCTCATTTCACACAGATTAAGAGTTAATTCAGGTCAAATAAGGATTAATTAGTCTGTGTAAACCAGCCCCAGACACTGATGCGCTGGAGATATTTTTTAAATTAGTTGCTGTTACTGTAAGTCTGTATCTTCTGATGGCAAGACCTCTGGTGTATTATAAATTTGCAATCAGGTACCCCACGGGATGTGAGATGAGGGAAAATGTCAGTCTTAACAGTGTTTAAATCCCTCCTGCCGCTGAACTGCAGCCTCTTTCAAATTAGGTCCTGTTGGCAAAATCAGATAAAGAGATGGAAATAAATGATGTGAACAAAGGTCATCAAAGAGTATCATTTAAATTGTTATTGACTGTGGGCACAAAAAAAAAAAAAAAGCACAGCATGAAAACATACTTAATAAGAGGAGATAATAGGACCATAGAGACAGGTCTTTCTGATTCAGAGGAGAAACATCAAACAGTTGGTGTGTTTGTGTATGCTTTTTCATCTGGTTTACAGGTAAGGGGGAGATTAATCCAGAATATATTTCACAGCCCAGGCCAAAACCCTTTGATATGCCATATGCACTAACATCAGAGATGATTTGTTCAGACCTTATTGCAGGAGAGGAGCCCAAACCTGTTGCTGCTGGAGGGACTTCCAGGATCAGTTATCTAAAAATATTGGCCAGAGTTGCCAAAAACTCCCAAATGAGAAAACCTTTCAAACCAAGGCTCCTCCACCACTATGTAGTGATCTCCAAGCCATGGAGGGCTAAGAGATAAGGAAGGAAATAGATCTGGCTCCTGAAGATTTGTTGTGCAGCTTTAGGGATCAAAATCTGCTTGGCCACATCTCTGTGAGCTGGATCAGAGGTGGGCTGAAAAGGGGATGGAGTTTAAAAACTTTGGGCCAAAGCATCTTGAACTAAAGCATCACCATTTGGAGATTGTTGGGGTTTTTAATCTCCTAGGTGATCCAGAACTGTCCATTCTGGGTTTAGCCCAGGCTCTGTGCAGGCACCTGGAGCAGGCTGGACACAGAGGCTGCACCTGGGACAGGGTGGGAGCTCCTGCAGGGGCTGGGGGTGACACCCCAGCACAATGCTCACCTTCCTGGCCCCGTGGGTCACAGGGACTCCCTGAGGGCAGGGCCATGTCCCACAGATAAAGGAGGAGCTGTCCCAGTGGCCCCAGTGCCCTAAAGCCTCCCCAGTGCTCAGGTCCTGCTGGGGGTGCAGCCCCTGGAAAAGACAGGAAGAGCCATTCCAGCCAGGAATTTGCAGCACTTCTCCAGACCTCTCTCCTCTTCCCCAGAGTGGGGAAGGCATCCATTTCCACAGCTTGTCTGCAAATTCTTGCATTTATCTTGGAAACAGGCCCAGTCTAGGAGAGAGACCAAGAGACTTTCGTGCTTTGGAGACTTTCTAATCTGGTCAGGACAGGAGAGCAGAGGCAAATGCCTTTGTGAGGGGGATGCACACTCAGCCCTAGATGTGACCTAAGGAGCTGGGGGCGTGCTGAGAGAGCACTGTGGAAGGAACAGGATCTGAACAGTCCCTTTTAAAATGACAGATAAAATTCAGAAACACCGCCATGAGGCAGGCACAGTCATGGAGGAGCCAACTGTCCACACCAGGCTCAGCCCACTGGAAAAGCACCACAAAAATGGCCAACAATCTCTTGGTACAAGGTCTTTTAAAGCTCAACTATCCAATTAGGAACTGACACCTAGATTATTTCCCTTTTAACCCAATAACTGATCCCAAAGAGCCTACAATGCTGACTGCCACCACTACCCTGACAGTGTGAGGCTGCAGAAGGTGCATTAGATGCTCCTGAACCGCCTGAACCAGGCTTGCAAGAAAGCTGGGACAGAGATGCCACTGGAGCAGCACCTCAGCAGCTCACAGAGGCTTTGTGTCCTCAGGTGGTAGAAAGAAGCCACTTCCCTTTGTTTTGCCTACAAAGACAATGGGCAAAGCATTTGGCTTTTCAAAGCCAACCAGGGTGATGACATGAGTTTGTGACACTGGAACTTGTTATTCAGAAAGAACACATAAAAGGCTTTTCATCTTGAAAATAAAGAGTACTGCTGCTCTGGAGAAGGCAGAGCCAAACCTGGCAGGCAGTGCCTGTGGATGCCTCTCCCTGAGCAGATTGCAGCAAAGATGAATGCCCTGGATTGGAAAAGCTCTCTCCTGAGATTTTTTGTGGTTGAACATCAGATTTGGCTTCAGGAGAAGGAGGTTCTGTTCTGTCTCTGATAGCACAGGCAAGCTTGTCCTTTCTGCCCTGGGATCCTGTTCCAGACACAGGAGTGGATGAATCCAGGCATTTTATAGCCAGGTATGCTGCAGTAACCCAGCCTGGCATGGGGGCTGGGGCATGCTTTGGTCTCATAGTGTGATTTAGGAACCACTTCTTCTTCTGCAGTGAGTTCTGCCAGCAAACAGAGAGCAACAACAAGGACAACAGCCACTGTAATTTAATTCCCTACAATCTTGAAAAATGAGGGAAGGATTAATTTTCCTCTGTTTGCAGAGATTTTAAACCCTTCCTTGTGGGTCTCCCTCCCAGACGTGCCATGACTCCTGGCACAGGCAGCTGCCCTTGGACACCACCAGACTACAGCAAAACCTGAACAGCCATAAAGACACCACAGTTGAAGTGGGGAAAGGGTTGACTTGGAAAGAGACACATTACAAAGGAGATGTGAAGTTGTTTCCTTGCCCTTCAGGACCATGTCTACATGAGCCAATTTAACACCTATTACCACAAGTATTAGCTCAGTGTCTTGGTTTGGAAAGACAGGAGTCTGCTAAGGAAGGCAGGAGCCTCCCCTGAAATGGAGAATGTAAACCCTCCCCACCCCTTTGAATTGCTCTAAATTTTAAATTAAGGGGCTCTCAGGCAAAAATATGGCAACAGGAAATAACAGTTCTTTAATAGGGAAGGGGTAAAACAAAAAAAAGATAAAATAAACAATGCAGTACACTGGAACAACACTGACAGAGTCAGAACCCAACCTGACACCCTGTGGGTCAGGGTGTTGGCAGCAGTCCCATTGGAATTGTGGCTCAGCCCTCCTGCAGTGTCAGGGGTGGTTCTGCTGGAGCAGGGATCCTGCAGAGAAGGATGGATTCTTCCTCTGAAAATCCAGTGGGAGAAGAGGCAGCTGCTGTTCCTCTGGGGAATCCAGTGGAGAAGCCGTGCTGGTGTCTCAAAACCTCTGGATTATATCTGGGTAGGAATGCTTGGCTCCTCCCTCTGGGCTCACATCTCCCAATGGGATGCTGTAGTTCTTATCAGCCATGCAGTGACATTCCATAGCTGTTATCAGCAGATGTCCCCTGGAGGATGGTGTGATTGTGGTGACTCAAAGAGAGAGATAAGGCAAACTGCCCACTTGACAAAGGTAATCTGCCATACAGATGGTAATGGAAAACATCTTGCATTGCAATCTTCAACACTCAGCAAGGCTCAGGTATTTCCACTGAGCTAAACTCCATCCCTGAGCTGGCATTTCTTCTCCTTGCTCCAGCTGTAATGCCTGAGGCACGCACTCCTTGAGGGGGACACAGCCTCTATCATCCTCCCAGCCTCCTGAGGCTTTCCAAACCCAGCTGCCAGCCAAAACAAGCTGCCTGTGGCTCCATACAGCAGAGTGTCAGGAAATGTTGACTCATCCCTGGCAGCAGGGCCATGTTGGTACCGCTGTGGGTGGTGGGGCTGGGCAGGGCCAGAGGTAGCCAGGTGTGAGTCTGAGCCTTCCATAGGGACTGGGGAGCCCAGCTGAGCCCCTGGTGGGTGCCACAGCACCCACAGTGTGGGCAGAGGAGATTTTACAGCCTGTCTGTGAGTTTTACTCCCAGCAGTAACTTGGAAAGGCACCAAGGCAGCTCCACAGTGACTGTTCCTAGATGTGCCCTCATCACACCAGTGCACAGAGCACTCAGGTGGCACTTGAGGGCAGGGAAGACAGGCCACATGTCCCCAGCCTTTCCCCAGCTACCCTGCAGATCAGGGTCCTGCTGCAGACATATTATATTTTTGCACAGAAGGATAAAAATTTTTAAATTAATTTTTATATTATAAAAATAAAACACTTTTAGAAAATATTCTTATATAAAATATAATATGCAGATATAATATAATATAATATAATATAATATAATATAATATAATATAATATAATATAATATAATATAATATAATATAATATAATATAATATAATATAATATAATATAATATAATATAATAATTTATGCATATATATTTTTTTTGCATAGAAGATACCAGAGTAGAGAGTTCAGCACTCCTGAACCGTAGGGCAAAGAGCTCAAAATGCTCACCAGCAGTTATCAGCAAGCATTTGGATTGAATTTAGTGTATCTGAGTCATGGCTGTCCCTGTAGCTCTCTGCCCATCAGCTCCCATGGGAGGTCCTGGAAGAGCTCAGGATTATCCCAGTCCTGTCCCCAGAGGAAGAGCTGCCAAGGAGCTGCTAAAAAGTGGAAGGTACAAACTGGCTGCCTGCTGCTGCACAGGAGTCAGTCTCCTGCAGCCACACAGGTCATCTCCAGACTTCTAAAAATTGTTTTTTAATGACTCATATCATGTCCTTCAGATGAGGCATTAAGCCAGGCTTCCTGGAGGGCATCGAAGTGGAATTTTATGGCTGCACAACAGTTTTTCAAAAGCAAAAAGGATGCAGCAGCACTGGAGCAGAGTCAGGGGCAGCACCTGACTCTCTCCATCAAGCAAGATGAAGCAGGACACACAGTGCCTGAAGTGCTGCTGGCACCAGCGGAGGCTCAGCTCCCTTCAGCCCCTGCACACAGACAGCTCATGCAAGGGTAAATTGTGTCATATTCATGAGAGGCTGCCTCAGCAGGCACAGCCTTTTTATCTTATTTTATCCTCAGCAGTGTTGTGCAGGCATGGGGAGATTTGAGAAATGCAGCCTTTGCCCCCTGCACTGCCAGAGGAGCAGCTTTCTGCTGCCCTGCATGGCCAGAGGGAGCCCAGGCCCATCTGCAGCAGCCCTGGAGCTGCAGAGGAAAACTCCCCCCTTGTGCAGGATCCCTGCTGCAGCAGAGCCACAGCTGGGGCTGCAGGAGGGCTGAGCCCCCCTGGGATGGGGCTGGGACACCCCCTGACACACAGACAGCTCAAGCAAGGGTAAATTGTAGTAAATTGTGTCATATTCATGAGAGGCTGCCTCAGGAGGCACAGCCCCCATCTCATTCCCAGGTTATTTTATCTTCAGCAGTGTTGTGCAGGCACGGGGAGATTTGAGAAATGCAACAAGTCTCCCTGAGCTGAACACAGCTGTGTTTGGGTAAAGGCTATCTGAACAAACCAGGAATTGCCACTGCAGGAGACACCATTTCATGTCTGAGGAGAGGAGCTGACTCTGTGAGCACTGGGTATTACTGAGCACTTCAAACAGCCCCCCCAAAGCCAAAGGAGGACTGTAGGTGCCATTCATGCAGCAGGCAGCACCAGGAGCTGCCCCTCCTCCCCTGCCCGGCAGCGTGGAGCCAGAGCAAATAACAGCAATAACACAGGGCTGTAAACTCTGGCAGAAAGCAGACATCTGTTGCCCATCAGATATTACACCTTGGTGACCATGCAGCTCAGGAAGTATGAAAGTGATTACTTATACTCTGACAGCAGCGCATCAATGGGGAGCTTTGTGCTGCAGCCTGGCAAGGCAGAGCCAGCAGGAGGAGTCACCCCTCAGCTGGGAGGGTGTGACAGCTGTGGCACAGAGCTGCAGGCTGGCCACGAGCACAGGGACCCTCTCAGGTGGCCCTGGTGTCACCTGCAGGGCTGGGGCAGCCCGGCCTCACCTGGCTCAGGTTGTGTCTCCAGCATCAAACCCTGACACCAACACAGACATTCTGCTGATCTGGTGTCCTAGGGTGATGTTATGGTGCTTGTGTCCCCATTTGTGTGTTCTGTTCATGCTGGATATCATGTTCTGTGCCTTCTACACTGGCTCTGAAGAGCAGAGTTTTGTTTTGGTTTTGCTCTCAGCCGCTCCCCCGTGGCTGGCGGGATGCAGACAGGGCAGTACATGGTGCTGCTTTTGCTTTTTGCTTTTCTCCTGCTTTTCTCCTGCTTGGCTCCTGCTTTTTGCTCCTGCTCATTAGCTAGTTTAGCTAAACAGTCCAAATTTCCCCTGGACTGTTTCTCCTTTCCCTTTTTGGACCCACTGGAGCCTGCTCCGGGCTGGGCCCTGGGAACACCGAGAGTTTGCACCTTGTGGCTGCAGCAGCTGCCCCAGCACAGGAGGGACTGAGAACAGAGTGACCACCCCCAAGAGAGACTTTGTGAATTTGTCATCTTTGTCAGAGCAGTGACAGAGTGGTGTCACCTGGTATTGTTCATTCTGTGTGCTGGGGGTGCTGTGCCTGTTCAATAAACAGGTTCTTTCCACTTCTCTCCAAGGAATCCTTCCCAAACTTGTGGGGAGGGGCTG